>NC_136510.1:82567658-82727658 GCF_053919585.1 Euprymna scolopes
TTAAATTTATTTAAATTTTATATCGAAACTAAATTACTTAAAAGATGGTTTTTATAATGTTTGCAATTAATTGAATTTTCGTGCTTCTTATTTAATAATTTATCTCTTTCTCTAAAAGTAAGTATAAATAATTTCTCATAAAGACATAGGTAGCAAGGCGAGTTTAAAGATGAACAGGTTTTCGCTTTCTTTAAAATTTTCCAATTTACTATTGGGGAGTAACCTTGCTCTACTAGTTCATTGTAATATTTAGACAAGGAAGTTCTATTTTTGTACTCATTATTTTATTTTTATTCCTTGATGATCATCAGTCCATCATCACAATACAAGCCTATATCCATGACATTGATGTCTTTGGTTAAGTTGTATAGTATGAATAGACCTACTAAATCTGTCATTCAGCCGAATCCAAAGACCCCATGGAAATGTCAAACAGGTCATTTTGATCTTTTTTCAACCACTGATCATTTCCACTAATTAATGTAGTATTTCGACATGTCTGTATAATTTCAATTTCAGTGTCTTTTACATCAGACAGGAGTTTAGCAAACTCCATCACCTCTTCGAATAGTTCTTTAGATATGGAGGGATAGTAATTCACAATAATTAAGTAATTTAGTTTCGATATAAAATTTAAATAAATTTAAAATTGTCACTGATTTCTATAATTTATTAAAATACTATTAATATACTTTCTCCTCTCCTGATTTCATTCTTTACTTCCCCTATCTTATATACCTGTGTGTCTATGTGTATATGTATGTGTCTATGTATTTATTTTATGACCGTGTGTACTTAGATTTATATATTTCTATATTATTTGGTATACCCTCCCATGTTTATTCAATCCATTTGTATGTTTCTATGTGTGTATGCATCTATCTGTACTCGTGCCAAATTATTTGTATTCTTATATTTATATATATATAATTTATGTAAATTATACATATTTATGTGTGAGTATATATATGTGTGTGTGCGTTGTTGTTTATTAGTATATGATTGTGTGCATATATTTGTGTATTTTTTGTATGTATGTGTATACATAAAATTATATATATATATATATATATATATATATATATATATATATATATATGCTTATTTGTATGTCGGTTGGTTCTCTGTGGGTATATACATATGTATTTTATTATTTTTAATTTGGGTACATATCTACCTGTGCGTCGCTACTTTTGAGTATTTCGTTGATTTAATTACTTCTTTTGCCTGAATATATTTATATATTTATAGGTAAGTGTACTCGTATCTGTGTTATTAGTAATCTGGTCTTGAATGTATTAATTTGTGATTTAATATGACTTTATATCTATACTTAAATAGCTTAAACTTTCAACTTAATAGTATAGTTACACCTTTACTTATGTGCATGTATGTGTATATGTATATATATATATGTATATATATGTGTGTGTATGTGTGCGTATATATGGATATATATATGTGTGTGTGTGTGTGTATACATATATGTATTGTATTCCTTTTTATATACATAAATATTAGTAGTTTTTTATTTTTAATTATTGGACCTATTTAATTTATTTAATCCCCTCTTATGGCTAAATATGTTATATTAAAAAGATAATACATATTAATTTTATTCTGTTTTTATTATTATTATTATTATTATTATTATTATTATTATTATTATTATTATTGTTATTATTATTATGATTATAATTATTATTATTATTATTATTATAATTATCATTACTATTATGTTTATTATTATTAATAATAATTTTAATATTGTTTTATCATTTTTTTTTTATATAATTATATCTAATAAAAACACGAAAACTTTAAACTTATATCATTTAGCATAAAGGGCCTAATTAATTGTAGACGTATGTTTGAATAGCGTTGATATTACTCGTGGACGTATGTGAGAGGATAAATATGCTGGCTGGATACATTCACTGCCTTTTTTTGACATGTTCATTTCTGACGCTTGGATTGTATCTTCTGTTTGTATTTGTAATAATATGTTTCATTACTGAATTGTATAATTGTTCATAAATTGGTTGACACGCAGATCTTTTTCTTTTTCTTTTTCTTTTTCTTTTTCTTTTTCTATATACTGTCAAATTCTTACTTTCTCTCTTTCTCTATTTAACTAGATCTCATTATTCTTTCCTGTTCCTTCTAGTTCTTATTCTCTTTATAATAACCATTTATATCTTTTTTCTTTTCTTCTCCATATCATATATATATATATGTATATGTATATATATATATATATATATATATATATATATATATATATATATATACGTATACATATATATATTTTCTCTCTTCTTTTTCTCTCTATTTTTTTCTCTCTATTTTCTTTCTCTATTTCTTTCTCTATTCTTGTTTTCTCTTCTCAATCACTCTCTCCCCATTGTAATCTTTTAACTTTATTTAAATTGCCCCTCCCTTTTTACATTTTTTAATTAAAGTTCTGTGTTTTAAGTTTTTTTACTCCAACTTTTAAAGAGTTCCTACCTAAAATAAAAAGCCTTTATTCATTGAACTTTTGAATAGTCAAGTCGCTGCCTGATGATATCTGTTGTTTGATTGAAACAAGTGGCTATTTGTAGCAGCGGGATGTGAGCATGTTTATATAACAATAAACAAGTATTATCAGCTCTTTTTATTGAGCACTATCTAACAACCTCGTTGAATTCATTAGTCCATTACTTTTGAATATAAAAAACCCGCGTATATATAAATATATATATATATAAATATATATACCCTATATATATACAGTGATGATCATATTTATTGGCACGGTAAAATAAAAGTTTAATTTTGTCTAATAAATTCTAAAAAAGGGATTAAATTAAAGAAAATAACAAAGTATATTATGTATTTTTAACTGGCCTTTCCGATGCAGCAATCGGATTTTAGAAAAAATAAATAACAAAGGAACAACAAACATACTTGCAAAAAACCCTTGTTCAAAATTATTGGCACGATTTATTTAATAATCAATTGTATAGCCTTTGGCCTTGATTACCTTCCTCAGTCGCTTTTCATAGTTTACAACCAAGTTGTTGCACTCTTCAGTAGTAATTTTAGCCCACTCTTCCTGACAATAATCCTCCAATTGAATAAGATTCTTAGGCTTCCTTTGCATTACCCTCAATTTTAATGTTCTCCATAAATTTTCAATTGGATTAAGGTCTGGGCTTTGTGATGGCCACTCCAAAACATTAATATGATTGTCCTCAGGCCATTTCTTAGTCAGTTTAGCCGAATGCTTTGGGTCATTATCTTGCATGAACCACCAACGACGACCAAGTGAGAGCTCTTTAGCAGAGTCTTTCAGGTTTTCATCCAATATTTTAACATAATCTTCCTTTTTTATGCTACCTGTGACCTTAACAAGTCGCCCTGGTCCAGAGGCAGCAAAGGATCCCCAAAACATCAAACTGCCTCCACCGTGCTTCACTGTGGGTATGGTGTTCTTAGGCAGGAAAGCTTCGCCAGATTTTCTGTAAATATAAGACACTTTATTATGGCCAAATAACTCTATTTTCGTTTCGTCAGTCCATAGAACACGTTTCCAGAATGCAACATCTTTATCAATATGACGTTTTGCAAAGGCTAGCCTTGCTTTCAGGTGCATAGGCTTCAATAAGGGAGTCTTTCTCGAACTACATGCTTTTAAACCAGCTCTCTTCAAAACTCTACCAACTGTATGCCGAGATACATTCACTCCAGAGGTGCTCTGTTCATCAACAATCTCCCCAACAGAGATCATTGGGTTTTGTTTTACTTGTCGAACAATTTTCCGTTCATCTCTTGGGGAAAGAATCCTTTTTCTCCCTCTACCCTCTAAACTCATAACGTGGCCTTGCGATTTGAACTTGTTTATTATGGCTCTAACAGTGGATTTGGGAAGGTTTAGCTTCTTTGAAATCTTATCATAGCCCTCCCCATTGGTATGGCATGCTACAACAAGCTTCCTGACGTCTTCGCTGTGTTCCTTAGTTTTAACCATGGCGATTGAAAATTATAATTTAGTTACTTATAATAGTTTAAATAAATCGTTATCTAAAAATTATCTGAAAAAAAATATTCACTGAATTAGCGTTAAACAAGCATAATATGGCTATAAAAAAGTTCAGAAAGCACGTAAACCGGAAATTGATTGATATTATACTGATACTAAAAGAAAAACAAAGCCGTGCCAATAATTTTGAACAAGGGTTTTTTGCAATTATGTTTGTTGTTCCTTTGTTATTTATTTTTTCTAAAATCCGATTGCTGCATCGGAAAGGCCAGTTAAAAATACATAATATACTTTGTTATTTTCTTTAATTTAATCCCTTTTTTAGAATTTATTAGACAAAATTTAACTTTTATTTTACCGTGCCAATAAATATGATCATCACTGTATATATATATACATATATATATATATATATATATATATATATATATATATATATATATATATATATATATATATATATATATATACCCTAAACCCCTGATATTGATTGAGGAAGGACTAAAGTTTGCTGCTTTGGTTGCAAATGATCTCAAATAACAGCAAGACGAGACTTGATTCCAAATATTTCTTATATGTTATATCTCCCCTATTTTAAAAATAGGGGACGGATATGAATATCTCCAGTATTAAATAATCTTTATACACTGTGAAATTTACTTTATGTCTGAAAGCCAAAGGGATATATTTCGTATAGGAAATATTAGGAATCAGTTACTTCAGATCATTTGAAATCATAGCAGCAAGTATTAGTCTCCTCTCTATCAAGGCAAGGGGTTTGGGGGAACTATTAGATATTTTGTTATTTATATGCAAAATTTGAAAAAAAATGACTACGATTGAAACATTTTATGGCTGTAAAAAAGGGCCAAAAGTAGGCTCTGGACGAATGGAGGATTTCCTTAATGTGCCACCTTAAAAGCAAATGTCAGACAATCCATTATACAATTCAGGTCATTACATTTCAACGAACCTTTATTTGTTAAATTCTGATCAATTATCGCTGAGATTTGGAACTTAAAAATTGCTTAATAGAAAGTATATCTATCAATCTCTATATATATCTGATGTCTATCAGTCTGTTTGTATATATGTATGTCTGTCCATTTATTTATCTATCTATCTATGGATATATATCTATGTATGGATATATATATATATATATATGGACGTATTTATCAATCTCTCTATCTCTCTATCTCTCTCTCTCTCTCTCTCTCTCTCTCTCTATATATATATATATATATATATATGGATATATCTATATGTATTGATATAACTATATATACATATATACATATATATGTATATAAGGATCTATCTGTATTTATATGGATTTATCTGTATACTAGCATGGGTGCCCGGCGTTGCCCGGGTGTTTGGAGGTGTATGCTGAGCAAAAAAAAGAGGGTAATTTTTTAAACTTTGACCCCTATTATGACCCCTGAAAATTTATTGTTTTGGGCTCAAATCAAGTTATTAAGTTAGATCCATGTCCACGGAAGCTATATCTAAAATTTCAAGTGTGTAGACCCAAAATTGTCGGAGAAGTTTGGTAGAGTTCTCAAAGCTCAAATCGTTGAACTTTGACCCCTTAATTGCCAAATTTCTGGCTAAAAACCGATCACATAGATTTTTCCAAATCTCAGTACCCTGTATATCAAATTTCGAGTCTGTAGACTAAAAATTGACAGAGTTATTTCGTAGGGAAATGTACACAGACACACACACACACACACACACACACACACACACACACACACACACTTTCACTTTTATAGATATATAGATTTAAAATTTGAGTCTGACAGAATGACAAAATTATATTGCAAACCGATATATTAAACAAACGAACTTCAAAGAGACAAATGAACACATAAGTAAAAACAATTTGTATTAGAAAACATTTATTATTCCACGTCTTTTTTTACAGACCTGACGACTGAGGTTCGCTCTTAATAAAAATTGTTTTTTATAGTCTTAATTTTGACTTCCTTTTTCATAAAAAACTAAAAAAAATCAAGAAAGAAAAGAAATTTTAATTTTATTTTTTCATTAATTTCTTTCTGTGCAAAGCAATTCTTTCAAACTTACTCTGTTTCCAAAATGTTTTTATTTTATTCCCCTCCCCCTTCATTCATTTTCCTCCGCATCCTGGCAAGTATTAAAATAAATCATTTATAATATTTATTTATGGATTTATTTACTTATCATTTCTTTTGTATCGGTAAATGAATTCCATTTAAAAAAAAAACTGTAAAAGTCACGTTAAAGGTGATTAAGTTGGAAAGTAAGTAAAAATTTACCCTTTTTACTTTTATACGATTTCTGATCACTTTGAAAAAGGTGTGTGTGTGTTTTAAAAATGTTTTTTCACTACTATAATCTCATTTTTATATATATATATATATATATATATATATATATATATATATATATATATATATATATATAACAACGGGAGTATTCATATCGTGGGTTTGTATTACTGTACACATAGATTCGAAAAAATAGTCAAAAACAAATATATAAATAAATGTTATCAAAGGCAAGATAAGTTACTTTTCTACCTAACTGGATATATTTTTTGTGTTTTTATTCAATGTAATATATTTATTCAGCTCGAAAAACATACAGTGTTTACCGATGTGTTGGAAAATTCAAGATGGTGTCTCACACCCTCTTTAACACCGTAAGTTTGGGAAAAGGTGCTATAAATAAAAAACTATACAAAATACTATTAAAAACCGGCCGAATATATGTCAACCTATGTCACGGTAACATATATTGAGCGAGTTTTTAACAGTATTTTAATAGGGCACATCGTAAAAACTGACCCATTAATTTTCCTGAAGTAAAAACTATATAGTTTTTAAACTTTTAAAACTGTACATTATAAAAAGAAAACTGTTCGAGTGATTTTTTTTTACATGGATGTCACCACTTATCAAGACCCAGAGGCCACTCAAGGATAAGGGTTAATAGGTATACATTAGTCATTGTGATTTTAGCATAGTAAACAGTGGGAATTTTGTAACTTGGATTACTTGAAAAAGAAAACTGTTCGAATGATTGAAAATGAAAACAAAATAACAATGTAAATATATTGATAAGAAAAAAAACAAAAACAAACGAAGTTTCCGTTTCAGGAACCCGAGTTTAATTTTATGTCGTAATCATTCAACTCGTTAGCAGTTTTATTCAGCGATTAGGGATAACCATACGACATATCTAATTACCAAAGCGATTTAAAAAAAAAACATTTTTTTATTAAAACTAAACCTGTTTAGTTTTAATGAACCAATTTTTTTAAAGCCAACACTTTAGTTATTTTGAGAGCGTGCAACTGCACCCGAAAGTTTGATTAGGAAACTCCAAATCCTTTTATGACTCGAAAAAAAAGGGCTTTTTATCGGCTTAAATGATAAACTAATGTTAAATATTAGTATTTAATATAATGAGATATCAATCTACACAATTTGCCATCGATTCTGAAATAAAATGGAATCCTGACATTGTGATCATTTTTGCAGGTGTTATGTGCCAAATATTGAAATAAGAATGTTTAAATTCAATTATTGTAATTTAAGTCTTTAATTTTAAAGTCGATTTTATTTATAAAATATCTTTTTAGAAATCAATCTCAAAAACAATCTGAACAATAAATCTCTTTTGTTATGGCTAAGTTTTTGTCAAGGGTAGAAATTATAATAGACAAGTATTCATCCATGATGACATTTTACCGATTTCCTGGTTTACAGGTATTCTTGCTAAATTTCTTCGAAAGAATTGACATAAACAATACTTCAACTAAATACGTATATTTCATGCAATAATAACTTTTGTTTCTTCTGACTTTTCCTAAACTAAACATAAAACATCGGTTAGGGTTAGTTTAACATTCTGTAAAAGTACCTTCCGTTTTTTTTTGTTTTTTTTTTGTACTTCTGCAGAGAAGGTAAAAAACCGATAAAAACTGGATATATTTTTCGTGTTTTTATTCAATTTAACATGTTTATTCAGCTCGAAAAGAATACAGTGTTTACCGATGTGTTGGAAAATTCAAGATGGCGTCTCACACATTCTTTAACACCGTAAGTTTGGGAAAAGGTGTTATAAATAAAAAACTATACAAAATACTATTAAAAACCCACCGAATATATGTCAACCTATGTCACGGTAACATATATTGAGCGAGTTTTTAACAGTATTTTAACCGGTTTTTTATTTATTACACCTTTTCCAAACTTACCGTGTTAAAGAGAGAATCGGCCGCTATCTTGAATTTTCCAATACATCGGTAAACACTGTATGCTTTTCGAGCTGAATAAACATGTTAAATTGAATAAAAACACGAAAAATATATCCAGTTTGGTAGAAAAGTAATTTATCTTGCCTTTGATAACATTTATTTGTTATATATTTGTTTTTTGGCAACTTATTCGAATCTATGTGTACAGTAATACAAACCCGAAATGAATTTAAGAACATCACATTTACTGTGTGTGTTTACTGTTTATGTACCTATTTACTATGCCTCCCCACGCGACAGAGTTAGACACCAGGGTCGTTTTTGGAGAAAAGGTACAAAAATAAAAATTGTCTCAGTCGTGAAGGATTTCTCCTCTAACGAAAGAGAACAAGAAAATGAAGTGCAGCATCTGAAGAACAGATACTACACTTTGATCTTGACCAAAAGGCCAAAAGTCAGCGGGTCTGGTTGCCATAACAACGTGACGGTAGTGAACGTGTGTGTGCGTGTGTGCGCGTTTCGTGTAGTTTAGTTTCGTATAATAGTTCCGTATTTTTTTAATTTGTAAATAACAAGTTATTAAAAAATTAAACCCTTCCAAGATGGACAATAAATAAAGCCATAATATTTTATGGTAAAGGTAAGAGCGTAGAAACGATTGTTTTTTAGGAGATGTGATTATTGGATTAACCAATCAGAAATCGTCTGTGGCACACACATCTCTGTTTTAATAGATATATAGGTCGAGGTTTAAAGAGATTTAATATAATGTGATATATAGATAGATAGATTAAATGTTAAATAGATGTTGTAAATAGTACAGTTGAAATGATTAGAATATTTCCAATATGTAATAAGTTCGAGGTAATTAGTTAAAGAGATTTAATATAATGTGATATGCAAATGAGCATAAGTCATTCGATATGGGGGTGGTTTGTAGAATAGTATATAAAGAAATTAGGCAAAGATACTTATGTTTCCTATAACAGAAACATCCTAAAATGGGTTCTAATGTTTCTCTACCAGGAGAGATCTACCCTCTTACCTCCTTTATATTTCGTTGATGATAGAGTGCTGTACACACAGACAGAAACACACGAACCCTATTACTTTATAAAAATATAGAAGATAGATATTGGTATATCTATATATATGGATATCAATATTTATATATGGATATATCTCTATCTATACATCTATATTTTTATAAAGTAATAGGGTTCGTGTGTTTCTGTCTGTGTGTACAGCACTCTATCATCAACGAAATATAAAGGAGGTAAGAGGGTAGATCTCTCCTGGTAGAGAAACATTAGAACCCATTTTAGGATGTTTCTGTTATAGGAAACATAAGTATCTTTGCCTAATTTCTTTATATACTATTCTACAAACCACCCCCATATCGAATGACTTATGCTCATTTGCATATCACATTATATTAAATCTCTTTAACTAATTACCTCGAACTTATTACATATTGGAAATATTCTAATCATTTCAACTGTACTATTTACAACATCTATTTAACATTTAATCTATCTATCTATATATCACATTATATTAAATCTCTTTAAACCTCGACCTATATATCTATTAAAACAGAGATGTGTGTGCCACAGACGATTTCTGATTGGTTAATCCAATAATCACATCTCCTAAAAAACAATCGTTTCTACGCTCTTACCTTTACCATAAAATATTATGGCTTTATTTATTGTCCATCTTGGAAGGGTTTAATTTTTTAATAACTTGTTATTTACAAATTAAAAAAATACGGAACTATTATACGAAACTAAACTACACGAAACGCGCACACACGCACACACACGTTCACTACCGTCACGTTGTTATGGCAACCAGACCCGCTGACTTTTGGCCTTTTGGTCAAGATCAAAGTGTAGTATCTGTTCTTCAGATGCTGCACTTCATTTTCTTGTTCTCTTTCGTTAGAGGAGAAATCCTTCACGACTGAGACAATTTTTATTTTTGTACCTTTTCTCCAAAAACGACCCTGGTGTCTAACTCTGTCGCGTGGGGAGGCATAGTAAATAGGTACATAAACAGTAAACACACACAGTAAATGTGATGTTCTTAAATTCATTTCGGGTTTGTATTACTGTACACATAGATTCGAATAAGTTGCCAAAAAACAAATATATAACAAATAAATGTTATCAAAGGCAAGATAAATTACTTTTCTACCAAACTGGATATATTTTTCGTGTTTTTATTCAATTTAACATGTTTATTCAGCTCGAAAAGCATACAGTGTTTACCGATGTATTGGAAAATTCAAGATGGCGGCCGATTCTCTCTTTAACACGGTAAGTTTGGAAAAGGTGTAATAAATAAAAAACCGGTTAAAATACTGTTAAAAACTCGCTCAATATATGTTACCGTGACATAGGTTGACATATATTCGGTGGGTTTTTAATAGTATTTTGTATAGTTTTTTATTTATAACACCTTTTCCCAAACTTACGGTGTTAAAGAATGTGTGAGACGCCATCTTGAATTTTCCAACACATCGGTAAACACTGTATTCTTTTCGAGCTGAATAAACATGTTAAATTGAATAAAAACACGAAAAATATATCCAGTTTTTATCGGTTTTTTACCTTCTCTGCAGAAGTACAAAAAAAAAACAAAAAAAAACGGAAGGTACTTTTACAGAATGTTAAACTAACCCTAACCGATGTTTTATGTTTAGTTTAGGAAAAGTCAGAAGAAACAAAAGTTATTATTGCATGAAATATACGTATTTAGTTGAAGTATTGTTTATGTCAATTCTTTCGAAGAAATTTAGCAAGAATACCTGTAAACCAGGAAATCGGTAAAATGTCATCATGGATGAATACTTGTCTATTATAATTTCTACCCTTGACAAAAACTTAGCCATAACAAAAGAGATTTATTGTTCAGATTGTTTTTGAGATTGATTTCTAAAAAGATATTTTATAAATAAAATCGACTTTAAAATTAAAGACTTAAATTACAATAATTGAATTTAAACATTCTTATTTCAATATTTGGCACATAACACCTGCAAAAATGATCACAATGTCAGGATTCCATTTTATTTCAGAATCGATGGCAAATTGTGTAGATTGATATCTCATTATATTAAATACTAATATTTAACATTAGTTTATCATTTAAGCCGATAAAAAGCCCTTTTTTTTCGAGTCATAAAAGGATTTGGAGTTTCCTAATCAAACTTTCGGGTGCAGTTGCACGCTCTCAAAATAACTAAAGTGTTGGCTTTAAAAAAATTGGTTCATTAAAACTAAACAGGTTTAGTTTTAATAAAAAAATGTTTTTTTTTTAAATCGCTTTGGTAATTAGATATGTCGTATGGTTATCCCTAATCGCTGAATAAAACTGCTAACGAGTTGAATGATTACGACATAAAATTAAACTCGGGTTCCTGAAACGGAAACTTCGTTTGTTTTTGTTTTTTTTCTTATCAATATATTTACATTGTTATTTTGTTTTCATTTTCAATCATTCGAACAGTTTTCTTTTTCAAGTAATCCAAGTTACAAAATTCCCACTGTTTACTATGCTAAAATCACAATGACTAATGTATACCTATTAACCCTTATCCTTGAGTGGCCTCTGGGTCTTGATAAGTGGTGACATCCATGTAAAAAAAAATCACTCGAACAGTTTTCTTTTTATAATGTACAGTTTTAAAAGTTTAAAAACTATATAGTTTTTACTTCAGGAAAATTAATGGGTCAGTTTTTACGATGTGCCCTATTAAAATACTGTTAAAAACTCGCTCAATATATGTTACCGTGACATAGGTTGACATATATTCGGCCGGTTTTTAATAGTATTTTGTATAGTTTTTTATTTATAACACCTTTTCCCAAACTTACGGTGTTAAAGAGGGTGTGAGACACCATCTTGAATTTTCCAACACATCGGTAAACACTGTATGTTTTTCGAGCTGAATAAATATATTACATTGAATAAAAACACAAAAAATATATCCAGTTAGGTAGAAAAGTAACTTATCTTGCCTTTGATAACATTTATTTATATATTTGTTTTTGACTATTTTTTCGAATCTATGTGTACAGTAATACAAACCCACGATATGAATACTCCCGTTGTTATATATATATATATATATATATATATATATATATATATATAAAAATGAGATTATAGTAGTGAAAAAACATTTTTAAAACACACACACACCTTTTTCAAAGTGATCAGAAATCGTATAAAAGTAAAAAGGGTAAATTTTTACTTACTTTCCAACTTAATCACCTTTAACGTGACTTTTACAGTTTTTTTTTTAAATGGAATTCATTTACCGATACAAAAGAAATGATAAGTAAATAAATCCATAAATAAATATTATAAATGATTTATTTTAATACTTGCCAGGATGCGGAGGAAAATGAATGAAGGGGGAGGGGAATAAAATAAAAACATTTTGGAAACAGAGTAAGTTTGAAAGAATTGCTTTGCACAGAAAGAAATTAATGAAAAAATAAAATTAAAATTTCTTTTCTTTCTTGATTTTTTTAGTTTTTTATGAAAAAGGAAGTCAAAATTAAGACTATAAAAAACAATTTTTATTAAGAGCGAACCTCAGTCGTCAGGTCTGTAAAAAAAAGACGTGGAATAATAAATGTTTTCTAATACAAATTGTTTTTACTTATGTGTTCATTTGTCTCTTTGAAGTTCGTTTGTTTAATATATCAGTTTGCAATATAATTTTGTCATTCTGTCAGACTCAAATTTTAAATCTATATATCTATAAAAGTGAAAGTGTGTGTGTGTGTGTGTGTGTGTCTGTGTACATTTCCCTACGAAATAACTCTGTCAATTTTTAGTCTACAGACTCGAAATTTGATATACAGGGTACTGAGATTTGGAAAAATCTATGTGATCGGTTTTTAGCCAGAAATTTGGCAATTAAGGGGTCAAAGTTCAACGATTTGAGCTTTGAGAACTCTACCAAACTTCTCCGACAATTTTGGGTCTACACACTTGAAATTTTAGATATAGCTTCCGTGGACATGGATCTAACTTAATAACTTGATTTGAGCCCAAAACAATAAATTTTCAGGGGTCATAATAGGGGTCAAAGTTTAAAAAATTACCCTCTTTTTTTTGCTCAGCATACACCTCCAAACACCCGGGCAACGCCGGGCACCCATGCTAGTATTATATATTTATATATATATATATATATATATGGATATCTTTCCCTATATATATGTATTTTGAATATATACATAATTACATGGTTTATATATATGTATGTATATATATATGTGTGTGTGTGTGAACCATTTTGAATACAAGGTACAAATTCTTAAGAATTCACTAAAGTAAACTGTTTTTTTTTTGGCCTTAATGTTTATAATGTATGATGAAGGCTGCTACGGCAAAAGAAATCTTCAATTATGAAGAATCTTCTAAAGACGCAAGTAGCGTGAGTGAACTGAATAATTATGAGAAAAAGGATAGAGTTCAAAATCCAATAATAGAGACGTATGATAGGTATCGTTTTCGCTGCTTTCGAAATAAGAACTCTAGCGATAGTTAAGACGAATAAGCAGTGCAATAAAAACGAAAAAATAAATAATAGTAGATAAAAACGTTTAAATAACTCCGGTTGAAACAAAAATTAATCTGACTCAAATTTATCTTACCATCGGAGAAGAAAATATTATTTGTTTGATTTGTGTGTGTGTGTGTGTGTTTTTTTTTTTTAATTGTTGGGATGGACGGAAATAGCTTGCAGAGGTAAAGAATTATGGGGAGGAGGATAGAGTTTATAAAACCCCATGCAAAAACAAATAAGGAATACCGTTTTTATTATTATTATTATTTATTTATTTTTGTCTCTTCCGAAATAAGAAATTTGGTAATAGTTGGATGTTCAAGATGACTAGGACCATCTAATCATCTTGGAAAGATAATGAATAACAAGTGCTCGATTGTGAGAGAAGCATTGCGCAATCCCTAGCTACTCTAGTTGAGTCGGTACAATTCATGCTGCATAATCACGTTGACATACAATTGTTTGTTAGTTCATTGTAGTTAAGCATCGTCGAGTCTAGTCAGTATAAAATGAGTGACTATTTCGCAATACCAGGTGCTGTATGTGCTTCGCGCTTATCTCTGCATTGTTTCAGGTGGTCCTAGATTCTCCTTGTCACCGGCGAATACAAAGAAAAAGAAGAAAAAAGACAAAATTGGAAGAGAAAGTACAGTTTATGGGAAAGGTCAGTTTATGCCGAACAGAAGCAGCACTCATCCTATGCGGCTTTCTGCGAATGGAGGAACTTTCATGGAAAAATCAATTTTATATTCGGTCCCCAGTCGGATATATATATATATATATATATATATATATATATATATATATATCGTAAAGGATGGTGACGACGTTAAGTCTTGCAGCTCTTGCAGAGAGGTGTCGATGTCCTATTGTGACCTGATTGTCACAAGGGAGCGTTTTGCTCCCCATTCAGGGGCCTGAGGAGAGCCGAATAACTATGCTGAGATAGCTTTAATAGATCCCGGGCAATGGTGGATATCCCAAGCTTTGAGTTGAAATATATAGATATATTTTGCTTTATTGTTTGAAAATCGGAGATATATTATTGTTTGAGGGTAGACAACAGGAAATGTGAGAATGTTGTTGACCTAAAGGGTCCTTCAGCCTCTGGCTGTCTGAATGATGGCACGTGACCTTTTGAGGTCATGGGAATTGAATGTTGATTTTGACCCCCAGATTTCAAAACTCTCGACTGTAAATCGAGCTGCACACGCGCAATCCGCACCTGCGGGTCGTAATTTGATTGGCTTAGGAGACTTTCCACTTCGCCCCCCCCTCACTATATAATGTTAATCCGCTCGAAGATTAAGCAGATTCCCGTTTGATTCCAAGAGGAACAGATTGTGTGGAAGCTCGCTGTTAAGTTTTGAGACATTGTGTTGAATAAAGATGGTGGCGTAGTTCAGATCAGTAACCAAGATGGCGGCGTAGTTCAGATCAATAACCAAGATGGCGGCGAAGAATTAAATACGGTCCGTGACGTAGCAAATGGCGAACTGATTGAATCCAAAATTCGACAATTTTTATAATAATTTTGCGACGTTTTCATCGGTTGTTTAGCACAGCCGTTGGTTATAAAAATGATTGGCGAATCCATTCGTCTCATACCCCCAATCCCAAGTCAAAAGCATTTTACACTCGCCGTTCCCTGCAGATGTGACCAGTACACCCCTCCACCGACCCGTCTGAATGCTATCTCCGAAGAGAAGAGAGATTTGAGACTTTTGGAACTTACTAAGAACTGAACAATATATTTCTAAAAAGTCTGTAATATATTTTGTGAAATTAGAATAGAATTACATCGTTTGTTGTCTTTCTTGCCTGTGTGAGTTTTGTTATTCGTTTTCAGCATACCAGGATTCAATGTAACGGCCTCTCAAGTACCAGACGAAAGGAGCCGAAGACGATCAGGGGTCCTTACGTAACTTCACCAGAGAGGGTGTTACATTACCTGGTATTCCCTAATAATCAACCCCCATGAATTGGTGAAACCAACACGTAGCAGAAGTTGGCGCGCAAATGACCAATATGCGAGTCTCCTTGACTTGTTTCTCACAACTTTCCCTGAACTATGTTCCTCTTCCGTTCTGTCTCCACTAGGATATTCTCATCACTCAGTCGTATCAGTATAGATAAAAACAGAATGTAATAAGTTTCATTCCCTCGAAAAAATTCAGCAAACATCAAACAGCCAACCGTGGTTTTCTCCAGAATGTGCTGCTGCCATTGCACACAGAAATCACCTTTTCCATTGCTTCCAACGTAATAGATGTGCTGAGACTAAGGCCGCTTTCAGAACTGCCAGCAACCATTGTAAAAGAGTAATAAAGAAAGCAAGGGAGTTGTGTGCTCAGTCCGTCAAAAGTATCTGAGCAGCGGTTTGGTTCCAATCATTTTTGGCAAATAGCGATCAGAATTGTGTGCTCTAGCCCAACTATCATCAATGGATCTGAGGTCATCTCGTCAGTATCAGATAAAGCCAAACTCTTTGCCAAGAACTTTGCAGGTAATTCTGCCCTATGAGACCAATGACGCCAACCTCCAGTATTTCCTCCTGTATAAGATAGCACTCTATGTGACATACAAATATCTGTGCGTGATGTTGCCAAGTTAACCAAGAACCTTGATTCCAGTAAAGCAACTGGCCCTTACGGCATTCCTATTATAGTGCAAAAAGCTTCAACCAGAACTAGCTCCTATACTTACAAAGCTGTGTAAGCGTTGTCTTAAGGAGAATTGCTTCACAGCGCTCTGGAAAACCTCGTCAGTATGTCCTGTATTTAAGAATGCAGGTGATCGGTCACCTCCCTCTCAGTATAGACCTATAAGTCTCCTGTGAGTCATAGGTAAGTTGCTAGAATCTGTGTTAAATAGAGAAATAGTCAACCACCTCAGCAAAATAAACTTCTAATTGACATACAATATGGTTTCCGTTCTGCTAGATCTACAGCTGATGTGCTTACAGTTATACCTCATAGTATTAGCAAATCTTTCTACGGAAGCTTCCTTTCTAGGGCAGTTGCTCTTGACATATTAAAAGTCTTTGATATAGTATGGCATAAATGTCTACTTCACAAGATCTCTAGTTACGGTATAGCTGGAAATGTCTTCTCAATTATTTAATCATTTCTCTCGGATCGATTCATAAGAGTAGTGGTTGATGGCAAAAATCAGAAGCTCACAGTATTAATGCTGGAGTTCCTCAGGGTTCCATCCTAGACCCAACTCTCTTCGTAATCTACATCAACGATCTTCCAAATCATATCCTTAGACCATTCATTGATATTTATGCTGACGACACTACCATCTATGGCAGTACATCAAAGACCGTAAGCGACCTAGTTGTCTCGGATTCTCTCTCTTCTGATCTTGAGCATGTGGTACAATGAGGAAAGAGGTGGCTGGTTACTTTTAATGCATCTAAAACCAAGCTTTTGTCTTTAAATCATCAACGCTCTGATCCCCATCTGGCATCAATCGAAATGAATGGCTCTCGTCTTGAGGAGGTTCCATGTTTTGACAAACTCCTGGGCTTGACCATTACTCCTGATATGAAATGAAACACGTACATCAAACCTGTTGCCAAGGTCGCTGGGAAAATAGTGGGATACTTCTATCGATCCCGTAGATATCTCACTGCTGATGCAATTCTCTACCTATATAAGAGCTAGGTACGTCTAATGATGGAGTACTGTTGCCACATCTGGGCAGGAGCTGCTAGAAAGACCTTATCATGCATTGAGAGAGTTCAAAATAGACTTCGTAGCCTAGTTGAGGATGCCCTTTTCTCTTTCCTGTAACCTCTTTCTCACAGAAGAGACCTTGCGAGCCCGTCTCTGCTTTATCGTTATTTTTATGTCAAGTGCTACACTGAGCTTCAATCTATGATCTACCACGCCAAACTTTCACAAGAAACACTCGTCTAGCTGAAACCACTATCAATAATTCCCCCTCTTTATCCGTGCCTAAACCTAAACGTAGATTCCATGAACAAAGTTTTTTTTCTTAGAACTGCACACCTGTAGAAGTTACTTCCATTGGCCTGTCATCCCGTTGACTACAATATGGTCGTCTGCAAGTCCAATGTAAACAAGTTCTTGATGAGATATTCCCTTTAGTAATACAATTTACCAAAATTTCCACTACTAACAATTACTGCGTATCTGTCTCATTTACCACTGTCCATGTATTAACCTTTATCGTCGAGTGGCCGCTAGGCCTTAGAAAGTGGTGAATCCATTGCAAAAAAAAACAAACGAAAAAAACAACTGACGTACGAACATAAACAAACCTTTCATTCACTTGGTGGGCTATGCATACGCCATGTACTTTGAGGAGCAGTTAGTCTTGTTAAAGCCATGAGAGTAAAACATATTGTTTTATTTTATTATTTTGAAAAGCAGCTCGAAAGAACAATTTGTCAGTAAAGGGTTAAGTAGACTTTGTTTTTTAAGAATCTGCTAGGAATGAATGAAAAATCTTCGGGGTGTGAAAAATTGCAGGAATGGAAAAAAGAGATGAACAAACCCAAGTCAAAAACTAATGAGGTGTATCGATTTATTGTATTTTTTTAAAGAAGTTTGATAAGAGTTCAGAAAAATAAGAAAAACAAGAATATAGAAAAAAATAGTACATGATAAAAACAGAAACAAAAAAGTGCACTTGTGTGTGTTAAGTAGTGAGGTACAGGAGAAGAGGGGTGTTAATACACAAAATACAATTTACAATGTAGTTTTTTAAATTTCCTGTGGTAAGACCCTGCCCTCGCATGATTAAGAGAAACTCGAATTTCTTACCAGATTCTCTATTACAAAAAAAAGAAAACAAAAACGAAAAAGACAAACAAAACATAAAACAAAACAACAAAACAAAAACAAAACGACAAAAAGCAAAAAACAACAAAACAATTGCCTACAAACTTTGTAAATCAGCTACTTAAAAGGGACAATTAAGTAAACAAGAAAGCAAGACAAATATTTGAGGACGCTTCATGTGTTTATAAATATCAATATAAAAGCTTATATATTGGTGTTCTAGGCCACTAAATAGAGATTATGTTTACTAGTATGGTATTCGGCGAAGGTTAAATTAGTATACGTTAGTATAACCCAACGGCAAACAGAAATAAACACAGTTCCAGGTGACATGATTGAAATAGGGTGTCCATGGTTAGCTTCCTCGAAAAAAAAACGCGCTAGAAATGCAGGTATGGAAATATTAAAAAAACGATGACGTCACGCATTCAATGAGAGAAATGAATAAGAGTTTTAAAAGTCTATTTTATTTAGGAGGAAGGACAGACGACATGCGTCTGACAATATAAAAATATCTAAATGACTGTAACCTTGTCGCGTCCTCTCAATTCCAAAATTGAAGAACATTTAATAAGAACGTGATTTTAGGCGAAGTTGACTCCACTTTCTCTCTCTAATAAAACCTTTGAAACCTTTGCAGTCTCCATTGTGTTTCTGTGTATGAGTAATTTTATCTTAAGTTTAATAGAAGATCAGCAATCATAAGGAGACAACGACCCAAAAGCATGCAAAGGCGACGATAAAAAAAAAAATGGAAGACCGGTGACTGCGCACGTATGTAAAAAGATTTTATTTTTTATATTTGTCACTTGACCGTTGCATGGCGAAACGCGTTTGTGTAAAACTGCTTGTGTAATGTTAACATCCTATACAAGGCGCCCTTAGACTTTTATACTGGCAATTAAGATTGTTGTAGACACTTACAAATTTAGTGTGTTTTTGCTATACATCTTATGAGATTACTGACTAATGTGTATGTTTTCGAATCCAAATTAACAGCTACAGCAGGAATTAGAATGTACCCTACTAAAGCCTGATTGTCACAGCTGGCGAATTTCAAAAATGTAATCCGGGCTTGAGAACACTTTAGAATATGCAACAAAATTGTTTTAAAGTGGAGAAAATGCCACAGAAACGTATGGAATGCTTCTATCTGCTCTTGGACCCTCTTGCATGAATCGAGTTTCATTTTATGAGTGGCATAAGAAATTCATGGAAGGCAATGAGCTTGTGTGACATGATGAGAGATATGGAAAGAGTAAGGAAGTCAGAACACCAGTTGAATGGCTAAATGAATAATTTCATGGATAAGTATCGCCATGTGTTTATAGATACAATACGTGCACAGTTTGATGTATGTGGGAACTGTGAACAATTGTTTGCGATGAATCGAAGATGCAGAAGTTTGTCCAAAGGGTGTTCAGAGAAAATCAGAAAGAAAGACATTTTTATAACAGCAGGGAGCTGGTTGAGCTGATCAATTGAGATCCCGCAGTTTTTGATGCTCTGGTGACCTGCGTTGAAAATTGAATCTACTTCTATGATCCAGATACCAAGATGTGGCAGCAAGCTGATGATCACAGACACAAAAAGGCCAGACAGAGCAAATCCACTTAGAAACTTATCATGGCCTACATGCACTGGTATCTCACTGGACAGAGAGTCAACGAGGAATACTATGTTGAGGTTTTAAGGGAGTACAAGAAGAGATTCCATCGAAAGACGCCAGCACTCTCCAAATTAGGTGAATGGCATTTCCGCCAGGACAATGCGCCAGTTCACAACTCTTACCTTGTCACAAACAATTTAACCAAGATGGGTACAAGGCAGTTATTCACCCTTCCAATAGTCCATACTTTTCTCCTTGTGACATTTTCTTATTCCCGACAGTTACTTAATCTTTTATGCAACTATTACGTGGCGTCTTATCTCACAAAATATCACAACTATTTTCCTTCATACTTACTATAAAACGTACAAGTTAGTATTGAATAATCAAGGTCGTGTGTAAAGAAACGCCACAGAATGTAGCGAACGAATTTCGAAAGAGCAATTTTAATAGACAAATGGCGAGTGTAGCTTAACCAAAAAGAGGTTCAAAATCGATGTCGAAGATCACAGGCGAATACATAACAGCGGCCTGAATTTAGTTGAGCGCTTTTGTTTGGCGCGCAGAGGCCGGAAGTCAATCAACTAAATTCTGTGTGCACGTATTCCTCTTACCAACCCACCACATTTTTTTCATTCATCGTCGTTCTCAACTAAATTCGACAATAGTAAATAGTTCACTCCTGATACAATTCTCTACCTATACAAATGGCAAGTACGGTCAGTCAATGATGGAGTACTGTTGCCACATCTGGGCAGGAGGTACTAGAAGCAGCTTATCCTGTCTTGACAGAGTTCAAAATAGACTTCGTAGCTTAATGGGGATGCCCTTTTCTCATCCCTGCAACCTCTTTCTCACAGAATAGACGTTGCAAGCTTGTCTCTGTTTTATCCTTATTTTCATGGCAAGTTCTCGTCTGAGCTCCAATCGTTGGTCCCCCCTTACCATCTTTCAGGAAAAACACTCGTCTCGCCAAAACCATTATCAATAATTTTCCACACTCTTTATTTGTGCCTAAACCTAAACGTAGATCCTATGAATAAAGCTGCTTTCTTAGAACTGCACGCCCATGGAACCCTCTTCCTTTTCGCCCGCTTTCCACCTGACTAAAATTTAATTGTCTTCAAGTCCAACATAAACAAGTTCTTGATGAACCGTTCTCCTAAGTAATCCAATTTACAAAATCTCCACTACTTATGATTACTACGCTATAATCCCATTGATTAATGTATAATCATTAACCCTTATCCTCCAGTGGCATTCGGGCCTTGATAAATGGCGATTCCTTTGTAAAAAAAAAAGAAAAAATAAATCTTCCATTATAATTTTCTAAATCAAAATATTATCGTTCTGCCGAGTACGAGTCCGAAGATTGGTATACGTATCAGTTTGAAAAAAAAATTCTTGCGGATTTTTAAATTTTAATTCCAAATGATGTATATTCAAATAAGTTTTCGATATAATACATTTACTTTATATATAATTTTAAAGTACTGTGCGCGCAGTTATTCGCGCGGATCTGAAGATGCGGAAGATTTACGCGAATACACCCCTCCACAACTGCATCCTTGTCACAGACTTTTTGACTAAGATGAGCATCAATACAGCTTTTTGCTCTTCTCTATAGTCCAGACATTGCAACCTGTGACTATTGCTTATTCGATAAGCTCGAGGAAAACCTTATAGCCTGTCGTTATGAGACCATTGGCGTGATGAAAAGGGCTGTGTGGAAAGTTATTGACATGTTAACACTAAGGAATTTTCATGGGACCTTTCACAAGGTGTTGTAACCTTACAGCAATGAATTGGCACCGGAAGAAATTAGTTTGAAAGGGGACTAGAGTTTCACGCGTGTACTTTTAATAAAAGTGCCCACACGAAAAAAAAAAGGGGGCTGAAAATTATTTAAGACACATCGTAAGTCAAACTCTGTTTTTTTTTTTTTCATTTACTTTTCTTATCATTTATTATAATGTTATTGTTGGGGTTGGGACATTCTGCTGGATGCCATACATTCACTCACTACCTCATATATTCCAGACAGGATATCGTTTAAAGTATTTTACCGCGCCATTTGTTTGCAATACACCTGCACTTGGTTCACCAGGCATATTTTCCGGGTAGCTTTTAAAATTATTTTTCATGAGTCCGTTTTCTCCTATAATTACTGGAATGATGGAGATCTTCCTAAGATTTCAGTTTCTTTTCATGCCATGCATGATACCGTAGTGTTTCGTTATCGTTTCCTATCAGCTATGTTTAACTTTTAAGTGCCGCACATGTAGCTCTGAAATTTGCAGCCTATAGCTCTATTCATTTCATATGTGAAAGAGCATTATGCCGTCCTTACATTTAATGCACTCTGAAATCTCTCTGTATTGCAGTTACAGATTTAATAATTTTTCAAAAACATTTTTATGGTAAAAGCATGGTGTATACCAGTTCAAACCATATTGTTTGATGAGGGTACCTGAGGGAAAAAATTGGCGATTTATAAGCTAATCTTCATTGACATGTGCAATATATAATGGAAAGTTTACAATCTGGAGATATTTATGCGCAATGCATTTTTTCAATGGTTAGCAAGAATCGATTTTGAAATATGCACAAGCGGGTGATGAAATCTCGAGACATATAGAGACACACTAATATTCAATTGTAAATATCAGTAAATATGCGAAGAGCACTATTTTTCCCTTCCCGAAAGATGCAAATACGTGATTTATTGGAATTCCTATTAGTACAATAATGACGCATTGCCGAAAATCTATTCTGGTCCATAGTAAATATATCAGTAAAGCCGCGAAGAACACTAATTTTTCTCTCCCTAGTTTACAAGTTTATTATGTAATAGTATATACTTCTTGTGGTCGCTTGGTCTTACCGAATTCTAGGAAAAGAATTCATACGGTTTGGTAGAATCTTCAGCTACATGCAGTTATTTAAGGCAATATCCCAATGAGAAGGTGGGCCATTCCTCGTATGAGCCAATGTGCAGTAGTGGCAAAGAGATTTTATTTGATCTTCGAATACTATGTGAATTTGAATATTCGATAATGGTTTATATTTAGTGTGAGGTATCTTCATGTTAGGTGTTTTTAATAAACCTTTGTACAGACAGGCCAAAGATATCTAAGAATGGAATCCCGTATGGAATTCAACCTAAATATTTGTATATGTGCGTATATGAAGATAAAATACCAAATAAATGATAAACCATACACAGTTAAAAATGCAATTAATACAGAACGGGGACATTGGAAAATATTTTGCCTGAGAATTTCATATTCAGGTATTTTCAAGATATATGGTTAAAAGAAAAAAAATGAGCATTTACACATATAACTATGCGTACTTGCCCTGCCTTACACAGTGGTCACTAAGTCAGATGATGGATTATTGAGATACATTAATGTATAAATTTCAGCTACATACATATTTTGTTGGTAAGTGCATTTGAAAAGCTTACAAAATACGAGCATCAAGTGTCAGCCGCTGACTTTACTCTGTAGGGGTTTAGTTATGTTATTCTCTTCTGAATTTCTAGTTGGATATCGATATTTTATTCACTTTTCTATCATTTATGGTGCAGTCGAGCAGATTTCAGGTCCTTTTTTTTACACAGTGGTCACAGTGGTCTTCCTAAAGTATTAAATCTACAAACCTAAAATTTAATCTACAAAGCCCCCCCTCTCACGTGCTAACAGATTTCAACGAACAGATTCAAAGAGATTAATAGGAAACATGGCGATAACAAAGGAAGGAATGAAACAAACAAGGCAAGATAGACGTTAGAAATTATTCCATCATATTTTCAACAGTTCAAAATGTAATCAATACAGAACGGGTGCACAGACTAATAATTTGCCTGAGAATTTTGTCTTCGGGGTTTTCCAAGATACAGGATAAGAATACTGATAATCTCTATCTCTTTCGCTACTATTATATAAATGCAACTTTGTCTGTCTGTGTGTGAGTTCATTTTTTATAGACTCTGAAACAGCTGAACAGATTTTCTTTAAAATTTACAGAACTTTAATGTATAAGTCTGGGAGTTATCTGATTAAAGTTTTGTCTCAGAATAATAAACAATAATCGAAACCGTTTTTTAATTTATTCCTCATCGGTAAAGCCATTTTTCCATATCGTCGCTTAGTAACAATGATAAAGCAAAGGCTGTAAAAATTTTACTGAAGAGTAAGTTGATAGCGTTTTTTTTTTCTTTTTGCATGAGGCGTTCTGTAGGTTCAAACGCAGCACGTAAATTTATTTTCTTTTTTAATTAACTGCAAAGAATTTTATAATACTTGTTTTTTTGTTTTTTTTGCTGTTGTTGTTTTTTGCATGACGTAGTCCGTAGGTTCAACCCCCGCACGTAAATTTATTAATATTTTTTGTTCGCTAACCGGAAAGAAGTTTATATAAAACAGTTTTATAAAAGAAAAAGTAGGTTCTCTAGAGTGCAATGTAGAATAACCTATGTGTTGGACTAAGTTACTGCATGGAGGCATGTGAAGCTTCCTCCCGGGCGATTTCACAGATTTTGATAACAATAAAAATATAGGAGTATGAAATATTCGTTGATCACCATTCAATCCCGGGCAACGTGGCGTCTCCCTGCTAGTTAATATATAAAGTTGTGTGTATCAAGAGTCGGATTCAAAGATGTGCACGTGAAGATGGAGTAAGTTTTAATCACATTAATGGCTAAGTGACATTAAATACTTTGTTCATATATGTATTTTAAAGACAGATATATAAATACTCTGTTGGTATGCGTATTTGAACAGCTTAAAACAATATCAGAATCTGGCCTCAACATCTGACTTTACTCTGTGGAGGTTTTCCTATTAAAGTAATTCCGTTTACAATGGGATTTCTGTTGGGTATTGATATTCAATTCCCTTTCCATTATTTGTGGAACAATCGAGGAAATTTCAATCAAGCAGGTCTTTCTACAGTATTAAATCCACAAAGCCCTCCTCACCCAGAAACACATACACATTCTAATAGACATCGACGAACAACTTGAAAGAGAGGAATAAGGAACATCGCAATACAAAAAACGGAATATATCAAACAAGGCGCGATAAATGACGGCAATATTCTCCCGTAAAATGTTCAAATTTCAAATCAGAATCAGAAATTGAAAGCTAAATCGCGTTAAAACTGAGCCATTTCCATCGACAAGAGAAATCAATTTCATGTTCATTTCAGCTTTTCAATTATTGTTTTTCTTTTCTTTGTTTTTTATAGTTTTCAAATATCTTTGTCTTCGGATTGGGGTATTGAAATTTCGTGAGAGAAAACCAAAAAGCAAAACAAGATGCAGCAGCTTTTAGATGCGGCGATTGCTATTGAAATAGAGCGAAGAGGCTCGTATGGCAACAACGGCGGCGTATATAAAGGATAGAGCCGCGTGCGAGGTGACGTACAGCGAGGAAGAAGGAAAGAAAAAGATTAGAAAATAGGAAAAACGTGGTCTGATGCAGAGGGAAGTAGACATGTTACACACGTGACCCGAGAGCGACAGGAAAATACTTGTCATATACATGACCGGTCAAAGAGAGACTACCACGTGTTCGACACGGTAGGCTTGTTAAATACAGCAAAACCCCGTGATACGATGCCCCTGGGATCCTTTTTTTTTTCAAGCTTCGATATGGAATCCGATGTTTTTTTCCGGTCCCTTGTTACGGTACTTGCCCTGCCTTACTGTGTTATAATGTTATTTGATTATATATATGTGTATTATATACTATAGTGTATTGTGTTACTAATTTTTAATGTTATATCCCGGGGTTCTACTGTGCATTACAGTACGAGAAGACGTTTTAACAAGTGCCAAGGCGTTATTCTGGAAGTACTTGTAAATAAATGTCTGTTGTTTCCACGAAAAAAAGGAAGTCGAATTATTTCCCTGTCTTTTTCCCAAGTCTCAAGTGTTGCCATGTAAGGACTACGTTACACTGTGCAAGGCTTACAACAAATCATTTACCGGAGAATGATTGAATAATTATAGCGCCTCCGAAAATATTTTTGATTTCATCAGATTCTCTTGTTGTATGCCATATCAATCCTCTTCGTGTTATTTAATGAGAAATTCTATCAATTTAATAAGAAATATTATTTTCAACCTCCGTAGATTGGAGCTTCAACATTCAGAAAAGTGTAAATTACAAATAGATTTATCCAGATAATTTATCCATTATGCCATCGGTCGAAAGATTGCTGAATTTTATTATTAATATCTGAAGAAGGTTGGAGGTTACATCGACTGTAACGTTGTGTAAATAATACCAAGATGTAAACAGTGATCTGAATAATCAAACTATTCGTAATATAGTCGGCAAAATGTTATTTCAAACTTACGCGTGACAAATCTAAATAGGTATTAATTCGAATAGAATCGTGTCAACATAACTGAAATGGTATTAATTAAAGAAGGAAATATTACTGAATTTACATAAATGTGACAAGACGTATAACCGATTAAACTTAAATCTCACAAGATGTATTACCTAATTACCTTAAATGTGACAAGACGTATTACCGAATTAACTTTAATGTCAAAAGACGTATTATCTAATTACCTTAAATGTGATGACGTATTACCGAATTAACTTTAATGTCACAGGGCGTATTACGGAATTACCTTTAGTGTGACAAGAGGTATTTCCTAATTATCTTAAATGTGACAAGACGTATTACCAAATTATATTAAATGTCACACGACGTATTACCGAATTACCTTTAATGTGACAAGACGTATTACCCAAAATACTAACATTTGACCGGATATATTATCGAATTAATTAACATTTGACCGTAGTATTGTCAAATTAAATTAAATGTGACCGGAAATATTACCGAATTAACTAAAGTGTGACCGGAAGTATTGCCGAGCTTACTTTAATATGATCGTAAAGATTGCCGAATTAACCGAACTGTGATCGTAAGTATTGCCGAGTTGATTTAAATGTGACCAAACGTATTGCCGAATTTACTATGTGACCGCAATATTATCGACGTAACTGAAATGCGACCGGAATTGTTGCTGATGTGACAGGAAGTATAACGGAGTTAATTAAAATGTGTATGGAAGTAAACAGAAGGGTACAGTCAATTAATTTAATGTGGACAATCCTTTAAGCTTTTTACTCTAATTAATATGCGTTCTGTGTCGTGTTCGGACGATTAATTAGAAACGCGAATCGGTTGAAACAGAACTTTTGACGGTAATGAAAAACATTAGCCTAATTTCTGATATCGAAAACTGCTTCTTTTAATTCTGTTTTGTTTTTCTTTTACACTGATTTTCTGTTGCTAAAACAAGTAATAAATTTAGATAAATATCGCACAATGAATTTCTGAAATGTTGGATACTGTAAATAAAAAAAAACAACATTTTTTTTAAGATTGCAAAATTGAAAAAAGAAAATTATGTTATCATTTAATAGTAGATAAGGATTCTCGCTAAATGAAATTTATCTTTTTGAAGATTTTAAAATTGGAATCCGAATTATATCCTTATGTCCCAACAAATAGATTCATTTTAACAGCTGTTTCTATTTAAATCAACGAAATCCTGATCCTTCTAGGAAATAATTCAAAATTAAAAAGGAAGTTAAAAAAGTACAGAATTAAAAAGGAAGTTAAAAAAGTACACTCTAATATTTAAATTATCTTCCAGAAAGGAAGCTTTTAATTTATTTTCCACCAAGCACAAGTGCTTACCGCCCAGTAAGACGCCATACTCATAGATATTTTTATATCACGTCAATATCTGTTTAAAGAAAACGGGTGCTAAGCAAAAATCATTCTAAAATGCTTTCTAAAGTTTATATTTTTTTAAATGTTTTTTCTGATTTTTACTGGTGAATCATTGTCTTAGAAAATTCAAGGTTTTTTAATAGAAATCGCTCCAGAAAATGCATAAAGTCATTTGTTGTAATGAACAAACAGTAAGTAAGTGTGATTACTACAATGGCATATATATATATATATATATATATATATTTGTAGTCATCGACATACAGTCCTGTTTCGCTGTTTCACAACTCGTCAGTGCCGCTAGACTAGCATCTATCTCCCAATCCAAAGATTGAACCTAGAACCGTCGTGTGGACAGTGTCTTTGTTGTTGAAAAATGAAGATAATCCTTACGGGGAAAACACTATGCATCGAAAAGGTTTCCAAATGCCTGCAGTTCTTGAAGAGATGCTAAGAGTCTTAAGAGTTGTATTGCAATGAGGTATCAAAACAGCGAATTGATGAAGAGAATTATACCAAAGAGTCAAACGGAATGAAACAAAGGTACCAAGTCATTGATAATAAAATACTAAAGAATTTCATAAAAGAGGCTGAGTGTTGCAGGATCATATGTTTATTAGGTTGGTGGTTGGTGCAAAAACAATATCGTTTTCTCACATATGTTACTTTATATATAATTTCAGAATTAACTCATTGATATATATATATAGCCATGTTATATATCATTTTGAAGCACGTTTTTCGCTCGATCAAATCGTGTATTCGTTACCGTTCTCAATCTCTTCATTCATTTTCTGAAGGATTTCGACAGCATGGACAAAATTCAAATCCGCACGATTTTCTTATTCCAGTTCAAACTTGGCCGAAACGTTATATCAATGATACGTTTGGCCCAGGAACCACTAACGATCGTGTGACACAACGGTAGTTCAAAAAATTTCGCAATGGTAACGCGAGCCTCGAAGATGAAGACAGTCACGGCTTGCTGACTGCAGTTGATAACGAACATTTGAAAGCCTTAATTGAAGCCGATCTTCGCAAAAGCCCACGCGAAGTTGCCGTTGAAAGCAAAGTTGAATAAATGGGTACTACATGAATTGAACAGTAATAAAAAGAACCATCGTTTTCAGGTGTCTTCTACGCTCCTTCTGCTCAATAAAAACGATCCATTTCTCGAGCAGATTGTGACGCGTGATGAGAAGTTGATCCCCTACGACAACCGGCAACGTTTGGTATAGTGGTTGGATGCCGAAGCCGAAATTGCACCAAAAAAAAAGGTTATGGTGACTGTTTGGTGGTCTTCGGACGGTCTCATCTATCACAGCTTTTTGAACCTGGGCGAAACGATTATGGCAGAGAAGTACTGCCGACCAATTGTCGAAATGAACGAGAAGCTCCAATGTATGTACCCGTGATTGGTCATCACACATTCTCTTCCATGACAAGTTTGCCTGCATGTCGTTCAACTGACCCTGCAGAAGCTGAACGAATTGGGCTTCGGGCCTCTGCCTTATTCACCATATTCATCAGACCTCTCGCTGTTAGGAAATAGGTCGAACATAAATAATAAATATGGTAAATTATATTGTAGACACGTTTTACTGGAAGTGAGGGTCACCTGATCGGATATGCGTGTGAGTCACGTGATCAAGTTAGCTGGAGTCAGTGAGTTTGGGTTTGGACGTAAAGAAGAACAGACGGTTTAATAGGTAGCCCCTCCCCTTCACTTGGGGGGGTACTAACGTGTGTGAAAATAAGACTTTGGAAGAACCACGCAAGCAAAGACATTCACTTTCCATTCTTCTGCGATCGACATCTGGAAGGGTGATAAAAACTATATAAAACCATTCATCGTCTTGGAGTGAATGAATATTCGTCCAAAACAGGTTCCAGTCTCCCCTCCAAGAACAAGATGAACTCCAGGTGGACAAAATCAATGACGCATGAAGTTAAAGTATGTTCAAAATACGTGTACCACACACACACACACACACACACACAACTGCATATGAACAATTAGATATGAATATATCACAAATAGACAGCAACATTTAGACGATTACACAACCGTCCCCTTTTATGATACTAAAAATACAACATCGCCCACCGATTATCACTTTTTCAGCATCCCGACAACTTCCTGCGCGCAAAATGCTTCAAAAGCCGAGATGATGCTGAATCAGCATTCAAATGCTTCATCGCTACCAGAACTCCAGATTTCTATGGTAATGGGATAAATAAACTTGTTTCTTGTTGGAAATTTTGTCGATTCGAATTGTTCTTATTTCGACTAATAAAGTTTATATGAAAAGAGTTATGATCTTTTGAAGATAAACGTAAAAAAAAAAACGATATTATTTTTGCACCAATCTAATAAAATAGATGTTTTAGAAAAGATTAAAAGGTGGAGGCCAATTAAACTGCATCGTCTCAAGGACCCTCAACTCGGATTCACCAGCTGAAATATGACAATAGCCCTCCATTTGACAGAAGCGTATCTCAAAACAGACTACATGGAAATTCCACAATTATTGAAAAGTTTAAAAAACATATCTATAATATAAATCTCAACTGTCTGTTTAAATGTATGCATGCATGTATGTATGTATGTTTGTTTGTGTGTATGCCTGCCTAAAACTTTGAACACAGACGTCGGAATTTCACAAGATTGGTATCATTTTGAAGTCGACCCTTCGGACGACAAATATGGAAAAATTGACCACAAACATTAATTCCTTCGCCCTTAACTTTTCTACAGGAAGGGGTCGCTTTTTTCGTCGATATTTTCGAAAGGCATCCCCTCTTTTCGATTGCCTTGCCTTTATTTAAACCTATGTCACTTTCGGCTTAGCGATGGATGCAATAGTAAAGACGTAATGGTTTTTTCCCCGTTCTTTTTCTCCTTCGCGGTACGGGTTCGAGCCTGCTTCCTACTACCACATTCTTTTTCTTTTGCTCAACACACACTTCCAATCACCCGGGCAACGTCGGGCACCTAGGCTAGTTATAAATAAAATTTAAAAAATAAGTAAAACAAATAACGATGACTTAAAAACAGTTATTTACTCACATTTTTTTTTACCTTTTAAAGCAAAAGATTTTTTTTAATGAAAATTCAGTACACAACACATTGTTTTGTTTTCTGAAAAATCTGTAAAAAAAAACAAAACTTACAGGCTCTTGTCTTCTTTGACATTATATATTCTCATTAATGAGAAACGAATTACTCCGCTTTATAGTCGCTCTTTATCAGTTAAAATCGTTACAACAATTTCCTCTCTGAATTTTTGAAAACAAAAATAAACAGGTGTCTCTTCACGGTTTCCCATTGGCTATTTTATGTCGGGCAAGTAAATGATTATTTATATTAATCGGATTAATAATCTCCTCTGGATTCCAAAACATGATTCCAGATTTTTTTGAAAAACTTGATCGTGTGGAAGATTGAAGAGAAAAAAAGCTTTAAAAATGAATTGTTTTGCTGTAAAACAAATATGAGTTCGTTGAAATCTGTTTCTTTCTAATTATGAATACTTTTGGAATAATATATTTATTTCTAGTAAGTTTTAATACTATAGTTTTGACTACATATATTTTATACTAATAAAGACAGCCAACATTGTCGGGGATTAAAGTAAGATCAACGAATGTTCCAAACTTCGAATACTTTTATTGTTATCGAAATCAGTGAAACCGCCCATTTTTTAATAAATGGTCTGGGACACACACCTGTAAACCGAAATGAAGCCGCAGATGCATCCCTGATTTGAGTCTACATTGCATTGTAGAAACCTATTGTTGAATATATTAAATTATTTTTATATAATGTCTTGAATTATAGCTTAATTGTAAAAAGTAAGTATTATGCTTCAATTGTGCTCTAAACAAAAACATTCATTTAAAACGTGGCCCTGTCGTTGGTTTTATACGCCTAATCGTACTACATGCGCATTGATAATGCCTGGAATTAACGTTGAAAATGAAAACGTCAAGTACCATTTTAAAACAGAAAAATTCATTTCGAACGAGCCCCTATCATACCCCCCCCGAAAAAAAACTGTTGCTGATTTTATATGTTGAGTCTTTCTGCTTGTGTGATGAGAAAATTTTTCAAATGCACTTGTCATATTAGGCAGTCCAAGGTGTTATAATAACTTCAGTTTAAATCGCTTGTTCCTTCTTTCATCGGATTATATCGATTTTTGATTATCGATATTTATCAAAGACAATCATGATTTTGGAGGCAAATTATAAACAATCTTCGATTGGAAAAAATTTAAATTTCAGATTTGCATTTGATTTGATCAATAGTCATGTTTGATGTCATCGTACATTTTCGTCGCTCAAAATGATAAGGTAGTAAAAACAGACACGCTGCATAGGATAAAAAACTTTTGTCTCTCTGCTGAACAGCGTAAAAATGAGGTAATTTGATAGGTCAAAAAAACATAAATGATTCACTTCGACATGTATGTATATATATATATATATATATCACATATACATGTATATATAAACATATATATATATACATACGTATATATGTTCGATAATAACATTTTTAAAAGTTAACTAGTTATTATCGATCTATCTGTCTTTCTATGTATTTATCTATCTAGCCACTGGTATTGTTAAAATAGTTTATATTGCGAATTATTTTTTTTTATAGAATGAAATGTAGCACTGGGTTTTAGCTGAGGATGTTTACATAAATTAGCTAAGTTAAATACACAAAATAACCTTGGGCAGGTAGACGTGGAAAGGTCACACGCTTGAGATACGAGTGTTTTTTTTTTCAGTGATGGCGTAACGGAATTAAGGTCAGAAGGTCAAGCATGTAGATGAAATGCAGACGCTGTGAAGACCATTTGAGACAACTGAAATAAATTTATATTTAAAAAATATAAGGTGGTGTTCTGTGGTTTCACAACAGAAGGAAGAAGTGAAGATAGAAGAACTTTTGAAGAAAGAAATGTATGAAGCATATATAAGTATTTTTTATAAAAGCGTTACCTTTATGTAAATATGAACTGTAATATATACTCATATGATAACTCTCTGATATTACATGACTCAGTTTATACGTCGATATCATATCCTTTTCTTCAGAACAATACATGCAATTTATACGTTTATAACAGGTGTTATAAGAACAATATCTCACCTCTCTATGTAATATACTTGTTTTAATATCTCCCACCTCTCAATATAACATATATGCACATGTATATATTATATATGTATATATATTATATACGTATATATATATATACTATATATATGTATGTATGCATATTATATGTATATATAACATATATATGTTTATATATACTATATATGTATATATATATTATATGTTTACATATATTATATATATATATATATATATACATACTAGCTGGCAGCCCGGCGTTGCCCGGTTTTACAATACGCTTAAATATCATATTTTAATTTATATAGATTGCGTATGTATTATTATAGAATCAATCCTCTATTGATTATTATATATTGCGATGAATAATTTCCCCGTGCAATTATTCGCAAAAAACGTTTTTAAAAAATATTATAAGAATAAGGTCGGTCATCAAATTCTCTCTTTGTTCGTTTGCAATATACCATATCAGCAGGTATTGTGGTTAGACGATGAATGTCCTGGAAAAGTCACTTCTGATAAATGTTTAGTTAATATATGCAAAAGAAGAAATTTTATTGTATAGCACTTCCTTTATCGTAAATTGAACACATTAATAAGAAAAAATAAAAATAAATAATTAGGTACACCCCAACAGGAAGTTAAATGCTCTATCATTATATCTATATTTCCAGATTATAATAAATTTGTTTTTTAAGAAGAAATAGTTTGCTGAAATATTATTATTTCCTTCGGCCGGTACAACGTAAAATATTCCCTGTAAAAATTTATCTTTTTTTTCTTTAAAAAAGACAATCTATTTTAAAGATCTGATTTTTTCTATTTCCAGTACTTATCTGATGAATTTCTGTAAAAAGAAAAAAAAAACTATTTAAGAACACTGCCAAGCATATCGATTAAATTTTTGTGAAATTTGCAAAAAGATAGGCTCAGTCGTTTCGGAACCTATGAGGAAAGAAACTCACACACAAAGTGATTTTTTACATAATAGTAGAGATTATACATCTATAATATAAATCTCACCTATCTGTTTAAACGTATATATGTATGTATGTTTGTTGGTAAGTCTGCCTTAAACTTTCAAAAGAGACGACAGCTCCTCAGGAGATCGGTATCGTTTTGCAGCCGATCCTTCGGACGACAAATATCGAAATATTGGCTAAAAACATTAATACATTCACCCTAAACTGGCCACTTTTCTAGAGAGAGGAGTCGCCTTTATCGACGATAATTTCGAAAGTAATCCCCCTCCTTCGATTGAGTAGCCTTAATTTTAACCTTTGTAATTTCCGGTTTGACAATGGACGCAAGAGCAAAGACGTCACGTTTTTTTCACGTTCTTTTCCTCCTTCGCGTATGGGTTAGAATCTTCCTGTCTACTATCTCTTTCTTTTTTTGCTCAACACATACCTTGAAACACCCGGGCAACGCCGGGCCCCCAAGTGAGTCTATAATAGAAATTTCACCTGTCTGTTTAAATGTATGTATGTATGTATGTATTTATGGTGATTAAGAGCTGGTGTAGATGTGTGTTAAAAGCACACAGATGTCTTAGCGCCATACTGTGCTTCTCCCAGACAAATGAACCCCACGTGCACGTTGTCACGACTGCCACACAGACTGGGCTCTAATGAACAGCGAGTGTCCTGTGCCGCATAACTGAACCTTCACTGCCAAGGTTCTTTTAACCAAAGGCTATGGGTGCGGTAACCCTGACAGAAACCTCCCTAAGGCCCTGTCAGCTGCGGCATACCTGACTCACTATCGTGTGGAATATGCGCTGATGCCCAGAACCTAAGACCCAATCATGGATCAAATGGCATGGGGGTGGAGAATCCTCCCGTAAGCCGTGGTAAAGGCAACCTCTCTATGAGAAGGAAAATCCTGATATAAAACCTGCGGCTGAAACAGTTACCAGTTGCACTTACTTGTCATTGGACTCTGACTGTGGATGATCAGAGAATGACGTATAAGAATTTATCATTGAGATAATTTTGTACAGATATCTCTTCTTGACAAGTCCTGTAGCACTAGAGGCGAGACGACGTGTACAGACGTAACAAGTTGGAAGTATGTAGTCACGAATCTGCACACAGGCGGCTTAAAGCTTAGCATCGCTATTATTTTGAGGGGCAGGATATACTTTCGGTGGGTCTTTTTGCGACTGAGCAGCCCTTTTTAGGGACAGCCACTACTTTGGATAGTAGACAGAAAGTAAAGGTGGGGGTTTTATCAGGATCTAAGGAATTGTATCAAAGGGATACCAAAAGCAGATAAGATTCTGTTGCTTGGCGATTTTAATGCACAGGTTGGAAGTGATCATGACACACTGGGTGTCTTAGGAAAATATGATCTTTGTAAGGCAAACGATAATGGGATTCTTCTTTTTCAGCTCTGTACTAAACATAATCTTGCAGTATGTAACACCTTCTATCAACAAAAACCCATTCACAAGGTAACTTGGATAAATCCTAGATCAAAACATAGTCATATTCTTGATTATCCAATCATGCACAAGCGAGATCTTTAAGATATGTGTACTGTAAGAGTTATGCGGTGTGCAGACTGAGATACTGGCCACAAGCTTGTGCGTGCTAAATTAAGGCTACAAAATAAGGAGGTATGTGAAGCTCTTATGACCTCATTTCTTGATATATCATTTGATGGAACTTGGGAACGGTTCAAATCACAAATATATAGCAAAGGAGCTGAAAACCTTGGCTTTAAGGAATTCAAGCATGGCGATTGGTTTGATAAAAATGAGTCTACGATCACCAGTCTTTTGGAAGAGAAGCAAAAAAGCTCACAAGTGATGGCTGTGTTCTAATGGACCAGCTAAATTAAATGCAGAAAAAGCATATAAAGAAGCAAAATGCTACATACAACGTGAGACATGCAGCTTGTTGACAGAAGACATCCAGACAGACTATGACGGCAAAAATTTAAAGAAATGTTCAACAAGATTAGATAAGCTTTTGGACCACAGCCTCCAACATTGATACCTGTCAAATCCACACATGGTACTGCTCTTTTTAACAATGTGGGAGGGGGTCATGGAGCGGTGAACAGAACGTTTATATATATATATATATATATATACACATATATATACATATATATACATATATGCATATATATACATATATATACATATATATATATATATACATATATATATATACATACAGGGTGTCCACAAAGTTAGGCTACATTATGTAGCAAGACTTTGTGGGCACACTGTATATATATATATATATATATATATATATATATATATATATATATATACAGGGTGTCCACAAAGTCTTGCTACATTATGTAGCCAGACTTTGTGGGCACCTTGTATATATATATATATATATATATATATATATATAGAGAGAGAGAGAGAGAGAGAGAGAGATATAGATATATAGATATATACACGTACGTATATATATATATATATATATATATATAGAGAGAGAGAGAGAGATAGATAGATAGATAGATAGATAGATAGATATATTTATATACAGGGTGCCACAAGTCTGGCTACATAATATAACCAGACTTTGTGGACACCCTGTATATATATATATATATATATATATATATATATATACATGTATATATGTATATATATATATGTATATATATAGAGTGAGAGAGAGAGAGTGTGTGAGAGAGAGATAGAGATAGAGAGAGAGATACCGATTATATACGTTGCCCGGCATTGAATTCTGGTCCACACATGTTTTAGCACTTCAATATGTTTATTGTCATCAAAATCGGTGAAATCGCCTATTTTTCAATCAAATCGATTGACGGCTCAATTTGGGGACCCATCGAGGTACACCGGGAGGTAGCTCACATGCCTCTAGTATCAACTTAGTTAACAATACATTGTCGTCTACATTGAACTGTTGACAACTTATTGTTGATTTATAAAATTATTTTTCATATAATGTCTTGAATTAAAGTTTAAAATGCAAAAGTTAGGTATCTTACTTTAATTGTGTATTAAACGGTAATATTCATTTCGAATGCGCCACTGCAATATCAAAAGAACCTACTCTTAGTTTTTTATGTCGCGCCTTTCGGCTTGTGTGATAATAAAACTTCTCATATACACTTGTGATGCTAGGCTTTGTAAGCGATTAACTTTGGTCAAAATTGCCTTTCTTTCTTTAATCGGATTATTTTGATTATCAATAATTATCAAAGACATTACGATACAAAACATCTAAAAATACAACCACGCACATGAAGTACCTACGTGGAAAAATTCATAAAAACCGGTTCAGCTGTTTTCGAATTCATAGGGAATGAAGTCACATATACGTAATCACACAGATTAAGTTACTTTTCTATAACAAAAGAGATATTATACTAGCTCAACTACGTTTTTTTTTATCAAATTGTTAGATGAAAGTACATAGAATAAATAAAATAAATAATACTGTAATTGTTTTTGTATAAATAACAATGCTAATATGAACCTTCTGCTGCGACATATTTTTATTTAATTGTTACGTGAAAGTAGATTATAATTTTAAAAGCCCTCTCCGTAATGATACTAAAATCATCGCATCAACAACAGGAATAACAATAACAATAAAACACGGTTATTTTGCAGAAGTACGAGGTGTCTTCAATAAGTTTCCAGACTTATTCATACAGGCATGCAAAATTGTCCTAGTCTTTTGAAAATAGAATATGTTATTGCTATACATCTTATGAGATGGCTGACCAATTTTTGTGATTTCAGGTTAAAATGAACAACTACACCAGGAATTAGAATACACCCTGTGGCGAAAATTGTGGCAACGCAGGCTTACCTCTTAAACGGCCTCGGTGTGCACTTTGCCGACGCAACGTCATGATGCTGAAAAGGGTCGAAGATGGCGCCTGCGGCGTTATATAACAATGCAGTCTCGCCAAATCTCGAGTACTCTCGCGCACATATGCAAATATGCAAATTTAAATAACTCTGTCTTTTATAAAAACAGGCCAGTGAAGCTGAGGAGACAGATGTGAAAACGAATCTACAGAAAGTACTGACGGACGACGCTGCTGCAGTGAGCTGAAGTTTTGTGTGTGTGTTTTTTTTTCTTTGCAACGTCAACCCTATTAAATCCTAATTGTCACAGTTGGTTAATTTCAAAAATGCAGTTTGGATGTGAGGACACTTTACAAGAAGAATATGCAATAAAATTCTGTTTTTAACTTGGAATAAACATACCACAGAAACGTATGGAATGCTTCAGACTGCTTTTGAGCAATCTTGTATGAATTGAGCATCAGTTTTTTTGTGTGGCATAAGCGATTTAAGGAAAGCAGGGAATCGGTGAGGGATGATGAAAGGAGAGGAGTAGGAAATTTAGTACACAAGAGTTGATTGACCAAATAAATTTCATGGATAAATACCGTCGTGTTCCTATAGAGACAATAAATATGCAGTTTGATGTCAGTGTGGAAACTGTATACAAAATTATTTGCGGGAAACTGAAGATACGGAAGATTTCCGCAAATGCGCCACTCTATCCTTGTCACAGACTATTTGGTCTTGCACCCTATGACTTTGGTTATTCCCCAAGTTCGAGGAAAACCTTAGAGTCTGTCGTTATGAGACAAGTGAGGAGATGAAAGAGGCTGTGATTAGGGTTTTGACATGCTTACACAAGAGAATTCCATGGGGCCTTCCAGGCGTTGTTTGCACGGAACAACAAGTGCGTTGCAGCCGGAGATTACTTCGGAATGGGACTAGCGTTTACTGTGTGTATGATCAATAAAACTGCTCATAGGAAAAAAAAAATCTGGAAGCTTAGTGAAAGCACGTTGCATCTGTTAATGTTGTTATTTTTAATTTAGTATATTTATTTGCAAAAAATACTAATCGTGCTATTTTAAAATATGATTTTCGAGTTTAATTCAATGCTTACGTGAAAAGAAGATAAACAATTCTTTTTAGAAAATTTGGCGGGGGGGGGGTACAATAAAAAATATCACGGTTGTACCGCTAATTATGGGCGCGTCGAGATTAATTCAATTTTTACGGTAGATTTTATCAGTTTGTTAGGGGAAAGTAAATGCCCTTTAAGAAATAAAACTTTAAATTTTTTTAATATAAATAAAAAAACACACACAAACCAATATCTTTTTTTATATAAAATTGTTCAGCATAATTGCAGAATTGTTATGAAAATCCCTGTCCGTTTACTGTATAAGTACCTTAAATAAAAAACAAACGCGTTATATATTTGGCAATAATAATAATAATAATAATAATAATAATAATAATAATAATAATAATAATAAATTATAATATTAATAATGAATAATAATAATAATAAATAAAAATAAATGAATAATGATAATGATCATAAATTATAATATTAATAATGAATAATAATAATAATAATAATAAATAAAAATAAATGAATAATGATAATTATTATAAATAATAAATTATAATATTAATAATGAATCATAATCATGAATAATAATAATAATAAATAAAAATAAATGAATAATGATAATGATTATAAATAATAAATTATAATATTAATAATGAATAATAATAATAAATAAAAATAAATTAATAATGATAATGATTATGAATAATAAATTATAATATTAATAATGAATAATAATAATAATAATAAATATAAATAAATGAATAATGACAATGATTATAAATAATAAGTATATAAATAATAATAATGAATGATAAGAAATAATAATAAATAATTATAATCAAAAATAATAAATAATAACAATAAATATACATAAATAATAATAATAATAATAATAATAAAAATAATAATAAAAGCCGATATAGCACCTGTTTATATACGAATGCCAAGAAGTGATATAAAATTCTGTTTTAACATTTTATGTAGTGAGGTAAATGTAAAGAGAAGGAAACGTAGATTTACGGTGTTAAGTGCCTTCATGGCGATGAAGGCGATGAAAAAAATTCGCAGTCTGTGAATATATTGCGTCAATAATTGTGAATTTACATTTCTGATGAATAAAATAAATGATTGGCTTTAATTATGGTTTTATATTTAAAATAAGTATCGAAATTGTGGATAGTTCTAATATGTTATATAATAAACACAATAATTTTGTCAAACGTTTTCCAAGTCGCCAATGCAGAATTGTTTTCCTGATCGATATTACGAACAACTATTCTCAAGAGCGATAAATGTAATGCTAATGTGTGTGCCTTACTGCTGATTATCGTCTATTCCGTTATTCTGTTAAACTAAAAGAAAGAGAAACTATGGTAATTTAAGTTCTAAGATCAACGTAATACGTACCAAATAACTGCAATTGAGTAAGTCGATATATATATATATATATATATATATATATCGACTTACTTATATATATATATATATATATATATATATATATATATATATAACTTATTAATTAATAATTGTAACGTGCATAAAAGTATTACTACGAATTACGCAAAAAAAAAGTCTAAAAAAAGTAAAAAAACGTCCTAAAATTTGGGCGAAGAAAAATGTAAATAAAGGGATAAAAACTATATTGGAAAAAAAATTCTTTTAAACACTAGACGTCTTTCGCCATCCTCATCAGGATCCAACGATGACCTTTTTAAACTTAAAAAAAAAAAGAAAATATGGGGTTGAAATTAAACTTAATAATGAACATGGGAAGGATTAATTTACAATTATATTAAAATATATGTACAGGAAAAAGGGGGGGGGGAGGATAAAATAAAATGAATTAAAGTGTATATATATATATATATATACATGCATGTATATATATACATGTATATATATATAATGAATATTATTTAAATATATATATATATATATATATATATATATATATATATATATATATATATTAAACTATCACGAATGCGGAATAATAATCCGTGTATAAATATACAGGGAGAAAAAAAGAGGGAAAAGGGAATTGGAAAACATCTAGGATATTTCTACAATTTGCCAAACAGGTTCAGGGTTTTTAGTGCATGTTCATTATTAATTTTGATTTCAACCCCATATTTTCTTTTTTTTTAAAAAGTTTGAAAATGCCATCGTTGGCCCCTGATGAGGATGGCGAAAAACGTCTAGGGTTTAAAATAATTTTTCCGCTATTTGTAAATTTTGTACCACAAACAAACATATATGTATATATATATGTATATATATATATATATATATATATATATATATATATATATATATATATATATATATAATATTAAGTTGGCAAACTTGCGTTTTCTGGGTCGAGTAATATAACCATAGCTGAAAAGAGACACAATGCAGCACATATTTCCAATCTCCCGAAAATCTGTATCTGCGATTTCTTTTAGAGCAATGATATCAATTTGTTTTTCAGTATAATTTCGTCTGGCTGAGTGAGTTCTCGGAAAAAAATATTTATCAAACTTATAAAAAGAATGCAAATATACAAAATACATCATTAATTTTTGGACGTCGGGATACTGATTGATTATTCTGAATAATCTTTTTTGATAGTGTTGTGGAGATGCCCACTAATTAACATAGGTGGGTGAGTGAGATATATAAAGGTATCAATCACCAATAACAGGGGGGGTCTGCAACGACCATCAAATAGGCAAGACGCCTATGTATCCTCCAGTAAGACATGCAACACGCCACCTGCCGGAATATCTCCAACTGAAGTATATCTGAAGACATGTAAATATGTATATAACTTTTCTTCCTAATATATTATTGTTATACCTTTACTTTCCGTGTTCTTGTTAATTGTTTGTGCAGACACAACAGTGGCGACGGGAATTCGAAAAAAGACTTACGCGGGATAAAATCCACTATTAAACACAACAGTGGCCTCGGGAATTCGAACAAAGACTTACGCGTGAAAATCCACTACTGAACTCCACAGTGGTGTACGAAAATACTTACTCGAGAAAGATTGAAAAAAACAGTACTCGAAGAAAAAAATCTACTGTTGAAAACAACGGTAACAGCGAGGACTTTGAAAAAGATTTACTCGGGAATTCACTGTTAGACACAGCAACAGTATTCGAATAATAATTTACGCGGAAAGTTATCACTGTCGAAAACCAAAAATCAAAAAAAAAACAAACGGAAGTAACTGCAAAATTGTCGAACAAGATATCCTAACACTGGATACTTGAAAGTAAAATACCAATAACCATTTCAAAGTGACAACAAAAGTCAAAGACAAAAAAGGCGTTTTCGCTAGTACACCGTGAACTAATTTATGCAAATTGTCTTGAAGAAAATTAGTGATATTTCTGTTCAGCCGTACCAAGAGAGGATAGTTTTTTTAAAAAAGAATTCCTGTACGTAATCAAAACTTAACGGATTAAGAGAAAAAAATAAAATACATTTTTTATCCCTAAATAGAAAAAGGGAAAGAGAAAGGTTCAACGCAAAAAATAATATATCGATAGAATTCGGTTGACAAAAAAAAAGAAAAGAAAGCGAACCTAAAAACGGCTGTTCGTAGTTATTGTAAAAAAGTGAATTAGTAAAATAGACTGATTTTTCTAATCTTTGGAAAAGAACAAGATGGGGAAATTTGCTAAAATAATGACACAGTTCATACAGAATCAGCAGATCATACAAAAAGAACAGCAAGCGCTACACGCAGAAAGAGACGAAAGACAAAATGAACGACTCATAAAATGCCTAGAAAGACAGGAAGAAAGGTTCGCGCAGATGCAACTTGAACAGAAAGAACTGTTAGAAAGATTAACATCTAATTCCATACAAGAAAGTAATACAACCTTCTCCAACACAACAATTGTTAATAGCATAGATGTGTTCACATACCTACCGGAAAAGGATAAAACTTTTGGTGCATACTTCAAGAGGTATGAAGATATTTTCGAAACAGACTGCGAAAACTGGCCAAATGGAAAGAAAGTAAGTTTATTACTTCGAAAGCTTGGTACCAGTGAACATTGCGAATTTGTTGATTTCATATTGCCAAGGAGAACGAATCAGTTAGATTTCGCTGAGACCGTAAAGCTTCTTAAGGAGTTATTCAGACCGAACATGTCTCTTTCCCACAAGAGATGGTCATGTATGAATCTTAAGAAAACTGATGAGCAGGACTACCTGACATACGCGTCAGTAGTAAATAAAAACTGCGACAATTCAAATTATCGGAACTCACGGTGGACGATTTCAAATGCGTAATCTTTGCACAGGCTCTAGTATCCACAGAAAATTCAGAGATCCGAAGACGGGTTCTCTCAAAATTAGAGACAGAACAAGACCTGACATTGCAGAAATTAGCAGAAGATTGCCAAAGGGCAGTATCACTAAAAAAGATTTCAGGGATATAGAAGAAGCAGGAGTGGCGTACATTAGGAAGATTAAAAACCTTGCAGAAACTCAGGACAAAGAAATTTTGAGACTAGTCAAAATTGAAAAAAAAAATACTCAAATTATAAATACTCAAATTATAATAACTACAGAAAACGATATTACAATAATAGTCAATATAATGACTACAGAAAACGAAATTACGATAATAATCAAAGGAATTATAAAAAGACAGTATCAGGTAATAATTGCAGAAGATGTGATGAAAAATATTTAGAAAAGGATTGTCCTTACAAAAATACCAGGTGCTAAAATTGCAATAAAGTTGGACATAAGAGTGTTTGCTGCAGAACAAAAAATAGAGTACATCAAATGAGAACAAACGACAAAGGGAAAAATAATTTACGAAAATATATATCAGTAAATATTTTCGACAAACAAGTGAAATTTCAGCTTGACTCTGGATCGGATTTGTCGTTAATAAACGTCAACACTTGGAAAACGCTGGGTAAACCGACTCTTCAAAAGTCTAGTAAAGGTGCACGAACAATGACAGGAGACGAAATAAAATTCGAAGGAGAGGTCATCCTGCCAATTAATTTAAATGGCACGACCTAAGAGGTACGCTTAGCGAGTTATTAAAGAAAGAAACACCATGGAGATGGACAAAAGAATGCCAAGACGCATTTGAGAAAATTAAAAAGACGCTGACGTCCGATATATTTTTAACCTATTACGACCCAAAATTAGAAATAAGTGTTGCGAGCGACGCGAGCTCGTATGGTATAGGAGCATGTATACAGCATATCCTCCCAGATGAAGCGAAGAAACCTATAGCTCACGCCTCAAGGACACTACTTCCGGCACAAAAGGCTTACTCAAATAGAAAAAGAGGGGTTAAGCATTATTTTCGCGGTGACGAAATTCTACCGTTACCTGTATGAGAGACACTTTATACTGGAAGCAGATCACAAGCCCCTAGTGACAATCTTCGGCTCAAAAAAGGGCTTGCCAGTATATATGGCAAATCGCTTATTCCATTGGGGTACGATTTTACTAAATTATGACTTTCAAATAAAATATCTAGGTTCGGAAAAATAAGTCATGTGGATGGCCTGTCAAGGTTAAGCCGAAAATGGAAGGTACTCTTGAAGAGACAGTAATTGCAGCATAACGTTCAAATTATGAGGAAAAAACATGGTGGCGAATATAATAAAAGAATTACCAGTCACGTTAACCGATATAAAAAGGGAGGCTGAAAATAACGATGTCATCACAGACATAAAGAAAAAATAAGAGAAAATGATGAAAAAACGCAAAGCATATTTTCCGTATGCAATGATGTTTTATTATACAGTGAAAGAGTTGTTATCCCGAAAACCTTGCAGAAAAAGATCTTACATGATTTTCATACAGGACACCCGGGTATAATTAGGATGAAGGCACTTATCCGGAGTTACGTTTACTGGCGTAACATGGATGTGGATATTGCACTAACAGTAAACAAGTGTAAAGGTTGTGCGTTAGCCGCAAAGGCACCACCGATAGTCCCTAAACCTTCGAAAAAAACTGACCATCCATGGTCACGCATTCTTTGCTAGACCGACTGAAGGACAATACTGCCTAATCGTAGTAGATAGTTTTTCCAGATGGCCTGAAGTAAAGCATTTCAAGAACCCGACGACAAATAACACAATAAGTTTTCTGCATGAAATATTTGCACGTTTTGATGTGCCAGGAATTATAGTCACAAATAACGGAACATAATTTACATCACGTGATTTCAAGGACGTTTGTGACACTTTTCAGGTTAAACATATAACTACACCATCGTTCCCACCTAGGTCAAATGGATTAGCGGAAAGATTCGTAGACACGATAAAGTGTGCACTTATAAAACCAATAGGGACCCCGACGGATAAAGCATTACAACAATTCCTGCAACTATACAGGATAAATAAGAACCCAAATACACCGTCGAAATTATCGCCAGCAGAATTAATGTTTGCGAGAAAAATAAAATCACCATCTGATAAATTAATACTTAAGCAAGCAATCGTCCATCAAACTACGCACACATAACGTAAAAGGTTTAAACCTGATGATCGTGTATATTTAAAATGTATTAAAATAATATTTCATATTGGGAGCTTGGTACTGCAAATAAATGTATCAGCGACTTGGTTTACATGATAAAATGTCCAAAGGAGATACACAAAAGACATCAAAATCAATTGAGAAAACGTCATATAAAAGACAACGAAAATGACAAACCTGATAAAAAAGAAAGTCCAATTGATAAACTATACGAAGCGTTTGATATCGAACCACCACAAACCATGGCCGAACCGAGAAAATCGGGAAGGAAAAGAAAGTTTACAGAACCAATTATAATAACCCCAAGATAAAAAGATACTGAAATCTACACGACTTCAAATCTTGGAAGGGGGCTGTTGTGGAGATGCCCACTAATTAACATAGGTGGGTGAGTGAGATATATAAAGGTATCAATCACCAATACCGGCGGAGTTCTGCAACGACCGTCAAATAGGCAAGACGCCTATGTTGCCTCCAGTAAGACATGCAACACGCCACCTGCCGGAATATCTCCAACTGAAGTATATCTGAAGACATGTAAATATGTATATAACTTTTCTTCCTAATATATTATTGTTATACCTTTACTTTCCGTGTTCTTGTTAATTATTTGTGCAGACACAACATATATTATTAGTCTGTGAACGCTGATTTGATCAGAGACACAGCTGGCAGTAGACATAGTGGTTTTCTAAGCAAGAAATAGAGGAGGACCAAATTGGGAAAATGAATAAAACCGAACAATATATACTATCTTAAATATATATATATATGTGTGTGTGTGTGTGTGTGTGTGTGTGTGTGTGTGTGTGTGTGTGTGTGTGTGTGTGTGTAGATAACGATATCCTAAGGATGCGTCAGGATAAGGAAGACGATATAATTAAAAAATGCGAGTAATTTACCCATATGGGTTGAATATTAAAGTTAAAAAAATAACCTACAAGATTCAGAAATTATAGGTTGATTATATCCAGCTTTGCCTCGCTACGGTATTAGAGATAGAACTCATGTGAATAGAAATAATAGAACATTCATGCGAGGATTTTTTTAGTAAAGTTAAAGATATTATTATTAATAAAATTTATGAGTCGTTCAATTATATAAGAAAGTTGCTTAATCAAACAAAAAAGAAAATTTTGAAGGAAATAGCATCTAAAATATTATTACAACCGGATATGATATATAAGAAGGAATATTTTATTCAATGGTATGAATATATTCTAGATATAATTGACACTAAATTATATAAGCCACCAGTGAACGATATAAAAAAGAAACCTAAAAATGTGTGTGTAGTTTTGTATGAAAATAAAAGTTTTGATGATGTAAATTTACCTAAAATATTTAATAAACAAAAAACTATACAATTACTACCAAATGAGTTCCAGAACAAAGATCAAAAGCCAATAGTTACATATAAACTAGGGCCAACAATACGCAATAAGATTTTTAATTATAAGAAAACGGTAGAACATATAAATATAAAAGAAAATAATATAAATATTCCAGAATGTGATTGTAATTCCTCTCCGTTCTGTAATAATGAGATAAAACATGTAATTACAGGAGATTTAAATATAGTAAATAATCCTAAATTAAGAAAACTACTTAGTAAGGGTCCAAATTATAGAGAACCTAAATGCCTAAATTACACTAAATGCGTTAAAGAAGTAACTAAAGCACTATAAGGTTTCATTATGTCTATGGTAAAGAAATATAAATTAGCACAGTCTACGTTTGATGCATGGAAAAATAGTATACATGAATGCGTAAATAAAAAGGTTAAACATATAAAACAATTTAAACACCCTAGAAACACCAATCCTCTTTTAAAAAATTCAGAAATACGGGAGGAACTTAAAATACTTCAAGAAAAGTTTGTAATCGTTCCGATTGATAAAGCGGCAAACAATATAGCTTTTATATGTAAAAAATATTATATACAACGTTTATTGATAGAAGTAGGACTTATAGGAAACGATTCGGATACTTATAAAGTAAGTAATAGTAATTTAGATAGCATTATTTTGAATAATAGTATTATAAATGAAAAAGTAGGATTAAAGTTAGAAGACAAACACAAAAATTGTCCATGTATGTATTGGATACCTAAAATGCATAAAAATCCAGTTGGTGCTAGATTTATTGTAGGTTCTAAGACGTGCATAACTAAACCTCTAAGTAAAGTTGTATCTAAAATATTTAAATTAATTATAAATCAAATAAATAATTTTCACCTGAAAAGAAAATTCTATAGTAATATAAATCTATTTTGGGTAGTAAATAATTCCAAACCAGTGAAAGAAAAATTAGATAAAATAAATTCCAAAATAAAAGCAAAATCTATAGCTACTTATGATTTTAGTACGCTATATACTAAAATTCCGCACGAAAAACTTATAAAAGAATTAAATGATACTGTAGATTTAGCTTTTCAAGGTGGAAAAGGTAAATATATAGACTTTTCAAAATCTAAAGCTTTCTGGTGTAAAAATAAAAATAGCAAAACTAGTGTTTCTAAGGGTATTTTAAAAATACTTGTAAGTCATCTTATTAAAGAATGCGATTTTCAAATAGGAAATAAAATATTACTCCAAACGATAGGTATCCCAATGGGATTGGATCCTGCACCATTTTGGGCAAGTTTGTATTTACATAGACTCGAGTATATATATGTGTCATCATTATTAAAAACAGATATATCTAAAACATATAAATTTTATGGGTGTAGGTGATTTATAGATGACCTTATATGCATAAACGATAATGATGAATTCGAAAAAAATAAACATCTTATATATCCAAACGAACTAAAATTGAATTGTGAACATAGAGGACAACAGGCTACATTTCTGGATTTAGATATAAAAATTGAGGATGGGATTTTTCTTTATAAAATATTTGATAAAAGAAACGCATTCCCCTTTAAAATAGTACGTATGCCCCATAAGGATAGCACCTGCCCTGTTTTTTGTGTTTTATGGAACCATTATGTCAGAGTTTTTGAGAATAGCTGCGTTACTCTAAAATTAAAAGATTTTATACCACCAGTTTCTAGCTTAGTAATAAGGATGATAAAACAAGGTGGGGATAAAAATAAAATATTTAAACAGTTAAATAAAGCATTTGTTCGTTATCATGATGCTTTTAAATCGTTTAAGATAAACCAGACTATATTAATAAAGGAAATCCAAAGCTATATTAGCAATGTATAAAATGTATTTATAATTACATATAATAAATTTATACATATATATATATATATATATATATATATATATATATATATATATATATATATATATATATATATATAAAATGTATATATGTAAAAATAAAATATTTTTAACCTTTATATATCTAATTTTAAATAAATAAGAATGTAAATATAAAAACTACTAATTATAGTGGGGGTGATAAGTAGTTAAATAGATTAATCCGAAGCTTATAAATACATTTGACACTCAGTCCAACAGGATAGTACCAGTAAAGGATCCGTCACTTGACACTCAGCCCAACAGGTGAGGGACCGGAGACCGGCCCAGCACCTGTTGGACTGAGGTACACCGCCTGGGTAATACCTAGGAGGTCCACCCTCCCAGGCCTTGCCACCGGGCTTTCCGGTGGGGCAAGTTTATTGCTTGTTGCCTGAGGCGCCCCGACCGGGGAATGCCGACGGGGTTACTCAGGCAATTTTTAAAATTGCAGGAGTGCCCCTCCTTTAGGGGAGCCTGCTGGGTTACCACTTTCCGGCCTTGTGCCACATTTTGCTGAGTGGACAGCAAATAAATATAATCCATTTCAAATGGATAGTACCAGTCAAGGATTCGTCACTTGACACTCAGCCCAACAGGTGAGGGGCCGGGGACCGGCCCAGCACCTGTTGGACTGAGGTACACCGCCTGGGTAATACCTAGGAGGTCCACCCTCCCAGGCCTTGCCACTGGGCTTTCCGGTGGGGCAAGTTTATTGCTTGCTGTCTGAGGCGCCCCGACCGGGGAATGCCGACGGGGTTACTCGGGCAATTTTTAAAATTGCAGGAGTGCCCCTCCTTTAGGGGAGCCTGCTAGGTTACCACTTTCCGGCCTTGTGCCACATTTTGCTGAGTGGACAGCAAATAAATATAATCCATTTCAAATGGATAGTACCAGTCAAGGATCCGTCACTTGACACTCAGCCCAACAGGTGAGGGGCCGGAGACCGGCCCAGCACCTGTTGGACTGAGGTACACCGCCTGGGTAATACCTAGGAGGTCCACCCTCCCAGGCCTTGCCACTGGGCTTTCCGGTGGGGCAAGTTTATTGCTTGCTGCCTGAGGCGCCCCGACCGGGGAATGCCGACGGGGTTACTCAGGCAATTTTTAAAATTGCAGGAGTGCCCCTCCTTTAGGGGAGCCTGCTAGGTTACCACTTTCCGGCCTTGTGCCACATTTTACTGAGTGGACAGCAAATAAATATAATCCATTTCAAATGGATAGTACCAGTCAAGGATCCGTCACTTGACACTCAGCCCAACAGGTGAGGGGCCGGAGACCGGCCCAGCACCTTTTGGACTGAGGTACACCGCCTGGGTAATACCTAGGAGGTCCACCCTCCCAGGCCTTGCCACTGGGCTTTCCGGTGGGCCAAGTTTATTGCTTGCTGCCTGAGGCGCCCCGACCGGGGAATGCCGACGGGGTTACTCAGGCAATTTTTAAAATTGCAGGAGTGCCCCTCCTTTAGGGGAGCCTGCTAGGTTACCACTTTCCGGGCTTGTGCCACATTTTGCTGAGTGGACAGCAAATAAATATAATCCATTTCAAATGGATAGTACCAGTCAAGGATCCGTCACTTGATACTCAGCCCAACAGGTGAGGGGCCGGAGACCGGCCCAGCACCTGTTGGACTGAGGTACACCGCCTGGGTAATACCTAGGAGGTCCACCCTCCCAGGCCTTGCCACTGGGCTTTCCGGTGGGGCAAGTTTATTGCTTGCTGCCTGAGGCGCCCCGACCGGGGAATACCGACGGGGTTACTCAGGCAATTTTTAAAATTGCAGGAGTGCCCCTCCTTTAGGGGAGCCTGCTAGGTTACCACTTTCCGGCTTTGTGCCACATTTTGCTGAGTGGACAGCAAATAAATATAATCCATTTCAAATGGATAGTACCAGTCAAGGATCCGTCATTTGACACTCAGCCCAACAGGTGAGGGGCCGGAGACCGGCCCAGCACCTGTTGGACTGAGGTACACCGCCTGGGTAATACCTAGGAGGTCCACCCTCCCAGGCCTTGCCACTGGGCTTTCCGGTGGGGCAAGTTTATTGCTTGCTGCCTGAGGCGCCCCGACCGGGGAATGCCGACGGGGTTACTCAGGCAATTTTTAAAATTGCAGGAGTGCCCCTCCTTTAGGGGAGCCTGCTAGGTTACCACTTTCCGGCCTTGTGCCACATTTTGCTGAGTGGACAGCAAATAAATATAATCCATTTTAAATGTGGAAATTGATGAATCGCACATGTAAGAAATTCATTTTTATACTATGAAAAGGTTAGTAATTGCAATTAAGAATAGGAAATTGGATAACATTTTTTTGTAACATGTCTTCTTCCTAAGATTAAGGGTGGTGATGTTTGATCAACACTGCTGGGGAGCCATAAAAGTAATATACTGTTTTGTTTTTAAATCCCCGAAACAGTGTTCATGGTAAACAACTGATGATCCCTTGAAATAAAAATTGGTATTATAGTAAATTCGAGGGAGTTGATGCAGTGATTGCAGGTGATTAAATGACTTACTGACTAGATGTTTTTTTAACGAATGATAAAAAGTAATTTTTTGTATGGTTTCAAATGTTAAAAACTTCAAAGACTATATATATATATATATATATATATATATATACATGTATATATATGTGTCTATTTCATTTAATCACATAAATTAATATACGAAAGTATAAATTTATGCATAAACTTTAAGTATTTACTTCAACAGTGCTCAATACGGAGGTAGAGCTAGTAAGTAAGTTATGAAATATAAAAGAATATTCCGCATTTCATCCATGTAAGGATTCATCAGGCTTTAAGCCTGATGAATCCTAGCGTGGATAAAAACGCGGAATATTTTGTGTAGCTTGTCATATATATTTTATAACTGACAATATATATATATATATATATATATATATAGAGAGAGAGAGAGAGAGAGAGAGAGAAAGAGAGAGAAAGAGCGAGAGAGATTGTTTATTATACAAACATAACTGGTTACATATGTGTATTCATATTTCAGTGGTATCCTAAATCAAGGGATAACACTTCATCAGAAAAAAAAGAATTGATATTGAAACGGGTGTTCAGACCACATTGGTTTTTGTAAGATATTTGGGCCCAATTTATATTCTAGAGAAATTGGAGTGTATGCTTTTTCAATGTGAGCGGAGAGGTTTTTCGGGGGTGTGGTTAGGGTTGCTGTTTCCCTTGTTAAACTGCCATTAATTGAGAGTTGTAAGGCGATTCTTATTGCTTGGTTGTTATTTATTGCCCTTGATCTAAAATTTTTCATACCATTATTTTTTTTATGGTTTTATGGTGACTTTAATTTCCTTTCCGTAGCTTCCAAAGTGCTTTCAGTTTAAAGTCGATTCAGCTTTTATATTTAATAATTTATCCCCGTCTTAAAAAATAAAAATCTCATATTTCTCCGCAAAACATTGGTAACAGGTGAAGTTAGTGAACTATATGTGTAAGCCTTTCTAGGAATCTTCTAATCGATTGAAAGTATGATCATATAAGCGTGTGGATCGTGCGTCCTTGATTAAATCTTGTCTTCGCTAATCGGACGATTCCATCTCATTAAATTGATCGTATCATTTGCAATTTGCAAACACTGTGTTATTCTCTTCATGATAAATTATCAAACTAAGCTGACCTCCAAATAATCAATATTTGCCAAATATGTAATTTAATAGTATGGTTAATTTAAAGTTCGACACCTCAGAAAAACTCCTGTATTGTTGTATATCTTCAGTATTTAAAAAAAAACATATATTAATGTTTTTTTTTAATGTGTAAAGAACGGACGATTAATCGATATATATATATATATATATATATATATATATATATATATATATATATATATACACACATATATATATATAAATATATATATATATATATATATATTTATATATATATATATATATGCATGCGTGTGTGCGTCTGTGTTTGTGTATTGAATGTCCTAATGCATAACCTTGATCTAAAACTTTCTCAAAATGATTCCATGATTTTCTTTGAAGTTGAACCACTCAACCCGTGGAGAGTTATACCGGGAAAGTTACGCAAATCCCAAATAAACAAAATCGTAAATATTTATTTGGCAAACAAGTTTTTCATTATTTATTTAAAAAAAAAAAGCGTGCTATTCCTCACTTTAGCTGATGATTGATAAAAAGTGTACACCTGCAACGGTTAATGCAGTCTTTGAATTGCACGAATAAAAATTTCCTAAGCGGTGGCAGTTAGGTCCAAGGTTTTAAATTTTTCATACTGCTAAGATTGCTGTCTAATATTTTGATGTGATATTCTGCATTACTGGGTAACAGAATGGCCCCTTTGTGTCAGGAGTTCATTTCTTTTTTAATTATCATGCAATGTGAGTATTGAAGATTGCTAACAATATCTGGCTCTCGTTATTGGAGCTCAACATTTTCTTATTTAGCAATAAATATGGTTTTCATTATTTTGACCCTCGAGTGTGTATCCGTTGATGTCTTATATGCTTTTAGATCGAGGGGTGTGGTTCCTGGTTGCATTAACTGTGTCTAACTGTGTCGGATATATGCCCGAGAGTTAAAACAATTATAAGAATATTCTGTTGTCATAGCCCTAGTAATTAGGTCCTTCAACATGTCTTCGAGTGCATCTAATTCCGTGGCGTGTTTTTGAATTACTTCTTGGTTTTTAATTCATAAAGGTTTAATTCCTTAGAAATGGATTCGTGCTGTGCAGCAGGATTATGTAATTTAAATTGTGGGTAATTAGGCAGCGTTTCTTTTAATTTAAACAAATATTTAAAACAAAATAACAGTGAGCTTGTGTCCGTGTTTTTTTTATATATTTTTATTTTCTTATTGTCTTTTTGTGTGGAAACTAAGACTTAATATATGTAGCATATGTATCACGAACATGTTCAACTCTGCGTAGAATAATTCTCGTGAGAGGCAAATACACGGTGGACTGAGATAACTGGTCAAGGAACTAATTTAGTAGTCGTACACGGCAGGGCGCCAGTGTGTTGTTGGAGCCATTGACGAACAACATAATAGGGCGATAAAATTGTGTCAATAGAGATAGGGTGGTAGTTACAAAAGACATATAAAAATATTGTTACTGTTTTTATAGAATCTATTATTTATTCCAGGTTTTTTAGGTTTTTCTCATAATGAAGTATTTTAAACATTTAAAAATGTGTTCTATGATGCATTATGTTTGTGTAAGAAACTAAAAGTTGTCTTAAATCGAAGGATTGGTTAGTTAATTATTTTTTAGGTGTTGATGAATTACAATGGAATCGACGTTATGCAAAGTGAGGCGGCGATATGGGGTAGTCGTTGTGTAACCAATGTAACTATCTGTTTTGAGCTGATTATGAGAGTTACACTCTCCCAAAAAGTATTAAAATTTAAAGTTTGGTTCCATTTGATTTCAGTAGAATGTGTTAATAAAGATAGGGAAGTGAAGCTGGGTAATATTATTATTTCTAATTGTATGTTTTGTTTGTGAAAACAGTGCTTTATTTGTTCAAAGACGACATAGTTTGGAAGCCCGTTATTGATAAGGACTTGTTTTATATTTTTAGTTCAAAGGAATAATGTGTTTTGTGGAGGATATTAGTTTTACCCGGTATATATATATATATATATATATATATATATATATATATATATATATATATATATATATATATATATATATATATATGATTAGTTTTATTTGGAAAAAGAATTCCAGCAGAGTGCTCAATTAAAAGGAAAATCCAAATTTTAAGAGCGTACTTATATTTTGTGTACAGAAAGTTGTTAGTTGAGACAGGTCATTGGTACCGTCGGTTTCAAGCCCGATAATAAGGCCCGTTTAAGGTATCCTTATCAAGCTCTCTTCAGCCAATATTCGTCTGAGACGAATATTGGCTGAAGAGAGCTTGATAAGGATACCTTAAACGGGCCTTATTATCGGGCTTGAAACCGACGGTACCAATGACCTGTCTCAACTAACAACTTTCTGTACACAAAATATATATATATATATATATATATATATATATATATATAGATAAGGCTTCCACCAGACTTTGAATTATTTTCGCTGAACCTACAAACAAATTGATACAAGAACTTGCTCGACTCGGATATCTACTCAGCTATGCGGATTACCCAATATACAACTTGGATCTTATTACCCAACTGCTTTAAAGAACGTCCACTATGGATTTTAACACGCAATCTGGATCTACAATTTTCATATCCTTTTCTTCAAATCCTCTTGCTACATGACTTCTGACCAATTAATTATTTTGACTTTGACTTTAGCAAATAGGGTACATACTTTTATAAATATTTGCTATAGTATTCTTTGCCTACTTAAAATAATAAAAAAGCTTTTATATGAAACTTAAACACTTCATTTCAATAAGGGTGTTTTTTGAAATTCATTAGATCACAATTTAATATATATATATATATATATATATATATATATACATATATATATATATACATACATACATAATTTATTTGCTCTATATTGCATATCGAATACTTCTTTAGATGGGATAATACTTATAGAATATTACTGCCAGTAATATTTTATAAATCTTATAATCACAGGTTTTCATACCAACTGATTGTCAAACTAAAATTATTCTGAAGTATATATATATATATATATATATATATAATTATATATTTAATTTTGTGTGTATCTATGTATATGTGTGCATGTGTGTTTATGTATATATATATATATGTATATAACCATAACCATACAATTTTTATATATATATATTATATTTATTTTTATTTATATATATATATGTATTATATATAGTATATATTTGCTTTTATATATATATATATATATATATATATATATATATATATATATATATATATATTATATGGAAAAATGCGCGCATGAAAAGTAATATTCTTAAGATTTTATTAAACCTGGAAAAGTAAAGAACAAGATATTCTAGTAAAGTAAAAAATAAGAATTTTTTAGACTTAAAATATTGCAGCTAAAAATAAAATTTGAATATTGATAAATATTTTATTTATTATTTGCATATGTTGTTGTTTATTGTTGAGTTAGAAAGGGTGTCAGTCGCTGGATTGAACTTATTTTCCCCCTATTATTTGCATATATTTATGTAGTGAAAATTGTTTGAATAAAAGTAATTCATTAGTTAGTTAGTTAGTAGATGTAATTAATAATTTTATAATTTACATAAAAATTAATAATTTTATTATATCATAATTAGGATCATTTAATTCTTTCTAACTCAACAATAAACAACAACATATGCAAATAATAAATAAAATATTTATCAATATTCAAATTTTATTTTTAGCTGCAATATTTTAAGTCTAAAAAATTCTTATTTTTTACTTTACTAGAATATCTTTTCCAGGTTTAATAAAATCTTAAGAATATTACTTTTCATGCGCGCATTTTTCCATATAATCCATGATTTTTCCAGGCATTGCTATTGTATTAATATATCAATTTATAATATTTATTAAAGATTGTCAAAAAAAATTAGCTCTCAAACACACATTTATGCAATATTTATCATTCAATCACAGTAGTTCCGAGCCAGTGTCTCTACCGAGACTGCGGTTCATGAATTCGTGATCTGTATAGAGCGTAAACTAACAAAAAAGAAGATGGAACTCGGTGTCTTTGTAGATATCGTTGGAGCTTTTGACAACATACCCTTCAGTAGTATGTTCAAGTCGCTACGAGAACTCAATGTGCCACCAGTACTCATCCGATGGATTGAGTATATGGTGAGGCACAGAACAGTTCAAGTAGAACTACTGAGGGCAACTGTTAAAAGGGAAGTAGTTAAATGAAACCCCCAAAGTGGGATTTTATCACCTTTACTATGGAACTGTATGCTGAATCCTCTTTTAAAGGAGTTTAAAAATAGGAATATTTATGCCCAGGCTGCTGCTGATGACATCGCAGTGCTGGTCGCGGGTTCAAAAGCATCATTGGTCAGACGCATTGCCAAAATGGGACTACATTTTTCATCAAATGTGATAACGAAAAATTTGAGTTCATTCAAAGAATATGTATATCATAGAATTCACTAATATTTTTAATCGATAAATTCACCATTTTTTGCTATAAAATCATAAGGAGAGTTAGAAAAAAAATAGTTATTAAAAAAAAAGTTCGGTTTTTTAATTATAAAAAAAACGATACACGGGATTGAACCTAAAATCTTTCCACCAACCCCCGGTCCTCTAACCGTTACGCTAACATGTCATATTAGCAAAATCGCAGTAAAAAACATATATATACAAAAAAAGTTATGCAAAATAAAAAAAAAGCGTTAGTCACTTATGTACTTACTCTCCTGTTTGTGAACCCACATATTTTGTTGTAACTTTTTTTCTACTGAACCAATTTTCGAATTAGTGGTGGGGGTTTGAATGTGTCTCGATTCATTCAATTTCGGACTTAAGCATATATTCAACCACTACCGTGGTTGAATGATATATATATATAGTTACATATATATATATATATATATATATATATATATATATATATATATATATATTATTATTATTATTATTATTGGTGGTGCTAGTGATGTATAGGGTTGGTAGCATTTTAAGCATTTGTTATAATCTGTATAGATGTATATAATTATCCTTATGTGTGTTTCTTTATGTGTATCTATGTATATTTATTTATATATATGAAGGTTTTTATTTTATTTATTTTTATTATTATGTCCATTTAGATGGGGATTTGCGTTGTATATATACATATGTATATATGTATATATGTATATGAATATATGTATTTATGTGTATGTATTCCGTAATTAATTGTTTTGTCTCCCTTAAAAATAAACACCTCCTTAACTTCACAACCTTTGACATCCAAAATTATTATCAATCAATTTCTCCGATTCTTTTAAATAAGGCTATCATCTTTGCTAAAAGAAATTCTGACCTAACTAATTTAGAAATTAAATTAATTCGCCTATTCGCATCTTCTTTCAATGTTTGCTTTCAAGTCTGTCATTGTAATTCGTTTTGTGGTGTGAATCCTGTGTTTAGCATGCTCCGTTCTGCCCCCCCCCCCAAACTGACAAATTCAGTCAAACTCGATGAGCATTGCAGTACTAGATGTGTCAGACACTTCGTGAAAAATATTGAATAATTCGACCCCCTGTCTTTCCAAGCTTATAACTACTCGAAAAATATAATTCAAACCTATTTTGTTTTCAATTAAAGGAGCAAGGACCAAGGTTTCATTTAAAAAAACAAAAACAAAACAAAAAAGTGATTTAAAAGAAAAGTTTTTAAACTTCGGACTTTACAGGTAAATTTCTAATAAACACTTCTTTTTTGTTTTAAATTTGAATATATTATTTATTGATCTTTATCTTCAATTTGTAATATATAAAAATTTGGTGAGTAAATTAATTATTTACTTTTTAATAGACATTTCAAAATGGAGGGCGTGAATTAACTCGATCCCCTGTCTTTCCCAGCTTATTACTACTCGAAACATGTCATTCAAACCCTATTTTTTTTCAATTAAAGGAGCAAGGGCCCAGGTTTCATTTAAAAAAAGGAAAAAAAAACAACGTGGTTTTTAAAAGAAAATGGTTTTAATTTCGGACTTTACACGTAAATTTCTAATAAACACTTCTTTTTTTGTTTTAAATTTGAATATATTATTTATTAATCTTTTATCTTCAATTTGTGATATATAAAACGTCGGTGAGCAAATTAATTAATTACTTTATAATAGACATTTCAACATGGGGGGCATGATTAAAAAAAAAACGTTTGTCTAAAATATTATATTCAGTTTATTGGAAAGAGCATACAATTTCACATTGACCCTGAAAATATCGTAAAAATAGAATCAATAGTAAAATTTTGATAGATTTTTAACGTTTAAAAATTGAAAAATACTCAGCTCGTAAAATTCAATTTATTTCATTACTTTTTTTTTTAAATAAAAAAAATATTTCTATTGCTTTTCATATAACTTTAATAGTTTATTTTGGAAGTATAATCCATAAAGAAAATAAACAATCCATTTTTAAAAGAGAAATTACGAGTTTTTTATATTCTATTAGCAGTTACGTGTTAGGGGTTTCAAAAAATTCCTACAAAAATTCCGATACACCTAATGCACTACTCGATACTTTCTCTTCGTCCCAACTATCTGCTTCACAGGTGACTATCAAGATATTCTCTTACGTCATAATCAAAGTAGGGATGTGTTCTGTACTGCTGGAAGTGCCATTTTTTATTCCTAAACATCTTTTGGGAACGTGGGATAGTGTATTCATATAGCAAATTGAGATAATTTAAAGAGTGTATGCATTTCATTTGGACACCCTATATATATATTGGCTTATTAATTATACAGAAGTTCAGAAAAACATTGGTACCATCGGTTTCAAGCCCAACACAGCGGGAAACCGTTAATTGTAACACGTAAATGATGTTCAGCTCTCGTCAGCCATCTTCATTTACGTGTTACCATTAACGGTTTCCCTCTGTGTTGGTTTGAAACCGACGGTACCAATGTTTTTCTGAACTTCTGTATAATTAATTAACAAATATTTAGCTCTTATATCGAATTCTTTGAAATGGAGCACTTTGTCGGAACTCTTTCCCCGAAATACAGTAAGCAAATATATATATATATATATTTACGCGAGTGCATTTTGTCACATCTAAAAGTGATATCACCATGGATGGGGGTTGATGAAGACAGGGTCTTGCACATGCTTTCACATGTTGTATGATAAAAAATATTTATTTATTTATTTATTATTATTATTATTATTATTATTATTATTATTATTATTATTATTATTATTATTATAAACATGTTACGACATTGGACATGGTAATGTTTTGGGTAGATGGTTGGTTAAAGGTAAGATACAGGCTGACTTAATCTCACATAATTGCAACTGAACCTGGCTTATCAATAGGTTTGCAAAACTGGTAAATCCGTAAATGTCATGACCTCTATGTTGGTTTTACATAGTGACCCGGGACCCCCCCCCCTGCTCCAATGTCTTTAGAAAGAAAAACAAAATATAAAACACTTTACAGTCTTCACTTCCAGATGGGTTACCTTGTAAATTTAGTTCCTGATGATTGTGTAACAATTCCTCATTGCCCACTCGGGAATGCTGATTATGATAGACATTACCACAAACTCTCGACCCCAAGTTAAAGAGCCACTGCTCAAAACGACAAGGTACTACAATAAGGCTGACTGGGATGCTATTAGAGGCCACATCAGAAATACCCCATGAGGAAATATCTTTTTTCTTCTAGCAAAACAGTGCGCAAACGAGACTACTGTATAGTCCAAAGCAGCAATTTAAGCACATGTTCCAACACGGAAGTTCTATAGCAAACGCCACTCTCCCGAATGGTTTACTTCTACATGCGCATTTGCCATTGCTCGGAGGCAACATGCATACCATAGATTTATTTGGCATAAGTCCTGTACAAACAAATAAAAGTATATAGAAACTAGAAATAATTGTAAGAAAGAAGTAGCAACAGCTACGAGTAAATATACTGAAATCACCAGTAAAACGCATTGAAGCGCAGAAATTAGGAACTCGTAATTTCTGGAAAATCTACAATAGTGTAGTAAACAATGGACAATCAACAATACCCCCACTAACCAACAATCATGAGGCTGTTTGTATAGCAACTGAGAAAGCTAACATGCTTGCCCGTCAGTTTGCATCAAACTCTTGGACACAGCAAGCCATTCCCTCCCGTATTTGCCTCCGCGGGCAAAAACAACGCCTCCTCAAATGCATGATATTATAAAAAACCTAGACACCTCAAAAGGATGTGGACCTGATCTCATTCCGGCTGTGCTATTAAAAACATGTTCCGCTGAGGTTGCTCTAGTTTTCTCTAAACTCTTTAACAAATGCCTTAACGAATCTTGTTTTCCTGCTTGCTGGAAAATGCTTTTGTGGTACCAGTTTACGAAAACTCTAGCGAAAGAACTGACCCATTAAATCATCGCCCAATTAGTCTCCTCCCTCTTTTCGCTAAAATATTTGAGTTCTCTAGACTACCACCGTACAGCTGCTAAACTTTTGTGTGGCCACCAATATGGGTTTAGGCAAGCCCGTTCTACTGCAGATGTCCTAACTGTAATCTCAGAACGATTATACCAAGCACTAAATAAGGCAGGAGAGGGGAGGTCTGTATCTCTAGATATATCTGAAGCTTATAGGAGGGTATGGCACGATGGTCTTCTCATGAAAATATAATCCTATGGTATTACTGGACGAATGCTTAGCATAATTAGATCCTTCTTAAATTAGAAAAGAATCCGGGTTGTCCTTGATGGGCGTGCGTCCAGAAATTTTATATAAATGCTGGTGTACCTCCGAGATCGATCCTTGGACCTTTTATTTCTGATATTCATAAATGATTAACATGATAAAATGTCTCTGAGATGGGTATATTTTCTTACGACACCACGCTCTATAGCAGGCACGTGTGAAAAACTAATGGTAATGGGTGAAAACCCTATAGGAAGACCTTCAGTCCGTAAGGGAATGGGGTCAAAAATTGATGGGAACGTTCAACGCTGCCAGACAAAGCTCGTTTCCTTTAATAATTACATGAAACCTTACCAACCACCAATAGCTATGGCTAGAGATACTTTACCTGAGAGCACTTCGTCCGATCTGCTTGGCTTAACGTTAACAGGAAACATGAGTTAGAATAGCTACATCGAGATCATTGCCAAGGCTACTGCAAATAAGGTGTGCTCTCTATACCGTGCTAGAAGTTACTTACGCCTGAAAGTATCGCGTACCTCTACAAAGCTACCATTCGCCCATGTATGGAGTACTGCTGTCACATTTGGGCTGGTCCATCTGCTACTAGTCTCTCGCTCTTGGACAAGATCCAAAAGAGAGTCGCCAAACTCATACGTCCTGAACTATCATCTAAGCTTCAGCCCCCTGACCCATGGACAGAATGTTGCATCCCGCTCTTATTTTACAAGTATTTCAATGGTGGGTTCTCTGACGAAATACAAGCCCTAGTACCCCCTCTACTTAAATATCCCCGACAAGCAGCGAAGTCCCACCCATACTCAGTTGAGATCCCTAGATGCAAGAAAGCCTTCTATTCTAATAGTTTCTTCCCAAGAACTGCAGGATTTTGGAATTCCCTTCCAGTTTCCTGCTTCTTCAACTGTACAGATATGCAGAATTTCATGTGTAATGTGAATCGACATCTTGCTGCTAAACTCCCTATAAAGTACCCCTGAAAGTTAGGCATCTGATAGTAGCAGCCTACATCAAAGTGGCAATGTGCCTTTTTTGGGGTGAAAATGTAATAAAAAAAAACTACATGTCCTAATCAGTCGATTTAATAAATGATTGCTTTTCACATTAGAAACACATCCTTAAAAAAAAAACTACACACATATATAGTTAGTTTCTGCAAATATATATGAACAAATATATATATTATATCACCATTGAATACAACAGAAAAAAAAATTACTGTTGTTTAGAGTTAAAATTTGTGTGAAAAAGAAAAAACAAACAACAAAAAAAAAGAACTTTATTTCTTTTGTTTGCATTTAATTTTACTCTATATAAAAAAAAAATCTCGCATTGTTCTTGGCTTTTAATTTTACCTTATAATTTTCTTCAACAATGCTTCAAGCAAACTACAACCTACTTATATATATATATATATATATATATATATATATATATATATATATATATATATATATATATAATTATTACTATAATATTTTTATAAAGTGTCAGGGTATTGAAAATATCAATGAAATCCTCAAACGCAAATGTGAGAGCTAAAATACGAAATTAAAAACAAACACCATACGTTACCAATTTAAGAGACGTACTATCGTTTCATTTCATTTTATTTGTCTATTAAAGGCTTTATACACACACACACATACACACACATACACACATACACACGCACACACAAACACATACCTACCATATGTGTTTGTGTGTTTTAAAAACATGGTTATTATTTATCATGTTTCTCATTTTTTGTCTTCTGCACTTTAGTGACTGGAAGATATTTTGTACTGGATGTTTTGCAAATATTGGCGAACGAATATCTATACTGAAATACATCGATCAAATATCGACGAGTACAGCTCACTGTCAGTATGTAAAGTGCATCTCGGTTCACTGAGGATTATTCCCTTAGAATATTTCATAATGAAGGAAAGCTTCAAGGTTTTAGACATCCTCTGTTGTCTTCCTGGGAAATTATTATATGCATACAAATACCTGGAAGTTTTATTTGTATAGGCAGAACACACAAATACTAACATGCATTGATATTGTAGCATTCTTTTTATTAAATATATAAAATAATAATTTAAATACGAAAAGACATCTAAAAATGTGCAAATATATTACTTATCATTCTTATCATTAGAGCTCCCTGTCGATCGGAATCGATGTTGTTTGGCTGTGGAAATAATTATATATATATATAAATATATAAATATATATATATATATATAATTATATATATATAATTATATATATATATAAATATATGTATATATATATATAATTATATATATATAATTATATATATATAATTATGTATATATAATTATATATATATATAAATATATATATATATAATTATATATATATATATATAAATATATATATATATATATATATATATATATATGCTTTGTTTTCAAGTCCGTTTCAAGTATATGGTTGAACTTTTGCTAATTTTGCATCAATCCCATACTTAACAATTGGAATATATGCATTAACTTAAAAGATGGAGAACAAAAGTTACAATGACCTTTTTATATATATTTAGTACACAGGAATCACCACTCATAAAGGCCTGAAGGCAAATCGAGGATAAGGGTTAATGGGCATACATTAAGCAATGCCATTACAGCGTAGTAAAGATAAGTAGTGGGTATTTTGTAAATTGGATTACTTAGGGGGACGGTTCACCAAGAACTTGTTTACATTGGACTTGAAGACAATCAGATTTAGTCAGCTGTAAAGCAGGCAATCGGAAGAAGCTTTGTTCATTGAATCTATATTTAGGTTTAAGCACAGATAAAGAGTTTAGGAAATTATTGATACCAGTTTTGGTTAGATGAGTGTTTTTCGTGAAAGTTTTGCGAGGACGAACCATAGATTACAGCTCAGCTGAGCACTTGCCATGAAAATAATGATAGAGAAGAGATAGGCTTTCAACGTCTCTTCTGTGGGAAATAGGTTGCAAGGAAGAGAAAAGGGCATCCCCCACTGTCAAGGCAGGATAAGTGCTTCTAACAGCTCCTGCGCAGATGTGCCAACAGTACTCAATCGTTGGACATACCTGGCTTTTATATAGGTAGAGAATTGCACCAGGAGTGAGATATCTACTGGATCGACAGAAGGATCCCACCATTTTTCCATCGACCTTGTCAATGTATTTGATATACGTGTTCCATTTTAGGTCAGGATAAAGGTCCAGCCAAGAAGCTTGTCAAAACATGAAGCCTCCCCAAAACGAGAGCCATTTATTTAAATCAATGCCAGATTGACATCAGAGCGTAAATGGTGTAGAGATAGAAGCTTGGTTTTAGATGCATTAAAAGTAACCAACCATCTCTTTCCCCATTGTAACACGTCCTCAAGACTAGAGGAGAGAGTATCCAAGAGAACTTGGCCGTTTACAGCCTTTGATGTCATACCATAGTTGGTAGTCTCGTCAACATAAATGTCTACGATGTAAGGATGTGATTTAGAAGATCATTGATGTAGATGAGGAGGAGAGTTGGGCGCAAGATGGACCGATGACGGACACCAGCATTAATACTATGAACTTCTGATTTCTGTCCATCAACCACTATCAGAAAGAAAGGATGTAATAATTGAGAAGACATTTCCAGCTATACCATAGCTGGAAATCTTGTGAAGTAGACCTTTATGCCATAACTTATCAACGACCTTTTATATGTCAAGAGCAATAGCCCTAGAGAGGAAGCCTCAGTCGAGAAATTTGCTAATCCTATGAGATATAACTGTAAGCACGTCTGTAGATTTAGCAGAACGGAAGCCATATTGCATGTCACTAAGAAGGTTGTTTTTTTCTGGGATAGTTGACTACTTCTCTATTTAACACAGATTCCAGCAGCTTACTCATGATGCACAGCAGACTTATTTGTTTGTACTGAGAGTGAGATGAGCGATCACCTGAATTCTTAAATACAGGGCATACTGATGAGCTTTTCCAAGGTGTTGCGAAGGATTTCTGCTTAAGGTAACGCTTACTTTATACGAGGAAATACTGGGGGTTGACGGCCTTAAAAGGTAGAATTAGCTGCAAACATCTGGACAAAGAGTTTGGCTTTGTCTGATGCTGACGAGATCACTGATGATAGTTAGTATAGAGCACACACTCCTGTTCAGGATTCTGTTTGCTATTTTCCAAAACTGATGGGACCCTAGCCGCTGCTTAGCTAATTTGGACTTGAAGAACTGGCCATACAACTCTCTCGCATTCTTTATCACTTTTATTACAGAGGTTGATGAAAGACCTGAAGCCGGCTGTAGTCTCAGTACATCTATAACGTTGGAAGCAATGGAAAAAGTGATATATGTGTGCAATGGCAGCTGTAAATTCTTGAGAGAATCCCGGCTGGCTATTAGGTTTAAGCTGGAACTATTTCGAGGGTATGAAACGGTCTATACCTACAATTACCTATTCCGTCAGGTCTAATACTATAGAGGACACATCCTTTTAAAACAGGGAACGCAGAGGTAGATCTGATATAAATGTGCGAAATCTATGCCAGTCAGCCATGGAGTATCGATATACTGTACGATGGAAAGGTTTCGTTTTTATCTTAACTGATACAACAGAGTGGTCGGAAGATCCCAGTGGAGACAGAACGAAGATGAACATAGCCCAAGGCAAGTTGTGGTAAAAAGGCCTAAGAGACTTGCATACTTGCCGTCACTGTCAGGGACACGGGTTACTGCATTTTTTATTATTTGGATTTCTCGAACTACTGTTAAGTAAAATGACTGCCATTTTCACCATCGATGTACAATCCAACTATTTCCAGGTGTATCTTGTCTAACTCAGGAATATATGAGTAGATCAATAAGGAAAGAAAATAAGAAAAATAAGAATAGCCTCAATAGGCCCAAACATTTTGAAGCTAAATACTTCTCATCATTTTTAACGTGTTTTTGAATATACATATAATTTATCCAGTTTCCTTAAAATTATTTAAAGAAATCTCATGCAGTTTTATTATTTCTGCGTAATCATCTAATATTCTCAGCCTCTTGATTTGTGTATGTCTGTGTGTTTTAATTATACTGCATTTTTCATTATTTGGATTCAGCTAACTACTGTTAAGTACCATGTGTGTAATTTTCACAACGTTTCCGTCGACGTAACATCCAACTATTTTCAGGTGTATCTTGTCGAACTCGGGAATATTTTATTGAACCACTGCACTTGAACGATATCACATTGATAGTTTTTAAAATGTAGACTTATTTTCTTTTCTTGTTTTTCTTTTTGATCTAACACTTCTTTCTTTCTTACTCCTAATTATTTCATTATATATACAGGGTGGAACGATAAACGTGTCACCTTAAAGAAAACAACACTACAGCCTTATTTTTAAAGTTTTATTGAAAAAAAATCAACAGGTTACTTGACTATGTGGTAGAGCTGATATCTATTAAATATAGCCGCTTCCAGCCTTTATCACCATTTTTATAAACGTCCGGAACTGGGAGCATACTTTTTCCACAAGCGCCGGCGGGAGCTCGGTGAATACTTAGCGGATGGCGGCAGTCGTTCTTAACATATGACCAAATAGTCAAGCGGGTTCAGGTCTGGGGAGGAGTGGTGCCAGTGAGAGAAGGGTACAAAGTTGTAGCACTCCTTCTGAAGACAAGCTTGGGTGTTTTTTGACTTGTGGGATGGCGCCAAGTCCTGCTGCCACACCCAGTGTCTGCCAGTGACGACCTGATTGCATCAGGATATCACCACAGTCTTCAGCACATCCAGATATTCTTTGATGTTGACTTTCAAGCCGACTACGAAGATGTAAGGTGGAATGATGTATCACTGACTTTAAACTACACCAAACATCATAACCATGTCCAGCAATTTTATTTTCGTCACCCTGTGTATGTCCTTTATATCCGTGGCAATCCAGCTATGCATTTCGAGGGTGCTGACAATGATCCTGTTGTCATAACTTGGATCGGTAGGGAGCATGAGTTCTACAGTGGCGAATCTCCGATCTCGCTCATTGAACATTGTGTCTATTTCACACATAATAGAAGGCTCTTATTGCTTTTCAGATTTGTACACCAGTGGCCACATGGTAGATGGTCTGTAACAAAAAAAAAAACTGGTTTTCGTCCAACGGAAAACAAATCATATCGTATTTTGTGGGGCGACAATTTTATTGTTCTAAATCCTCTAATATATGTTTCCGTATCTCTTATTTACTCTTTCGTTTACAATTCTTTCTTTTTTTTTTAACTTTTATCTTTTTCTTCCCCATTATTTTATTCTTTACTAATGTATACTTACATTTTTATTGATTTTATTTTCTTACATATATTTTTAGATATTTTTGAAATATTTTTTCTATATATATATTTTTTTTATTTCTAAGCTAAATGTTGTTGAGCCGGGTTTATGGTATATCCTTACATCTATACAATGTCGGCTTTCTTTCTTTTCCTTTGATGAAAAACATTTAGTTTCAGAATACTATAATCCGAAGAGGTTCTTTTTTTCTCTCAATTTTCTTATTGATCTGATGAACCAATAAAAGTTTATGTAACATCTATTCCTCATCTTTTAATAGATAAATTGCTAGTGATAGTGTAAGGTTTTTGCTGTGTTTATAATTTACTTTGTAAGACATAATATATTTGTAAGAGTCATTTAGTAGATATATATATATATATATATATATATATATATATATATATATATATATATATATATACTAGCAAAAGTACCCGTCGTTGACTGGGTTTAAAAACAGCCTACAGAAAATGGACTCTGATTTATGAAAGTATGATAGGTTATGAAAAGGAAGGGTTGTAAAGAGATAACTTCGAATTTGGGGGTATCAAAACCAAAGAACACTTATCACAATATTTTGTGGATCTATATTAAAAAACCTTGTTAAACTTTGTGACATATTTCCATTCTATGGAGGTCAGGTGCGAACGGACATCCCATAATTTTATTATACCATATTTCTTCAAACTGAAACATAATTATCGAAATATACTTACGCAGATAGATATGAAAAGTCTTTATAAAGTTTGTGCCTATTTCCATTCTATGGAGGCCAGACGCGAACGCAGACCCCACAGATTTATTATACCATCCTTATTTAAGTTAAAGCATACTTATCAAAGTATTCTTATGTACATCTATATCATCTTGTGTACATCTATATCAAAAACACTTTTTTTTAATTTTTAAATTTTTTATTTCAATACTTTGTGGACCAGGCGCGAACGCAGACCCCACAATTTTAATGAACCACCGTTCTTCCAGATCAAAAAAATTAATTCCTGTGTCTCGATACATCTTCTATCATTATATGTGATCAGTTTTTTAAAATAGTCAACCATATAGGATCCTATTCGTGACCAGACACACAAACACACACAATCACACACACACACATTCAGCTTTATATATATATATATATATATATATATATATATATATATATATATATATATATATATATATATATATATATATATAAACTGCGTGTCAAATTATTAACGAGATAACATTTTTTTACCAGCTTTAGAAACTTACCGGTCGTGTCGTATTAAAAGCTTCGGAAACGTAGGCAATGCTCGTACTATTCCGCGCAGTGTAAACAACCTGCCATCGTAATTGCTGAATCCACGGTATTTTATGTGTGTCAAATTATTAACAAGTTTGTTTTGTCAATAAAATAGGTCGTAAAGGTTGATTGGGTAGTTCTAAAACGAGTTCTATTACAGAACAGCTAGTAAAAGTTAAAACTACCCTCGAAATATCAAAAAATATAGGAAGGTACCATCAAGCTGCAAAGAACGTTGTCAAGTACCCTACAAAGGTACGTAAGAGAGCCGATAAAGGTAAATCTAGAGTGGTTTCACGTCGTTCTCTACTCCAAATTAAACGTAAAGTTGTTAAGAACCCTGAGCAGACAAGTCGAGAAGTCTTTGACCAAGTCGGATTAAAGAATGTCTCACACAGTACTCGATGTCGCCTTCTTAAATAAGTGGCAAAGTCTGTTAAGCCGTGACAAAGCCTCCATTTTTTTACACGGTGGTCACCACTTATCAAGGCCCGGAAGTCACTCAGGGATAAGGGTTATTGCAAGTACAGTACGTTAGTGTGGAGATTTATTGAAGTGTTTACTTAAGAAGGTTGATTAGTAAGGAATTTGCTAACGTTGGGCTTGAAGACATTCAGGTTGTAGTCAGGTGGGAAGCAGGCAGACGGAACAGAGTTCCACAGGCGTGCAGTTCTAAGAAAGAAGCTTTGTTTATGGAATCCACGTTTTGATTTAGGCACAGATAAAAAGTGGGGAAATTTTTTGACTGTAGATTCAGCTAGACGAGTGTTTTTCGTGAAAGATTGGCAAGGGGGACCAAAGATTGGAGTTCAGACGAGCACTTGCCATGGAAGTTACGATAAAACAAGGATAGGCTCACAACGTCTCTTCTGTGGGAGAGAGGTTGCAGGGAAGAGAAAAGGGCATCCCCCACTAAGCCACGAAGTCTATTTTGTACTCTGTCAAGGCAGGATAGGCTGTTTTTAGCAGCTCCTGTCCTTGAACGTACTTGGCTTTTATATAGATAGAGAATTGCATCAGTAGTGAGATATTTTCTGGAGCAGTAGAAGGATTCCACCATCTTCCCAGCGACCTTGGCAATAGACTTGATGTACGTGTTCCATTTAGGAGTAAAGGACAAACCCAGAAGCTTGTCAAAACATGGGGCTTATCCTAGACGAGAGCCATCCATTTCAATTAATGCCAGATGGGGACCAGAGCGTTGATGATGTAAAGATAGGAGTTTGGTTTTAGATGCATTAAAGGTAACCAGCCACGTCTTCCCCCACTGAACCACGCGCTCGAGATCACAGGAGAGAGAATCAGAGAGAACTTTGTCATTTACAGCCTTTGATGTGTTGCCGTAGATGGTCGTGTCATCAGCATAGATGTCAACGAATGATTTAAGTATGTGTTTAGGGAGATCATTGATGCAGATCAAGAAGAGAGTTGGGCCCAGGATTGACCCTTGAGGGACTCCAGCATTAATACTGCAGGCCTCTGATTTTTGTCCATCGACCATTACTTTTATGAGCCAAACGGAGAGGAATGATTTAATGATTGAAAAAAACATTTCCAGTTATACCGTAGCTGGAGATCTTGTGAAGTAGGCCCTTATGTCATACCTTGTCGAAGGCCTGTGATATGTCAAGAGCAATTATCCTAGAAAGGAAGCCTTTTTCAAGAGATTCACTAATCCTGTGAGATGTAACCGTTAGCACATCTGCGGTAGATCTTGTGTGTCACTAAGAAGGTTATTTCTACTGAGGTGGTTGACTATTTCTCTATTTAATATGGATTCCAGCAACTTACTCATAACACAGGAGACTTATTGGTCTGTACTGATAGGGAGATGACTTTTCACCTGAATTCTTAAATACAGGGCATACTGATAAGGTTTTCCAGGGAGTCGGAAAACACTTTTCCTTAAGGCAACGCTTAAACAGTTTCGTATGGGAGCAAGTTCTCGTTGAAGCTTTGTTAACACTATAATTGGGATGCTGTCAGGGCCAGTAGCTTTACTGGAATCAAGGTTCTTGATTAGCTTGGCGACCTCATGCACATATATTTGTATGTTACCTAGCGTGTTCTGTGTTATAGGAGGAAATATGGGGAGTTGATGGCCTTCGTCGCATGGGGTAGAATTAGAACGCACACTTTTGTTCAGGTTCCTATTTGTTATTCGCCCAAACTGGTGGGAACCAAGCCGCTGATCAGCTACTTTGGATTTAACAGACTGAGCATATAGCTCTCTTGCATTTTTTATTACTCTTTTAACAACATCACATACAAAACCGATTGAAATGGCGAGAGGACAACATGAAGACGGTTTTTTCCAAAGTTTTGTTCACGGAATAAATGCGTGTCATTCTTGATGGCCTAGATGGCTGGAGCAATGGATGAGTTCTAGATGGACGACATCGTCACCAGCGTTTAAGGCGCCAACAAAGTGGGGGTGGGATAATGATTTGGTCTGGGATTATCGGAGGTACTTTAGTTGGCCCATGGAGAGTCCCAGAAGGCGTAAAAATGACGTCAAATGCTTACATGGCTTTTCTGAAGGAGCACTTTAAACCATGGCTGAAGAAGCAAAGGTTGACGTTCAGAAAAAAAAACATTTTTTATGCAGGATAATGCTCTCTCGCATGCAACAAACAAAAGTAAAAGTATTTGCAACAACTGCAGTTCTCTGTGCGACGGAAGATGGAGTGGACTGCAAATTCACCAGATTTTAACCCAATTGCGAACCTTTGAAGTATCATGAAACCTCTATGCAAGTGGACGCCAATTTGAGAGCAAAGATGAGTTATGGGATGCTCTCCAAGAGGTATCGCGAGGAATAACTTTTGACGAAATAACAAATGTGATTAATTCTCTGGACCAACGTCTTTTACAAGACATTCATAAAAAAAGGATCGCATATCCCCTACTAATTATGTCAACGTAGAAATTGCTATGTAGTTATTTTGTTCTAAGGATTTTTTCCTAGTTTATGTAATGTTTGAATATTATTTCAATAAACAAGTTATGGGTATATTGTGTTTTTATCAACCTCGTTAAAAACTTGGCACACTGAAATCAACAGATATTCCTATCTTCTGCCATAGTTTCTCTAATACTACTTTAAATATTTTTATTTTCGGACTGAATTAGCTGTATAGTATTGTAAGCACTTCCTCAAAGTTTCATGGATTTTTTTTCACTCGTTCTTTAAATATAAAAAAAAAATGTAAACTCGTAAATAATTTGATATGCAGTGTGTGTATATATATATATGTGTGTGTGTGTGCGTGCGTGTGTGCGTGTGTGTTTAATTATTTTCACAGGCAGATAAGGTCGCAGCTCACAAGAGCCATGACAGCCAACAAATCGGAAGGCCAAGACTCGAGTTTCGCTCTCATTTGGGCTCATCAGTTGGACAAATTCGAACTCGGGATTCAAAATCCGAGCATTCGAGCCAAAAAATCTACCAACTGAGCAAACCGCCACACACAGCTATAACCCAAGCCGAGGTCTCGCAAGTAGGAATTTCTATACTATACAAGCTTACCTAGCGAGCAATCAGCAATAGAACCTTCAAACTGTAAGAGAATATACATTTACTCCAATACAATAATAGCCAATAATCTGGAAACCCAAGTCTCGAGTTTCGCCCTCATTTGAGCTTATTAGTTGAACACATTCGAACTCGGGTTTCGAATCCCGAGTTTGGATGTGTTCAACCGAACACTTATAATTATTTTTAAATAATATTTCATTCATATTTTTTGTAAAGGTAATATAAAACATTTTCCATTCAGCTATATATATATATATATATATATGTATATATATATATATATATATATATATATATATATATATATATATATATATATATATATATATAAACTAGACTACCCGTGACCTGTTGGCTTAGTATATGTTATAGCTAGCTATAAAACAGTGAGTATACAAAATAAAGGTATAAAAGTGCAAGTAAAAACGGAAAAATTGAATGCACGCCCGCCAGAGAACAAACATGCCAGCAAGTGAAAAAAAATACGGAATACATTTGATAATGAAGATTTTAACATCATTTAACTTAGATTAAATGAAAAACCCTTTCTATATTAAGGGTATAATCTGTTGAAAACAAGTGAAACAAAAACGAAAAGAAAAAATACAAAGATGGCGTGAATTGCACAGCTCTAGCTTAGTTTTGTTTTTTTTGTTTTTGTGAGTGTGTTAACAACCTTAAAGATATCAGGAAATAATGATTAATTGATTGCGTAATACTTAACGGTGAGACATTTTCAAAGAACATCTTTTGATTTATATTATCTTCAAAAGCCGTTAAAACGTATTAGTAAAATACGTAGATTTTGATTTTCTTTTTAGGTCGTAAAAATACCAAATATTTGTTTAAAATATATAAATTGGCCAATTATTTTTTTACATTAGAAAGACATATTTGTATTGTTTTTGTTTTTGTTTGTTAGAAAACGATTCCAACTTGCAATGAAAATACAACTAAAATAATTGTTTTAAAAATTTAGGACGCTAAAAACATACACGATCTTTTACAGTCTTTGGTTCAATGTCATCTTCTATAATATAAATCTCACTTGTCTGTTTAAATGCATGTATGTATGTATGTATGAATGAATGAATGTATGTATGTATGTATGGATGGATGGATGGATGGATATCTGCCTAAAAATTTCGACAGAGGCGACAGATTCTCACGAGATCGGTATCGTAGCTCGACTCTTCAGACGACAACGATCGAACACTTGGCCGAAAACATTAATTCATTCACTCTTAACTGGGCACTTTTCTACAAGGAGGGATCGCTTTTTTCGTCGATATTTTCTGTTGTCTAGCCTTAATTCAAACCTTCGTCATTTCTGGTTTGGTGATGGTCGCAACAGCAAACATTTTTTTCACGTTTTTTTTCCTCCTTCGCTGTACAAGTTCGAGCTGCCTGTCTACTACCACATTTTTTTTGTTTTGCTCAACAGACACCTTCAAACACCCGGGCAACGCCGGGCACACAGGCCAGTTTTGTTTGTATCAGAAATCATTAAAAAGTAATAAACAGAAATCTAAGGAAAAAGAAAATACGGAAAAGAACATTTTGCAAAAAGCCGATAGATTATTTGTGTATTTTATTATTTGAAATGAAAAAAAATAAATGTAACGCACTAGAACGATTTTATTTATTTAAAACGCAAACCAGTTTTCAAAGAATATAATTTCGGTTTTATTCATGTTAAAGGTGCAGACAAATATAATGTATAAATCTATTGAAAAATAAATAAAATAAGAACACAATATGTAAATTGCCGATTAAAAAACAATTTTTGGCATGTTTGTTTTCGCGCGCGTGTGCGTTACAATTTTTCTGCTTTTACTGGTACTTTTATACATTAATTCTGTATAGGCACTATTCCATAGTGTTGTGGTGGCACCCACTCATTTACATATGTGGATAATATTGCACATAAATAACAAGACTAGGTTAGTCTGAGTGTGTGTTAACCAGAACCCACCGAAGGCCGAGCCGAGAGCATATATGTTCTCCAGCCAAGTCTCTCTTACTTGACAACCATTATGTAAATATACTGTAAATAAACTTTTTCTAATACACTTCTTATTGATCTACCTTTGTTTGTTGAGTCTTCATTTGTATTGCCTTATACATTATTTGGTTCAACCTGTAAACATAACACATAGCTAGCTATAACATATACTGACCTTTATGGCTTTGTTATTATTTATTAATGCTTGCACAGAATTTTTACAACTGGGAGTTATAAAATGGATGGACGGTTTAAACGCCCAAGCAAGACGGTTTGAGTTTTATGATATAATAAGATAATGATTTATGCTACGGTAATTTCGCTACAAGTTTTTCAATGTATTAAATGTTATAGAAATACAGGACAAGAATAAATGTAACATAGGGCGGATGCACGGATGTAAATGCATGCGAAGTGACGTCACCGGTGGGGAAAAATGACTGTAAAAAAGAGAAAGTAAACGATCAGGGCAAAGACGAGATAAACCTCGAGATCTCGTGAGAGACGTGGATAAAGTTAGAGATCACGTAAGCGATGTGGATAACGTTCGAAAGCTGTAAGAGAAACAGATAATGTTCGCGTGCGAAGTGTGAAAGACGTTCGAGAATACGATCACAGCGGTACATGTAGATATTGCTATTAATGACAAGCGAGTTGGAGTTATTTTCTAATTATTCGTCTTCGTCTCCTTTGCGACTGAAACTGGACACACCGTGGTTTAGTGCCCGGACAACGTTAGAGTATTATGATAATAGTACAGATACTACATTACACTATCAATTTAAGATTGAATGGTAAAGCATTCGTCTTAAATCGTAAAGCGAACTGAGTTGTGCAGTTATCAGTCGCACAATAATACAATTTATACAAGTAATAGTATAGTGCTGTCTTCAGACATATGGATAGCAATTCTCCATTCGTAATTAATATACAATATGCAAAAATACGAAGTTTACGTCAAACCATTAAATAATATCATATGGAACGATAAATAATGAAGTCCATGTTCATATTTATTGATTTTATTTTTTGTATAAATTTGATATCTCTTTTCAATAAAATGGCATCTAATCCAATAATTGATTTGTGTTTGGACACATCGACAATCGAAACATATTGGTATTGGTAAAGTTATTTCTCTGTGTATATTATCGAGTAAATGTTTTCAAGTGAAGGCTTATATATATATATATATATATATATATATATATATATATATATATATATATATATATATATACTAGCAGTTCAGCCCGGCTTTGTTCAGGCCCTATATACTGTTTATAACTTTATGTGCATAAGTATATATATATATATTAAAAAGTTTGACTCATGTCCAGGTAAACTACATCTAAAATTTCAAGTGTTTAGACCAAACATTGGAAAAGAAATTTGGTAGGATCTGCAAAGGTTAACTATTTCAACTTTGACCTTTTGGCAGCAAAAAAAAAAAATGATTAACAAGCTTGCTGCATGTCTGAATACCCTTTATTTAAAATTAAAAATGTCTAGACTCAAACTTGGCTTGTAAGGGTGCCAGGGCCTGCAAAGGTAAACATTTTTTTTAACTTTGACCCTTGGCAACCAAATTTCGACCAAAATCCGATTTAAAAGCTTGCCCTATGTCGGAATATACTTTATGTAAAATTTCAAATAGCTAGACCAAAAATTGACTGCTTAATTTGCGAGAGACCATGAAAGTCAATTTTTTTTAACTGACCCAACTGTGACCTCTTAACATTTATTGTGTTGGGCTCTAATCAAATTAAAAAGTTTGATGCATGTCCACCTAAAATTTTAAGTGTTTAGACCCAAAATTTCCGGAGGAGTCAAATCGTTAAACTGTGTCCCCTTGACAGCCAAATCTCTGGCCAAAAACCGAGTAAAATGTTTTTTTTTTTCCAAATCTCAATACCCCTTATGTCAAATCTCGAGTCTGTAGACTGAAAATTGACAGAGTAGTTTGATAGGAAAATGTACACACACAGACAATTTCACTTATATATATATATATATATATACATATATATATATATATTATGCATATGTGTATACTCGTATAAAATAGATGAATTCCCGCAAATTATCTGTACGCAGATATATTAACATAACATACCAAAACTGGATTAATTACTGTTAGCCATACACCGGTATATATATATATATATATATATATATATATATATATATATATATATATATATATATATATATTTGTAGTCATCGACATACAGTCCTGTTTCGTTGTATCACAACTCATCAGTGTCGCTAGACTAGCATCTCTCCCAAGGATTGAACGTAGAACCGTCGTGTTGACAGTCGGCAGTTCTCCCACTCCACCATGGAATCGACGCCCGTAAATAACTCGTCGGAATGTCTATTTAAATAGACACCCTCCACCACTTTTATAGTGCTCAAATCGCCTGTTCGTAAACAAACGAAAACGAGCTTCGCATATATATATATTAATCTAATCCCTTTTAGATTTCCTTGTCCTTAACCCTACATAAATATTAACCCCCCCTATTGTAAGATGAATTCATTAAAGCTGGATATAGATTAATGTTTAGTTTGTTACCCACTAAAAGCCAACTACTTGAAGAACTCATTTATTGATTTATTTTCATGAAATAATGATGTATTAATGTTTTTTTAATAAATTAAATTTAACCGGACTATAATGCTCTGGTAAATATGATGATAAGACTTTATTCCAGCATATTAGATTACTAAAATACTAAAATAGGTTCTAACTAAAATAGGTTCTTACACATATATATTGAGAGAGAGAGAGGCTCCTTCAGTCTTTGACAGACTATGGATACCTACCGTAGAGATGCCTGCGCGTGAAACTTTTGTGGCAGAAGGTGCTCAATCTCCAACCACACCTCTCCTAAGTCGACATTGTTAAATACCTGTGGCAAGTGGAGTGTATGTTCAGAACAACTGGAAACAAATCCCAAGATAAGCGGAGAGCACATACCGTGCCTAGAATTCGCAAATGGTCACCCATCTGGTACTAACCAGACTCAACGTTGCTTACCTTCGGTGATCTGACGAGAACCGGTGTATCAACGCGATTATGCAGTCACACATATATATTAGCTCACAATAAATGAAAACGGTTCTCTTGCATAATTTGACCCGAATTCTCGTAAATTCCCGTCAAGCATGGATCGGGCGAGACCGGCAATAATCGGTGTCAGTCGAGCGTTGTTTAAATGTTGAAACGCTAACTCCATTTTTTTATTTATTTGTTTAATTTTTTTCTGTTATGTTTTTAGTAACTTTAAGGTGATAATTAATGGGGTACTTTTTATTTTCTGATTAGTTACTTATTATTCATTTATTTATTATTTTTTTTTTTTTTATTCAATTTCTGGGAGTTTGGTTAACCAAGGAAAAGGCGCTATCAAAATGGAAGAACACGGCATTCGAATTGGAACAAAGCGGCTATCCCCCACCAAAAAAGCTGACAAACAAATATATTTTCAAACTCGCCAAACAGAAAAAAGCAGCCAAGGAAATAAATCTATGCATGTTAGAAAAAGAAATGAAAACACCGATGCAAACAATCTCATGTTGTCAGGAGAAGAAATTGCTATCACCAAAAAATGAGATGCAACAATTGTAAACACAAATCTTTGCTTAAAAAAGATAGTGTGTAAAGGATGGTTTCTTTTGGAGATATACAAATGGACAGTGCAAACAATGAATATCCTTGCGGACAGGATTTTTTTTTGCGCAATCCAAGTTGGAGATTCCAACAACAGTAAAAATCATTTATTTATGGGCGTTCAAAATGGCAACCACCAAAATATGTCCTCTACGCCATTTCCTCCATCTTCGCCGTCGATGTCCGTTCAACAGTCGACCGAAGTAAAAGATTCCTAAGAAAATATCCTCATCTCAAGATGCAAAAGTACCAAGAAAACAACTAAATAACCTCTCTCAATAATATCAAAATTAAACTCTAATTAATTATCAATTAGCTCCAAATTAAATTTAATTAAATTACTTTTATTTATCCATTTCGTGTATTTACTTATTTATGTCATAATTGTATCTCGCTAGGTAACTTATATTCAAATTTATTTAATAAAAAATCTAGATATGATCATTGATTTGATCTTCAACATTTAACATAAGCAGTATCTAGCTTTCATTATATCTATGAATACATGTATAACTATATGGAGATAGTTGTATAAGTTTTAATATATATATATATATGTGTGTGTGTGTGTGTGTGTGTGTGTGTGTGTGTGTGTGTGTGCGTAGATTCATGTGAACTGTCCTCTTACATATGCGCAATGGATCCAAATGCATATATTGTCTATGTGACTCTACAATTGGAAATATCATAATATATGCATTCTTATCTCTTTTACGATATAATAATTGTCTAATTAAGTATACTGGATTTTATGTTTAGCACGCCATCCTGCTGTCTGTTCAATTTAAGCTGCTTCTATTTGTGCTTCAAATTGAAGCAACATTTTGGAATAAGTTAAAACACCAAAAACATATCCAGATAATAGAAAAATAACCTAGCTTGCTTTTGGTAACCTTTATTTATTCTTGACCACTTGTTCGGTTTGTTGTGTATAGAAAAAAACCCAATCTTTCATAGTTTAATCTAAGTATAATTTGTCGAATCGACAATATTTGTTGCATAAACATCTCACAATGGTATTCCATACAAACTGTAATTTACTAGGTCATTTTAATCCCATCATGCACTGCTTTCTTTCACGTTATCTTAAAGAGAAATACAGATTACGTGATGGTAACTATTTTCAAGGGAGGTAATTATAGTAATTTTATGCAATAGATTGTACAAAATTACATGATAAAAAAATTGTCATGGTGAGAGAGGATCGTTTTCAAGATTCGACGATAAGAACCCAACTCACTCCAACAGCTGATGAAATGTTTATATGTATTTTTAAATATTTATTTGTTGCTTTACCTCCCATCGACTGACGTTAAATGTAATTTTCCACCCATCACACACCTATATTATAAACAACACAGAGTACACATTTCCAGCTTAAACCTAACAACTACAAGGTCGTTTATGATAGCGTAAACTTTGAATAAACCATGGCCGTAAGCTAACACCCCTCACATCCAAAGAAACTCAATATCTACAATTTGCTTGCAATGCCAGCTCTCGCAGATTTTGCCTTCCCTTTTTTTTTTAAATTTTTTTCCTTTTTCTTTTCCGCTTTTCCCTCTTTCGTCTTCTTCTAAAACTAGCTTTCTTTCCCTCCTTTCATAAGGTAAAACTATCCTCTGAAACTCAGAGTAATTGGCCCGCATTATGAACCTATGTTTGAGGGGAGCGGACTATAATAAGACTTTGTCTAAATGTTTACCAAATAGAGACTTGCTGAGTTCAGAGATTCTGTATTCTAAATTTTCATATATGGTTTGATGTAAAAAGTCCTGGATATTTGTACATATCTGTATACGGATTTTGTTTTTTTTTAATGGTAGTCACCACTTATCAAGGCCCGGAAGCCACTAGGGGATGAAGGTTATTGAATGTACAGCAATCAATGGGATAGTATCGTAGTAATCGTTAGTATTGGAGATTTGATAAAGAGTCTTACTTAAGGGGGCGGTTTGTCAGGAATTTATTTATGTTGGACTTGAAGACATCCAAGTTGTAGTCAGGTGTTATAATCAAGATATATAATAATATATATACAATATAATTGTATATTGACTTCTAATATGATTCAATGTCTCGACAACTCCAAAGATTCTAGATTTTTTTTTTCGAAATCTCATCACCAGCGAATCTTTACCTCGCCGAAGATGGTTAAAATCTCTTTTACCCCGGGAAATCGCAGCTATTTTATTTTACTTTTATCATATTACCCTAAATTCGAACTATCTCTTTACAACCCTTCCTTTTCATAGCTATCATACTTTCATAAATCAGAGTCCATTTTCTGTAGGCTTTTTTTAACCCAGTCAACGACGGGTACCTTTGCTAGTATATATATATATATATATATATATATATATATATATGCACATATTATATTATTTTGATAAAATGCTTTTCGATTATAGTTCAATCCTTTTTGGTTTATAGCTCAAAGTATGTTTAATATTACAACAGAATAAAGGAATAACAGTATTGTAACATTCCAAGATCCTAACATTATGCAAAACAGATTATCTGGCATATTAAAATTTCGGTACTCTTTTTACTAATCTGTTTCGTATGCAAAAACAAACCCAGTATTATTATGTAAATACCGGCTCTTTTCGTTCATATACTCGTCAGAAAAATTAGAAATTATTTGCTTGAAAATCTCAAAATGCTGGAGGAGCTGTTTTGCATGAAAAATAAATATTTGGATGTTGGAAGGCAACTATATAGCATGTTCTGTTACTCTTTCCTGATTGGTATGATGATATAAGAAAGTTATATATAATGCAATTTCTCATTTTATTTAATATATTTTATTGCTGCTCTTAACATTGAAAAATTTGCTTAGTTAATGGTAAATTTCATTGATAATTTTATGCATATATATATATTTATGTTTATATATATAATTTTCTTTATTTAAGCAAATATTACATGTGAAAATACTGACAGCACACCTGAAGGAAGATATTTAATAATAATAATAACAATAATAATAATAATAATAATAATAATAATATTGATAATAATAATAATAATATTGATAATAATAATAATAATAATAATTTTGATGACGAGGAAAATCAAAATAATACTATAATAGTAAGAACACTAATGATAATGAAAACGGCTGAACTATTTAGGAAAACTCTTGAATGCAGAGAATAATACAAGTATACATTGTAATAAAGAAGAGTTACAGGGAATGTAGAACACTAAAGCTGCATATCTATGAGTTATACACGCCCATCACGCATCCCCTCCCATTTTCTCATGGCTCCCCCCCAAAGTGATACCAAAGAGCCGAGAAGGACAAAGGAGGATGGAAAGGCCGAGGAGAGAGCGCTGACCAGACCTCCGCTGGACAAGCACAAAGAGAACTGGGATCTTGAGGAGGCTTGCTGCCACTCAAATTCTAGTATAGACCAATGGCCGCTGCCAGCAAGAAATCAAAGGTAAGCGGCTGTTGCAGATGCCATCGAAGGAGGTGGAGAGAGCTGGACGTCTTGGGAGACTTGTTGTCACTCCGCTTCCAGAGAACAACACAGGTTTCCAATCAGATCTTTGATGAGTTGTGTGAAAGCTTCATATGAGCCAATAATAATAATGATGATGATGATGATGATAATGATAATAATAATAATAATAATAATAGTAATAGTAATAATAATAATAATAATAATAATAATAATAATAATAATAGGTATCTTCCAAGGTGATTCCCTATCACCAGTCCTACTCATGATAGCCATGGTGTCCTTTTAAAATCAAAAACTACTTTCCGAAGAAAAGATTAAATGCCAATAAAGAAAAAGACGAGCACATGCTATGTTGACCAACCAAACTATCTAGGAAGTAAAAAGTAGAAAAAAAATAAACAAGAGATGTATCAGTTCCAAAAAAGGTATGCCAGGATCCCTTAAGTATGATAATAAACTGCCTGGGAATGTACAAAATATATAGCAAGATTATCAATTAGATGAAAAATGCAATGAGGACATAGGGAATTGACATGGCAGCTAATGGCAATGCATAACTAAAATTAAAATACAAAGAGGTATGTTCCAAGGTGATTCCTTATCACCACTACTATTAATCATAGCCATGATGCCCCTTAATAATATACTGTTGATGGCGGTTTTATTAGCGATAAAAGGAAGCGCGGACGCTATTTTTAATATATTTTAACTCATTTATTGAAGCTGTAGGGTGTCTTTCTTTCTTGCGCGCCAATGCATTGATTACGTCGCCCATTTTTACGAGCAAAAACAGCAAAAAATCAACTTAATATTTGAAGCTATACTGGTGAATCTAGTGAGCAAGAAATGCATTAAATTTATATTCATACGCTCATCACACACATATACACATTAAGTTTTACTATGTACGTGTTATACTATGAGGTATAGAACATATTAATATATATATAACTTTAAAACAGCAAATATAGCTTCTGTGGACAAAGAGGCGAAACGATAAACCACATAGTAATGAATGTAACAAACTAGCCCAAAAAGAATACAAAAACAGGCATGGACAAGTGGAAAGAGCAATACATTGGGAATTGTGCAAACAACTGCATCTCGAACGCGCAGACAAATCGTACAAACATAAGCCGCAACAGTAACTGAAAACGAGAATCACAACATCCTATGGAACATGGACATACAAACTGATAAACCCATTTAAGCAAGAAGACCGGATGTCCTGCTAAATCGTAGACTTTTCTGTTCAAGCTGACCACAGGACAAATAAAGAAAAGGAGAAACGGACCAAATACACATAGCTAGCCAGAGAACTTAAAGAGATATGGATGATAAAAAACAAGATAGTACATATAATAGTAGGACCACTAGGAATAATTCCGAAAAACTTTGAAAAAAAAGTGAAAGAAATTAGAATAAAAGGAATGCCTGGAAAGATACATTGAATAACCATAATGAAAACAGCTGAAATATTAAGGAAACCCTTGAATGCGAAAACTAACACACTTGAGTCACACGCGCGGACCAGATAAACTGCTGCCGAGACAAAGCACAAAAAACAGGTACATGGAACTAAGAACATTGTAGATATATATCTATAAGTTCTTTATCCCTCCCCATACTCTCCTCTTATCCTCTTCCATTACCCCATCACCGCACCCACAAAAATAGTTGAGAGGATCAAGGTGGATTGAAAGACTGGGGAGAGAGCACTGACCAGAAGCTCCGCTGGACAAGTGCGAAGAGACCTGGAACCTTGGAGAGGCTTATTTCCACTCAAATTTAAGTGGAGCCGCTGCTAGCGAGAAATCGATGGTAGGCGGCCGTTTCGGTATTTGCAAATGTTATCAAAAGAGGTGGATAGCACTTGAAATCTGGGGAGACTTGTTGTTACTCAGCTTCCAGAGAACGCCACAGGCTGTTTTCAAGGACAGATTCTTTATGACCGGTGTGAAAACTTCTTTTGAGCCAATAATAATAATAATAATAATAATAATAATAATAATAATAATGATGATAATAATAATAATAATGATAATAATAATAATAAGAAGAATAACAATAACAATAATAATAATAATAATGATAATAATAATAATAATAAGAAGAAGAAGAATAACAATAACAATAATAATAATAATAATAATAATAATAGGTATCTTCCAAAGTGATTCCCTATCATCAGTACTATTCATCATTATCATGGTGTCTCTTGATAACACACTAAGAAAATGCTAAGCTGTATACAAGTTCAATAATAGAGATCAAAAAATGAACCACCTGATTTACATTAATGACCTGAAACTGCAAACACCAAGAAAGAACTAGAGACACTAATAAACACAAATATAATCTTCAGCTGGAATATGCCGAATGAAATTCAGCATAGACAAGTGCGCACTGAGAAGGGGGAGATTGGAAGCAATGAAAGACATAAAACTACCCAACCAAACAGATTTGATGACAGTAAGTGAAATGCACAGCTACAAATATCTGGGAGTCTTTTAAACAGACACCGTTAAAGCAGCAGAACTGAAAGAGAAAATTAGAAATTAACACATCAGAAGGACCAGAAAACTTCTCGAAACTAAACTATAGAATAGACACATAATAAAAAGTATAATCACATAGACAGTGTCACTAGTAAGATACTTCGGGTTGTTTATAGCCTGGACCAACAACGAATGGGTAAATTTGGCCAGAAGACTAGGAAACTCATGACTATACTAACTGCACACGAAAAAGGAATTAAAAAAATGAATTATGCAGAACACTTAAAGAATAATTATCATTATGCAAGATGGTCCAAAAGCAATCTAAAGCATTCCATATGTTTCTCTGGCATTTCCGCAAGTTTAAAACAAAATTTTATTACATATCGTTCTTCTAAAGTGACCTCACAACCAGTTGCATTTTTGAAATTCACCAGCTGTTAAATCAGGCTTTATTAAGGTGTATTCCAATTCCTGCTGTAGCTGTTCATTTGGACCTGAACGACAATTTTAAATGCCTGTACAGAAAATCATGGAAACCTCATAGTTCAGATTTGGATTGTATTCTACTTATAGTCAATATAAATCAATTAAGTAAGATTCATTGAATTTCGTTTCTTCTTAAGACCCCTTAAGCTCAAGCAATATATTTTAAACATTTTCTAAGACCATTTCATGTAACAGATTTTGTTAAAAATTGGAATAAGATTTTTAGAAAAAATTATTTAGTATAATTATAAATTGATTGTAATAAGGTAATAGATAGAACCAGCGCTAAATCATTTTGTTTTTTTTGGGGTGGGGGGGCTAAATTTTACCTATGATGAGACGGGTATTCTAATTTCACTGTACATGATATCTCATAATTTTAAATGTTTCGCTAAACTAAAATATTATCTTACATTTAATAGACACCAAATACACGATTTCTTTTAAAATATACTAGTATGGCACGAAATCTGACCATATGTGCGATAGAAAACAATCAATATCTGGCACCAATTCAGTTCGTATTAAATGCAGTCACGAGAATTATATATCAACATTATCTTTAAAGGATCTGTAAAATATTGATATTGAGGCAATTTAGACGGAGACTTGGGGAAAAGTGCTTAGTTATGTCGGCGCCGTAAAACAAGAATAAAAATCATTGTGATCTATAAAAGTCTGGAAACTTATTGAATGCACATCCTACCAGCATAGTTTGGGTTTCAAACAGACAGATACTAAATCATCATCGGTAATGGATAACATAATCGTTATTAGACTTAACAAATAAAAATAAATGAAAACGATAAAACTTATGTATACCCAATTTATGAATACAATCAATCCTGAGGGAGACGGGGGGAAGTCCGGAGAGGGCATGTACACACCCTGACCTAACGTCGACAATGGGTCTATCCATGCCTTGCATCTCCGGTATTAAATACGTCATCCCATCGATTTTGTAACACTTTTATCACCGAAATCCAAATTTGAATACAAAACGGAACAGACTGATAAATGTAATAATAAAAGTCCATATACACATGGAAAATGCTCTTTCACTTGTTTGCACTGCGTTTACGTGCCGTTTGAAAGAAGAAACTCAATTCATTCACGATCTATTTATGGGGGGTTTGAAAGCAGGATCTCGTAAACACGAAATAAACTCATCATCCATAAAGTTTCCGGTACAGAAACATTTTAAATTTATTCTCTCTTTTCTGCAAAGATAAATTATCTTTGAAAAGGGAGAAAAACATCTATTACACACCGACGCCCACCTCGCTTGACGCGAATATAATCGAATCCGTAGCGTTGTTATTGATTCGAATAGACATGCAAACAAGCACGTGTTTCTTTCTATATGCACATAAACAGAGGTTTAATAAAATATAGAATCAAATCTCAAAATATTAAAAAGAAAAATGAAGCAAATAACATATTATTAAGATAAGTACCATTATTTTAACAGTTTTCAATTACTGTAGTGGAAGTGATATGTTTAAAGAAGATAACTGTTTCTACCCACTTTCTCTTTCTCTCTATCCCTCTGTCTATATGTCTCTCTCTCTATTTCTGTATATATAAATATTCACACACACACACACACACACACACACACACATACACACACACACATATATATATATATATATATATATACATATATATTCTCTTCTTGGCTGTACTTCGCAAACAAAGATTTTATGAAGGGAGTTGTCCAAGTTGACTACAGGCACACTTGTGCTTGACGAGCCGATCCGGGACAAGCAGGTTTGGCCGCAGCGGCTGCAGTCAAAACTTGCGTCAGATGTGTCTGATAAGGCTTCCCGAATCTTCCTTCTGCAGCGCTTCTCCTGCAGATTCTCTGTGCGGGAGATCTCAAAGGAGGCGACAGTACGTCGCCAGGTAGCAAGGTCAGCAGCGAGAGAAGACCACTGGAGGTGGTCAATGTGGCAGTCACCGAGGGACTTTTTCAGAGAGTCTTCATATCTTTTCTTCGGTGTCCCTCTGTCACGATGGCCAGTAGAGAGTTCGCCATATAGGACTATCTTGGGCAGGCGATGATCCTCCATTCTGGAGACGTGCCCGCCCCAGCGTAGCTGTGACTTCAGCAGCATGGCCTCGATGCTGGTGATTTCCGCCTGCTCGATGACCTCAAAATTGGTGACATAGTCACTCCAGTGGACGTTGAGAATTGTGCGGAGACAGAGCTGATGAAAACGCTCGAGGGGTCGTAATTGGCGGCGGTAAGTTTTCCAAGACTAAAAGCCGTACAGGAGAGTAGTACGGCTTTGTACACACTGATTTTTGTGCAATTTTTAAGTGTCTGCTTTTCCAGACTCTGTTTACAATCTGCTAAAGTCGCTGTTTTGCCTTGGCCAGTCTGTTGTCTATTTGCCTGTCGAGTTTGGCATCTGATCTGATGGTACACCCCAGGTAGGAAAACTGGTGAACGGTCTTCAGTTTAGTCTCGCCAATTGTTATGTGGGGAGGGCGGTACTCTACCTAGGGAGCTAGTTGGTGTGGGACTTCCGTCTTTTTCAAGCTGACCTCAAGTCCCAAGAACTGTGCAGCCTCTGTGAAGCAGGATGTGAGGCGCTGCAAGGCTTTTTCGGTATGGGCAACAAGGACAGCGTCGGCAAAGAGGAGGTCTCGGATCAGTTGCTCGAGGGGCTTTATGTGGACTTGCAGCCTTTTGAGCTTGAACATACTTCAATTGAGGTGATAACGAATGTAGACAGCATCGTCATCACCTACTTGAGCATCATGCTGAAGAAGATGCTGAACAGGGTCGGTGCCAGAACGCATCCCTGTTTTACGCCATTGACGATGGGGAAGGGTTCTGAGAGGTTGTTATTTACTCTGACCTGACCGATCTAGTGCTCATGAAACTGAACTATCATACTGAGGAGATTTGGGGGGGGGGGGTAGCCGAGGCGCTTCAAAATCAGCCAAAGCCCCTTCCTGCTCACTGTGTCAAGTGCCTTGTTCAGGTCCACAAACGTTACGTAGAGTCCCCTGTTTTGTTCACGACACTATCTTGCAGTTGTCTGCGGGCGAAACCATGTCCATGGTACCTCTGTTTGGTCTATAAAGCCACATTGGGTTTCTGAAAGGTGGTCTTCTGCGATGGAAGGTATCAGTCTGTTTAGGAGCAAACAGGCAAGGATTTTACCTGCGATGGAGAGCAGGGTGATCTCCCGGTAGTTAGAGCAGACTGAAATTTCACCCTTATTTTTGTACAAGGTAACAATGACTGCATCACGGAGGTTCCGTCCTTGGTCCTTGCTCCCAACAATAAACAAAGAGCTCATGGAGTCTGCTGTGCAACGCTGAGCTTCCATATTTCCAGATCTCTGGTGGGATCCCATCGATTCATGCCGCCTTTCCACTCTTCAAGTGTTATATGGGCACATTGAGTTCTTCCATAATGGGAGGTTCATCCAATTCCACTATGGCTGCTAGTTGAAGTATGCGAAGGATTGCTGAGTCCTGAATGGCTCGCTCAGATCTTAAGAGAGCTGTGGAAAAGCTCAGACCAATATATATATATATATATATATATATATATATATATATATATATATATATATATATATATATAAAAACACAAGAATGTTTTAAAAAGAAGCGGATGTATAGTTATTTTAACAATAATATTAAAATAGAGCTAACACAACAATGAAATCCCCAGACTAAAAGTCCCAGGAGTTCGAAACTCGAATATAGGATTCCGGCCTTCGATATTCATGTTTTTTATAAGATGCGGCATTGTCAGATTGTGGAAATAATTATATCTCTATCTTTCTATTTACATACCCCTCTCTCTCCGTCTCTTTATCTCTCTCTTTCTTTCTCTCTCTCTCTCTCTATATATATATATATATATGTATATATATATATATATATATATACCAAGTAAAAGGTATTCAAGAAGAAAAACTTGTGAATAAAAACGAAGTTACTAAGAGTAATCAATAAAAAAGCCAGGTATACGTTTTTATTTAGATAGACAAATATGACGCAACTCTGAACATGCTAATATTTCGGATAATTGGTTGGCAAAAACAAAATGTTCTCGTAAGGCGAAGTAATAAAGCTTATGTGCCACTGAAAGCGTCTGGTTCTTAAATGGAAGAAATGAAATGTATATTTTATATAAAAATAAAAAGTTTCATATAAAAGAGAGGGGTGGTATATTAAGTGACATTTTAGACTCCAAACATAAAAAACAATAGGGGAAAAAAGAACGTACAAAACTTAACAGGATAAAAAAGAGGAATAAAAATTGAAAAGAAAAGGAAAACAAAACAGAAAAAGAAAAGAACAGTGAAACAGAAGAAAGAGGAAAAGGGGTAAGCGTGATTACATTGCCATAAGAAATAGGAGGTGGGGGTGAACACATAGTAAACCATCTATGAATGAGAGGTTGGGAGGGGAAGACATGAGTTTTCTCTACCGTAAACGAAATATTAAGAAAGAAAGAGATCGGCTCAAGTCGGGGATAAAACACATTAGTGCATAAGGTTTCCAGTCATGCACGCGCACACACACACATACACACACACACACTTATATATATATATTAACTTAGCCGAACGTATACACATTCACATACATGCATATATATATATATATATATATATATATATATATATATATATATATATATATATATATATATATATATAATGATAATGTATCAAATTTAATTAACAAAACCGGAAAAACTTTGTACAGGTTATATTTTCTTAATCATAAGTCATATTTACCATGGTGAAATTTAAAATTTAAAATGTAAATTTTCAGTAATGAAAATTTTAAACTAAAACGATAATTTAGTTTTCCTTTTCTTTTCCTTTTTATTCCTCATTTTTATCCTGCTCTTTCCCCTATCGCTTTCTATGTTTAGAGTCTAAAATGTCACTTAATCTAGCACGCCTCCTTTTTAAATTGAACTTTTTTTATTTTTATGAAAAAATGTATATTTCGTTTCTTCCATTTGAGAACCAGCCGCCTTCAATGGCACATAAGCTTCATTACGTCGCCTTACGAAGACTTTTGGTTCTTTGCAAACCAATTGTCCGAAACATTATCACCTTCAGTGTAGCGACTATGTAATATTTGCCAATATAAATTTAAAATATTATAACTACTACTATGGGGTCAAATTGTACAAATTTGAACGTACGTATCATCGGATTTTCATCTGTTTCTTAATTGTGTCACGAATGCAAATGATTGAATCCTTTCAATGACATATTCCTCATAAGAATAAGTAGGTTTGAAACCACTGTCTTAATAGTATGTCAAGTTGGCTTAATGGTTATTGTATTTGACTTATGTCTTTAAGTTTTGGTTTTGATCTCAGCTCGAGTATTTTTTTTGCTTAAAAGAAGTGAACTGTTAAGAAAAAACATAATACTCGCATGCACATGTCTCAGTTTTGGTATAAATCAAAATATTTATACGTATTTTACGACCGGGTAACGCCGGGCAGCCAGCTAGTCCTAAATATGTTCAACTTTCATATAAAGCCTGACAACTTAAGATATTTTGTGTATCTTAAATAATATGTGACTCAAGCCTCCGCTCGGAAATGTGTTTTTACCTTGCAACGACGCGTATGTGTAGCTAGTATGTATAAGTTTATTGTATCTGAAATAGGTATATCAGCTCACAGCATGGTAATTTTTTATTATTTGTATTAATTGATACATTCACAACACATTCTATACTACAGAGTGGAACAATAAAATTGTCTCACTAAAAAAGATATGGTTCCATTTCCGTTTGATGAAAACCGATTTTTTTTTTGTTGCAGACCATCTTCTAAGTGGCCAATCGTGTACTTTATAAGAGCGATAGGCCTCTACTGTCATGTTAAACGAGCGAGATCGGAGATACGCCGCTGTACAACTCATGTTCTCTATTGATCCAAGTTAAAATAACAGGACCATTACCGGTAACCTCAAAATGCATCGCTGGATTGCCAGGAATTACAGAGACCTGACCAGGGTTATGAAAACAAAGTTTCTGGCCACGGTCATGGTCTTTGGTGTGGTTTCAAGTAAGTACCACATCAGATCACCTCATATTTTCGAAGTCGGCTTAAATGTCACCACCAAAGTGTACCTAAATGTGCCGAAGAGTGTGGTGATCTCTTGGTGCAATCAGATGGCTGCTGGCCGACCATAGGTGTGGCGGCAGGATTCGATGCCAGCCTACAAGTTCAAAGAGACCCAGGCATGGCTTACGAAGGAGTGCTACGACTTTGTACTCCTCTCTCACTGCTCTTCTCCTCTCTACGACCTGAATACGCTGCACTATTTCGTTTGGTTATACGTCGATAACATCACCAACATGACCTTCCAAAACACCAAAGTCACCCTGATCGCCGTTATCCGCCTAGTATTACCCGACTTCCTGCCGGCGCTTGTTGAAAAGGCATGGCCCTAGTTCCGGACTCGTATCGAGGCGGCGATTGAGGATGAAGGCGACTACATAAAATTGACGTCAGCTCTACTACATAATCAAGTCACCTGAATTGATTTTTTTCAATAAAAGTTTAAAAATAAAGCTGTAGTGTTGTTTTCTTTAAGGCGACACTTATGGCGTTCTACCCTGTAAATAGCAGTAATACTTAAATCGCGTTTGTAATAGTTGCATACTTATAAATAAAGGAGAAATATTAAGTGAGTTAGAACGTTCTTTCCCTCTGGTTTTCTTTCTCTTTCTCTGCAACTTTAAAAAAAACAAAACTTTTTGTCAGTCCAAACAATGCTGATGTCAACTTAGGACGTAAAGTGCTACTATTTCAAACCGTGTCTAACAGAGGACTATGGGGATTTGAGCAGCGAGATATCTGTTCGCATTACAATTAAACTTCGACCAGTTAGTATAGTCGGGAAGCTAGACATAAGGAGGGAATTCCAATGTTTAGCAATCAGAGAAGAAATTATAAGCGTAGAAGCCTTTCCGGTATCTAGGGATTTGAACAGTGAAGGGTTGAGATGTGGTTGCTTGTCGGGTCAGTCGGGAGTATTTACGTCGAGAGAGCACAAGTGCTATGAGTTCATCAGCGTATATTTCGTAAATGTAGTTGTAAAACAGGCTCAGAGATGCAATATTGCGACGATGGGGTAGAGGTTAGAGCTTGGTCGATAGTGCAGGTCCTATTAGATTTGAACCTTGTCTAAGAATGAGAGACTATAAGTAAAAGCACCTACCTATATTTCGCAAGAAATAGTTATTGGACGATTCCAATATTTTTCGCGATTCCGATACTATAATCGAGTCTTTTTAAAATTTCCGATTCCGAAAAATTACCGATTCCGATTCTGGTTCTTTTCAAATATCTCAATATTTAGCTCAATATTTAGCTACAATTATTTTTTAGCGGTGTCGGGAGGGGGGGGGGCGATTACCTTTATAGATTTTAGTTTTATTGGAGCTCTAAAATATAAAAATAAATAATTATTATTTTATCATTAATATCAGTAATGGGACAAACAAAGACAAAAACAAATACAAGTAAAGGAATTGTTTTTTTACTATCAGAAAAGTTAGACACATTTTTCCGATTCAGATACTGATTCCAATATCGATTCCGATACCACAACAAGTTCCGATTTTTCGATTCTGGATTCAGATTTCGAGTAATGATTTGAACACTAGAAACATGGCGTAGATGATCGCAGTATTTTTAAGCGGGTTATTTTCCTATATTTGTCAGTGCTAAAAAAATAGAAATAATGAATATGCTGTTATTCTCAAGATCTTTTCTAAAGGCGGTGCGCACGGTGTCACTTAACGCTGGCATCCTTCTATATACATGGGCTAACTAAAAAGATGGCTGTTTGATAAGATATCTACGCCATTATTTCAGATAATTAAAATAACCCCTGGATACCCAAAAATAATTTTCGTTGAAGCAGTGTTGGAAAAAATTACATTAGTACGTGAATGAAGCAAATTAATGGACGCGAGAGAGAAAGAAATATATATAGGTAATCGATACAAAGTGGAATAAGCAACGTTAACAAAATCACTTGATCCGATACAGAGCTAAATAATTTAGTTAAGAATTTACAACGAATAAGAAATGTTGCGGGATTAGAAGAAAATGGGAAAAGAGGGAAAAAGAAAAGAAATGTTCGGGGAAGGGAGAGATTCAGGCAAGTTTTTTGTATAATTCAATTACTGTTCTGTTTCGTAAACACGTTATTAAACCGGCATTGTTAATTTTATTTTGCAAATATTTTTGTCATAATCATGTTTGAGATGAAGACCAGTTCTTAGAAAATTTACTTCTTGAAAATATCGCATTTATCTCATATATATATATATATATATATATATATATATATATATATATATATATATATATATATATACTAGCAAAACGACCCGTCGTTGACTAGGTTCATAAACAGCCTACAGAAAATGGACTGTGATTGATGAAAGTATGATAGGTTATGAAAAGGAGGGGGGGATAGGTTTTCATACTCAAAAATTTTACCCTAAGCAAAATATGATGAAAGTAAAGATAATTTTCGCGAAAATATATATTTTTTATATCAACTTTGTTTTCATTCGTAGCCAAGAGTGAGCAACAAAATGATTTTTCCTTACAAAGAGAAAGGGTTATATATATACATATATATATATATATATATATAATATAAATAAACAAGAAATAAATGTTACCATAGTCAATAAAAGTTACTTTTATGGTGGAAAAGTGCATTGGTTTGTATTTTTAAGTAGTTTGTAAAAACATTTTTTTTTAATTCACGAACCGGTTTAAAAAAATCAAAATGGCAGCGACTTTGAAATAAAGAGCCCCATTTTCAATTTGATGGAGGGGCACCTGAGCATTCTGTGTTAACAATTTAAGAGAGTTCCGTCAACGTAAGGAATATTTATGAACATATTTTAATGTTTTTCGTTATTTTGTGCTTGAGGAATATTCGATTATGACATGTGTAGTTTATATTAAAATTCATTTAATAGTTATCGCCTCAAATTTCGTTTTAATTTCGGTTCGCTGAAATTATTTCAAGTAAAGAGCATTAAAAACTATTTCAAAACAAAAAAGAACATGAACTGAACTTTTATTAACTATGGTAACATTTATTTCTTGTATATTTATTTATTCCGGTAGTCGTTTGTTGGCTTTTCTGCTAAACACTCTTACTAAATAATATCGACGAAATATCGGAAAGCAAAGAAACAAAAACAATTTTGAAAAATAATGAAGTTTTACTTACTTTAGTAAAATAATCCGAAACAGCAAAATGGGATATTAAAAAAGTAAACACGTAATTAATTTAGTTTTTTTAAAGTAAAGAATCGATATAAATATGAATAAGAAGAAAATGGCGCCCTTTTCAAGCAGAACAGCTTCGTTTCAGTTTTACAGTATTGAACGGTGTAGTATTACGCCGTCGGATTAAGGGTTGTACTATTGTAATGTAAAGAACACGCATTAATTCCTTCTAGTACACTGACAAATAAAGCTTAAACTAATATATAAATAAAAATAAAAAGGTTATGTAAATGTGTTTAAAAAGACACGTGAGCAGGGTTTTTCCTTCTTTTGACACAATAACAAGCAACGTTCTTATTTTTTTATTATTTATCTATTTATCTATTTTCGAAAGAGTGGCACGTGCAAGTGGACAAGGAAAAAAACAGAATTATGCAAAATTTGTGTCGAGAATTGTCTAAAGTTCCGACTTTTTTTTTTTTTTTTTTGCTTTCTCTTAAATAGGAACGTGAATTTATGAGGTGAATTTATTCGACACGATATGATTCAACTAAAAAAAAATAAATAAAAGCTAACGTGAATTAAGATTAAAGTTAAGGTGTTATTGTGGACCCTCACCCACTTGTGAAAACATTGTTAAACTTTGTGACATATTTCCATTCTATGGAGGTTAGGCGCGAACGAACACCCAATAATTTTATTATACAATATTTCTCCAAATAGAAAAATAATTATCAAAGTATACTTACGCAAATAGATATGAAACGTCTTTATTAAAGTTTGTGTCATATTTCCATGGAGTACAGGCGCGAACGCAGACCCCACAATTTTATTATACCACCCCTATTTAAGTTGAAACATACTTATCAAAGTATTCTTATGTACATCTATATTAAAAACCCTTGTAAACTTTTTTTTTCATGTTTTATTCCTATACTTTGTGGGTCAGGTGCAAACGCAGACCCCACAATTTTTATGAACAACCGTTCTGCCAGATCAAACATACCCATTCCTGATCCTCGATACATCTTCTATCATTATATGTAATCAGTTTTTTAAAAAATAGTCAACCACGTAGGAGACTATTCGTAACCACGCACACACGCACGCGCGTTCAGCTTTATACTATAGATATAAATATATATATGTATATATATATATATATATATATATATATATATATATATATATATATATTGTTGTCTGGTACAAATCACCCCTATTTGAGAACTAAGTGGAATCAACCAGTTCTATCAATACCACTGGTTTCAGAGACTAAATGGCGACATTCGTAACATTTTTCACCGCATGCTACGAATACGTTCCTTTTATACCTCTTTAATGGATCCTGTAATCTTTATGGTAAATCTATATGTTTACACTACTTGTGGTTTCTTCCATTTGTGACCCTTAGCACGGGTTTACACACACACACACACACACACACACACACACACATATATATATATATATATATATATATATATATATATATATACTAGCATGGTTTCCCAGGTATTTGAAGATGTATGTGGAGCAAAAAAAGAAAGTGTTCATTTTTTTTTACTTTGGCCCCTATTATGACCCCTTCAAATTTATTGTTTTCGGCTCAAATCAAGTTATTAAGTTAGCTCCATACCCAATGAACCTATATCTAAAATTTCAAGTGTATATATCCAAAATTGTCGGAAGAGTTTGGTACAGTTCTCAAGGGTCTAATCATTAAACTTTGACCCCTTAATCGCCAAATTTCTGGCCGAAAACCGATCACCTCGATTTTCTCAAATCTCAGTGCCTTGTATATCAAATTTGGAGTCTGTAGATTTAAAATTGACAGAGTTATTGTGTAGGGAAACACTTTCACTTTTATAGATATATAGATATATATGTTTTTTAGCGACACATGTTGAATGAATTAAATTCTTTATACGAAAGTGCATTTTTACCTAAATGCGAGTTGCGAATAATTTTCTTTTGACCTATTTGATACCCCCTTAATTAGGAACAGGCATATATATTATTTTTTTAAAATATAATTATCCACTGACATGTGTTTAATCGTCTATGACTCATCAGACTGGCTGAATTTCCCACTCCCTCTCTCTCTCTCTCTCTCTCTCTCTCTCTCTCTATATATATATATATATATATATATATATATATTTACTTTCAATGTGATGAGTTGTGTATGATGCTAACTAAGCATTCAACAACGAACCTCTTCTAGTAGGTATCATTATATAAATATGCAAATATATAATATACAAATAATATGCCAATATATGACATGCAAAGTATACTTAATTTTCATATCACTACATCTCCCCTATAACGGAGGGGCTTTATGCCGCGAGAACTTCTTGTACTTCTTATGCTTTCGTGAACATCTTCCTTTATCTCTTTCCTTTCCTTGGAGATCGCGATCTCCTGCGTCTTTTCCTATGATCGAACTGTTCCTCCTGCATACTTTGACCTTCTTATTCTGCTTCTTCCTCTTCTAACTCGTTCCTCTCTACTTCTTCCTCCACAGTCTCATTCTGCATTAACTCTTTTGTTATGTCAATAGTGGGCAGCTCTGAAGCCATTTCCTCATTCGATCGTTCTCCTTAGTAACTTATTTTGTTAGCATGAGCTAGAAAACTATTCCCATTTTCTTTATTTAATACTGCAGTACTATGTCTTTTCTGCATAATAAATTATGCTTTCTTTGCTTCAGTATTCCTATTTCTTTTGTACCACATCTTTTGATTTCTGGCATATAACATAGTCATAGGGGATCTTAATTGTATGCCCATTAAGGCAGATGAACTTTCTGGCCTGCTTGCATTCGGAATTGTAATATTCTTGGTAGGAAGCATCGATTTTCTCTTTCTGCTTCAAGCTTGCTTTTATGACCTTCTTTACCGTCTGGACCATCCTTTCCGTTATCCTGTTACTTTGAGAGTGGTAAGAAGAGGTCTTGTAAGGTCTGCATCCTATTTTTTTAGTCATTTATGCAAATCAGCATTCGCAAATTCTGATTCGTATCTCGAAAATATTACTCTTTATAATTGTTTTATGGTGGTACTTTTTTATCAGGTACTCTCACCACTTCAGACCACCTGAATATGAATCTACGTATATTAATAATAGTCCTATCCCATTGACATGGGCATGATCCATGTGTACTCTGCTCCATGGTTCAGCTTCTCGGGGTCACATTTCGTTTGCTTGAAATTCCTGGGTTTTGCATCTTTTTACGCAGTCTTCTACGTCTCTTGAGTACACCGGCCAACATGCTTCCAATTTTAATCTTCTTTTCGTAGCTGCCACTTCACAATGTATATTATCGTATACACTTTTTATAACCTGTCTCCTCTGTGTTTCTGGGGGAACTACCAAATCTCCATTACATATTACCCCGTTGTCTATTAGTTTATGCTCTATTTCTTTGAATAGTCTCCTAACTATTGAACAATTTTCCCAGCGATTCTCTTTTATCCTCAACACTATTCTGTTTAACACTGGGTCATTTGTAGTTTCAGTATCCATTTTATCTACAGATATTACATCGGTTTCTACAAGGTGCAGGAATGTGTCTTCAAATTCCTCATCGTTTTTGTCCTTATCCTCTCTATAAAACCGCGATGTAGATAAGGCATCAACGTGCGGTATCGTATTCCCTTTAACATACTCAATGCCAAAGTCGAGTACCATCAGTCATCCAACGTAATATTCTAGACTTTGTAACTTTCGATAGTTCTTTTCGTGGGTTGAAAATAAAATCCAGTGGTCTGTTATCACTTTTCTACAAGAATTTTTTTCCCATCATTAACTGTCTTGCTGTATCCGTTGTCCACACTATGGCTAGTGCCTCCTTTTCTATATTCGCATAATTGTGTTCAGTCGTTGCGTATCTCCTGGAAAAGTACATTACGGAATGACCATCTTACGACAAAATACCAGATACGGATTGCTCACTAGCGTCAGTAGTTAAAGTTATGTCCTTAAGGTAAAAAATTTGTACTATTGGCTTTTTTCGCCAGAATCTGTTTCAAGTTTTCAAGGGCTGTCTAATGGTGTTCTAAGTAAATGAATTCCGCATTATTTTTTTATTAACTTCGCAAATGATTTTGTCAACTTATTATATTTTGGTATATATTTTCTATAAAAATTTACCAAACCTAAGAAGGACTCCAACTCTTTTTTTATATTTTCGTGATTTTTCTATTTCTATCTCATTATTCAATTTCGTTGGATTTATTTATAATACATAATTCCCCAATAGTCTATGCGTTTTTCGGCAATTTATAACTATAATGGGTACTACTTCATATTTTCCTTTAGATCTATTGAACCTTCAAAGAAACCCATAATTGCTATAATCGACCCACCAAACTGACGTAATTGTACGTTGCTTTTTTTAAAAACAGTTTTCCCATTTTCCCACAAGTTTCTATTAGCATTCCAACAACACAATCGTTGATTTTCGTTTTTATGTTTGTTTCCCCGTTCTTAGATCCAGCATTTTGTATATTATCCTTCTTTACATTAAAAATTTGTTTATTTTCATCCTCTATTGTTTCCACATTTTTTTGTTTTACATATTTCTTTAAAGTGATTCTTTTTTTTAACACTTTGAACATGGTTTTCCAAACGATATGTAGTTTTCTTTTTTTCATTTCATGAATTTTTCCACAGTATGTACAATTTGTTTGGTTTTTTTTTTCGATTTTACCATATATGTTTCAGCCATTATTTCTTCGTGGGAGTTATTTTTATTTTGGTTGTAGGTATGTATTAATTCTTACTATTGTATAAATTCTAGACACCTATTCAAGAGCATGTTTTAAAGTTGAAATTGTTCCATTAGCTTATCTATGTGCGCAATTATGCATAATTTCAACTAATCTTAGTTGGATTAACTCTTCTTCTGTTCGTAGTTTTTCGAATTCACAGTAATTACTCGCATTTATTAACTGGTGTAAATATTTTACTATAGATTCATCCACTTCCTGCTTCATTCCCATAAACTTGGCGCTTCTGCAATCACCAGTCTCTACTTCGACCATATGTTTTCCTTGATAACCTGACTTATTTCTTCGAAAGTCATTTTTGCTAGTTCTCGAGGATAAACCATTGTATAGCAACCTTGATAATTGCTTCACAACCAGCGCTAGCCATAAACAAGTCGGTTATGTCATTTCCTTTCCTCTGTTTTTCCTGTCTTTCAACTTTTTGCATCTTGCATTAGCAGCGAAGCAGCGAATCCACGTAAGTACGTATTCTGTGACTTCAAGGACCAGAGATTATCCTATCGGCGACGCCATTGATATGTCGTGTATAACGCTAAGTAAGCGTTTAACAACTAACTTATTTTAGTTGGTGGCATCTAAAACATTCACAACAAAGGACATTTTACTATTTTAGCTGAGTACATGTTCGCACCTATAAAACGTAAAGCGAAATTAAATTAACCTTACTTAATTGATTTATACTGACTATAGATAGTATACAATTCGAATCTGAAATATTTACATTTTTAATGACGAGCTGTGACTATACCATGCACCTGAAAACATTAAAAATACTCGAAATAAACTAAAATCTGGGGAATATTTATTAATTGCCATTTAATATCAATTGTTTAATATCAATTGTTAAAATTACACAATCATTGAAGATACTTGAATATTTAAGAGAAAAATATACTCCCTTATTAACATTTTTGCCTATAATTAAATTAATGTAAATATAGCCCACATTATAACTATTTAGTCCTAGCAACTACGTTCCAAAATGCATAGTGATTAGGTAATTTGCTTAAGAGTTTATCCTACACATAAATACACACACACACACACACACACACACACACATATATATATATATATATATATATATATATATATATATATGTATGTGTGTGTGTGTCCAACATCATTCCAGAGGTTGAAACCCAATTACAGGAGACCAAACCAGACTTATTAATCTTAAGCGAAACTGGCATTGGATCGACTATTTCCCTAAATAAGTTCGTAGTTAAAGAATACTCTCATTCACTTCCAAATATGACCCCCAAGATCGCCATGAGCATGAAATATGTGCCTACATTAAAGGTTGCTTTACAAGGTCCTAAATAACCCTATATGCGTTTCTGGGTTGCATGGCTCACATTACTGCTTTATTTTTGCTGTCTATCGCCCCTTCAACAGCGATGTTACTATCTTTAAAATCATATCTGAAAAAAATTGGCCACATCCTGTCTGCTAGCATTCACATCTATAGACACTTCAAGGTTCACAATGTGGAATGGTTAATCCACTCAAACAAGATAGATGATTAGGAGGTTCTGTTACGATTTCTCCATTGCTTATGACCCCACTCAGATTGTTCGCGAACCCACCCGTGTGCTCGACACTAACGGCCAGTATGCAAGTCTCCTAGATCTTTTTCTCACAACTTGCTCTGCGCTATGTTCATTTTCCGTTTTGTCTCCACTGGGATCTTCTGACCACTCTGTTTTATCAGTAAAGATAAAAACGAAATGTAATAAGTCCTCAGACGTATCTCTCCATCGTACGGTATATCGAAACACTATGACTGACTGGGATAGCTTCCGCACATTTATATCAGATCTACCTCTGTGTTCCATGTTTAAAAAGGATGTGTCCTCCCTAGTATCGGTCTATACCTATAATTAACCATTCCGTCAGACCTGACGGAATGGTTAATTATAGGTATAGACCGATTCATTCCCTCGAAAATACTCCAGGAAAAACCTAACAGCCAATCGTGGTTCTCTGCAGAATGTGCTGCTGCCATTGCGCACATAAATTACTTTTTCCATTGCCTCCAACGTAATAGATGTACTGAGACTAAAGCCGCTTTCAGGACTGCCAGCAACCACTGTAAAAAGTAATAAAAGAAGCAAGGGAGGTGTATGATGGATAGTATGCAAGTCTCCGTGGCCTTTACCTCAAAACTTGTCCTGAACTGTGTTCAGTTTCCGTACTGTCTCCACTTGTATCTTCCGATCACTCTGTTGTATCAATTAACATAAAAATGAAATGTAATAAGTCCTCAGACGTACCTCTCCATCGTACAGTATATCGATACTCTATGATTTACTGTGATATCTTCTGTACATATATCTGATCTACCTCTGCTTCTATGTTTAAAAAGGATGTGTCCTCTATAGTAGCAGACTTGACGGAATTGTTAATTGTAGGTATGGACCGTTTCATATGCTCGAAACAGTTCCAGCAAAAACCTTACAGCCAGCCATGGTTCTCTCCAGAATATCCTTCTGCCATTGCGCACAAAAATCACTAAAGCCGCTTTCAGGATTGCCAGCAAGCATTGTAAGAAAGTAATAAAGAACGCAAGAGGGCTGTATGCCCAGTCCGTTAAGTCCAAAGTAGCTGAGCAGCGGCTTGGTTCCCAGCAGTTTTGGCAAATAGCGATCAGGATCCTACACAGAAGCGTGTGCTCTATCCCAACTATCATCAATGGACCTGAGGTAATCTTGTCAGCATACGACAAAGCCAAACTCTTTGACAAGAACTTTACACAACACTCTACTCCATGCGACCAAGGCCGCAACCCTCAGTATTCCGTCCTGTATCAGATAAACTCTATGCGACATAAAATATCTGTACGTGATGTTGCCAAGCTAATCAAAAACCTTGATTCCAGTAAAACACCTGGCCCTGACGGCATTCCTATTATAGTGCTAAAAAAGCTTCAACCAGAACTAGATCCCATATATACAAAGCTGTTTAAGCGTTGTCTTAAAGACAATTGCTTCCCAACACACTGGAAAACCTCGTCAGTATGTCCCATATTTAGGAAGCTAGGTGATCGGTCATCTCCCTCTAAGTACAAACCTATTACTCTCCTGTGCGTCCTGAGTAAATTGCTGGAATCTGTGTTAAATAGAGAAGTAGTCAACCACCTCAGCAAAAAATAAAAAATAAAAAAAACCTTCTTAGTGGCATGGTTTCCGTTCTGCTTTATCTACAGCAGATGTGCTCATAGGATTATCGAATCTCTTGACGAGGGTTTCATTTCTAGGGCAGTTGCTCTTGACATATCAAAGGCCTTTGATAGAGTATGGCATAAAGGTCTACTTCACAAGATATCCAGTTACCGTATAGATGGAAATGTCTTCTCAATTATTAAATCAATTCTCTCTGATAGGTTCATAAGGGCAGTGTTTGATGGACAGAAATCAGAAACTCACACTATTAATGTTGGAGTCTCTCAGGGCTCCATCCTGTGCCCAATTCTTTCCTAATCTACATCAATGATTTTCCAAATTACATCCTTGGATCATTCGGAGACAGCCATGCATCCCAAAGAACCGGAAGTCTAAGACTCGAGTTTTCTTGGCATGGCTCTTGTGGGCTGCGGCGTTCTTTGAGCTGAGGAAATAATTATATATAATCTATCACATTCTGAAAATTCTATAACAAAAATGGTTCGTTAGGTTGCTGGATAGTGTTGTCCTTTCGAGTTCAAAATCCCTACTTGTGAAACATCGACTTGTGGTTCAGCTGGTTGGATGACCACGTCCCTTGTCGAGATGAAGTAGGTATGTTCCACAGGTTGATTTCGTCGCGGTTCGCTTGATCTGTGTTTGTTAATAGAATTTCTTATGTGCGGGGCGTTTGCTAAGTTGGTAAAGTGCTTGGCTCGCATGCAGGAGGCTCGGGTTTCAAATCCCGGTTTAGGATATGACTGACTGATGAGCCCAAATGAGGGCGAAACTCGAGTTTTAGATTCCGGTTCATTGGCTGGCATGGCTCTTGGGCTGCGGTGTTCTTTGCGCTGTGGAAATCATTATATATAATCTCTCATATTCTGATATATATATATATATATATATATATATATATACACGGTGTCATATGCTCGACATTGCATTTTAATTATAACTACCAAAAGTTATTCTTTGAAATTAACCACATGTATGATAAAAAGTATTTTCTGTAATCCCTATATATATAAAATGAACTCATTTTCCCCTCTGATTTTGACCTTAATAGGATTGAAAATCAAGACATTTTATGCAAATGTAATATGCACAAACTGCAGCACATTATAGTTATAGGCCTATTACCTCTACACTTCCTCGATAATCGTAGATTCCTATATTTTTGTTCTGCTAAGAGGTCACTGCTAAAATCGGTAAGAATCAATGGAAGTGTAAAATCTTTTCTCTCTAATAAATTCCTCCTTCCCTAACCACCACTTAAACCGTTGCGGGATCTTTCACAAGGGACAGTACGAAGAAACACCGGTTTGTGGTTTCTTTACTTCGTAGTTGCTTAAAAAAACTGGAATGGAATTTTAACATTCCTTTTCGTTCTATGCTTTCTACTGGGTGAAACGCACCATTTACTTAACCGATTCGAAGGGTTATTTATGCCATTTTTTCTTTCGTTTCATTTTGTTTTGTTGTTGATTAAAAAAACTGGAATGGAATTTTACCGTTCATTTTCTACTGGGTGAAACGCACCATTGGACTTAAGCGAACCGAAGGGGTATTTATCCTATTTTCCCCGGTTTTTGCTGTGTTTTTTTTGTTTTTGTTTTTCAAAACATGTTCGTTTTTTCCTTGATTTTTGCTTTTTGTTTTTCCGATTTTTTTTTAAAAAAACGTTTTACGTTTGTTCGCTGTTTTTTTTTTTTTGAGGGGAGGTGTTGATTTTTTACAGAAGTTTAACATCGTTTTTTTTAAATATTTAAGCGAGGTTATTTTTTTATATTACCTCCCCTTACACACTCACCTCCAAACAACTGGGCAACGCCGGGTACCCCCGCTAGTTCATTATATTTTAAAGTTTGCCATCTAAAAACAGATATATATATATATATTTATTTACACATATATATATATAATTATATATAGATACATATATATATATATATATATATATATATATATATATATATATATATATATATATAAATTTGTTTTTGAGATGAAAGATTAAAATAGATCACAGAAAAATACTTTTTTATAAACATACACTTATGTGGTTCCTTTCAAAGATTAGCTTTTGGTAGTTATACTTTAAATGCAATTTCTAGCATATGACACCCTGTCTCATGCGTACTTTTATGTTGTCTATTATGTTTGGTTGATTGGCGAAGACATAATACTTTACAAATCCCCAAGGAAAATCACCAAATGGTTTTTAATCGCAAAAACGAGGTAGCCTGTTGACAGGTCCATTTCGTTAAAGTATTCGTTCATCAAATGTTTAAAAATAGTTTTCCAAATAAATTTGCACAAGTTGCCAACGCTGCTCTGGTGTCGGTCTCTTCGTGATGATTTGTCAAACCAAGCTGAAATCAAAATAACCGATAGTGGCCAAATATGCAATCAACGAAAATAGAATTGCCAATTTATAGTGCGCCGCATCTAAAAACACATTTTGCATGTGTCTAACTTTATATGTATAAAGGTTAACTAACCATTTTTTACTATTTTTTAAATATATTTTTACTTTTTAAAATGCATTTGTTTAAAAATTTGTTTTTTATATTTTGATTATATATTTCGATATAAATATTTGCATGGAAACATTTTTACTTGAATATTTGAACAGACTGGTAAACGGCATATTTTAACGGTGCGATGTTTAAATTTACTGAAAATTTTATCTTATTACATGATGTAAATTCAATTACATATATAATAAATTTCCAGAATTATCCCCCTTTAATGGAACTCTTTAAAAAAATTTGAATTATCCAATATGGTTTCTATGAATTATACATTATCATTAAAGTGCTATGTGTATGTGGTCAGAAAAAGTCGCCACCATATGATAATATGTGTTTTAATTCATCTCACTGTATATTAGGACTATATTTTTAAAAAGATAAAAATTCAAAATTACCTCGATATAAGAATGCAAGAATTGCAGTCCATGTGTACATATCGACGTACAAACTCAAAATACATAAACGCGTTTGCTCACATGTCGACCACGCATACACTATCCTGAATAATAACTAATAACTATGTATTTTACCAATCAGAAAATGTGGCTCATGTCTTTCTGAGAGCCACATGAAGCCTTTAAAAGACATTTTTTTTCTTCAATAAACTAGTAGAACCAATTGACCGAATCCAGATCGGTATTAGTGGAGGCCCCACGGGGCGCTCATGTCTGTAACATCTCTCTCCACTCACACACACGAAGATTAATGAACACGCACACACACACACACACACACACACGGCTCATCGGCATTATTGTCTGGCAATCTGTTAAAAACCTTATTCATTAAAATATCGCCAAACTTTATTACTGAAATATTTTACTAATACAATTGAAAAATAATAAGAATATTGGCTCTTAAAAACAACTTGCAATAAATTAAGATATGAATTTTCATATTAGCAGAGAATTTTTAATTACAATTTTCCAGACCCTTGAAACTCATGACTTTTAATTAATCGATCCAGACTTCCGAAACATGAAGAACCCAAACAAGGAAACGATAAACCCGTAAAGGGTGTCAAATCGAAGCCATACCATTGAATATAGCTAGATTCCCTAGCTAATATTGTGGAGTAATTCTCAATTTCTTTGTCGATTTAATTAGGACAAAGATGTAGTCTCTTTTCTTATACCACAATCCCTATTTTCTATCATTTCTTCGTAAATACATTAACTTATTTATTAAACTAAAAAATGCAATAGGTAAAAGTCAAGCAAGGATATGAAAATTATATTTTAAAAAAATCAACAAGAATGCATTTTACATTTAATCTTTTTTACGTCTCTACCTCAGCCAGAATGGGTTTCGTAAAGTAGGGTTTACTTTTTGTGTACAACATTATAACATGTAAGAATTTATAATTTATCAAAACTACTCACTCATAATTGTTAACAAGTGAAGTATGCATGGCCCACCATGAGTGCGCAGTGAACGAGGCATAAATAAATGACTAAGTTCAGCATTTGACCCCCTCCCCAATTTAGCCCCAAAAGTCCCCCGTCAAATCCTGGGGAAAATGTACAAACGGTGCAGTTTTAGGCCTTAACATATATAAATTTGAGTTCTGCACCATGCAAAAATAAATAAATAAATGACTAAGCCCATAATTTGCCTCCTCATTTAGCCCCAACTCCCCAAAGCCTTAACAGATTTAAATTTGAGTTCTGCACCATGCAAAAATAAATAAATAAATAAATGACTAAGCCCATAATTTGCCTCCTCATTTAGCCCCAAATCCCCAAGGCCTTAACAGATTTAAATTTGAGTTCTGCACCATGCAAAAATAAATAAATAAATAAATGACTAAGCCCATAATTTGCCTCCTCATTTAGCCCCAAATCCCCAAGGCCTTAACATATTTAAATTTGAGTTCTGCACCATGCAAAAATAAATAAATAAATAAATAAATGACTAAGCCCATAATTTGCCTCCTCATTTAGCCCCAAATCCCCAAGGCCTTCACATATTTAAATTTGAGTTCAGCACCATGTAAAACTGCTAAATAGACATACACCGAAAATTTTGGACAAATATTGTAAAATAGTCTCCAAAATGGAGTCTTTTTATTAGCCCTAAAAGAGCTTCCGGGGCACATCCAGGAGTTATCGCGAAGTATAGGCAAACAAAATTATATAGAAATCAGTTAGTTACAAATTTTCAGAAAGTTTTATAAAGGCATTAATTTTTTTTTAATAAGCACAAAGGTGTCAATTTTAGTCATTTTAACTTGAAAGGCACCTCTAGGGGTGCAACCGGAGTTTTCACGGAAAATCCGTTCTGTTACTTTTATATTCCTATCATTTTAATGTTTGTGCAAAATTTAAAAAAAAAATCCAAGCCGTTGTTATTGAGAAAAGTGCGGACAGACGAACGGACGAACGGGCGTACAGACGAACAGACAAGGGTGAATATACAAGTCCACCCTCCTTTTGTCGGGGAACCAATTAAATGGATATATTGTTAGTTGAATAATGAAGAATATTATGAAAGGTTTTGAAATTATGAAATAAAAACAAAGCTTGGGGGGGGGAAGCAGATGCGTTCATAGAATATGTGTTTAGATTTAGGCACAGGTAGAGAATGGGAGAAATCGTATATAGTGGTTGTAACTAATCGAGTGTTTTTGTGACAGTTTGGTAAGGGGGCAGAGATTGGAGTTCAGTCGAGCAGTTACCGTGAAAACCACGGTAGGGCAGAGACAGGCTCGTAACGTCTCTTCTGTTTCGCGACGTCTCTTTTGTGGGAAAGATGTTGCAGGAAAAAGAAAAGGGCATCACCTACTAGGTAGCGTAGACGGTTTTTGACTCTATCAAGGCCAGATATGGGGTACCGAGCAGCTCTTGCCCAGATGTGGCAACAGTATTCTATTTTATCTCGATAAGAAACTAAGTACAGTGTACCTTCTCTACTCAGCCTCATAACAGATTCTGTTATGAGGCTGAGTAGAGAAGGTAACGTGACAGTAGATTCTTCCACATGTGTACAAGATGTTTTTTTAAACAGATGTGTTGTTAACTGACACGTCATAGCTAATCACTTGTGACGTTGCTGCTAACACGGTAACATTTTTGTGGCGTTGTCTGTAGTAAAATCTGTAAAATAATCACAAACTTTTATTTGGTGTTTATTTTTGTAATTTACCTCTCTGACCTATTGCACATTTTAAATTAAACAGATTTATGGAACTAAAAAAAAACTGTCCCGGAAACACTACCACTCTTGTTGCACATGCAATTTTACTACATTATTCATTTTGAGGTAATAGAGACGTTCTGTCAATTACGTTTCTTTCTGAACTTAATTAAGCCTTTTCATAACTATTTAACATAATTCTTTTTTACTTAATCTAAATTTACGATAAAAATGTCGTGTCTGACAAGTCCATTACTAAACATTGATGTATGAAATCATTCGGCATTGAGACAATATTTTATTTCGGTTTGTAGAGAGCTGGATTCTGTACATTAAACATCGACCTTTTGTTCAACTTTGCGAGGCTACCAGGTAAAAAAAGACGCCATTAAACATTAAACTAGGCAACGAAAGGAAGGAAAATTGGAATATTCGGACAGATTTTTTTTTCGTTTTTATCCGTATCTGTTAATGTACTTATGTATACATTAACGTAAGCCCATGTGCTCTCACTGCATATGTAGTAATCGTCCATATGTGTTTTTTGTCTAAGGTCGACAACCATTTGCAGTGTTAATCGTCTTATCTGCTTTACTGTTGCAAATGAAAGAATGTTGTTTTTTTTTTTCGATTGTCCGACTACTGCTCTCATCTGGGGTGTTATTCGCACAACATTTTATCCGGTGTAATCTCTTCGGCATACTCATTTCACCCACACGGGCGAAAGGGCTCTCAACCTTCAAGTTCTAGGAAGGAACGGAGAAAGAAAAAAGAAATATAACCAAAAAAAGAAAAAAAAAGGAAATACCTTTATTAGCGGAACAAAGGACAGGAAACCATTCACTAACGCACATAAAGGAAACTAAAACAATATTGTTAATCAAGGTGTGGCAGTTAATAAGAACAAAAGGATAGAGTAGAAATAGAGAGTTATTTTACACCCAGTATTATGTATGGCCGTTGATTTTGAGACAGTTCACGAAAATTAGGGACAGATGTGGACAGTCTTGGGTTTGCAACGGTTGATAATAGTTAGAATTGAGGAGTTTGTAAGTTTGACACAGTAGAACACAGTTAGTGGCTCGGGGTAGGTGGAGAAATGAATTGACAACCAAGAGGCTTCGGCAAACGCTTACTAGGATCTGAACCATGGCATGTAGAGGGTCCATGGTGTCATATAGACACACTTGGAGTTCAACTGATATTTGCAAAATGCGTCGAACTTTGTATTTTTTATGTTTTGTTTTATTTTTTAACTTCTGAGATCGTGCGCGTCCCTCAGAAGCCACCGTGAGAGACGACGACACGGTCAGAAGGAGAAAACTACGAAAACAGCATGACCTTATCACATTTATATACTATACAATTATCCATTATCTCATTTACAGTTCCCTTTAGTGAGGTTCTTGGTCTTTGTAGGTCAAGTTTGGTAGACGATAGCGTCTTTGCAAATTGCCACGAACCCAGTCGACAATTAATATAACTTGTTGATAAATATTACATATTAGCGAAGGAAGGAGGTGAATCACAATAAACGGACGTGCGTGACTATTCTAATGGAAATAAATGAAACATCAACGAATATAAAGGTTACCAGCAAGCACATGCTAACTTTATATGTTTGTCAAGAAAATATATAGAGAAAACATAATTAAATAATAAAACATTTATATTGTGATGCCACGCTATATTTTCTTCAATAGATATCGCGGACACCAATACTATTATTTGGTCTTCTTCTATTAATGATCGTCTTGTCTTCTTGTCTTGTCTTCGTCTTCACAATGGGGGCTGCCCGCAAAAATCCCTTAGTATAAAAATGAAATAAAATAAAAAAAACTAAAAAAAAAAACTCCGACACATTTTGCAAATAGAAGTAGCACTCTGGGTGTGTGTGTGACACCATTAACACTCTATATGCTTAAACCAAAATCTACATTCTGTCAAAACAATCTTCTTCAGTTAATGTCAGCTCCTCACGATCTCCTAAAGTTCTATCGATCTGGTCTAAGCCACAAGATGCCTTCAAATATACCCAAATGAAAACTCCAAACTTTCCTTAACTGAAAAGCTGCCGTCAACGGTTGCACACTAGAGACTGTCCGCAAACGGTTGCACACTAGAGACTGTCCGCAAACTGTTCCCAACTGTTGTGCCATATTACAAAACTCATCGCAACGTCGAAAAATGACCGTAAATATATGACTATATATATATATATATATATATATATATATAAAAGCGAAAATGTGTGTATGTATGTATGTATGTTCGCTTTTTGTGTATGTCTACAAAAGGCTTGTTTGACCGTGATTCTCGGTTGGCTCGCTCCTTCTTAACCCTTTTTATATGCTGTCTAAATAATAATATATATGACTAAGGAACTCGGATCGCAACTATCTTTAATTTACCGATTTTTACAAGCTATTTTTTAGATATTTTTTGATAGCCGCGTAGCAGGGAGAATAGAAACCGGCTTCCAGCGCAAAACTAGGTCAAACATCACGCGACTTAACGTTCTCGCACCTGTTAATTTCGCTTTATAAACGTCAACTTAACACACATCAATTCATCTATTCCCGTGTTCGAGATGGTTAGGTCGCAGGGTTTTTTTTTCCATTTCCTTTCCACCTTCGCGTCAAAGGTTCGGGGTTCAAGTCTACCTTTCTACTAAAACCTTTTTTTTTTTCTTTTACACCTCCAAACACCCGGCCAACGTTTTTTTTAACAGGGTTGTTTTGATCTAACCCCCCAAACACACACACACACACACACACACACACCTCCAAACACCCGGGCAACGCCGGGTACCCCCGCTAGTATACATATAAAGAGAAGATAATGGTTTGAATTAATGTTTAAAATACAAAAAGAATGTATCCTTCTTCAATTGCGCTCTAAACAGAAACATTCATTCCGAATGCAACTTTTCCATATCAAAGAGCCTACTGTTAAGTTTATATGCTTAGGCGTTCTGTTTGTGTGGTAATAAAATTTCTCAAATGAACTGGTGGTGTTAAGCTATAATATAAATCCCACCTGTCTGTTTAAATGTATGCATGTATGTATGCTTGTATGTTTGTATGCCTGGCTTAAACTTTCGACGGAGGCGACGAATTTTAAGGCGATCGGTATCGTTTTAAAGTTGGACCCTTGGCGTCTAAGGCGTTTAGTAAAAAATCGCTTGTTCATTCTTTTATCGGAATTTTTTAAATTATCGGTTCTCGATAGTTATCGAACACATTTCGATATAAAACTCATCTGAAAAACACCGCCAGTACAATTGTGCGAAATTTTAACACAAGTCTGCCCAGCTGCTTCATTGTCCACAGCTACGACCCCCCCCCACAGACACAATGTTCGTTTTTTTATAATAGTCGATAGATAGAGATAACTGACTTCCACGTGCATGATTGCGTTTTGAATATTCTTTTCAAAACCCGTTTCCATACAAATCTCATCTTCCCTTTTTCGTACGGAGGAATTTTGCATGCTAACGAATGGTTATTCTCCGTCGCAAATCCACCAGTCTTTTCGCCACCAACCGAACGTCAATTATAAAGTCATTTCTTTGTGTCTTCGATTGATTTCTCCAGAGCATAGCCGTCCTCTTGTCGTCTTCTAAAGGCTTAAACTCATATGAACGCACGTTACTGTCCCAGGATTTTCTTTGTAATATCCACAGAAAAGTGCGTGGATATATTCACAAGCAAACAGGAACTAAACAAATTATTGCATGTAGGTGTTTTTAATCTAACATATAATGTTATCTGTATTATTTACATTCTTTTGACGTATGTTCTGATCGTGAATATTATTTTCGAAACGTTTCACGCGACATAATCTCTGGCATTCTTCAGATATTTCTGTTCGAACTCGGAAACTGTTATGTTAAACTGAGCAATTTTCTGCTCGAACTCGGGAATCTGCACGGAATTTCGAAATAGACGCTTTATTTAACCAACGTAGGTAGATTCTCGCTCTAATAGCAATAACAGCGTAGAAATCCTTAGTAATTCGCAGTTATAGATACTAGCAGGATCTGTGGAAATTCCACAGTGGACTCATTCATATGTAATATATTGATGTTGGCATTCTGTAGATGTTCAGTGTAAATGGAGACGCTCTGATATTATTGTAGCTTTTTAGTTAAAATTGCAAAAGTATTTATCTAAGCTAGCACGAACGCCCGGCAAAGCCCGGTCGTAAAGTACGCTTAAATATATTTTAATTCTTGCAGATTTTGTATATATTATTATAGAGTTAATGTTCTATCAATTCTTATATATTGTAAAGTTGCGATTTCAAAAATAAAAAAAATATTCATATGGCTAGCATGCATTAGCTTTAACCGAAACCGAAATAAAAACTTATGAAAAAAAATATATAACTTGAGTATCTTCAGTCATAATCGAAACCGAAACCAAAACTTATGAAGAATTCTTGATAAAATTCTTTATAAAAAAATTAAATGACTTAAGTGCCATCAGATATAATCGGAACCGAAACCAAAACTTATGAAGAATTCTTAGTAAAATTATTTAGGACAAGAAATGACAGTACATAACAATTAAACGACCCGGATGTAAGTGTGACACAGAAAATAACAGCTACGTTACGTATTAATATATAAATACAACCACGCCGCCCGGCATTGCACGGTCGTAGCATAAGCTTAAATATGATAGATTGGGTAATTCAAATTTCATATTTATTATTATATTATATTAGACCTAATATATAATGATGGTTTTAAAAGTCATAAAAAATGACGCGTGCACCACCACCGAGAATCGAAACCAAAGCATTTAGCTTAGGATTTACTTTTTCCTTTCATGCTAATGTCTGAGACATGTTTGCTGCAATGCTAAAAATTAAAACATGAACCAATACTTATTACGTTACGCATGCATATTAGTAATGCCGTCGTTCGACCTTAATCTGGAAAATCCCATATTTTTAATTTTCATACTTTTGCACCGATTTTCTCCGATTAAAAACTTAATATAAAGTTTCGCATAGGTTAGTATACCATATATATTAAGCTTCATGTCTGTAGACCAAAAGTTTTAGGAAGAGTTTGGTAGGCAAAATGTTTTATACAAATATATATGTAAGCTTACATAAATATATATATATAAAATATATATATATATATAAAAGGTGTGTGTTTACTATAATATTTTTACGCAAATATTACACAAGTATAAATCATGTAGAATATCTGCATGAATATACTAAAACATAATAGTTAACAAAAGATGATTATCCCAGTAAAAACCTGAAAAATTTAACAGAGAATTGATTAAAATGAATGTTTAAAAATATGCAAATTAGCTAGATCTTTTGCAGATGAATGCAATTCTACGACCCATATATAACAAAGTTGTATTTTCTTTATAAATAAAAAAAGGTACATAATATAATCATCAATAACAAAAACGCAAACTTATATATATATATATATATATATATATATATATATATATATACATAAATAATAATTTTTTTCCATTTTTACCTACAGACACTAATGCTTATGAAATTATGTGAAAGGTAGCAATTCACACCGGTCATAAAATCATAAAATTCGAACCCAGCAACGATGCCAGTTTCTGCTGAATTTGTTAAGACTCTGCCTCATGGCCATCAAAGATTACCATGGAAATGAAGAAGATTGAGAACCATTAAACGACGAATCAGGCGAATATATTAGGTAATCTAAAGTGTTCGAACGAGCTGAAAAGTGAATATATATCTATATATATGCTTAGAGGTACAGAATTTAAATAAAGTTTTAAATATAATAGACGGAAGTCTCTTGAGAGCTCTTTCAGCTATCATCTCATCAGGAGAAAATCGATAGCGTAAAAATAATAATATTATGTCTAAAGTAAAGAGTTCTATGGGGAACTATTGAATGTGCCAAAATTACGGGGACACTAAAATAAAGTTTATTAACGTTTAAAAAACGATTAAAATAATGGCACAACGAGGGGGAAAAACGGGAGAAAATATTCACAGTTCCCCAAAGAGAAACAATGCGTTAGATGTTTCTTTCTGCTGACACAAAGAAGGTTGACGCACCGCAATAGAGACAGACTCAAAAATCTTTAAATGGTTTCTGGAGTCCGCTCTATGTAGCACCTCGAACCATTCAATTTTATATCTGTCGGCACAGCACGGGTTGTCAACCAAATGCTGGCCAATAGCAGAGTCCAAGGCTGCAGAAAGAGGGAGACTACCAGACCCCATACTCCCTTGTCTGATCTTCGATTGAACATGCTGGTTTATACGAGTCAAAAGATGCAAGGATGTTCGCCCAACATAACCAGCATCGCACTGACATTTGAATTGATATACAACATTTTTGGATGTAAGGCAAACTGTCCTTGCGAAAAGAAGGAAATGCAGGTCTCGTAGTATATACCAAACGCAAGGACACAGAATAAAAGTAGTAATAAATACTTCTGCGAATCTATTTTGGAAAGTCTGTTACTCTTTTCCACAATTCACGGTAATTTTAAATAAACCGCGCATTTCAAAGGTCCAAACTTTCTAGGGGATTTAAAATCAGCAACCTTTTTGAAAATACAGTCATCAATAAGGTCAATAGGATAACCATTATTGATGAATATTTCACTGATCTTATCGAGTTCGGCGTACAATCTGTTAGATGAACAAATCATCAGGACTCTATGTACCAAAGTATTAATTAAGCCGACCTTACGTGATTTTGGCACAAAAGACAACCAGTTCACATATAGGCCAGTAAATGTCGGCTTCCTATAAATTGTAGTGAGAAAGCCCCCCTTGAGCGTTCGACAAGAACATTCAAGAAGGGAAGCGAATTGTCCTTCTCACTTTCCATAGTGAACTTTAGAGCTCCCTGCAAAGAATTCAACCTATCAAAAAATATAGACGCTTCACTTTGCGATGGAAAAACAACAAAAGTGTCGTCAACATATCTGAAATATGCAGTGGGTTTTGTTGTAGAATTAAACAGAACTGATTCAGTGTACCCGACGAAAATATCCGCTAAAGTTGGGGGCCAACGGACTCCCCATTGAAACCCCGTCAACCTGAGAGTACATAATATCACAAAAACTAAACTCCACAGATTTTGTGCATATTTAAATGAGTTCAATAAGAATCTCTTTAGGAAAACGTGGAACAGTCAGGCGACCATCATAGAGCGCGTCGGTACATTTACGTATAGTCTCATCCAACGGTATATTGGTAAAGAGACTAGAGACGTCAAATGAGCACATAAAATATGTCTCTGCATTAGAATCTAACCCACGTACATAATCAACGAACTGAAAAGAATCAGGGGTACAGTGCGTGGTATTGACAAAGTAGGTTTCAGTGGAACACCTTGCTTGTGGATTTTGGGGAGACCATACATTCTACGACGTTGTGAACCAGAGGGTCTAATCCCGTCATAGACGTCCTTGCAAAAAGCTTTCTTTTTAAATAATGCAAGTAGACGTCTTTGCATTTTTACCTCGTTCTTGCAAGTATTATCCGTCAACTCGACAGGACCGAGTTTATGGAATTTCGAAACATCATTGAGAATAACTGCCATTTTCTCAACGTAGTGCGATTTGTCCAAAATCACCACTCGTGCACCTTTGTCTGGTTTGCACATATAAATATTGGCATTAGATTTTAACGCTTTCATAGTTTTAAATTGCGTTATGTTCCAGACAAAGACGCTATAATCAACAAGATTTCATCCCAGAAATTCTTTCTGGGGGAATAGGAACATTATGTCTCAGTTGAGAGAACAAAACTTCAAAGGCAGAAAGTGTTCGCTCTTTATTTATACTGGTTGGGGGAATACAAAAATCCTATCCCTTAGACAGAACTATATTTTCAATTTCTGTAAGTTCAGTTTTCGAAAGATCACGTGTGAACCCACATCAAATCATTAAAAACCTCCACTAATGAAAATATTGCGTCTATGCACCTAGGAATGAGTTTATGCTTATATCTATGTATACTCATATCTACGTTTAACGAAAGTATTACGTCTATATATTCACGAAGGAATTTAGATTTACATCTATGTAGACGAATATGTCTATACCAATAACTGTCTGTATATCTGTGTGTATGGGTGTATATGCGTGTATGAGCCCATGTGTGTGTTCCTGTGTACATGAGGGTATCGATATATGTACGTACCTGTGTATATGTAGATGTATGTGAGAGTATATGTGCCCGCTACCTGCTGTCCACATATGTATGTATGAGCGTGCAGCTGTGTGTAAGTCGATGTATGTGTTCACGAGTATAAGTATCTGTATATGCGCGTATGCTTGCATATATGCGTGGGAATGCATGTATGTCTGAATCAATATACGTAGGTGGGCTCATGTATGCACTTGCACGGATGTATGGGTGTCTGTGTGTATGAGTATGTATATGTGCGCATCGATGCTTACGCGCACGTACTCAACTTAACACTTTAAGGTAATTTAAGGTCAACGGGAGCAATGCGGGTGTATATGTGTGCATGTATGCATATACGCATGTGTTTACATGTTGAGGTGGAGATGTATGTATACATGTGCGCATTTCTTTATGTGTATGTGTGTGTACATGCGCGCATGTGTGTGTGCTCACAGGTACGGCTCCCAGGCTAACCTTCTCCAAGCACTTAACAACAAATAAAAATCAAATAGATAAACCGAATCGTAGCTCCCCCCCGCCTCTCAGCCTAAGCGAACATCCAACAGGTCAAGACATACTTACGAAGAAATCATCTCACTAACGAGACGCCAACAACCGAAAACTTAGAACCCGAAATTTAAGGTAACCCCCTCTTCTTATCCCTACATATCCCCCTCCCCCTCCATATATCCCTATGTCCTTAGCCACACCAGAGATGAACTTCCCAGAACCGCCACAACCATCTAATGTTCCTGAACTCCAAAATTAAAGCATTACCGACCTACCTAACACCCCGCCTCCCACCTTCCCCCTTTCTCTTTCCGGTTTTCTCGCACCCCTCCCTTGGCATTATTCATTCATTCTTTCATTCGACCATAAACGAACTTTTCTGTAAAGTCTGAGGAGGCTACATAACGGCCAAAAAACGTCGCGTAGCTGAAACAATAATGTAACTGAACAGAAAAAAACGGTAATTTAAAAAAAGAAAACGTATATATATATATATATATATATATATATAAATATATATATATATATATATATGAAATTATGCATAGATCATCGTATAACGATTAGATCACTCTCTGACTGACGTAAATGAACATTTAAAATTAAAATGTTTAAATTCGACGTTATTTCACGCGGTTAATGGTAGCCGAATGGATTAGGTCTTCGCTAAATAGAGCCAGAGATGTCTCGTGATGCGGGGTTCGAATCATTCGACTGGTATTAATCGTGACACCCTGCACTGAAGATTCCCAAAAGGATGAAACACTAGTGTCCGTAGGTATTTAATAATTATTATAGTAAAAAAATAATTATATATATATATATATATATGTAAAAAAAATAAGAAATATTTTCAGATTAAAGATTGCATAATATTGTAAAATTAAGTCCATATAAATATTAATATCACTATCTACAGGACAATCCCAATCAGATGAAAAAGCTCAATATTCGAAATCGAATAATAGTAGAAATATGTAATTTAATTCTATAAATAAGAAGTATTTAAAATTGAAAAGTTGTTAATGCTATGTTTGTTTTGGTTTCGATTCCAGGTGATGGAACCCAAATACTTACATACATAAATAAATACAGTACCGGCAAAGACGGGCTTCCCCCTCCTCCGCTAGTCTATATATATATATATATATATATATATATATATATATATATATATATATATGCAGTAATAAACGATATAGATAAATAAAAATGTCCAATCTATAAATCGACATCCTCAATAACTGTTTTGGTTTTAAAAAATAATAGACTCCACTGTTGAAACGAATTTTGTATATATATATACATATGTGTGTGTGTCTGTGTGTGCGTGTATGTGTGTGTATCTACCTATATATTTATGAACGACATTCGTATATATATATATATATATATGAACGACCTTCGTGTATATATATATATATGAACGACCTTCGTATATATATATATATATATATATATATATATATATATATATATATATTTCGTATATATATATATATATATATATATATATATATACGAAGGTCGTTCATAAATATATAGGTGGATACACACACATACACGCACGCACATATATATTTCGTATATATATATATATATATATATATATATATATTTATATATATATATATACAAAATTCGTTTCAACAGTGGAGTCTATTATTTTTTAAAACACACACACATATATATATTCATATATATAAATAAATATATATATATATATATATATATATATATATATAAAGTAAGTTATGAAAATATATACGCCAATTAAGTTACACAGAACATGCGCGTTTCATTCTGAGGTTTATGCGAAAATTTGTGGTTATAGCGTGTTTATATATATATATATATATATATATATATATATATATATATATATATATATATATACATATATATATATATATATGCACATGCTATTAAGTTTTTGTTAGCCAATCAGCTTTCTATTTGCCACCGAGCCCATCCTAATCAGCCAATGAGCAAACACTTACAGGTCAAAGACACAGTTGATCTCCGATTTACCCCTTCCTTTGCTGGCCTACTTTCAGCCTAGGTGTAGCTGGATATGTTTTTTTTTTCTTTTTTTTTTAATTCTATATTTCGGATATTATGTTAGTTTTTTATATATAATTAGTTTGGGCGCGGTGGCAACTAGAAAGTTGATTGGCTAACAAAAACTCAATAGCATGTGCGTATATATAAACGCCCTACCACGACAACTTTTCGTGTAATCCTGACGATATCTCACAAGAATGAAACGAGGAATATTCTGTGTAACTTAATTGCCATATATGTTTTTATAACTTACTTCCTAGCTCCACCTATGTATCGAGCACTGTTGAAGTTAATACTGAAAACTTTGGGCATCAAATTATATCTACATATATTACGTGATTAAATGAAGTGATCATATATGTGTGTGTATGAATTTGTCGCCATCTTCTTTTAACTGTTAATCTTATATATTACTAGTATTTACACTTGTCTAATACAAGCCGTATCAACATTTATCTAAGTAAATTTTTGTTATATGCATAATCCTTCCATATCCTTACTTTGGTGTTAATCGTATATGTAATGTTTCTGTTTGATGTCTAGCAGGGTTATATAGTATGTTATAATAAATTATTTTGTATCATTTCTAAACCGACAGTACACTGATTAGAACCTGAATATGTTAATTGCAATAGTACACTAAGTTAATCATAAAAGAAAGTTTAGTGCGTTTTGTTCTTCGTTTTGTTAGTGGTATTAACTAATATCCGGAGCCATGTCGGGGGAGAAATTGCATGAGTCCGGTGTTGCTGACATTTGTTGTGACGTCTGAATTGATATGCGTTTGCTTGGTTGGCACGAATTTGGAATAAAAAAAACCTGGTCACTGCTCTTGAAACATTATTGCGTGAATTTTATTTGAAAATTTAGGCAGTTGAATGATGCTACAATTGTTTGAATTTGATAATTAAAAAAAAAACGAAATAAAAACATAAAACAACATTTCTCCTTCTACGACGAAGGGGTTTTAGAAACGATAGTCTTCGAAAAGAACTTATTTTAATAAATTAATAAAAAATATGTATAACATATGTCGGTTTTTTTAATCTTTGATATAACATACGTAATATTTAAAAGATGCAATCAGGATTCTTTATACACCCCCACACACATAGACACACACACACACACACACACACATATATATATATATATATATATATATATATATATATATATATATATATATACTAGCAAAAGTACCCGTCGTTGACTGGGTTCAAAAACAGCCTACAGAAAATGGACTCTGATTTATGAAAGTATGATAGGTTATGAAAAGGAAGGGTTGTAAGGAGATAGCTGCGAATTTGGGGATATCAAAACCAAAGCAAAATATGATGAAAGTAAAAATAAAATAGATAAACCCCATCATTTTTTATACCATACCTGTTCACACTGAAACACTTATCACAATAATATGTGCATCTATATTAAAAAAAACCTTGTTAAACTTTGTGACATATTTCCATTCTATAGAGGTCAGGCGCGAACGAACACCCCAAAATTTTATTATACCATATTTCTTCAAACTGAAACATAATTATCAAAGTATACTTACGCAGATAGATATGAAAAGTCTTTATTAAAGTTTGTGCCTATTTCCATTCTATGGAGGCCAGGCACGAACGCAGACCCCACAATTTCATTATACCATCTCTATTAAAGTTAAAAAATACTTATCAAAGTATTATTATGTACATCTATATCAAAAACACTTGTAAATGTTTTTTTTTTAATTTTTAAATTTTTTATTTCCATACTTTGTGGAACGGCCCCTACGCAGACGCCACGATTTTAATGAATCATCATTATGCCAGATCAAACATATCAATTCCTGTGTCTCGATGCATCTTCTATCATTATATGTGATCAGTTTTCTATAATAGTCAACCATATAGGAGCCTATTCGTGACCAGACACACACAGACGTTCAGCTTTATATTACACACACACACACACACACACACACACACACACACACACACACATATATATATATATATATATATATATATATATATATATATATATATATAGTGATGGTGATTGTCACTTCTTGACAGAAAAAGACCATCTTTCCCTTGCTTTATTGTTGATTATTCATTCATTTTCATGTAGTTTTAAAATATTGTTATTTTTATCATATATATATATATATATATATATATATATATATATATACACACATACATATATACATGTGGAGATGTGATCAAGATGCATAAATTCCTATCTACTGTGGGAACGAAGGTGGCTCTTCAGACCATCCCTGCTCTTATACAGACTGTTACAAAGGTAACCCTTCAGCTGAGATTGAGGGACACCAACTGGTGCTGCTGTAGTGTGGACGTTCATATGACGCTTCAGGCCTCCACTCGATTTACAGACCACAGAGCAAACAGAACATCTGTGCCCCGAAGTGTTTTCCCCATCAAAGAAAGATTGATCTCCATATGATCGCTTGTGGCTAGATAGGCCAACTCCGGATAAAGTCATTTTACCGCATAAATCACAGATGTGGTTCTGCACGAAATTCTCCAACAGACCTGAAAGATCTGACAGATTTTCCTCCGGATACCACGCTTCATTTTTACCTGCTCATATTTTTTTCTTCTCAAAGCTATCACATCCATGATAGACCAAGGGGTGGCACTTTTTACGATCATATGAAACACTTTCCCAACTGAACACGTTAATACCAAGAGCTTTAAGATTATCTTTGATGTTATCCCTAAAGCGTTTCCTAGGTTTATGTGGACGCTTTCCTTGTGTAATTTTACCGTAAAACAGGCGCTTTGGCAATCTCTCGCCGTCCACCTAATTTGGTTGCGTATAATCAACTTCTCGATACAAGGCACGTCAGCTCGCATGAGAACATCCATATCAGGTATGAAAGAGCTCCACCTGATGCCTAGAATGTGTCTCGGGAATTTCTGGTGCACACTCTCCATGACTTTTATGTGTCTACCATAAGTTGTTCAGGCCTCAGAAGCGTAAAGCAGGATGGTAAAATACAAGATTGATAGACACTGATCTTTGTATGAAGAGTTATACCCCTGTCAGACCACACTCGCTTCTCTAAGCCACCAAAAGCCTTAGTAGCACGCTGTATCCTATAGTTGAGCTCAGCATCCAGGGTTCCATCTCTGGCAAGAGTACTACCCAAATACACCAATGTGTCAACCACGGCAAGCCTCTGGTTGTTTACAAAATTATTTGGTTCCACATACAAACATCCGGGTGGAGGTGTGAACATGACCTTAGTCTTTTTAAGACTAATAGTAAACCCAAAAGACGCATAGGCCCATAAAAACAGATCCATGATGCTCTGCATATCCCTCTCACTATGGGCTACGATATCGGCATAATCCGCATAAAGCAATTCACGAACCAGGTACTGAAAGGTCCGTGTAGAAGCATGAAAACATTCTCTAAATGCATAGGAAAGCATAGTTGCAAAATAAATAGAAAAAAAGTGTAGGTGCTGGGATATCACCCTGTTTCACACCAATGTCAACTGAGATGGGTTCTGATAGGAATCCATTGAAGTTCAGGCGAGCCTTCATATTAGTGTGGAGTTCCCTGAGTAATCGTAGAAATTGAGGTGGGCATCCCTTCCAGATATCAGCATATATAGAGCAGCCGCCGACCGCAGGAAGCTGACCAGCTAATAAAATGGTAGACAATTTATAGGTCACCTTTTCTAGACCCCTCCTAAATTCATAGGTGGGCAGTGTGCCCTAAAAAAAAGGCTGCCCAGCCGCCAGATCATCCACTGTAGTTGCTTTCACTCTGTAAGCGATTTAGTCGACGATGTTAGATAAATCACTGGCTGTCTATGTGGAAATTTGCAGCTATGCACTTCCAGCCCGCTAAGCCTGTACACGTCGCCACTCACCTATCGCCATAGGACTTTATTTATTATCTTCGAAAGATATCTGCACATAACGATCGCGACACAATATGCTTGTGCTACACATATTGTACCCTCTCGCACCCTACCACTGGTTGCACAGTGACAAACTGAAATAGTGAGATGACTGAGCAGTAGCAGTGTGCATGTTTTATTATCACGGAGTTTTAACCTCTCCGGCAGCTGGATATATACACACACATACACATAAGCAAGCATATGCATATGTATATATATATATATATATACATCCCTACTTCTCACAATATAGTAACCATCCAGAACTTGAGAGGGAGGCTAACAGGCACTACACCTTGCTCAAGGGTGACCTAGAACTATGCAAGGCAGAGACGTTCATCTCCATGAGGTAGTAGGTATACCCGCATACCGCATATACAGTGATGATCATATTTATTGGCACGGTAAAATAAAAGTTAAATTTTGTCTAATAAATTCTAAAAAAGGGATTAAATTAAAGAAAATAACAAAGTATATTATGTATTTTTAACTGGCCTTTCCGATGCAGCAATCGGATTTTAGAAAAAATAAATAACAAAGGAACAACAAACATAATTGCAAAAAACCCTTGTTCAAAATTATTGGCACGGCTTTGTTTTTCTTTTAGTATCAGTATAATGTCAATCAATTTCCGGTTTACGTGCTTTCTGAACTTTTTTATAGCCATATTATGCTTGTTTAACGCTAATTCAGTGAATAATTTTTTTCAGATAATTTTTAGATAGCGATTTATTTAAACTATTATAAGTGACTAAATTATAATTTTCAATCGCCATGGTTAAAACTAAGGAACACAGCGAAGACGTCAGGAAGCTTGTTGTAGCATGCCATACCAATGGGGAGGGCTATGATAAGATTTCAAAGAAGCTAAACCTTCCCAAATCCACTGTTAGAGCCATAATAAACAAGTTCAAATCGCAATGCCACGTTATGAGTTTAGAGGGTAGAGGGAGAAAAAGGATTCTTTCCCCAAGAGATGAACGGAAAATTGTTCGACAAGTAAAACAAAACCCAAGGATCTCTGTTGGGGAGATTGTTGATGAACAGAGCACCTCTGGAGTGAATGTATCTCGACATACAGTTGGTAGAGTTTTGAAGAGAGCTGGTTTAAAAGCATGTCGTCCGAGAAAGACTCCCTTATTGAAGCCTATGCACCTGAAAGCAAGGCTAGCCTTTGCAAAACGTCATATTGATAAAGATGTTGCATTCTGGAAACGTGTTCTATGGACTGACGAAACGAAAATAGAGTTATTTGGCCATAATAAAGTGTCTTATATTTACAGAAAATCTGGCGAAGCTTTCCTGCCTAAGAACACCATACCCACAGTGAAGCACGGTGGAGGCAGTTTGATGCTTTGGGGATCCTTTGCTGCCTCTGGACCAGGGCGACTTGTTAAGGTCACAGGTAGCATAAAAAAGGAAGATTATGTTAAAATATTGGATGAAAACCTGAAAGACTCTGCTAAAGAGCTCTCACTTGGTCGTCGTTGGTGGTTCATGCAAGATAATGACCCAAAGCATTCGGCTAAACTGACTAAGAAATGGCTTGAGGACAATCATATTAATGTTTTGGAGTGGCCATCACAAAGCCCAGACTTAATCCAATTGAAAATTTATGGAGAACATTAAAATTGAGGGTAATGCAAAGGAAGCCTAAGAATCTTATTCAATTGGAGGATTATTGTAAGGAAGAGTGGGCTAAAATTACTACTGAAGAGTGCAACAACTTGGTTGTAAACTATGAAAAGCGACTGAGGAAGGTAATCAAGGCCAAAGGCTATACAATTGATTATTAAATAAATCGTGCCAATAATTTTGAACAAGGGTTTTTTGCAATTATGTTTGTTGTTCCTTTGTTATTTATTTTTTCTAAAATCCGATTGCTGCATCGGAAAGGCCAGTTAAAAATACATAATATACTTTGTTATTTTCTTTAATTTAATCCCTTTTTTAGAATTTATTAGACAAAATTTAACTTTTATTTTACCGTGCCAATAAATATGATCATCACTGTATATATATATATATATATATATATATATATATATATATATATATATACACACATATAAATATATATATTAGTTTAGGTTGTAAGTTCCGCTATAAAAGGGGCGATTATTTTTTTTAATGAGGACGTATGTATTAGAGACGTTTGAAAACCAATCCACAACGCAATATTTTGAAGAATAAACAATATTTATTTGTTAAAAATTAATATATTTGGAAGTAAGATATAATCTTCAGATTTTTGTATTTTTTCTTTTTGTTTTCTTTCTTGCCATGGTGTTTAGTTGAAGAACAAAATCAGTTATTAAAAGAAAGTTTGTATGCTGTTCTTCTGCTTTTTTTAATGCCGGAAGTGTTTGCTACGTGATATTCAGTTATGGTTGTATGTTGCGTGATAGAAGTGTTAATTAATGTTTAAAATTATATATATAGAATTATATCTACCTTTCATTCATTTCACTCGCTATATATATATATATATATATATATATATATATATATATATATATATATAAGTTTTTAAATTTTTTTCATAATATTATTTTGTATTCCTGCACGTAACCAATTGAAAACGAATAAAGAAAAGTTATAAGCTTTTATACTTTTCGATTTTCTTTTTTATACATTTCCATATATATATATATATATATATATATATATATATATATATATATATATATATATATATATACAATAGGTTATAAAATATATATGGCAATTAAGCTATACAGGATTCTCCGCGTTTCATCCGCTAGGATTCAGCATCATTCATTCATCGCATAAGCCTGATGAATCCTAGCGTTGATGAAACGCGGAATATTCTGTGTAGCTTAATTGCCATATATATTTTATAACTTAAATTCTTAAACATTCAGAACTGTCATAGAAATAAAAAGCGGCCAGCTGTCTATGTCTAAGATCGCAATTTCTGTCACTCGATCACTTCAGATCGTCTTAATAACATTATGCCTGTACTTGACTTTATGAATGTTAATTTCCCTTAAATTATCATGGCGGTTGGCAGGGGGTATGGGCAACGTTCATTGCGAATGCTGGCTTCGACCAGCGGAAATCATCACTTCCTGCACTGATGATTGCGAAAGCATGAAACGCTAGTGTGTGTAGGTATAAAAAATAATTATTTACAATTCTGTATAATATATATATATATATATATATATATATATATATATATATATATATATACTTAATTATTTTTAAAAAAGTAATCTACGTACGCGCGTCTTTCGAGCTTAATTACCTCTCATCAGCGTAGCTCAACCGTTTCTAGGGATTGAACTCCAGACCATGTTTCGACAGTCCGGCGCCTTAACCGTTAGGCTACGAACCCTAGATGAATTACTGCTTATTTTTATCGTTTATAAATTTAGATTTGTTGTTGTTGTGTTTTTTTTGTTGTTTTTTTTTTTTTTCAAACGATAGATTCGGTTAATAATGGCTACGCCTCGAAGCTCGATTTTTAAAAAGTCGCCCATAAATCGTTTGGACGTATATATATTTATTTATTTTTTATAATTTTTTTAAATTATATATATATATATATATATATATATATATATATAGAGAGAGAGAGAGAGAGAGAGAGAGACAGACAGACAGACAGACAGACAGACAGACAGAGAGGGGGAGAGAGAGGGTGCATAGGATATTTGATGACACTTATATTTTTGTAATTTAAATTAAAATCATACTAATTAATGTTTGATTTAATTTTTTTTCAGAGCATCCCATGACAGATACTATAACTAATGAAATGAAAATACACTTACCGTAATAGTGTCTATAAAACAAAAATATAGCAATTCTGAAATTGCAAGATTTATAAAATGCGCCAGTAATGGTTTCGGTGTTGTTAACAGATAAAGGCACTCATTTTTCCAAAGGGTCTTAGATTCAATGCAGCTGCTTATGCTGAAACTCTTCACGACCATTTTTAAGCCTTGGATAGACTACGTAACTAATAGAAGTGTCTATGTCTTCTAACAAGTTTCGGCACCATCCAATAGAGCTTTCAAAACCTAGGATTTGATGTGCTAGAAATTTGATGATCATGTCACACTAAACTTATGGCATCCTAACTAACCAGCCCTTAGTCCTCTAGATTATTATGCGTGGGGCGTCATTAGAAAGGAATTTAAAAATCATTCTCATAAAAGCAGATGCTTTCTGGTTATTGCTTCCAGCAGATCTTCTCTAGTGGAAGCAATAACCAAGCAATGGAGGATATAAATAAAGACCAACTGATGAAAGCTTGAAATCGCTCTCGAACTTGAATTGAATGATTGTGTTAGAAGCTGGCGAATGATACATGCAGAATAAAATGTAGATTAATATTATATTTGTTTTGTAACTAGAAATTGAAAATGTCAACGATTTAACAGTTTTATTTTCTGTTTTTCTAAACCTTAAGCAACTTGTATAAATAATCATAGAAAGTGGCAGCCTAAAAAGAGCTTGTAAAAGAAAGAAAGAAAGCGAGAAACATCGATAAAGAAAGAGAAAGACAATATCTTGTGGGTATTAGAAAGAAGCGGAGGTGATTCAATATACTAGTGCATAATTGGACCAATACAAGGCAATATCAATTCACAGTTAACGATAAAAATGTGTTTGGTGAAATAAAACACGTTTATTTTGTATACGAATAGGCTAAATTATGGACGAGAAACAACAGCTGCAGAGGTCAGTTGTGTTAAAGCATAACATTAAAGCGAACAATACCTAGTCGAATTATGCAATCCACTGAAACGTTCGAATTAAATTCAAACCGAGGCTGAAGATAAACGGTGGCCAATTAGAATGCCTATTAAGCTATGACGTAAAGCTTCATCTTAAATGTAGCTAGGTAACCGCGCTTGTTTTTAAAAAGGGATTAACATCGTTAATTGAAGAGTTTGGACATTAAATAGTTTAGGCAGTAAGCCAAGTTGTGAAGCATCTTCTTCTCTTCAGATGCTACAGTCGTTAACTCGAATAGATATCCAACTACCAAGGAAAATTTGCAAATTGATCTAATTAAAGATTTATAGCATTTATAACATTACAGGCCAAAAACGTTACAGTTTATCCAAAATCCTTGTACATATAAGAAGTGTAATGTATGTATTTGCCGTTTGCTGAACTGTGACCTTCGACATATAGATGGCCCTAACATTAAAATTACGTAACCTTCTGATGTCACAGAATAAAATTTTAAAATACGACCGGAAGTCCTATTGTTGTATCAAATTGCAGAGGGAAATTATGAAAACTGTCTCGAAGTAGTTCAATTTCCTTTCCTAAACACAAGGAATTATTTTCCATTTAAACACGCACAATTACAAGAGACACTTTCTTGCCGAGGAAACACGGTAAAGTATGCAATAATTATATTTTTCTAAAAAAAGTTTATTTCTTATTAAAATTTGAAACTTAACAAATCTAAAACAGTATGCGCTTTTTTTCTTTAAAAAAAACATTTATTTATATTAATATTAAGATAAATATTTTTTCAAATAAATCTTTGATATGAGTTTTTATTATTATTATTATTATTATTATTATTATTATTATTATAATAATAATAATAATAATAACAACAACAACAACAACAACAACAATAATAATAATAATAATAATAATAATAATAATAATAATAATAATAATAGCGAATTATTTATTCTTTTAACTGCATTAATTTTTAACACTTTATGGCAATATGTTTTGTTTAATGTGAACAATAGTAAAAAAATTGTTTTAGTTTCCAAACAAAAAACCTTCTCACGCGTCTTTGGTGTATTAAAGAACACGTTAATGTGTTTATTTATTATGTATGCTCATTAAGAAATTTACTAGTCTTCTACATAAACCATATGTTCTTTAAACAGCACGGATTTATATTTAAAGTATGTGTACAGGGAGGAACGATAAAAGTGTCGCAATAAAGAAAACAACACTACAGCTTTATTTTAAAATTTTTATTGAAAAAAATCAATTCAAGTAACTTGAATACGTAGTTGAGCTGACATTTATTCAATGTAGCCGTTTTTAGTCTAAATCACCGCCTTGATACGGGTCCGGAACTGGGAGCATGTCCTTTACACAAGTGCCAGCGGGAGCTCTGCGAATACTCGGCAGATAGTGGCGATCAAGCTGGCTTTAGTGTTATAGGAGGTCATGTTGGTGATGTTATTGATCAAACGAAGTAGTCCATCAGGTTAAGGTTAGGGGGAGAGGAGCAGCAAGAAAAGGCTACAAAGTCGTAGCACTTCTTCTACGTCCTACTGTTACCCTCAGGGTTTGCCAGCGGCCACCTGATTGCGTCAAATTGTCATCACACTCTTCAGCATATCCAGGTACACTTTGATGTTGACTTTCAAGCTGACTTCGAAGATGTGCCCCTCACTTGAAATCACACCAAATACGATAGCCGTAGCGGGAAACTTTATCGTCATCACCCTGAGCACGTCCCTATTATTCGTGGCAACACATCAATGCCTTTTGAGGAGCTGGAAAGGGTCCTGTTGCTTTAATTTGGAGCGGTAGAGAGCATAAGTTGTATAGAGGCGCATCTCTGATCTCGCTCGTTGAACATTGTGTCACTTTCAGACATTGTTGTAGGGTCCTGAGATTTGTACACGACTGCCCAACTAGTAGATAGTCTGCAAAAAAAAAAAACAAAAAAAAAACAAACAAACAGATTTTCATAAAATGGAAATAAAATCATGTCGTTTTTCTTATGCCGAAAATGTTATGTCCCACCCTGCAATTCATTATTGTGTATGTGTTTTTATTTCTTTATTTAAATCATGTTATAGTGAATAAAAAAAAAACAATTCTTAGGGACGTACATGTGAAAAGCATGTGCAAATAGAAACTTATACCGGAAAAATAAAGTTGCCGTCTTTATAAACAAGAAGATGCTAGCTATAAAAAAATACAAATTGTCTCAATTTCATGGAGATGGCAACTATATTTTTTCAGCAGTTTTCATTGCACGTGTACGATGTAACCTGCTATGACTTGTTTGTATTATTTTGCTACGTATGCAGAGAAGAGACTGTGCTAAAATAATAACGTAATTACTTAGAATTCCCCTCAGGTGATTAGTTCATTTTAATCGTAAATTACAAAAAAGAAAAGAAACTTTCTTCGTAATTGGTCACATACGTATAAATTATGTCTGAATGAGAAATTTGAAATTCTAAACTTTGATGTCCCCCAAACTTATTGAACTGAAAAAGTGAATGAGCGTATAACTGTATACGAAGAATAAACTTTATATTACCTGAAGTATACAGAGGAAAAATAATGCAAAATCATTAAATAAAAATTAAACTACGCAAATACTTAAAAATAGAAAAAAATGTACGTCAAGCATACATACACTTATTAATTCAACACAAAAATGGTGCGTGTGGCGAAAATTGTGGGAACGCAGGCTTACCTCTTAAATGGCCTCGATGTGCGCTTTGCCGACGCAGTGTCATGATGCTGAAAAGGGTTCAAGATGGTGCCTGTGGTCTCAGTCTCGCAGAATCTCGTGTGCTCTCGCGCACATAAACAGATATGCAAATTTGGAGGATTCTATCTTTTATAAAAACAGGTCACGGACAGTATTGATGAACGACGCTGCTGCTGAAGTTTTGAGTACTCATTTTTTTTTTGCAACAACAGTGCGTCACCTCTATACAAAACAAAGAAGGGAGAAGAGGAAGTCAATAGATAAGTAAAACATTAATTATTACGAGTGAATAAAAATGAACATAATCGTGTAACTAGCTAATCTAAACAACACACGTATATACAGGGTGCGGCAGAAAGATCTTTCACATTTTGTCATGTGATTTTCCGAATCGCGCTCGTGCAGTTTCTGAGCAATCATTAACTTGTACGGATGGAACTGCATATCAGTGTGTAGAATTCTTGTAACTGTTAGATCAGACAATGCCAAAGCATGTTTACGAGCGGAACGTGTAGGTGACTGAATAACAGAAAATCTCACAGCTCGGATACTTTTTGGCGTTCGAGCGCTTCGGGCTTATTTTACGTGCCGAACCTGTAGCTCTGAAACTTGCAACCCATAGTTGTATTGATTTTATATTTGCAATAGTATCATTCCGTCCGAATATGCAATGGACTCGGAAAACTTTTTGTGTTGCAGTTACAGATTCACCAATTTTTCAAAAACATTTCTACAATAATAGCATGGTGTGTACCAGTACAAATCATGTTGCTTTTGAGTGTATCTGAAAATAATGGCAAGTTAGCAACTAAATTAAAACATTGACATTTGGATAGGTTCATTAGCAATATATAGTTGGATTACATGTAGTGTCGTTAAAGGTTAAACAGGGCAGCCTTATATAGCTTGATTCACAATACATATATTCACAACTAACTAACCATATATATATATATATATATATATATATATATATATATATATATAACAATGAATATATATATATGAATATATATTATATAATGTATATATATATATGAATATATATATATGAATATATATTATATAATGAATATATATATATATATATATGAATATATATTATATAATGAATATATATATATATGAATATATATATATAACAATGAATATATATATATATATATATATATAAAACAATGAACGTGTGTGTGTCTGTGTATGTGTGTACATTTCCCTACGCAATAACTCTGTCAATTTTAAGTCTACACACGCGAAATTTGATATACAGGGTACTGAGATTTGGCAAAATCTTTGTCATCGGTTTTCGGCCAGTAATTTTGCTGTTAAGGGGTTAAAGTACAACGATTCAACCTTTGGGAACTCTACAAAACTCCTCCGACAATTCTGGGTCTAAACACTTGAAATTTTAGACATAGGTTCCTTGAACATGGATGTAGCTTAATAACTTGCTTTGAGCCCAAAACAATAAATGTTAAGGGGTCATAATAGGGGTCAAATTAAAATTGACCGCTTTTTAAAAATGTTTGTTCAACATACACCTCCAAACACCCGTGCAACGCCGGGAGTAAATGCTAGTATATATATATATATATATATATATATATATATATATATATATATATATATATATATATCATTGTACCAAAGTTACTGTTTGTGTGTTCTTTCCTCATATGTTCCGAAACAGCTGAGCCTATCTTTTGCAAATTTCACGCAAAGCTAGTTTATTTGTCTGACAGTGTTCTTAGATATGTTTTGTACAAAAATTAATCCAATAAATATTGGAAATCGAAAAAATCAAATCTTAAAAATATATATATATTTTTTTTTTTTGTGGTTGTCACGAATAGGAAGCTAGTTGGGAAGGGGGGCACTGGATTAACTTTTATTTGGAAAATGTTATTTTATTTATTTTAATACAAATATAAGTGGTTATAGATGGAACATTTTTTTTATTTAATTCTTTATTATTGTTTGTTTATTTATGTTTCTTGTTTATTTGGCTTGAATTGGTGGGTTAGCTTAAATCATAATTTTTTTTTCCTTTATACTGGTTTATATTACTTCAGTTAACTATTTTTTATTATTTTTTCATATATATTGCTGTTTTTTTTTACTTATTTATTTCATTTCTTTTATATATATATATAATTTATATGGGAGGGGGCTTGTAGTAAGGCCCTGTCTGGACTGGGAGTTGGTGTATGAGCAGTGTGCAGTGGTGTACCTGTTACAATGGGTTAGGGTTGTTACAAGTCTTTGGTGGGAGCCTATGTAAAGTTATATTTTTTTTTATAGATGAACAATAATATTTTTTTCACAGGGGAATATTATACGTTACTCCGGGAAAGGGAGATAATGAAACTTCAGTAAATCATTTCTTCTTTAAAAAGAAGAAGAAAAAAAAACAGATATATTATTATCTGAAGATATAGCTTTGTGGTAGAGCATGCGACTACAGATCGAATATTCCCCTATTCAAGCCCGGATGTATCTCACAATTTTATTTTATTTTTTTTTCTAATTAATGAGTTCAATTTATGATAAAAGAAGTACCATTATTGTGTAAGGAAGGGGGAGGAGGAATTTGTCTATGGAACGTATGTCATTCATTATATATCTTTTTTTACGAGTGGCGTCTGCGTGATATGTATGTATACGTGTGATATACATGGTGATGCGTGTGTCTCTTTGTATCTATGTATAGGTGTGTACGCAGTTATGATCGTTAACCGCTGTATCTGTATTCTGCCGTAGTCGTAATGTCTTATTGTCTAATTTAATACGTGTGTTCATGTATATATAACAAGCACTTCATTCGACATACCTCAGTTCCTTACTTCTTTTCACGTACCCGATTGACATATTCCAGCTGCTACTAGTATGGCTACCTAGGACCACTATCCCAAGTGTGTGTGCGTTTATTATTGCGTATGTAGGTACATGTGTGTGGAACCTATGTCCATATTTTACGACGTGTCACGCTGTATATCTGTACGTGTATTCGTGCGTAGATACCGGTGCGTATGTGCGAGTGAGTGTGTATCTTTGCAAATGTATGTATGGGTGCATGTATGTGTGCATATGTGTATGTGTGTATGCATGAATGGGTGTGTGCATGCATGCGTGTGGAGATGTGTATTTGTAAGTGTGTATGTATATGCGTGTGCGTGCGTCGGTGTTCACGTGTGCACCCACATCAAATCATTAAAAACCTCCACTAATATGAAAATATTGCGTCGATGCACCTAGAAATGAGTTTATGTTTACATGTGTGTGTGTGTGTGTGTGTATGTGCGCATCCATGCTTAGCACACGAACTCAACCTAACACTTTAAGGCCAATTGAGGTCAACGGGAGCAATGCAGGTGTATATATATATATATATATATATATATATATATATATGCATGTATGCATATGCGAATGTGTTTACATGTTGAGGCGGAGATGTATGCGTACATATGCGCGTTTCTTTATGTGTATGTGTGTGTATGCGCGCATGTGTGTGCTCGCGCATGCGGCCCAAGGCTAACCTTAGCAAAGCACTTAACAAGAAATAAATAAAAATATATATAAAATAATAATAATAAAATAAATAAAAAAATGACATAAAATAGATAAACCAAATCGTAGTCCCCCCCGCCTCCCACCCTAAGCGAGCACCCAACAGGTCAAGACATACTTACCAAGAAATCATCTCACTAACGAGACGCCAACAACCGAAAACTTGGAACCCGAAATTTAAAGTAACCCCCTCTCCTTACCTCTACATATCTCGCTCCCCCTCTATATATCCCTATGTCCTTAGTCACACCAGAGAGGAACTTCCCAGATCCCCACAACCACCTAATGTTCTTGAACTCCAAAACTAAAGCATTACAGACCGACCAAGCACCCCGCCTCCCACCTTTCCCCTTTTTGTCTTTCCGCTTTTCTCGCACCCTCCCCTGACACCATTCATTCCTTCATTCGACCATAAACGAACTTTTCTGTAAAGTCTGAGGAGGCTACATAACGGCCAAAAAATGGTCGTGTAGCTGAAACAAAAATGTAACTGAACAGAAAAATACGGTAATAAAAAATAAAACGCATATTTGCTCTACAACAGTATTGAGGATTTTCTTCAGGTTTTTATTAATTGCCATTTCTACTATATATATATATATATATATATATATATATATATATATATATATATACTATTCATATGTAGTTCGCTTGAAGCATTGTGTGGAACAGGTATGTAGTAGAGATTTAGAAGGCTATCACAATGTCAGGCGGCCTGCTAGTATATATATATATATATATATATATATATATATATATATATATATATATATATATAGTAGAGATTTAGAAGGCTATCCCAATGCGAGGAATGAGATATAATCGGTGTTGGTGAGAGAAGACCACAAGAAGTGGCGATTTACAAATCAATAAGTACATACATATATGCCTATATATACATATATCTATTCAGTTGTATTAAAAAATGTTCCAGCTATAACCACTTATAGTTTTATTAAAATAAATAAAATAACATTTTCCAAAAGAAAGTCAATCCATTGCCCCCCTTTCCACCTATCTTCCTATTTCTGACAACCACGCTTCCTAACCTAAACACCCCAACAGTCGTCTAAGAGAACCCCATCCCGCGCACACCTTCCCCTCACCTCCTCTTTCATATCCTCCCTTTACTTCTCCCCTTCAAAAGTTAACCCGTGCAAGCTTGCTAGCGACTTATGTGATCTAGATACACCAGGTCATTCCACTGAATAAGCAAGGACGTAAATAAATTAAACAAATAAATGAATAATACATAGCAGCAGAAAAATAAAGACAACGAGGTAGACACAGAATATACAAAATTAGAAAAAAAAGCTTACTCGAAACAATATATACAAAAAAAATTATAAAAAATAACAAAAAATATTTTAATTACCTAAACACGCCATACATATAAATCCCCTCCTCTGTCTTGTCTTTTGGCTTACTGCACTTGTTTTGATTGCGGATGATCTCCGAGGCTCCACACAGCCATTCAATTCATTTTTCGCTCCATTATCTAGCATGTTTTGAATCGATCTGTCACGTCCACTATTTGAAAAGGGAATTTTTTTCCGTAATATATTATGGATATTGTCACAGACATAACAAGTAAGACATTTGTATTTAATACAACTGAATAAATAAATATATGTATATATATGGACATATATGTTTGTATTTATTGATTTGTAAATCGCCACTTGTTTTGGTCTTCTTTCACCAACACCGACTATATCTCATTCCTCGCATTGTGATAGCCTTCTAAATCTCTACTATATATATATATATATATATATATATATATATATATATATTCTAGCAGGCCGCCTGACATTGCCCGGTCGTAAAATGCGCCTAAGTCTGATATTTTTATTAATGCACACTTCGTATTTATTTTCTATTATATTGAACTAAATATATAGTAATGATTTAAACAGTTAAAAAAAAAAGTATCGTGCGCCACCAATGAGAATCGAAACCAAACCATTTAGCTTACTATTTACTTTTTTCCTTTACGTTAATAACTGTACTATGAAAACATTTGACTAAAACGCTAAAAATTAAAACATGAACCAATAGCTATTACGTTACGCATATATATTCGTAATGCTGTCGTTCGACCGTCAACTTCTATTTAATAATTTACAAATTTTTGCATCGATTTCCCCCCGGCTAAAACCCAAATATAAAGTTTCGCATGGGTTCGAATACCCTGTATATTTAGTTTCATGCCTACAGAAAAAAACTGTGGGAGTAGTTTGATAGGCAAAACTTTTAAAACAAAAATATATACGCATACATAAATATATAGAGAAAGAGTTTTCTGTTTACTATAACTTTTTTACGCAAATATTACGCAAATATAAATAATGTAAAATATCAACATGAATATAAATATAATGATAATGAATGTTTCAAAGAATATGCAAATTAGCTAGATCTTTGAAGATAAATGAAATTTAACGACCCATAATTCTATTGTCTTTTTAAATAAATAAAAATAGGGGGTTTAATATGAATATGGATACACAAAAAACTCATATTTATAGGAGTATAGATATATATCTGTATGTATGACTTAGGAATATAAACTGCATTTTTTAAAATAAAATACTCATGGTCACTTTAGACAATATATTGGTTCATTAGATTTGTCTAACTAGGTTTTATTTCTCTTATCTATCTGCCTGCCTTTAAATGTATTTTTATACTGATATTATTTTATTTGCTAACTTACATATTACAGACCAGTTCTTAAAGGCAAGGTTTAATTATTAATATTTATAAAACAGTCAGTAAATAAACAATATATTGGGGGGGGGGTTCAAAATTTATATATCAATGAATTAAAATTCGAATGTTTCTACGTTTTGTTATTGAGAAAATCGTATTTTCCACTGGAGAGCCAGGAACTAACAACTATTCTGCTTTTAAATATCTGAAACAGCCTCATGGGAAACAGCCGATGATCTCTGTTTCCATATACAGGGGTTGGACAAAATAACGAAAGCACCTTGTGAATTTTGTATCAGATAAAAATGTTTGAAATGCTGTCACAATACCTTTTTTGACTCTCTCTCCCAACATTTGGCATATCCAGATAATTGTTGCACTATATTATATGCGTTAAGTAATAAAAAATATGGTACGTATTTAAAATTGCACTTGTATTAGATAAAACGAAAATACAGAGAAAAAATCTTTATAATATACATACTCGTCACGGAACGAAGATGTCATATTCCAAAAGTCGTGTAATGTGATCAATAATTTTTTTAATATATTATAAGAATCAAATATTACGATTTTTAGAGATTAAAAAGTCTTCATTGTTTTGAATACAAACAAAATCTTTGTTGTCGAATTTAATTGTCGCCCTTGAATTTTCGCAAAATATAAAACTATATAGCCGCTCCACACCTCCTCCGGCTTGTTTATATAATTTAATTTTTTCAATTAAAAAAATCATTTTGGCAATTATTCTATTTTTATAGGTTAAAAATACCTATTAATTGATCTAAAAATTTCAAGTTGTTTGCATCACGTTGTCCAATACCTATATATATATATATATATATATATATATATATATATATATATATATATATATTACATTTTCACCCCAAACAATGCACATCGCCACTTTGGTGTAGGGGGCTACTATCAGGGGCAATAGGTACTAGGATACTATGTAAAAAGTTGGGTAGCAACATGTCAGTTCACGCTACACTTGAACTTCTGCATGTCAGTACAGTTGGGGAAGCAGAGGCCCGGAAGGGAATTCCAAAGTCTAGCCGTTCTGGGGAAGAAACTACTGGAGTAGAAAGCTATTTTACATCTAGGGATATTTGCTGTGTTGGGATGGGATTTAGCTGCCTGTCGAGTTTGTCGAGGGCGTTTACGTCGTCGGGGCACAAGTGATTGTAGTTCGTCAGGACATTCACCATTAAACTACTTGTAGAACAGGCAGAGGGATGCAACATTTCGTCGATGGGACAAAGGTTGAAGCTTAGATGACAGTTCAGGACCAATCAGGTTGGCGACTCTCCTTTGAAGCCTTGCTATGAGCGAGAGACACCAGCCCAAATATGACAACAATACTCCATACATGGGCGAATGGTCGCCTTGTAGAGGTACAAGATTTATATATATATATATATATATATATATATATATATATATATATATATATATATATAATTATTATTAAAATAATTTTTCAATACCTACAGACACTAGTGTTTCATATTTTGGGAAATCATCAATACAGGGTGTCACGATTACCACCATGTGTTTGTGTGTTTGTGTGTGTGGATAGAGGGAGCGAGAAAGTTGTCCACTAACAGCTGTTTCGTTGTTTCACAGCTCATTTATATTTTTTCCAATTGCTTTAAATATTTTTAAACAAATACTTAATGAACTAAAAATTACACTAAATGTCAAGAACAAGAACGGACGGATTCCATAAACAAAACGTGAATTTACAAAAAAATGTTTCGGGCATATGTGATGTCAAACACACATTTAGATAGAAAATGTCACGAACCAGGAAGAGAACCAGAAAGAGCAATGTACAAAAATAAAAAGCCTTGTTAAAGTGAAAGTTCAGATTTTAAGGTCATGTACTGTGTGACACCATTGGGTTGCTGTCTCTTTGGTCCTGGAAGTATATATTGAAAGCAATTACGGCAGAGGTCGATGAAAGGTAACGCGGTGCAGTTAGCTGAATGATTAGTGAGAGAATTCAAAAGAATGGCCGAAAACAGAATTATGTAGTAAGACGGCGCCCTCCAAACTTATTTTGTGAAAAGGTAATACCTGACCATAATGCTCGAATAAAATATTACGAACATTCTATAATATAACCGGGGCCAGTGGAAATTTCACAGTGGCATTTTTCATATGTAATATATTGATGTTGGGCATTCTGTGTACGTTCAGCGTGTATGGAGCCCACAATGTTATTGTAGCCCTTTTGTTAAAACAGTAAAAGTATTTATCTAAGTAATCTAGTTAGTATAGTTTCAGAACACATCCGGCTATTATGGTTTATTGTCAATATTCTTATAGGAGTCTTTGACATATTTATATTGTATGGATGCCTTACTTGAACGAACGGAAACCTCACCATAACATTGTATAATATTTAGGCAGAACAGATACTTCCCTTGGATCATAGTCAGAAAACGAAAAAAGTATGTTTTTGTCTCACGTACGACCCAAAAGCGGCATCATTTATATATATATATATATATATATATATATATATATATATATATATATATATATATATATATATATATATATATATATATTTCACATTATATCTTTGGTGATCGGGATATTTTATTTATTAAAAAGCGGAATAGCAAGTGTTTACATACTATGAACATTAAATCGTCGTCTCTGCATACGAATTAAATGTAAGACGTATTTTATCAGTTTCTGTCTACCATTTCTAATAAATAGGATAGCTCGATCGAATAATTTATAATTAGGTATCCGTGACACACGTACGTACGTACGTACGTACGTACGTACGTACGTTAAAGGTACTACTGTATAAATATATACGTAACTAAAATCGATAAATCATCCTTTCCAAATGTACATTAAGAGTGATTGTAAGTTTGTATCTACACAAGCACTCAGTTTATACCGTTAAAAGTGAGAATGTGTGTTAGCACACTTCTCAACCTATACACTGAACGAATTTTGGATCTACACACTTGATGTTTTATATGTAAGGTATTCAAACATTTGGACAAGATTTTAATCGGTTTTCTTCCGAAAAAAAAAGGTTGCTACGGGGTCAAAATTTAAAAATTCGTACGTACGGGATCACCGGGTTATTATCTGATTGTCAACTGTTTCACGAATACGCATGCGTAAACCGTTCACATGACACATACTTTATGTTAAGAATAAGTATGTTTTCAGACACTTTTTAAATATAATGGAAAGCTGGTCTAATGATTATCATACGAGAAAATTTTGGAATCGTCCGTATGTATGTATGTATGTATGTGTTGTTGTTATTATTATTATTATTGTTGTTGTTGTTGTTGTTATTATTATTATTATTATTATTACTATTATTATTATTATTATTATTACTACTACTACTACTACTACTACTACGCTTATCGCTCCGTCCGTTATCATGCTGTGCATCCCTAAAAAAGGAAAGTGGAATATTCCAAAAAGTGGAATATTCCAAATAAACCTTGTCACCCTTGAAAAGGAAATTGAAATATTAAAAAGACATTGGTGTCGCTGTTGAGGCAAAGCTAATAAAAATGATTTGTCTTTTTTGGCCTTTTGGCTAGGATCAAAGTGTAGTATCTGTTCTTCAGGTGCTACATTTCGATTTCTTCTCTCTCAGTGGAAGAGAAATCCTTTACGACTAAGACAAGTTTTCTCCTCGTTAAAAAAACGACCCTGGTGTTTAGATCTGTCCCGTGGGGACGCATTGTGAATAGGTACTATGTTTAATATAACAAAGTTTTAATATTAAAAAAGTAACTGGAAAAAGTTATTTCTGATTTAATTACAAAATACCCAGGAAGTGTTACTCCTGATTAATTATAAAATGCCCTGAAAAATATCCGTTCTGATTATTTTTTTTTTGTTTACTTGCCTCCCCATAAGGGCGTAATTGGACATGAGGTCGGTTAAAAATTTAGGGGAAAACCAGCTTCCCAAAAAGGGCTCTCTGGTCAATAACAAAAATAAGAATTGTATCAGTAATGAAGGATTTCTCCTCCATTAAACAAGACCAAAAAATAGGGGGTTTAAGTCACTGGAATGCTGAAACTGATAGTATACTCAGACATTCATGTTGAAGCAATGGTTACCTAATCACTAACCGTGTTAATGTTTTTATGTATTACTTTCGAAAAGCTGCTGAAACAGTTTATGATTTAAACATTACTTTATATTAAGTATATTTTAAGCAGTGGGTTACGGTATATGAAATCAGTCCCGGAAATTACTCAGACCGTTTACAATTTAAACATTACTTTATTTCATGTATATTTTTAACATTGGGGTGGGGGATATTAAATCAGTCCCGAAAATGGGTGAACCCGTTTACGCATTACACATTGCTTTATTTAATGTATATTTTTAACATTGGGTTGGGAAATATGAAGTCGGTTCCGGAAATGGCTGCAACAATTTACGTCTTGGACATTACTTTATTTAACGTATATTTTAACAGTAGGATGGGAGATAAGAAGTCGGTCCCGGTACTGGCTGAAAAAGTTTACTATTTCGATATTACTTTATTTCATATATATTTTAACAGTGGGTTGGGGATATAAAGTCAGTCCCGAAAATGGCTGAAACAGTTTACTATTTAGACATTACATTATTTCATGTATATCTTTAGCAGTGGGTTGGGGATATAAAGTCGGTCCCGGAAATGGCCGAAACAGTTTACTATTTAGACATTACATTATTGCATGTATCTTTTTAGCAATGGGTTGGGGATATAAAGTCGGTCCCGAAAATGGGTGAAACTGTTTACTATTTAGGCATTACATTATTTCATGTATATTTTTAGCAGTGGCTTGGGGATATAAAGTGGGTCCCGGAAATGGCTGAAACAGTTTACGATTAAAACATTACTTTATTTAATGTATACTTTCAACAGTGGGGTGGCGGACATGAAGTCAGTCCAGGTATTGAATGAGATGTGCAAATATATACTATCAGAAAGCGTCTCCCAGTATTGAATGAGATAGGTGGAAAACATATAGTAGCAAAATACCCAGCGTCGCTCGGGATCGAATGAGATCGGTGACAGATATATATTAGCAGAATATGCGGCGTAACCCGGGATTGGATAAAATAACTGAAACATATATACTATGTGAATACCCAGCATTTATTTGTTTATAATGAAATAATCAGCCCAGGCAATATATCGAAGTTATTATTCAAGTAAGGGGGGGGGCGATATAGTGGGTTAAAGTTATGAAAATTATTGTCGAAATTAGTAACATGTCCAAGAATTATGAAAAATGATGAAATGTGATTTACTTGATTTGTGTGTGTGTGTGTAATGATATAATAATCCCAGACAATATATCAAATATATTATATAAGTAGGAGTGAGAGGCATAATGTGGGTTTTAATTATAAAAAAATATTGTCGAAATTAGTAACATATCCAGAATTATGAACAAAGATTAAATATGAGTTAATCGCGTGTATTTTTATAAAAAAAATAATCAGCCCAGGAAATATATCAAAGTAATTATGTAAGTAAGAGAGGGCGATAAGGATGGTTTAAATTATGAAAAATAATTGTAAAAATTAGTAACATATCCAAGAATTATGAAAAATGATAATATGTTATTGAATGCATTAGTGTGTTTGCAATGAAATAATCACCCCAGACATTATATCAAAGATATTATTTGAGTAAGTGGGGCGATGATGTGGGTTAAAATGATGAAAAATGATTGTCGACATAAGTAACATATCCAAGAATTATGAATAATGACGAAATGTTAGTTAATTGTTTGGTGTGTTTGAAATGAAATAATAATCCCAGATAATATATCAAAGTTATTATGTTTGTAGTGGGTGGGTGATAATGTGGGTTAAAAATATTAATTAAAAATAATTATCGAAATGTGTAACATATCAAAGAATTAAGAAAAATGATGAAGTGTGAATTAATTGATAGTTATGTTTTTTATGAAATAATCAGCCCAGAAAATATATCAAAGTATTTTTTTATTAAGAGAGGGCGACGAGGATGGTTTAAATTATAAACAAATTATTGTTGAAATTAGTAAGATATCCAATAATTACGAAAAATGACGAAATGTGATTTAATTGATTGGTGTTTATAATAAAATAATCAGCCTAGACAATATATCAACGTTAATATATAAGTAAAGGGAAGAAGATAAGCAGGGCTTAAATTATGAAAAATTATTGTCGAAATTAGTAGCATATCCAAGAATTACGAAAAAATTATGAAATATTAGTTAATTTATTGGTGTGTTTGTAAGGAAATAATCAGCCTAGACAATATATCAAAGTCATTATTTAGTAAAGAAGGAAGGGCGAAAATGTGGGTTAAAATTATGAAAAATGATTGTCGAAATAAGTAACATATCCAAGAATTATGAAAAATTATTAAATGTGATTTTAGTGTGTTAGTGTGTTTCTAATAAAATAATAAGCCCAGACAATATTTCAAAGTTATTATTTTATTAAGAAATTGCGATAATGTGGGTATAAATTATGAAAAATGATTGTCGAAATTAGTAACATACCCAAGAATTATGAAAAATGATGAAATGGAGGTTAATTGATTAGTATGTGTGTAATGAAATAATCAGCCCAGCAAATGTATCAAAGTTATTATTTTAGTAAGGTTGGGCGACAACGTTGGTTTAAATTATAAAAAAATATCGCCGAAATTAGTAACATATCCAAGAATTATGAAAAAATGATGAAATGTGAGTTGATTGATGTATGTGTTTGTAATGAAATACATACATACATACATATATATATATATATATATATATATATATATATATATAGAAAATATATCAAAGTTATAATTTTAGTAAGGTGTGTGATATTGTGAGTTTAAATGATGAAAAATTATTGTCAAAATTAGTACTATATCCAAGAATTATTAAAAATAAAAATGATGAAATGTGAGTTAATTAATAGTTGTGTTTTTTTAATAAAATAATCAGTCGATACAATATATCAAATTTAATATTTTAGTAAAGAGAGAGGCGATAATGTGGGTTGAAATAATGCAAAATTATTGTCGAACATAGTAACATATTCAATAATTATGAAAAATGATAAAATATGAGTTAATTGACCGTACTGTGTTTGTAATAAAATAATCAGCTCATGAAATATATCAAAGTTATTATTTTAGTAAGGGGGCAGTACAGTTTTAATAAAAAAAAAACAACTAGAATATGATTGTGCCTTCATTCATGCTGAATAGAACGCTCACAGCATGCCCAGCAACAATATATTAAGTAAAATGCCGCTAGTTATTATTATTATTATTATTATTATTATTATTATTATTATTATTATTATTATACTATTATTAATTATTTTTTTGCTGTTATTATTATTATTATTATTATTATTATTGTTATTATACTTACTATTATTAATTATTTTTTGCTGTTATTATTATTATTATTATTATTATACTTACTATTATTAATTATTTTTTTGCTGTTATTATTATTATTATTATTATTATACTATTATTAATTATTTTTTGCTGTTATTATTATTATTATTGTTATTATACTTACTATTATTAATTATTTTTTTTGCTGTTATTATTATTATTATTATATTTACTATTATTAATTATTTTTTTGCTGTTATTATTATTATTATTATTATTATACTTACTATTATTAATTATTTTTTATCTGTTGTTATTATTATTATTATTATTATTATTATTATTATTATTATTATTATTATTATTATTATTAAAATGAATTCTCTATCGATTATTATAGATTACGAAGAATAATTTGTCTGATGGATTAATTCGCAAAAAAAGAAAAATACATGATAAAATTAATAATGATAATGTCGTCCATAAAATTCGGTCTGTATTTATTTACAACTAGCATGGGTACCCGGCGTTGCCCAGGTGTTTGGAGGTGTGTGTTGAGCAAAAAAAAAGGTGGTAGTAGGAAGGCAGGCTCGAACCCGTACCGCGAAGGAGGAAAAGAACGAGAAAAAAGCGTGATGTGTTGGCTGTTACGATCACCGCCAAGCCAAAAGTGACGTAGGATTAAATTAAGGCTAGATAATCGAAAATAGGGGATGACTTTCCAAAATATTGACGAAAATAGCGACCCCCTCCTTGTAGAAAAGTGCCCAGTTAATGGTGAAGAAATTCATGTTTTTAGCCAATTTTTCGGTATTTTTCGTCTGAAGGGTCAAGCTTAAAAACGCTACTGTTCTTGTGAAAATCTTTTGCCTGTGTCGAAAGTTTTAGGCAGACATGCAAACATACATACATATATTTATATATTGGTAGTTCAAATTTTCGATTCAAATCGATTAAAAATCTTGCCCTATCACTGAATACCCTTTATGTACAAATTTCAAATGTTTAGACCAAGAGTAATTTGGTAGAGACCGCAAAGGTCATTTTTTAAAATTTGACCCCTATTATGACCCCCTTAACATTTATTGTTATTGGCTCAAATCAAGTTATTAAGTTAGATCCATGTCCAAGAAAAATATATCTAAAATTTCAAGTGTTCATACTCAAAATTCTCGGAGGAATTTGGTAGAGTTCTCAAAGGTCAAATCGTTGAACTTTGACCCCTTAACAGCCAAATTTCTGGCCGAAAACGGATCACAAAGATTTTCCGAAATCTCATTACCTATATATCAAATTTCGAGTCTGTAGACTGAAAATTGACAGAGTTATTGTATAGGGAAATGTACAAAGGCAGACAGACACAGACGCTTTCGCTTTTATAAATATATAGATATTACGTCAGCATATATTTATTCTTGACAATGAATGCTCTGGAAACGTTACTTCTGATGGATGTTTAGAAATGATTTGCGGCGATTTTATATGGTACTTCATTTTTTTATCCTAAATTGAACTCATTAATAAGAAGAATTCTTTAAAAAAAATGGGAGATCAACCTGGGTTGAACAAAGAATCAAATCGATCAATAGTCGAATGCTCCACCACAATGCTATATATCCGAATAATAATAAATCTGTTTTTTGTTTTTTCGAGACGAAACGATTTGCTGGAAGTTTATTATTTTCCTTTACTGGTGTAACGTAAAATATACCCCTATAAAAAGTATTCTTTATATCTATAAGAGAGAGAAGCTACTTTTAAGATCGGATTTTTTCGATTTCAATACTTATCGAATGAATTCCTGTAAAAATATATCTACGGGCACTGCCAGTCATATAAATTAGTTTGTGTGAAATTTGCAAAATAGAGGTTCAGCCGTTTCGGAACCTTTGAGAAATAAACTTGCAGACGCACACAAAGTGACACACACACACACACACACACACACACACACATATATATATATATATATATATATATATATATATATATATATATATATATATATATATACATATATATGTAGTAGAGATTTAGAAGGCTATCACAATGCGAGGAATGAGATATAGTCGGTGTTGATGAAGAAGACGAAAACAAGTGGCGATTTACAAATCAATAAATACATACATTCATTCAGTTGTATTACTTGTTATGTCTGTGACACTATCCATAATATATTTCAAGAAAATTTTCCTTTTCAAATGGTTTACTTATTGATTTGTAAATCGCTACTTTACGTCTTCTCACATCAACACTGACTATATCTCATTCCTCGCAGTGTGATAGCTTCTAAATCTCTACTACATGCCTATCCCACACAATGCTTCAAGCAAACTACATATTAATTATATATACATATATATATGTTTAATTTATTTATACAAACATTGATGGCTACATATGTGCATACATGTTTGTGTAATCACCCGTTATTGGGGACATTACGTATTCAAGACAAGAATTCCCCCGAAGATACAAAAACATTTTCTTATATCATTTACAAAATTAGAATCTTTTCATTGAATAGGGGTGGGATTGTGTTGGGGGAGGATAAGCAAGGGCTCTGATCAATCCATTTATATCAGGCTTTTATTTTTTTGTCATCTTAAATTCGGTAGGGACAATGTTTCTTTTTTTTCTTTTTATAACCTTAAAAATAAGTATCTACTCTCGGTGTAGCATTGTAAATTACTTGAGAAGTCAGGCAACATGTCGCCTATAACGAATGGTCAAGCAATTCCAAAACGACAACCTAGTATGGACAACACGATATTTCCGATTTTCACACACCCATATTTCGGAAGTACACATACACACAAATTACAGACCGTACTGAAATAATAAGTAATTTTTTAGAAATCCATTTTCTCATGGTTAATATTCTGTGCTTTCACATGACAATTTAATAAACAAAGATACCATAAAATATCAATGAAAAGGCGTTGCTAGTCCTTCTCTCGTCTACCGATATTTCTCATGTACGTTCTCGACTGAGCTTCAAACTATTGTTTTCATATACAAAATCTCTCAACGAGAACTCGGCTTATATCTGTGTATCTCAAATCAAACATAATTTCTATGATGAAAGTTAATTTCTACGAACTTTTTTTCCCGTGGAACATGTTTCCACAGGAATGTTTCTCTACTGCATACAACATTACAACAGTATTTCTTAAGTTTAATATCAACAAACATCTGTCGAGTCGGCCTGAAAATTACTTATTGTTGTCAATCGTACTGTTTTATCGTCGAAATGAAAATCTAATTCATATCCTTTTCTAAAACTAACACTTCATATGAGATACATAAATATTTGAATATTCCATTAAAGTTCTCCTTTACATCTCAAAACGCCGAGTAAGTAAAGAAGTTGGAAACATAATTTTCTTCTTCCCAATTAACCATTTAAGTATGGTACAGTGTATCTTTTTTGAAGTCTCTTGGTTTTACTGGATTCCGGGATGAGAATTCCTCTTGTCTGGAGTATCAGTATACATACACACAAGTATACATAAACACAAGTATACATACACACAAGTATACATGCTCACAAGTATACATGCACACAAATACACAGGGGGTGGGTGCACACCTTTCCTTACACATACAAACAGAAACATAAAATATAAAAAATGAAAATAAACAAAAAATACGAAATGCAACAATACAGTATATACATGCATAGATAAATAGACTCGCATACATCTTCGTACATATATACATAAATATACACACATACATCTATATCACCACATGCACATCCATATTATTTACACTAAACGTATATACATATCCATACAATATACATATATATTTATACACGTAATTAGACCCACACACATATCTACATATATATCCATATACCTTAATGCATAACATATACGTATACATAAAAACATATACTTATACATAGCATATTTACTTACACACACATATATACGGAGGAAACTATGTCGACACAAAACATAAATAAAGCTATGATTTCTTTATCTAGATAATTAAGTCATTTAGCATGAAATTTCCACTAAGTTATTTACATGTATAGCGGAAAAACTCTTTCACATCACGTTTCATGCACGCATTAAGCACTATATACAATCCCAATGCATGAAAGTTATATATAAATCCACATATACACACATGCATACATATAGACATACATATAATGCAGATACATACTAATACACACGTAGGCATACATACATGCACAATATATATATACTCACCCACATGCACACATATATATAAAACATATAAATAATTATCGTCGACATATATGCAGACCTAACTGTGATTAATCAATAGTTAGTATAAAAAATTAGCGTATTTTCAACATTATGACTCATTACTTAAGCTTACGAGGAAACATTTACTGTAAGAACGAGGAAATACGACAAAGATATACAAAAGTATATACCGCTGTGATTATACCAATACTAATAAACTATCAATTAGAAATTTTTAAATATCTAGAAACAAACCCCAAAACCTATATATCATAATCCCATTTACCTTTCGATATATATATATATATATATATATATATATATATATATATATATAAAGCTTAACGTATGTGTGTGTGTCTGATCACGAATAGGCTCCTATATGGTTGACTACTATAGAAAACGGATCATATATAATGATAGAAGATGTATAGAAACACAGGAATGGGTATGTTTGATCTGGCATAATGATGATTCATTAAAATTGTGGGGTCTGCATACGCGCCTGGTCCACAAAGTATGGAAATAAAAAATTAAAAAATTAAAAAACAAATAATAAACGTTTACAAGTGTTTTGATATACATGTACATAATAATGTTTAATAAGTATGTTTTAACTTAAATAGGGATGGTATAATAAAATTGTGGGGTCTGCGTTCGCGCCTGTCCTTAATGGAATGGGAATAGGCACAAACTTTAATAAAGACTTTTCATATCTATCTGCGTAAGTATACTTTGATAATTATATTTCAGTTTGAAGAAATATGGTATTATAAAATTATGGGGTGTTCGTTCGCACCTGACCTCCATAGAATGGAAATATGTCACAAAGTTTAACAAGGTTTTTAATATAGATGCACAGAATATTGTGGTAAGCGTTTCAGTTTGAACAGGTATGGTATAATAAACTATGGGGTTCATATATTTTATTTTTACTTTCATAATATTTTGCTTTGGTTTTGATACCCCCAAATTCGAAGCTATCTCTTTACAACCCTTCCTTTTCATAACTTATCATACTTTCATAAATCAGAGTCCATTTTCTGTAGGCTGTTTTTGCACTCAGTCAACGACGGGTACTTTTGCGAATCTCTTCCCCCCTTCTCTCTCTCTCTCTCTCTCTCTCTCTTTGTATATATTTGTATATATTGCAGGTGATTAAATGAGTTACTGACTAGATGGTTTTTTAACGAATGATAAAAAGTAATTTTTTGTATAGTTTAAAGGTTAAAAACTTCAAAGACTATATATATATACACACACATATACTACATCCGCATACACACATGTATATATATATATACATTATATATACATACACATAGAGATACATACATACATATACATATATACATAAACACACAGAGATATATACACAATACACATAAAACACACATATACATGCATAAATATATAGATAAACATATACATATATGTACATACATGCATAGATATACACATAAATATGCATATATACAGGTACAATCGCGCACCCATACATATAAATATACACTAGGCACCGCCAAAACTGGATGGAGCAGGTAAGTACTTTTTGACGGACCGTCTTTTTAAAAATCTACCAAAAATCAGGTAATTATCTAATGTATACTAAATTTTCAGCGATTATTAAGAGAAGAATGAACTTTATAACAGTGTACTTATTTTTCATAAACAATATTTATATATATTTTTTGCTTACAACTCCCCCTTGTGTTGAGGGGGTTCCAAATATGTTTAAAATAATCATCTGAAACTGAACAAAACATATTATGTTGTTGTAAGTGGCGGGAATATAGATTAAAAAAAAATCTTGTTTGCATACCTTATTTTGATGTCTGAATATCAGAAATTCGATTGTGTTTAATTATTCCGCTTTTGAGTTTTGAAGTGTGAAATTCGGTGAATATGTTAAGTAAAATAATTAATTTAAGTTAAGGAAAACAACAAAAAAAGATTTTTTTAATATTTATACGAAAAAAAGCCATTTTAAAATCTTTGATGAATAAATTAACAATTTCTTTTTAGCGAGCCGAATAATGCATGACCATTATTAAACAGGGCATGCTTTGAAGAATCGATACAAAAAAAGCGATAAATATTGTGCCCTTTGTGTTAAAATATACATTATTTTTTCGATCAAGTTTGGAAACGTTTGCCGCCTTTCGACTACGGTAGACCAAACGCGCTGAAATATTTTTTTTATTCTGCTTTAAATTGCCCCTTCCCCATTTTGGAGAGCCTGGCCCCCACACACATACACATTAAAAACCAAACTCATACAAATGGTCACCCATCTGGTACTGGCCAGCCTCAGCGTTAATAATACATTGAAATTTTCGTCACTGAAAAATAAGTTTTTTTTGGCTTTTTGGTCTTCCGTAGTTTGCTTTTTATCAAGTACAAATGTAAACAGTAATCAAATCGACTCGAAGTAACTGGTTGCCTATATGAATAAGTGGAATTATTTGAAATCCAGATACTTATATTATAGAAAATAACCCTAAATCTTAGTTAGACAAGAAAAAAACAAATTAATTCTTTCAAAAACATTTTTTTTAAGTATTTATATACGTTTTTTGTGCAAAACAAAAAACGCCAATTGTTAACTTTTGGGGAAAATTTAACATTTAAAATTTAATTAAAAATAGCAGAAAAAGTTTTACATTATTCTGCTTCCTATATGATAAAATTCAGGGTTTTATCTTTCTGGAAATAAAAAGTTACTCAGAAATTATGGATTTTTAATAAATGTAATGTCGTTTTAAAAAACAACAACAACTTGATTTTTCGGCCATTTTTGGCGGAGCCTAATATACACCAATATAGACTCATACACGTAAGTATATACCGAATATTTAGGCTATATAAACAGAATACAAATGTTTTTGTATTATTATGTTGTTTACCTTATTCATTTCATAACAGCGTATATACATATATACATATCCACATATACACCACATACATACACACACACACACACATACACACATAGCACTGTCGCAAATAATCTAAGCCGCTACTTAATTGACTTAAAAATGCGAAGCTCATTGTTTGTTTGTTTGTTTACAAACAGGCGGTCGAGCACTGTAAAAATGGTGGCGGATGTCTATTTAAATAGACATTCCGACGAATTAATTGCGGGCGTCGCTTCTGTGGTCGAGTAGGAGAACTGCCGACTGTCAACACGACGGTTCTAGGTTCAATCCTTGGCTTGGGAGAGATGCCACTTTAGCGGCACTGATGAGTTGTGATACAATGAAACAGGACTGTATGTCGATGACTACATATATATATATATATATATATATATCCACATACATTTTTATTTAGAGTTTCGCTTAATTCCTTTATTGTAGAAGTTGCGATCTCCATAACTTTCATTAAATATTAAAAACACTTTAAGAGAATTATGTCAATAACATTGAAAAAGAGGAATGTAATACAGATTGCTTGTCATTACAAAAAAAAACACACACAAAAAAAAAGTGTTTATTTTTTTATGGTGTCCATTTCAGAAACCCCATATTGATGAACCTGAAATTTAAACTCACGTTAAACAGTTTGCATAGAAGCTGATGCTTATTGATATATTTGATGAAGCATCCGCCTGTGCAAGTTAATAACGAATATAGGGACACTCTGTTATATATATATATATATATATATATATATATATATATATATATATATATATATATATATATATATATATATAAAGTTTGATACGACGAAATAGGATTATATGTCGATGCCTACAAATATATATATATGTGTGTGTGTGTAAACCGGAAGTATAATATATGTAGATAGAGGAAGGAACAAAGCCAGAGGGAGAGGGAGGGGGAGATATATATGTGTATATATATATATATATATATATATATATATATATATATATATATAAGATATATATATATATATATTGATACCTAAAAAAACAAATTTTATCCTTGCATTAATAATCAGTGAGCAGGGATTCACGATTAATGGCGATTTTTGCCCCTATTATAAAAGAACAAACCGCTCTGCCAACACGAATCTCGGTAAAAAATAACGTTGAAATTAACATTTATAGTAAGCGGAAATTACTTTCTAGAAGGTCGAGAGTGATCAAATGTTTTATTGGGATCTACGCACGTGGGCTTAAGCGAGCGACTTTTTTTCTTCATTTCAATGTTAATTGCTCAACAGTAAGAATCCAGTCCTTAAAGGGGCAGACATACACATTACTCTCCCTCCCTCTCTCTCTCTCTCTCTCTCTCTCTCTATATATATATATATATATATATATATATATATATATATATATATATATGACAAAATCACATTTAACACACTCGTCAGATCACCGAAGTTAAGCAACGTATAGCCTGGTTGGTATAGAATGTCACCATTACGACGCTTATCTCTCTCTATATATATATATATATATATATATATATATATATATATATGTGTGTGTGTGTGTGTGTGTGTGTGTGTGTGTGTGTGTGTGTGTGTGTGTGTGTCTGTGTGTGTGTAATCGATCCGAATAAATCATACAGTATGGATATAACGAAAACTGATTATAGGAGATGCTTATTTGCCTTGGGCTTGAAATCACCTAAGCTAAATGTACGAATAAAAGTTGTTAGCAGGAATATAAAAGCTGCATTACCATGGTGTATAAAAACAAAGACGGCGGCGACCAATAGCCAAACGAGTCAAACAATCTGGAACAAAAAAGGCAGTAAACTGAATAAACCATTCAGAAGATTATATCAATTTTTTTTGTTTTTTACATGGAGATCACCAGTTATCAGATCCCGTAAGCCATCCGGGAATTAGGGTTAGTTTGTGTATAATAATCAATGGAATAATATCGTAGTAATAATTGGTATTGGAGATTTGATAAAGTGTCTTACTTAAGGTGGCGATTAATCAGGAATTTTTTTACGTTGGACTTGAAGACGCCCAAGTTGTACTCAGGTGGGAAACAGGCAAACGGAAGAGAATTCCACAGGCGCGCACTTCTCAGAAAAAAGCTTTGTTCATGGAATCTACGTTTTGATTTAGGCGCAGATAAAGAGTGGGGAAATTACTGACAGTGGTTTTAGTTAGACGGGTGTTTATCATGAAGGATTGACGAGGAGGGACCAGAGATTGGACCTCGGGCGAGCACCTGCCATGTAAATAACGATAAAACAAAGACAGGCTCGGAACGTCTCTTCTCTGGGAGAGAGGTTGCAGGGAAGAGAAGAGAGTATCCCCCACTAAGCCACACAGTCTATTTTGTATATTGTCAAGGCAGGAAAGGCTGTTTTTTGAAGCTCCAGTCCAGATGTTGCAGCAGTACTCCATCTTTTGTCTTTTATATAGATAAAGAATTGCATCAGTAGTGAGATATCTTCTGGGGCGGTAGAAGGATCCTACCATTTTCCCAGCGGCCCGGGCAACAGACTTGATATACGTGTTCTATTTCAGATCAGTAGCAAAGGTCAAACCCAGGAGCTTGTCAAAACATGAAGCCTCCCCAAGACGAGAGCCATCCATTTCAATTGATGCTAGATGAGGAACAGAGCGTTGATGATGTAAAGTTAGGAGCTTGGTTTTAGATGCATTACAAGTAACCAGCCATCTCTTTCCCCACTGATCAACGTGCTCAAGATTAGAGGAGAGGGAATCAGAGAGAACTTTGTCATTTACGGCCTTTGTTGTCTTGCCGTAGATAGCCGTGTCATCAGCATAGATGTCAACGAATGAATTAAGTATGTGTTTTGAGAGATCATTGATGTAGATCAGGAAGAGAGTTGGGCCCAGGGTGGACCCCTGGGGGACTCCAGCATTAATACTGTGGGCCTTTGGTTTTTGCCCATCAACCACTACTCTTATGACCCAATCAGAGAGAAATGATTTAATTATTTAGAAAACATTTCCAGTTATACCGTAGCTGGAAATCCTGTGAAGTAGGTCCTTATGCCAAACCTTATCGAAGACCTTTGATATGTAAGAGCAATTGCCCTAGAAAGGAAGCCTTTTTCAAGAGATTCACTAATCCTATGGGATATAACTACATCTGCTGTAGATCTAGCTGAACGGAAACCATATTGCATGTAACTAAGGAGGTTATTTCTGCTGAGGTGGTTGACTACTTCTTTATTTAATATGGATTCCAGTAACTTACTCATGACACAAAAGAGACTTATTGGTCTGTACTGAGAGGGAGATGACTTATCGCCTGAGTTCTTAAATACAGGGCATACTGACGAGGTTTTCCAGCGTGTTGGAAAGCACTTCTTCTTAAGGCAACGCTTAAACAGTTTTGTAAGTATGGGGGCAAGTTCTGGTCGAAGCTTGTTCAACACTATAATTGGAATGCCGTCTGCGCCAGTTGCTTTACTGGAATTAAGGTTCTTGATTATTTTGGCGACCTCGTGCACAGATGTTGTATGTTGGATAAGGTGTTGTCTGTTGTAGGAGGAAATACGGGAAGTTGATGCCCTTCGTCGCAGAGGGTAGAGTTAGCTGCAAAGTTCTTGGCGAATAGTTTGGCCTTGGCTGATGCTGATGAGATGACCTCAGATCCATTGATGGTTGGGATGGAACACACACATCTGTTTAGAACGCATGCTTCTGTTCAGGAACCTGTTTGCTATTTGCCAAAACTGGCAGGAACCAAGCCGCTGCTAAGATACCTTGGATTTGACGTACTGAGCATTTTTTATTACTCTTTTACAGTGGTTGCTGGCAGTCCTGAAGGCAGCTTTAGTCTCAGTACATCTATTACGTTGGTAGCTATGGAAAAAGTGATTTCTGTGCGCAATGGCAGCGGCACATTCTGGGGATAACCATAGCTGGCTGTTACATTTTTGTTGGAACTTTTGGATGGAATGAATCAGTGTATGTCTACAATTAGCCATTCGGTAAGGTCTGATACTATAGAGAATACATCCTTTTTAAACATAGAATGCAGAGGTAGATCAGATATGAATGTACGGAAGCTATCCCAGTCAGCCATAGAGTATCGATATACAGTACGGTGGAGGGGTACGTCTGGGGGACTTATTACATTTCATTTTTATCTTTACTGATACGACGGAGTGGTCGGAGGATCCTAGGAGAGAATGAACAGAACATGAACATAGCTCAGGGGAAGTTGAGAGAAAAAGGTCTAGGAGACTTGCATATTGACCGGTAGTATCAGGCACACGGGTGGGTTCGTGAACAATCTGAGTGAGATCATAAGCAATGGCAAAATCATGACAAAACCTCCTCTCATCGTCTGTTTTATTTGAGTGGGTCAGCCATACAACGTTATGGAGGTTGAAGTCACCACAGATGTGAATGTTAGCCGAGGGATGTGCAGACAGGATGTGGTCTATGTTCTCAGATATACACTTAAAGATAGTAACTCCGCTCTTATGGGGCCGATAAATGGCAAATATAAATGCAATGGTGTAAGCAAGTGCAACCCGGAAGCACATATAAGGTAAATTAGGATCTTCTCTAGAGATATCCCTGCCACACGGGAAGCCATCTTTAATGTAGGCGCATATTCCATGTCCATGAAAGTATTCATCAGAAAGACTTATGGGGCGGCAAGGTTCCGTGAATTCGAGGATACAAATAATAAAAAAGGGTGGGTCCCAATTGAATTGTAGATACGTTTCTGCACCTATTGAACCATATCGGGAATAATTTTGCGTTGTTTTGTTTTTTAACTTTTATCTTTGCTTTTCTAAACACAAAGATTAAGATTTTCTAATTAAATGTTCCTTTTGTTTAGGGATATAACATTCTACATATGTGTATATATATATATGCCTGTGTGTGTTTGTGTGTGTGTATATGTGTGTGTGTGTATCTATATGATTATAAAACTTTGTAGATCTTGCGCCTATGCTTAAATCTTGTCTTCGACGATCAGGTATTCCCATGTCTTACAAATATGATGAGAGGTGAATTTATATATATATATATATATATATATATATATATATATATATATATATATATTTTAATAAGGGAGTAGTCACCAACAATGTGTATTTTTTAACATTATTTTATTATTCCGTGTCTTGGTTTTTAATTGAGAATTATGTTTGGATCATTGTAATTATGTTTTTAATTCATTGAAATCGTTTTTATGCGCGTTTCAGACGTTCTGTGAAGCGTCCTCGTCAGAAATTATTTATATATATGTGTGTGTATGTATATATATATATATATATATATATATATATACCTATATACACACATATATATATACATAGTTATTTCCATACAGTACTATTTTGCTGTCTCACAGCACATCAGTGCAATTCGACCAACAACTACCTAAAGTTAACTTTGAAACCTGACCGTCTTGGCGATTTGGCTGCTTTTGATATGGGTATGCAAAATCACAAGGTTTAAACACTGCTCAAATGTCTAACCTCTATTTGATTACATAAAGAGAATAGCTTTTTAAGCTAGCGGCAGTTTATTTCGCTCCCCAGTATGCTCAACCCAAGATGAGGAGCATTTATAGTCATCAACATTCATTACGGTTCGACTCAAGCAAGGATTTAAACTCGGCCGTCTAGACAATATGGGTAGTTATAAAACTTTGTTGATCATCCGACCGTACTTGTTAGAATCTTCTTTTCAACTATCGACCGATTCCATCTATTGTAAAAATGTATGACAGTTGAATTATATATTTATTTTTTCTTAAGTTTTATTATATTAAAACCTATTAGCGAATGATATGTACATATATCAATAAAAATTTAAGCCAAACCATGTATACTGACTAAAATATTAACATACATTACTTACATTTCTGTAAACCAAATGACAAAATAATTTCTGGTTGATGTCGAAACAATTGTAATATTCTAAATAAATATGATGTTATCTTTCTCCTCGTGGTTTCATTTTTTGCAAGTATACATATATATATATATATATATATATATATATATATATATATATATATATATATATATATATATATGGGCGTGGCTCAAAGGCTAAGGAATGAGGGTGGAGAGTTGTATGTTTTGGATTCGATTTTAGCTAATAGTTCTCGAGTTATATATATATAATATATATATATATATATATATATATATATATATATTACCGTTTTATCTGTTTCAGTTACATATGTTCGGTTACCGGATCGTATCAAAGATCCAGCAACTTCGTCAGACTTGAACAGCAGTGGTTATTGTGATTTGGAAAGACAATATAAGAAGTAGACGAAAAAAAGGGGGTCTCAATTTTGATCCGACAGCATTTAAGTTTTCAATTTTATACTTTTTCAAACCATTCCTGACAATTAAAAATTTAAGTTTTCATTTAATTTTTAATTTTATTTAAATTACTTTATTTCTTTAAGACCTTTACAGCAAATGCAGTAAAATAGATAATTTCCTTAAATTGGTTGTAACTTTTGCTTACCTTAAGAGGACGCATCTTTGTTACTTCGAAAAAGGCCCCCCACCAATCCGCGTAAATCATTAACGTGTCAAATTCCATATGACATCACGACATTACTTCTGCCGTATTCTCTCTCCACCTAATCTTCTTCCTCTCTACATCTTTGTCCCTTCTCCATACACTCGAAATCCGTGCCTATCTTGCTAAAGTTTTTAAACTCAACTTCACTCGTCTTAGATGTTTTTTTTTATTTAGTTATATTTTTTTTGTTTTTTATTAATTATATTTTTTATTTGATTATAAAATCTTAAAACTTAAATGCTGTCATCAAAAATTGAGATGCCCCTTTTATTCTTTTCATTGCCATCTTCTGACATTTTCGTTACAAAATCATAATAAACACTTCAGTTTTGTTATATATATATATATACTAGCAAAAGTACCAGTCGTTGACTGGATTCAAAAACAGCCTACAGAAAATGGACTCTGATTTATGAAAGTATAATAGGTTATGAAAAGGAAGGGTGGTAATGAGATAGCTTCGAATTTGGGGGTATCAAAACCAAAGAAAAATATGATGAAAGTAAAAATAAAACCCCATAATTTATTAAACCATACCTGTCCACACTGAAACACGTATCGCAATATTCTGTGGATCTATATTAAAAAACCTTGTTAAACTTTGTGACATATTTCCATTCTATGGAGGTCAGGTGCGAACGAACACCACATAATTTTATAATACCATATTTCTTCAAACTGAAACATAATTATCAAAGCATACTTACGAAGATAGATATGAAAAGTCTTTATTAAAGTTTGTGCCTTTCTATAGAGGCCAGGCGCGAACGAAGACCCCACAATTTTATTATACTATCCCTATTTAAGTTAAAACATACTTATCAACGTTTTATTATGTAAATCTATATCAAAAACACTTATAAACGTTTTTTTTTAGTTTTTTAGTTTTAATAATTTTTTTTATTGCCATACTTTGTGGACCAGGCGCGTATGTAGACGCCACAATTTTAATGAATCATCATTATGCCAGATCAAACATACCCATTCCTGTGTTGATACATCCTCTATCATTATATGCGATCAGTTTTATATAATAGTCAACCATATAGGAGCCTATTCGTGCCCAGCCACACACACACAGACGGCCAGCTTTAATATATACTAGCATTTTAGCCCGGTGTTGCCCAGGTGTTTGGATGTGTATGTTGAGCAAAAAAGAAAAAGTGGTAGTAGGAAGGCAGGCTTGAACCCGTACCGTGAAGGAGGAAAAGAACGGGGTAAAACCTAACGTTTATGCTGTTACGACCACCGCCAAACCGGAAGCGATATTTTTTTAAAAATAAGGCTAGACAATCTAAAGAACCCGATAACTGTAAAAAATATCGGCGAAAAAGTGACCCCGCCTGTAGTAAAGTGCCTAGTTGAAGGGGAAGATATTAATGTTTTTAGCCAATTTTCGATATTTGTCGTATGAAATGTCGAACTTAAAAATGATACTGATCTTTGTAAAATCCGTCGCCTCTATTGAAAGTTTAAGGCAGACAGGCAAACAGACATACATACATACATTTATATATTGGTAACTATAAACTTTCGACCCAAAAAAAAAAGCTTGCTCTATCTCTGAATACCATTTATGTAAAATTTCAAATATTTAGACCAGAAATTGTCTGAGTAATTTGGAAGAGACCGCAGAGGTAAATTTTTTTTAACTTTGACCCCTATTATGACCTCTTAAAATTTATTGTTTTGGGCTCAAATCAAGTTATTAAGTTAGATCCATGTCCAAGGAACCTATATCTAAAATTTCAAGTGCGTAGACCCAAAATTGTCGGAGGAGTTTGGTAGAGTTCTCGAAGGTAAAATCGTTAAACTTTGACCCCTTAATCGCCATATTTCTGGCCCAAAACAGATCATATCGATTTTCCCAAATCTCAGTACCTTGTATATAAAATTTCGAGTCTATAGACTAAAAATTGGCAGAGTTATTTCGTAGGGAAATGTACACAGACACACACACAGACACACACATAAACAGACACGTTCACTTATATATATATATATATATATATATATATATATATATATATATATATATATATAGAGAGAGAGAGAGAGAGAGATAGATAGATAGATAGAAAAACAAAAATATATACGTATAGATAAATATATATGGAAACAATTTTGTGTTTACTATAAACTTTTTACGAACATATTATGCAAGTATAAATCATGTAGAATATCTGCATGAATATGATTTCACGTAATAGTTGACTAAGAAAACCGAAAAACAACTAATAGGGAATTAATTAAAGTGAATGTTTAAAAGAATATGCAAATTAGCTAGATCTTTTGGTAGTGAATGTAATTCTACGACCCATATATAAGAAAATTGTATTTTCTTTTTAAATAAATAGAAAAGAGGTTTTTTTAATATGAATATCAATACACACAAAAGAGAAACGAATTTATAGATTTCACTACTTTATATTAGGTTCAATATAATCCTCGATAAAGAATTTCATTTATAATAATAAATACCTACTTTTCATGAATTAAAATATCATATTAAGCTTATATTACAACCGGGCGACGCCGACTGGATTGCTGGTATACATATATCCCATACTCAATACGCATAAAGATATGTCGGACGAGCAAGAGAAAAGTATGATTGTATTATTTAATGTCTTTACGGCTGCAGAGAAGCGACGACTTAAGTATCGCCGGAGAGCGTCCGTCTTAATGACTTCGTAATGACTCCTTTTTGTGCTGCTTGAGAATATTGGAAAGTTTAGCTTTGCGGGAATGAATGAAATTATGAAAGCCTTTTGTCATCAAAATAAAAGACTGAATACACTCAATCAACAAAGGTATACGGGAATAAAATGAATTATATTTATGCTCGAAGTTTCTAGACGCGACGGAAATGACTCAATTTATGTTAACGCTCGAGGTGGGTACCAGTGAATATTGGGTGCCCTATACCTCCCCAGAGGTTGTGTTACTTATTTTGTATATTCGCAAATTACAAAAGGAACATGAAAAAAAACCCACTCTTTCTTGTGGAATTATTTTTGTCTGCTGAAACTCTATA
>NC_136510.1:82732658-82742658 GCF_053919585.1 Euprymna scolopes
TTATTTTGAACAGCATTTTTTAATCAGATTTTCAAAATCTCATATGATAAAGAAATCATACGACATTGGCGCTTAGATGGAGCCTGGAGAGCCATACCAGAAAAAAAAAGAAAGAAAAACAGTGTATCTCTGATATTTTATAATGTTTAAAATTTATACTAGATGAAATCGAATTGTTTTTCACAATTTTTATATAGTTTATAGTTTTCAGATAAAGTAATTAGATTTTTACTCCACAAAATTTTAAGTTTCCTAAATAAACTAGCTGTAAACCTGGCGTTATCGGGTGCATTCATAAAAAAGAGATAGTTTCATATCTGTTTTACATTCTCTGTTTATTTACTATAAGAATACTAAGTCACTTTTTAACAAAATACTTTATAGATATGTTTTGCAAAAATGTCGCTGTTTCGTAATTTTACGCCATAACATTTTAGTCGACTAAATTCTCAATGGTTTCTTTAATAATTTACCTGACACAAAACATTATTCATTGTTTTCTATTTGCCTTTTGCTGAATGGTGACTAGTAAATATAAAAGAAAACCATGAATACTAATATATATATATATATATATATATATATATATATATATATATATATATATATATATATTAGCAGTTCAGCCCGGCTTTGCTCGGGCCTTATGTACCGTTCATAACTTGCCCTACGTGTGAATACACTTTATGTAAGATTTCAAATGTTTAGACCAAGATCTGTCTGGGTAATTTTGTTGAGACCGCAGAGGTAATTTTTTAAAACTTTGACTCTAATCTTGACACCTTAAAGTTTATTATTTTGATCTCCAATCAAAATACCAAGGTTTACTCATGTCTAATTTACCTACATCTAAAATTTCAAGTCTTTAGACTAAAAATTGGTGGAGGAACTTAGTAGAATCTGTAAAGGAAAACTCTTTCAACTTTGATTTTCGGCAGCAAAATGTTCGCCCCAAAACTGATTAAAATGCTTGCGGCATGTCTAAACGCCCGTCATGTATATATTTCAAATGTTTAGACCCAAACTTGGCTGAGTAGTTTTCTAGCAACTGCAAATGATAAACCTTTTGAACTTTGACCCTTTGGCAGCTGAAATTTTCAACTTAAGGCGATTAAAAACCTTGCCCTATCCCGAATGCCCTTTATGTAAAATTTCAGAGTAATTTAGTGTAGCCCGCATTAGTCAATTTGTTTTAAGTTTGATCCCAAAATTACAAAGTTAGATCCATGTCCAAGTAACCTACAATTAAATTTCAAGTCTTTAGACCCAAATTGGCGAAGGGGTTAGGTAGAGTTTTCAAAGGTCCAATCGTGTAACTTTGATCCCTTGAGAGCAAAATTTCTGTTCAAAAACCGATTAAAAAGATCTTCCCAAATCTTAATACTCCTTTTGTCAAATCTCGAGACTCTAGACGGAAAATTAACAGTTAATGGGTGGGGAAATGTACATAGACACAAACGCACACACAGACATGTTCATATTTATATATGTACTAGCAGTTCAGTCCGGCTTTGCTCGGGCCCTATGTACTGTTCATAACTTCATGTGCATATGTATAGGTTAAAACGTGCGCATATGTACCGTAATGCCTTTCTATATAATAGGCTTCCTTAACAAGCATAGGGAACAGTTGGTGGAGATCGTAGACATCAAATTTTTTAAAAACCTTGACCTTAATTTTAAACCCGTGCAAAGGTCAAATCTTTCAACTCTGACCACTGGCAGCGAAATTGTCGCCCAAAAACTGATTAAAAAAAACTTGCTGCATATCTGAGTACGCTTTATGTAAAATTTCAAACGTTTAGACCCAAAAACTGGCTCAATAGTTTGCTATATATCGCAATGCTCAAATCTTTAGAACTTTGACCCCTTGGCTACCAACTTTTCGGTCAAAATCCGATTAAAAGCTTGTCCTATGTCTGAATACACTTTATGTAAAATTTCAAATGTTTAGACCAAAAATTGGCTGAGTAATTTCATAGAGACCGCAGAGTTCAATCTTTTTTTTAAAATTTGGCCCCAATTATTACTCCTTAGCATTTATTGTTTTGGGCTCAAATTAAATTATAAAGTAAGATTAGCGTCCAGTAAACTACTTATACGCATGTTTCGGGGGCCTACCCTTCTTCAGCAATTCAGAAATAATAAATTTAAAAATGATATATATATATATGTAGAAATACATTTTCTTATAATGTATACTAATCCTTATTTTAGAAGCCGAATGTAATTCAGAGCAACATAGTGAATGAATGACAAACGTCTATATTCCAGAATTAATGATATTGAACATCTTATAATTTATTTCTTAAATTCAGTTGACATTTACAATTCTTTTTATTATCTGTTTCGTAGCACAAAATCATTCACTTAATTATTTCATCAATCAGTGGATCTATTTTGCCGTTAACTCATGAGAAAAAATAGCAATAATCAATCTAATGAGTTAAGGACACAATAGATTCACTGATTGATATAATAATTAAGTGATTGATTTTGCGCTACGAAACAGATACTGTCAAGAATTGCAAATATGAATTAAATTAAAGGAATAAATAATATAGACGTTAAACATCATGAATTTTGGAATATAACTTTTTACCATTTATATATATATATATATATATATATATATATATATATATATATATATATAAATGGTAAAAATTTTATAAAAGCCCCCCTCTTGGGTTGAGCACTATAATCTTACTCGCTACTTAATTTAGCTGAAAAAATTCGAAGCTCGCGGTTTGTTTACAAACAAACGTTTGAGCCCTTTACGAGTGGCGGACGGATGTTTATTTAAATAGACATTCGGACAGATTAATTACGGCCACCGCTTCCGTATTCAGGGGGTAGAACTGCCGACTGTCATCACGATGGTTCTAGGTTCGATCCTCGGCTTGGGATAGGTGTTAGTCTAGCGGCACTGATGAGTTGTGAAACAACGAAACAGGACTATATGTCGATGACTAAAATATATTTTATATATATATATATGTGTGTGTGTGTGTGTGTGTATACAAACACACACACACACACATATATATATATATATATATATATATATATATATAAGACAATAACAGCGTATTATTTATATAGTTATTTCCAAAGGTTTTAGATGAGATAAGTCATCGGTACCATCGGTTTCAAACTTGATAATACCCATATCAAGCTCTCTACAGCCGATACTAATCTGTTTTATCTTTCAGAAAGTTTAGATGAGATGAGTCATCGTAATCGTTGGTTTCTATAGTGATAATAGGAGACCATTTTAGACACCCATATCGAGCTATCTCCAGCTGATACTGATCTGTTTTCTCATAAACAGATCAGTATAGGAGTAAAACATAAACGATAAAAATAAAACAAAAACTCATTATGAATTTATTGAGCCTTTTAAATTGAGCAGAGTTACTCAGGTGCTAGTTTACTGATATATATGTATATATACATATATATGTATATGTATATTTCTATATATATGCATATATATGTTTATATATGCATATATACACATATATGTTTATACATGCATATATATGTATGCAGAAATATGTATACATACATATATATGAATATATACACATATGTGGAGATGCGTATATATTTATACCTCTCTCTCTATATATATATATATATATATATATATATATACATCTTTTAAAATCAATACTATATATTTGGTACAATATAATATTAAATTGAGGAGGGCTCACCTACTTAGTTTTCAAGAATTCGAATTTTGTTTGGCCTCCTTACATCAATTTTACGTTTTATAATTATCAGAAATCAACGCTTTTTTTTAAGGATGTCACATTACAATTTCTTTTTTAGTAGTAGTTTTAAAACAGCACCGCTCTAATAGATTTTTTTCAAAACCTCATATTTAAACTAATTTTGCATTTTTTCATCCAATTTTTTTTTAGCAGCCTATGCTGGGCGAATACCGCTGTAAAATCACCCACTATAACCATCTTAAAAATATCTGAGATCAATAGTTAAACTGTTTTATTTATTTGTATATATGAGGAAAATATAAAAAAATGAATAGAAAGAATTCCACTCCGTTGAGTTTCTGCAACCTCGTTACTTCTAGTTTCCTTATTTGTAGCTTTAGTTTTTACATTACATAAGCATTATTGTTGAAAAACACAGAAAAATTGCTGTTTACTGAGTATTAATCAAGCCATTTAATCTGTATTGTAAACTAAAGTTAGAAACTGAACTATTACGTTTGTGCAAAAACAATATCTTTTTCTCACATATGTTACTTTTATATATGACTAGCAAAAGTACCCGTCGTTGACTGGGTTCAAAAAAAGCCTACAGAAAATGGACTCTGATTTATGAAAGTATGATAGGTTATAAAAAGGAATGGTTGTAAAGAGATAGCCCGAATTTGGGGGTATCAAAACCAAAGCAAAATATGATGAAAGTAAAAATAAAATAGATAAACCCCATAATTTATTATACCATACCTGTTCAAACTGAAACGCTTACCACAATATTTTGTGGATTTATATTAAAAAACCTTGTTAAACATTGTGACATATTTCCATTCTATGGAGGTCAGGCGCGAACGAAACCCCCATAATTTTATTATACCATATTTCTTATAAACTGAAACATAATTATCAAAGTATACTTACGCAGATAGATATGAAAAGTCATTATTAAAGTGTGTGCCTATTTCCATTCTATGGAGGCCAGGCGCGAACGCAGACCCCACAATTTTATCATACCATCTCTATTTAAGTTAAAACATACTTATCAAAGTATTATTATGTACATCTATATCAAAAACCCTTGTAAACGTTTTTTCTTTTAATTTTTTTATTTTTTATTTCCATACTTTGGGGGCCAGACGCGAATAGAGACCCCACAATTTTTATGAAGCACTGTTCTGCCAGATCAAATATACACATTCCTGATCCTCGATACATCTTCTATCATTATATGCAATCAGTTTTTTAAAAATAGTCAACCATATAGGAGCCTATTCGTGACCACACACACACACGCACACACACACACACAATATATATATAATATATATATATCTGAATGTGTGTGTGTGTAATCGTTGTATTGATTGGTTTTTAGATGTAAATCCAATGAAACACGTGATTATTAAAGAGTGTTCAATGCAGGACAGAGCTGGTATATAGTTTGTTTATTATACAACCATTATTGGTTACATATGTGCATACATGTTTCAGTGTAACCCCAATTCAAGGATAATATTTCATCAGACAAAAAAGGAATCACCATTGAAACGGGCATAAAATTACAAAGATATTTGTGTGTGGTTACCGTTCTTGGAAAAAGTGGGTGTATAGTTTGTGAATGTGAGCAGTGGTTTTTTTGAGGAAGAAGGAGGTGTGGTGAAAGAAGGGATTAGGGTGAGGTAGGAGGGGGAAACTTCGATTGAATGTGGTTAAGCTCTCGCAGTGGAGAGGTATTGGTATTCTTTTAACTTATTTATTGGCCTAAGTTTACGCTTTGATCAGAAGTAATATTACAGTCTTCTCGTCGCTACTTCCCTATCTTAGTTTTTATGGTTGGTTTTCGTTTTCCCGTGGCGAATTTATTTTCCTAATGACAACTTTTATTTGCTATTTTTTTATCCATTCATTAGTTTTAAAATTCTTTCTTTCTTTATTTGTTTGTTTATTTATAAGATATATGTCCATATAGTCAAATTAATTGTTAATTTGACCCGAAGAAGGCCAGAGGATTAGTTGGCTGGAACGTGTTAAAACAAAAACAACAATTATGAAGAAGGGGATAACAGTTCATTGGTTAGGTTATTCAGGGCGGCGGTACCAGGTTTTATATTGCCCCGCCTCTCTGTATGCATTCTCGTAGCCATCTTTAGTTCTGTCACCTCGACGCCTCAGCTTATAGTGAATGTGAATACATTACAGCAAGAATTAGTCGTTTGGATCTTTATTAAAACTCTGGCGAGAAATTAAGAGATGATCCCAGTCTAATTAAAGGGATTCCCAAAAAATTGCAGGCTGTAAAATTGCAGAAGGGCTATGCTACTAAATATTAATTAGTTCATTATGTTCCTGTTGTATTTGTGTTGTCCTAAAGTAATATTTAAATAACAATTTTCCATTGTGCGGACTTTCTTTTTGCCTCCTCAATTTGAAGTTATTTTTTTTAATTGACGTGAACACTAGAATATTTCAATTAAAAGTCAAATATGAACAAGTAAAATTATAGAAGAATAAAAGGCGAATCAACTGAAGTATAGTTTGTTTAAACAGTTACATTAAATTTAGCTTAAATTTGCAGTTTTTGAAAAAATTACAAGTGCGGACTTTCTTTTTGCCGGCACTATATATATATATATATATATATATATATATATATGTTACTACTTCATCTAATCACATAAATTAATATACCAAAGTACGTAAACTAAGTATTTACTTCAACAGTGTTCAATACATAGGTCGAGCTAGGTAGTAAGTTACGCAGAATATTCCACGTTTCATCCACAGTAGGATTCGCCAGGCTTATGTTAGAAAAATATATATGGCAGAATATTCCGCGTTTTGCTTTATATATATATATATATATATATATATATATACTAGCGGGGGTACCCGGCGTTGCCCGGGTGTTTGGAGGTGTGTGTGCTCTTAAATAAAAAAGAAACCGGGGGGTAGTGGGATCGAACCCGAAGCCCTGAGGCGAAGTTTGAAAATAAAATGTGAAAAAAACATGAACCGTTCGGCCAGCCAGAATGAGTTACTGAAAAATGTTTGAATTTATTTAGGTAAGAACCAAATTGACAGGTGTCCGCACGGAAGTCGTCGAGCGTTACGACGACGACGACGACGACGACAACGACGACGTAAGCAATAGCTATTCAGCAAATGATGGCAATGACCAGGTTTATTTGTTAAAAGCGAAGTATAAAAAGAAAACATAAAAACGAACGTTAAAACTTAAGCGGGGGGGGAGTAATGAAAACATCGAAAAAAACACAAAAAAACTAGCGTAAGTCAAACGAACGGTGTTAAATGTAAAAATTGAAAGAACAAAAAAGAAGACAGAAAACCGAACGTTAAAACAAAACAAAAAAAACACATGAAAATGGCTTAAATAAGCCTGTTTCGATATTAAAATTTAAAAAATCGGTGGGTACCCTGGTGTTTTTGGGTACCGCTAAGAATAAGCGAAGTAACAAAAAAAAACCCAGAAAAACGAATGTTACGTGAAAAATGGCTTAAATAACACTGATTCAATATTTAAATTTAAAAAATCGAAAAAAAGACATCACGGTTCGAACCCAAAACGTTTAGATAACGAACCAACGCGCTAACCAACTGAACTAACTCGACGTACATAAAATTTAGTCAGTTATTCAACTATTTAAAGTTAATCAGTTCATGACGTCATCTGACGCATGCGTAGAACCGGTCGTCGTCACGAGAGGACCGTTTTTGTTGACCCCCCCCCGTCGAAAATTGTCGATTTCGGGGTGAAAAAATTCACGTTTTTGGCCAATTTTTCGATATTTTTTTTTCTGAAGGATGGAGCTTCAATATAATACAGAGTTTGTAAATTTTTGTTGTATGTATCGAAAGTCTTTAGCAGACACACAAACATACACACATACACACATACACACATACATACATACATACATACATACATTTTCGCTTTTATATATATAGATTTCTCAATTCATTATATATATATATATATATATATATATATATATATATATATATATATATATAGCCATATTATATATCATTTTGAAATGCGTTTTTCACTCTATCGAATCGTGTTATCCGTTAGTATTCTCAATCTCTCCATTCATTTTTTGCAAGCTTTTTCGACAGCATAGATAAAATTCAAATCCGCACGATTTTCTTGTTCCGGTTCAAAGTAAGCCAAAAAGCTGCCGAGAGCTCGTGATATCAATGATGGGTTTGGCCCAGCAACCACTAGCGAACGTGTAACGCAACGGTCGTTCAAGAAATTTCGCAATGGTGACGAGAGCCTCGAAGATTAAGACGGTCGCGGCCGGCCGACTGCGGTTGATAACAACATTTGAAAGCTTTAAATGAAGCTGATCCTCGCGAAACCACAGAAGTTGCTGTTGAACTCGAGGTCGACACTCTACAGTCGTTCGCCATTTAAAGTAAATACGGAAATCAAAATAGTTGGATAAATGGTTGCTGCATGAATTGAACGATAATGAAAAAAATCTTCGCTTTATAGTCTTCTACACTCATTCTGTGAAAAAAAAAACATTTCTCAAGCGGATTGTGGCATATGATGAGAAATAGATCCTCTCGGACAACCAGCGATGTTCGCCACAGTTGTTGGATGCCGTAGAAGCTCCCCAACACTTCCTAAAGTCATAATTACACCAAAAAAAGGTTTTGATGACTGTTAGGTGGTCTGCGGCCGGTCTTATCTATCACAGCTACTTGAATCCGAGCAAAACGATTACAGCGGAGAAGTGCTGCCGATAAATTGACGAAATGCCCGAGATTGGTCAATATGAAGGGACCAATTCATAGCATTATGAAGGGACCAATTCATAGCAACGCTCGACCGCATGTTGCTCAACTGACGCCGTAGAAGCTGAACGAATTAGACTACGAGTCTTTGCTTCATCCGCCATATTCATCGGACCTCTCGCCCACCGATTATCACGTTTTCAAGCATCTCGACAACTTCCTGCGCGAAAAATGCTTCAAAAGCCGAGATGTTGCCGAATCAGCATTCAATGACTTCATCGCTTCCAGAACTCCAGATTTCTATACTAATGTGTTAAGCAAAGTTTTTCATTGGCAATAATGTGTCGATTCTAATGGTTTTTATTTGATTAATAAAGTTTGTTATAAAAAGAGTTATGATCTTGTGAAGTTGAACGTCAAAAAACGATATTATTTCTGCACCAACCTAATAGTATCTTTACAAATTCTTATATCAAGTGGATCATTGCTTTGTCTGGGCGATTTCTTTAAAGAATGTATATTAATACTCCAGCCGGGCATTAATGGACGATTACGAAAATTTAATAACATATTTTTATCCAGAGAAAAATCTTCTACTCACTGAAGGGATCATTTGAGGTTTAGCAACATTCCTCACAGATATTTGTACTGTGATCCCGAGCAGAGTTGATTGAAACGACATGCCGGTTATTCAATCTTCCCTTGAATGCACTTCAACATCGTCATCTTCTAATACACTGTCAATTCAAGGGAATGTCAACAGCGTGAACGCCGAAGAAGAAGGATCGGTTTCAGAAGATGAATTAAATATTGAAAATACTTCAATTGAACCTGTCAATAACATTGAGAAATCGGAATGTAATACTGATCGCTTGTCATTACAAAAAAAAAACATGGCAGGAAGTGTTTATTTTTTATGGTGTCCATTTAAGAAAACCCATATTGATGAACGTTAAATTTAAACTCGCCTTAAACAGTTTGCACGGACAGAAAAGCTGATGTTTATTGATATATTCGATGAAGCATCCGCCTAACGAACATAGGGACACACTGTTGTGTATATATATATATATATATATATATATATATATATATATATATATATATATATATATAGTTATGATACAACGAAACAGGATTTTATGTCGATGACTATATATATATATATATATATATATATATATATGTATATATATATTATATATATAATAAAATACGCATTAAGTCGTCTTGAAAACTAAATCACAACGTAATATGAGACCTGTTTTACAAAGAAGAAAAAAAAAGAAACAATAAAACAAACTGAAGATGGAGTATATCTCTGAAATATATTTTTTTTTTAAATTTCAAACAAGTAAAATATTTGTTTATAATAAATGTTTGTAAAGAGCCGCGCGTTGTATCCAGCGGTTGTATTTGGAAATGTTTGAACTGTGCGTATACATTTCTTTCTTCAACTTTACAACATGGCAAGGAAGAAGAAGAAAAAAACAACAACACAG
>NC_136510.1:82747658-82785158 GCF_053919585.1 Euprymna scolopes
ATTTCTGGTCTAAATATTTGAAATTTTTCATAAAGGGTATTCAGAGATAGGGCAAGCTTTTTCATCAGTTTGGGTCGAAAATTTTTAGTTACCAATATATAAATGTATGTATGTATGTTTGCATTCCTGCCTTAAACTTTCAATGGAGGCGACGGATTTTACCAAGATCATTATCGTTTTAAAGTTCGACCTTTCATACGACAAATATCGAAAAATTGGCTAAAAACATTAATATCTTCCCCTTCAACTAAGCACTTTTCTACAGGGTGGGGGTCACTTTTTTCACCGATATTTTTTTAAGTTATCCTCTCCTTTAGATTTTCTAGCCTTAATTTTTAAAAATATCGCTCCCGGTTTGGCGGTGGTCGTAACAGCATAAGCGTTAGGTTTTATCACGAATTTGAGAAGAAATATTTATGGGTACTGATTCGTGGTTAACACGATTTTTGTAGATTCGATCCACAGCTGAGGAAAAGTGCATGTCTAGCTGCACTAGTGAGTTGTGATACAACGAAACAGTACTGTATGTGGATGACTATGTATATATATATAATACCGTGTATTACAATATATATATACATATATATATAATACAGTATTACAATATATATATATATATATATATATTTATATATACAATACAGTGTATGCAGTATATATATATATATATAAATACGCACACACACACACACACACATATATATATATATATATATATATATATATATATATATATATATAATACAGTGTATTACAAAAGTGAGTATACCCCTCACATTTCCTCAAATATTTAAGTATATCTCTCCATGGGACAATACTGAAAATATGATTTTTAAACACGATGAAAATTAGTCTATCTGCAGCATACATAACAGAATAAATTTATTTTTCTCCCAAATAACTGAAAATATACTCATTAAAAGCAAATCGCTGGCAACGAAAAGTTGTCAATATTAACATCCAACATGTCAACTCCCAATATTTTATGTGGCCATTACCATTATCCCAGACTGCCTTTACTCTCCTGGCCATGGAGTTTACCAGAGCTCTAGCATGCAATGGAATGCTATTCAATTCATCAATTACGACGTCGCGAAGCTGGCGAATATTTGAGACTTTGCGCACCGCCACCTTCTGCTTGAAAATGCCCCAAACATGCTCTACTGGGTTCAAGTCTGGTCACATGCTTGGCCAGCCCATCACCTTCTGCCTCTTCAGTAAAACAGTGATTGTCGTGGATGTGTGTTTTGGGTCATTGTCATGCTGGAAGACTGCTCTGCGACCCAGTTTCTGGAGGGAGGAGATCATGCTCTGCTGCAGTATTTGACAGTACATGTTGGAGTTCTTGTTTCCCTCAATGAAATGTAACTCTCCAATACTTTCATGCAGCCCCAGTCGATGACATTCCCACCACCGTGCTTGACTGTAGCCATGACACACTTATCTTTGTACTACTCACTTGGTCGCCGCCACATATGCTATCAGAACCAAACAGATGAATTTTCCTCTCATCAGACAATAGGACATGGTTTCAATAATCTATAAGCTTTGTTGACATGTCTCCAGCACACTGTTTGTATACTTTTTTGTGTATTGCCTTCAGAAGAAGCTTCCTTCTTGGGTGACAGCCATGCACACCAATTTGATGCAGTTTACGGCGTATGGTCTGAACACTAACAGGCTGAGTCCCAACCTCATTAATCTCTGCAGCAATGCTAACTGCACTCCAATGCCGATCTTTCAAAGAAAGCATTTGGATGTGACGCTCAGCGCATGCGCTCAACTACTTTGGATGACCTACACGAGGCCTGTTCTGAGTGGACCCTGCTCTTTAAAAATACTAGATGATCTTAGCCACTGTGATGCAGCTCAGTTCCAAGGTGTAAGCAATCATCTTGTAGCCTTGGCCCTCCTTATGTAGCGCAACAATAATGTTTTTCAAGATTCTCAGAAAGTTCTTTGCCAAGTGATGCCATGTTGGAACTTTCAGTGACTGGTAAGAGAGACTGTAAGAGCTGCACTATAAACTTGAATATACCTGCTCCCTATGAACAAATCGCATAGTTACACTAAATGAGTCACATGACATTTTAGAGGGGAAAAAAAGCAATACTCAATTTAGACATTTAAGGTTGAAGATTTTTAGGCCTGTACTCACTTTGTAGGGGTGCAGTTTCTTAGGAATGTACTCACTTTTGTTGCCAGGGATTAAGCTTTTAATGGATATATTTTGAGTTATTTTGAGGAGGAAATAAATTAACTCTCTTATATATGCTGCAGACAGATTACTTTTCATTGTGTGAAAAAATCATTTTTTACAGTGTTGTCCCCTGAAGAGATATTCTTAAATATTTGAAGAAATGTGAGGGGTGTACTCATTTTGTGATACACTATATATATATATATATATATATATATATATATATATATATATATATATATATATATTGAGAAATACTTAAAATATTCCAACATTAATTACGAAAATTAAAGTTATTATAAGATGTACTTTGTATTAACAGGTCGAAATAAATTTAGACGATATGCCAGATTACGGATATAAATTAAATGGTGCCTATTTCCAAGCTAAATTAAGTTTAATTAAACTTGTGTGAAAATTAGGATAGAAACTCAGGTTAAAGTGGGTGAATTTAAGATAGCTGATAGGATGTTCTCCGCAGTTTATAACCTATTTTATTTGCGAACGTGAAAAAGATTGCATATTATGCTGATATTTGCAAATTAATGTTTTGTTGAGATCATTATATAATTTATAGAAAGATCTAATAGTAGTACAGAACATAATGTTTAAATTATATGCTTTGTTCGGAATAATAAATGTTGTGAACTTCCTTCATATATAAATACACACATCTAATATATGTCTGTCTCTATATTTTCAAACTCTATCTATCCGAAACTAAACCGCGTAGCGGCGCTAGGGGGTGGGGCTCAAAGAATTGTATTTTTTACGATTTGATCTGTTATGGAACTTTCGCTGGTTAAAATAGTTTTTACGGAGTAAAATATAAGGTCAAAATTAAAGAAAGAATCATTATACAGTTTGTATAATTATCTCATTTTATTTTTAATTTTTAAACAGTTAATATCCGTGTCACGTTGGAACAGTGGAAACGTCACCAGCTTTAAATGCTACAGTTTTGCTATTGGTTTCGATTCTAGCTGATGGTACCAAAATATATATATTTTTTAAATAACGACTCTATAATAATACGAGGGGCGTGCAATAAGTAATGTCTCTGCCCCACTTCCAGATGTCTTATCTAGGTGAAATTTTGCATGCGCAATGATTTATATCTCTACAGCTTATGTGGGAAATTACAGCTCTAAACTAATAGTGGTTTCTGTTTTACAGGTGTTTGAACTGACTCAGGTGTGAAATGGAACCTGTTGAATGTCGAGCAGTGATCCGGTTTTTGTATTTGAAAGGACGCACACCACAGGAGACTTTTGATGAAATGAAAGAAACTTATGGTGATAATGCCCCATCATATGACCTTGTAAAACGCTGGCATCGTGAATTCAAACATGGCCGGAAGTCTGTACAAAAAGCTCCCAGACCTGGTCCCCCCTTCTGCCATTGATGAGGCATCTGTCCGTCAAGTTGAGGCTGCCATTTTGGAGGATCGGCGCATTACTATTCGCCAAATAGCCCAAGATATCAAGATAAGTACACGGTCTGTGGAAACTATCATTCATGACCATTTGCATATGCATAATAAGGTGTCTGCCAGATGGATTTCCAGGTTGCTCACACCATTCCAGAAGCGAGAACGCATCGAGTGCTCGAGGATAAATTTGGAGATGTGCCAAGAAGATGAGTTAAAGGTTCTCAAAAGACTGATTATACAGAATGAAACCTGGATCCATCACTATGATCCAGAGACCAAAGCCCAGTCAATGCAGTGGAAGCACTTGGACTCACCACCTCCAAAGAAGGCAAGGGTGCAACCATCCGCTGGCAAGGTCATGCTCACAGTCTTCTGTGACCAGAACGAAGTAGTGAGGACAGATTTCCTGGCCAATCTTTTTCTTTTAATGATTTGGAATTCATTCCATTTGCGCTTTTTCCAAGGAACTCTGCCTTTTGGATTATTTTGGACCATTTGGAATTTACCCATTGGATTGAAATTTTACATTCGACCGTTTTGGATTTTACCATTCTTAGATTTTTACCCTTCACCGGACTATCCATTCATGTGAAATCTTTTTATCATTTTTCTTTTGCCTCCTGTTCCCCTTACCTCACCCTTTTTTAACCAAGTAAGATCTGTGACTTACTTGCAGTTTCATTAAATACTTTTATATGCAAAATCCGATCCTGCATTTTGCTAATTCCTGCCCTCTCATGAGAAGGAGAGTATTTCTTTGAAACTCCGCGGATTAAGGACTATCCACTTATCTTGTGCTTCCTTTTTTAAAATTAAATATGTTTTAACTCTTTTTCAAGATGTCTTTTAACATGTTTCATTAATCATTTGTTCATATATATATATATATATATATATATATATATATATATATATATATCTGTGTGTGTGAGTGTGTGTGTGTGTGTAGCCATCGACATACAGTCCTGTTTTGTTGTATCACAACTCATCAGTGCCGCTAGACTAGCATCTCTCCCAAGCCAAGGATTGAACCTAGAACCGTCGTGTCGACAGTCGGCAGTTCTCTCTCTCTCTCATATATATATATATATATATATATATATGTGTGTGTGTGTGTGTGTGAGAGAACAATAGAAATGAAGTCACAAAACTATTTGTTGGTGAATATAGATTGGATCATTTATTCAATTTTATCGGATTCTAGATAAAGTCGGAGCGTATTATACAGAGTGTAATGTAAAAAACATATATATATATATTCTGAACATAGAGGACAACAGACTACATTTCTGGATTTAGATATAAAAATTGAGGATGGGATTTTTCTTCATAAAATATTTGATAAAGAAACGCATTTCCCTTTAAAATAGTACGTATGCCGCATAAAGATAGCACCTGCCCTGTTTTTATGTTTTATGGAACCATTATGTCAGAGTTTTTGAGAATAGCTCGCGTTACTTTAAAATTAACAGATTTTATACAACCAGTTTCTAGCTTAGTAATAAGGATGATAAAACAAGGTGGGGATAAAAATAAAATATTTAACCAGTTAAATAAAGCATTTGTTCGTTATCCTGATGCTTTTGAATCGTTTAAGATAAACCAGACTATATTAATAAAGGAAATTCAAAACTATATTAGCAATGTATTAAATGTATTTATTTAAAAAGAAAATGTATATATGTAAAAATATTTTTAACCTTTATATCTCTAATTTTAAATAAATAAGAATGTAAATATACTAACTACTAATTATAGTGGGGGTGATAAGTAGTTAAATGGATTTATCCTAATCTTATAAATACAAGACTGATAAATCAAAAAATTAAAAAATATATCCATTTTAAATGTGGAAATTGATGAATCACACAGGTAAGAAATTCATTTTTATAGTATGAAAAGGTTAGTAATTGCAATTAAGAATAGGAAATTGGATCAAATGTTTGTAACATGTCTTCTTCCTAAGATTAAGGGTGATGGTGTTTGATCAACACTGCTGGGGATCCATGATGTAACATACTGTTTTGTTTTTAAATCCCCGAAACAGTGTTTCATGGTAAAGAACTGATGATCCCTTGAAAAATAAAATATTGGTATTATAGTAAATTCGAGAGCGAGTTGATGCAGTGATTGCAGGTGATTAAATGACTTACTGACTAGATGGTTTTCTAAGGAATGATAAAAAATATTTTTTGTATAGTTTTAAAGGTTAAGAACTTTAAAGACTATATATATATATATATATATATATATATATATATATATATATATATATATATATATATATATATATACTAGCTTGCAGTCCGGCGTTTCCCGGTCATACAATGCGCATAAATATGATATTTTAATTTATGTAGACTGCGTATTATTATTATAGAATCTATCTTCTATTGAATATAATATATTATGAGGAATAACCTGCACGCTGGACTATTTTGCAAACAAAATAAAATCATATTAGTAATAATAATAATAATAATAATAATAATAATAATGATAATAATAATAATAATAATAATAAGATCTGAAATATTAAGGAAAATTCTTCAATGCGGAGACTAATACACACGAGACACATTCGCGGGCCAGATATACTACTACAGAGGCAAAACATCAAGAAGAGTTGCATAGAACCTAGAAGCTGCATATCTATAAGTTCGCTATGCCCTCCGCTTGTCCCCTCCTATTGCCCCCCCAAAGACTAATGCCGAATAGTCGAGAAGCGTCAAGGAGGATGGAAAGACCGTAGAGAGAGGGCTGACCAGACCTCCGCTAGGCAAGTGCGAAGAGAATTGGGACCTTGGGGATGGTAATTGCTACTCAAATTCTACTGGAGACAAATGGCCGTTGCCAGCGAGAAACAATGGTAAGCGGCTGTTTTTGGTAACGCGAATTCATTTGTAAATGCATCGAAGGAGGTGGAGAGTACTGGAAATCTGGGGGCACTTGTTGTCACTCAGTTTCCAGGGAATACTACAGGTTGTTTTCAAAGAGAGATATTTGTGTGAAAGCTTCTATTGAGCCAATAATGACAACAACAACAATAATAATAATATTATTAATGTCGTCCATCAGATTCCGTCGAATTTGTTTACAATATCATGTCAGATCATATTTATGCTTGCCGATGAATGCCCAGGAAAAGTCACTTCTAATTAATGTTTAGTTTTTAAATATGCGAACGAAGACATAATTTGCGGCAATTTTAAATGGTACCTCCTCTTTTATCGTAAAATGAACTCATTAATATGAAAAAAAGATAGGATTGTGAGGTTCACCCAGTCTATACCAGAAGATAATTTGATCTGTAGTCGAATGCCCATCACTAAGCTATATCCTCAGATTATAATCAATCTGTCCTTTTTAGAAGTAATGATTAGCTGAAATGTTATGATCTTCTTTTGCTGGTCTTTTCTTTTATATATATGCACGAAAAGAGATGGTATTGGCATTATAATAAATGTTTCTGCATAACGAAACAAATCTGTAAAAAAATGTACAGAAATTTATATATGCTGGAGGAGGTGTATTCGATGGACAATATATATTGGGATTTTTTTAATGTAACTATCACACTACCACACCTCTAAATAACCGATGCTCGGTCGTAAATTATGCTTAAATACCATATTATAATTTATGTAGATTGCATATTTATTATTATAAAGTCAATTCTCTTTCGATTATTATATTGTATTAAATAAATAGCAATGATTTCGAAAGTTAAAAAAGTCGTGTGTGCCATCAGCTAGAATCGAAACCAAATCATTTACGCTCAGCCTTCGTCGTTGCTGTTTGAGATATCATTAGATGAAAAAGAAATATTTAAAAATAAACAGGCTTTAACTCATGTACACTCCTGAGCAAAAAAAAAATGGGCCAAACAAATTTTATACATTTTATTGAATTAAAAGCAATATTAAACAAAGAAAAATTGAACAAAGGAAACTTAAACAATACTAACAGCACAGAGCAAGACATTTACTTTAATAAATGCTTAGGGTGGAACCGCATTCCTTTTTGATTTCTTTAAAAGATCAATCCTTTTAGACATGCTCTCAACCAAAGTGGAACACTGTGAAGAGGAGATGCTATTCCATTCGCTTTTCACAGTTTGCCACAGTTTGGCATTGTTCTCAAAAGTTCTTCCGACCAATGCACGGGATATTATGGACCAAACATTCTCGATTGGGTTTAAATCGGGGCTTTTACATGGCCAAAATATCACATCAATTGAATTATCAGGAAACAATTTTTTGTGACTTTAGCAGTGTGTGCAGAGGCATTATCATGTTGAAAAATAATGTTCTGGGATATCCCCAGCTTCTGGATATTTAGTAACAGTCCTGTGTCTAATATTCGAATGTATTCCTTTGCATTGATTGACTTCTCACATCTAATAAGTTCCCCAATACCTGCTATAGTAAAAGTTCTACATACCATTATCCCTCTATTCCCGTGTTTAACTGTCGATTTTATGCAACTTGGCGAAAATCTGTCTCCAGTTCTGCGATTGCACCGTTCGGGAGTATCGGAAGCATCACTAACAAGACAAAATCTTGATTCATCTGACCAGAAAACATTCCTGAACCAGTCTGTTTCTTTTTTGTCATAATACCAGAAAAATCTCTTTCTATCATTGAGTTTCTCCTTTTATTAAAAGGTGCTTCTTTGCACACCTTTTAGAGTAAAATCCTATTTCTTCCATTCGGCTAGATATTGTATATCTAGAAAGAGAATTCCCAGCCCCTATTTTGAATTCTTTGCTATAGTCAACCTAAGTTTTCTTTCGAACCTTCAAAACAGTTAATTTAAGCCTGTGGTCTTCCTTCAAAGTGGATGCTCTAGGGCGACCAGATCCGGATTTCCCTTTTACCAAGCGTTCGTTTGTTTATATCGTTGATGAAGTCTTACCATTTTTAGAATTAATTTTTTCACTTATTATTATATGTTATTATAATAATAATCTGCAAAATAGAAATTTTCAGTTAAAATTAACAAAAATTCATTGAAAAATATTGAAAAATCGATTTCTTCCTTCTTTCAGTCTTGGCCCATTTTTTTTTCTCATAAGAATATATTTGTGCATGCGTTCAAGAGTACATTTTGTAGACTTACGCCTCCTACGTTCTAATTTACTTTTTAATTTTGCCTCGGTAGTTACAATTTTCATGGGCATTTTGTTTATATAAGACAACGGTCCATAAAAAATGCAATCATTTCACCTGAATTGTGCCGCTGTGAGTCTTTGTTGAGATTGAGTTGTAAAAAAAGAAGGCAGACAAATAAGTTTTATCAATAAAAAAATAAGCAAGATTTACATATAATTTTAAAATAAGATTTTCTTCGAAGTTTAAATCAAATATGCTTATCTTTTAATTGTGTTAAATCTCCAAGAAATTTGATGTATTCCTTCCTGCATTTAAATGTACCACACACGCACACACACACACACATATATATATATATATATACATATATGTATATAGTATATATACACCCTATGCATCCGATCATAGTAAAACAATATGCATATATGAGCAGTTTTGTACCTACAAACATGAACTAAAATAAAAACTAGTCAGCCGCACACATCACACAAAAAGTACAAACACGCTAGCTTATGATAATCAAGGAAAAGCCGAGGCGTGAGCGCTGATCAGACCTCTGCTGCACAAGTGCGAAGAGAACTGGGACGTTGGGGAAGCTTATTGCCATTCAAATTCCAGTTGAGACCAATTACCGTTGCCATTCACACAGAGAAAAAAACATAGGAACTTCGCAGCAAAAAAATGTCAACAAAATCTAAAAAAATAAAAGAACAAACAATATATTTTAATCTCCACGCTTAAACACACATTTAAAAATGACTATCCTACAAGCACGTGTACGTTTTGCCACTCAGCGATTGAGAGCACACGCCACCTAAGCTCTGCATTCCCAATCATATTGGCAGATAGTCTTTACTCTATCCGCTACAAAGTATTGTATACCTCCATTGAAACATTTGTAGACTTGATAGATCATCAAAAATCTGGAAACATAACCCATCTCCAATAACATCAAACGGAAAGTTCAGTGTACTATTACAAAGACATACAGACGAGCAGATGCATAAAAGACATGGCCGTTAAACCAGGCATTGTAATACGGAAACAAGCCTGAAAGAACTGCGCTCATTATCGATGTAACAGTCCCAAATGACTACGGTTTAATAGAGCTGGACGCGAAAAAATAACAAATATCAGCACATTTTATTTACACAGGAATCACCACTTGTCAAGGCCACGAGGTCACTCGAGGATAAGGGTTAATGGGTTAGGTCAATGTGATTATAGCGCCTTAAACATAAGTAGTAGGAATTTTGTAAATTGGATTACTGAGGGGGACAGTTCATCAAGAATTTGTTTACATTGGACTTGAAGACAGTCAGATTGCAGTCAGCTGAAAAGCAGGCAATCGGAAGAGAGTTCAACATTCGTGCAGTTCTAAGAAAGAAGCTTTGTTCATGGAATCTACGTTTAGGTTTAGGCACATATAAAGAGTGTGGGAAATTATTGATAGTGGTTTGGGCTAGACGAGTGTTTCTTGTGAAAGTTTGGTGAAGGGGGGACTATAGATTGAAGCTCAGCTGAGCACTTGCCATGAAAATAACGATAACGCAGAGACAGGCTCGCAAGGTCTCTTCTGTGGGAATAAGGTTGCAGCGAAAGAGAAAGGGCATCTCCACTAAGTTACGAAGTCTATTTTGAACTCTGTCAAGACAGAATAAGCTGTTTCTAGCAGCTTCAGCCCAGATGTGGCAACAGTACTTCATCGTTGGCTGTACCTGGCTTTTATATAGGTAGATAATTGCACCAGGAGTGAGATATCTACTGGAGCGGTAGAAGGATCCCACCATTTTGCCAGCGGCATTGGCAATGGATTTGATATACGTGCCTAGATGACATGGTATATGAAAGAAATACATATTATACCGATTTTGATAGGAACAACTTGCCTAATGAAAAAAATCTTAAGTCATACTGAGAAACAAGCCCTGGAAGACGTAGCTGTAACGAGATAAAAATATCAGCGATAAAAAGGAACACCGTCTATTTTTAAAGTAGCCTTCGGATATAAATTTAAATCGTGATGAAATCAAGTGTTAGCCTTAGGACGGAGCCCGTTCATTTCATAAAACTAACCAAAAGAAAATAATTTTAAAAAATCATATCATCGAACATCTAGGAATACGAATCGTCACTGATAACACCAAACAGAACAGTGATAGTTTTATACAGGCGGGCAGATACGTAAAGAACAAGGTCGTAAAACCAGCTATTGCTATATGGTATGCAGCTGAAAGGACTGCGCTTCTTATTGATGTCGCCAATCAAAATGAGCATGACTGTGATATTGCTGAGCAGGCACACAAAACAAAATATTAGGACCTCAAGAATGATTTAAAAAACGACATAAACCCTGAAAGGAATAAACATTATATCGGTTGTGATGGGGCTTTCTGGCCTAATAAAAAAATCTTAAGAAATACTTGGAAACAATCCTTGGAATACCAAGCTTTAATTCAATGTAGATATCAACCCTAATAAAAACAACGTTTATTCTAAGAAGAGCTGTCGGGTATGAATTCAAATCGTAATGAAATCAAGTATTACCTCCAGAGAGGGAACTCTTTGATCTATTAAAACTAACGGAAGTAAATTAAAATAAAATAAAACACAATATTCAAACACTCTTAAAAGCTAAAGAATACCACACACACACACGCACACACACACACACACAGACACACACACGAAAAGCAAATTCAAATGCACACTGTTTACCGAAAGTAAATATATTTCTCTAAAAGCTATAAAAACTAATGGCTTACCACCCTACATATAAACTGCAATAAATAAACGCACACGAATTCATTTCACAGAAAAAAGTTTTGTTTTTATTTTTTAGTTCTCCCACTGCAAGTACTGTGACATCTAGGTCGGAGAAGTCAACTCCTCCAAAGATTATCTGGGAACCCAAGGCTGTTTGTAATAATCTGACCTCTTGTCAGAGGGAGGACCTCTTAAAACTACATAAAACCGACATTACACAGCAATGAACAGGGACCAGGTCATTACAGGGATGCTTGAATCTATGTCCATTTAGGAGGGAGTATTTGAGGATAAAAATCACCCTTTCATATAAAAGTAGTTATAATTTCACTTGTACGTAAGAGGCCACTATTTGAGACCGTGTATAATTGAAGTTTTATGCAATTTTAATTGTTTTTTTTTGTTTATACTGTCATAGTGATCATACTCTTTCTATTTCAGATAATAATTAGTACAATTGAGCTGCGAATTACTGCTGGAAACGAGGTTTTTCAATCAGATAAGCTGCATAAGTGATTTGTGCTGCCGAAGGTGAAGGGACATTTGCATAGTGAGGCGATCTCACTTTATTGTAAGCAACTGGAACGGTTCTACGAAAAGTTGAAGCAAAAGTACCCGACCCTGATCAATCGAAAGCGTGCTTTGATGCAGCAGGACGATGCCAAACCACACACCGCCAGGAAGACCAAAGACATGTTTGAAGAGCTGGATGGCTGACACATCCACCACCCAGTGCTTACTGCGGTTTATCTGATTTACAGTCTTTTCCGCTCAATGTAACATTTATTGAGGGGTTGCCGATTCGACTCGTTTTATGAAGTCAATAAAGCGAGTCAAGAATTCTTTGATTCGAAGCTGGCTGAATGGTACTTTGACCAGATCCAGACGCTTGCAGATCGATGGCAGAAAGTCTTGGAAAATTATGGTCTTTACTTTTAGAATTTATTTTTGTTTTGTTTTTTGTTATTACTTGGCGATTAAAATTTAAATTATTTGCAAGTATTTACGAACGTTTGGAACAACCTTATAAATCTATTCCCTTTGTATCAGAACCAGGGCTTTAAAATATGTAGGAAAGCACGCAGATTTAAGCAATCTATGTATTAATTTAATCGTCAAATATACGAAAAAATATAAATTAAATGTGTTAATGTTAATACTATCATAGTTTAAATATGCACTATATGTCTATAATGTTTAGTTTATATATTTACTGGATTATTCAGAATACTATACTATGACGCATACAAAAATTATGAAAAATAGTGTTGTTAAAGATATAGATGTATATTTGCGCATGCGTTGCAATAACATGTTTAGTGAACTTACTCATGCATAGTACAACATTTTTCTTTCCATTTGCTCCCGTTGGCAGCTATTGTTACCGGCTTAAAACCAAATCAAATTTGTTCCACAAGTCAAAATTTTCTATATATAAAGTTTCAAATCAAATTCCAAAGGACAATACGTCTCTCGTTTTAACAATATCACTCCCGTCTTTGTAGCTCTTAAACTTTTATTGGAAGGTAAAAGTGGGATGCATACAAATAATCTATATTATTTAGATTTCTCAAGTTTACAGATGGATATTCCACCTTTCGGTTTACAGATATTTATTTTCACAACGTTTCGGTCGATGTACTCTGTGACGTCATTTGAGTATATTTTGTTGAACTCGTGAATCTGTACGGAATTTCGAACGGAACTCTTTATTTAATCCAGAAAGATATTGTTTTTGTTTCGTCAACCCTGACCGGGAAGAAGTCTTAAATAATTTGTAATTGTATTCTAAGTATCACCTGCATTGAGTATTGATCCTGCAACATCCAGAAGAGTGTTCCTTAGTACTTCATCCGTTACATCATAGTAATTTCATTGTTATGCCACATCTAATGGTTACAGTAGCACGTTATTCTATGTGCCACATCCACTATTAAAATAAACATACTGCTATTATTTAGACTGTCACACTATTGTTTTTAATTACAATTTCATTGTTCTGTAACGTTGACGATGTAACAGAAAAATGATTGCGCTATTTTGGGGCGCTTAAATTTAAAATAGCAATTTCATTGTTCTGTAACGCGTAAGTTTAACAAAGCAATTTCATTGTATTGTAACGTTTTAGTTTTATATAGCGAATTTGGTGTTCTATAACATAAAAATACCAATTCATTTGTTCTGTAGCGCACGAGTTTAAAATAACAATGTCCTTTCCATTTACGCGAATGTTTTAAGTTAAAAAATATATATTGCAGTGTTATGTCACGGTTCTATTTAACATAACGATTTCGTTTTTCTGTAATTCTTTAGTTTTAAATAGCAATTTCGTTGTTTTGTAACGCTCATGTGTAAAATAGAAAGTATATTGTTGTGTAACGCTCAACTTTTAAAAAAGCAATTGCGTGTTACTGTAAAATTTACGTTTTAATTTGCAATTTCGTTATTCTGTAACACTTAACTTTCAATTAGCAATTTTCCGGTTTAGTAACGCTTATATTTAAAATAGCAATTACGTTTTTTCTGTAACACTTATGTTTCAAACATCAATTTCGTTGTTTTACAGCGCTTTCGTTTGAACTAGCCATTTCGTTGTTCTGTTATGGAAATTTTGTGATTCTGTAACAATTTACTTTCAAAAAGCAATTTTTTTTTGTTTTCTAACGCTTATATCTAAAATAGCATTGTTGTTGCTTCTGTAACGCTGAATTTTAAATAGCAATTTTGTTGGTTTGTGACATCAAAGTTTAAAATAACAATTTCGTTGTCCTGCAATGCTCTTTACTCTCGGGGTTCTACGGAATGCATAGACGATGGGCGTTAACGAAATTTCGTGAGGGCAACGAGAATTCTGAAGATGATGAGCGTATTGGTTGGCCATCGGATGTTAGCGATCAATTAAAAAACTTAGTCGAAGCCAATTCACGCTCATCTGACTATATTAGACACCAACGAAGCTACGCGAGACTTCTCGGAGCCAAAAGTGTTCCAAAAGAAGGTCATGCTGTTTGCTGGCCGACGATCGGTCTCATTCATCGCATATTTTTGAATGCAGGCAAAGCCATTATGGCGGAGAAATACTGCAAATAAATGGATGGAATGCATCAGAAACTTTAACAACAACACCCAGCTTTAGTCAACCAAAAAGGCTCAATTCTCCTCTACGACAATGCCCGACGGCACGTTGCTAAACCTACCTTCCAAAGTTGAACGAATTAGGCTGCGAAATTCTACCTCACCTGCCATGCTCTTCAGACCTTTCAACTACTGACTAGTACTTATTGAAGCATCTCGACAATTTTCTGCATAAGAAATGCTTACAAAAACCTAAGCGATATCAAAAACGCCTTCAGCGACATCACCGCCACCAGAACGCAAGATTTTTCGTTACTGGCAGAAATGCACTTATTTTGCGTTGGCAAAAATGCGTTGATTCTAATGATTCTTCTTTTGATCATTTTTTATTTGGGTCGAGATATGTCTATTTGAACTAAAAGTTAAAAACAGCAAGATCTGTATTGTCAATCTGGTATAATATTGCCCGTCACCCAGCATTACCCGATCGTAAAATTCGCTTGTATATGATATTTCAGTTCATGCTGATTTCGTATTTATTATTATAGACCCACTAATCTATCAATTGTTATAATGTACCTAATATACAGTAGTGATTTTAACAGTTTAAAAATGTGTCTTGCATGCCCTCGGATAGAATTGAAACCTAAACACATAGCTCTCGAGTCTTATTAGCTCAAGTCTAACCTAAATCTATACGCATACAAATATTACAAAAAATAGCGTTGTTAAAGATATAGATATATATTTGCGCATGTGTAGAAATAACATGTTTAGTGGGCTTACCCTTGTCAAGTACATTTTTTTTTCCATTTTGACCCGTTGGCAGCTATTTTTACCGATTTAAAACCAAATCAAAGTTGTTCCACAGGTCCAAATCTTCTATATTTCAAGTTTCAAGTCACATTCAAAAGCACGATACGTCTCTCGTTTTAATTATATCTTCCGTCTTCGTAGCTCTTTATCTTTTACGGGAAGGTAAAAGTAGGATGCATGCAAAATATCAGCAAGATCAGCCCAGTAGTTTCCGAAAAAATATAGAACATACAGACAGACTATGAGAAATATATTATACAAGAGCCTTTCCAAAAGTAATGCATCCTATTTTTAGCTTCCCATAAAAGTCGAAGAGATACGAAGACGAGAGTTATACTATTAAAACGAGAAACCTTTTGTGCTTCGGAATTTGTTTTTCCACATAATCATCGCCATTGCCAATGCATATTTTCACTGATGGAACGCTGGCTGTGCATGAGAGTTCGGAGTGCACCTTTTCACTTAAATCTCTGTCGCCACTGAAATTTATGAACCTATCCTCTAAGTGTGTTGATATCAACTGCATCGTTTTCGTAATAAATTTTTAATAGGCGCCACTGAATATTAATCGGTTAAGTTTTGTTTTTTTTTGCGTGGAGAAATTCAATGATGCATTTCTGCTTCTGGCAACACGTCCATGACAACAGTTGCCCCTTTAGAGTCTCACACCATCAATTATTTATTTTCCATTTTAGAATCGGTTATTGTATTTTCAAATATCTGCCTCTGCCTACCTGCATATCTCCCACATGAGTATAAGATACGTTTTCTACGAGGATTAATTATATAGAGGCCCCAGCTTCCCTAAATGGGAGCTTCTCCATTATGCCACAGCACGTTTGCACTGTTGCCTTTAATTTCAAATAACTATTTTGTCTATTTGCCATACCAAAGTTTCAATGGCCTCTTATTCAGCTATTCACGTCTGGAGCTGACAACTTAGTTCCGTTTTTTTTTTTCGTTTACAGTCAACTCTAAATTAGCTAAACTTGAATATTGACTGAATACGAATTCTGAATGTTGTTTTTTGTCTCCGTTTCCACACAAAACATATCTGACGTTATTTTGCGGTGTTATCATTTGGGAAAACCGACAAGTTTTTTTTTGTTTTTTCTGAATGGTGACTGGTTATCGACAGGCCATATTTATTACATGACATCAACAGATGAACACACAATGAATGAAAAGGGGAATAAAATGAATTCTTGGAACCCGAGAAAACCATAGCTGAATGAATGAATGACTCGACGTACAATTTGCATCCATAGATAGAAAGGTAGTTATTAGTGTGAAGGCAGCGTAATATTCACCAAAAAAAGTAAATAAGAAAAAAAAAACAGATTGATTTCATTATGTATGTATAAAATACATGAATTCGGGTTTCATAAAACGTATTAAACGTGATATTAGTATACAATTCTATTGAGATGTATAGCTTTTGAATAAAATATTGCTCATAACATTAAAAAGAAAAACATTTAGATTGACAAGGTGCTTAGAGTTTTGCTTCATTTCTTATATCACAGATGGCTATACACCGACCAAAACCACGAAAAAGTGAACAGAACTGATGTCTAACTTCGTGCCAACGACTGTTATTAAACAAGGAATTTATAATATACTAGCAGATGTACCCGACACTGCCCGGTATAAAACGTAATGCTTAATTCCTTTAAAAAATAAAGTAAAATAAAACCGATAGAAGCTGAGACATGTGCATGCGAGTATTATTTTTTTCTCTCTCTGTAGGTTTTGGTTTCGATCTAAGCTCGATTATATTTTTTTACTTACAAGAAATGAACTATTTATTTAATAGTTCATTTCTTGTAAGTAAAAAATATACTCGAGCTTAGATCGAAACCAAAACCTACAGAGAGTGAATCAAGTACGATAACCATTAGGCCAGTTAATCAAGACCTTTTTAAAAGTGTTAAAAAACTACTTATTCTTAACATAATGAATCTGTCATGTGAACGATTCTCGCATGCGCAGTCGTCAAAATGCTAACAAACAGATAAAAATCCGATGCACCCGAAAGTACCGATTTTCCAATTTTGACACCTTAGCATGAAAACCGATAAGAAAGTTTTCCACATGTTTGATTCCCTGTATACCACATTTCATGTCTTTAGATCAAGAATTTGGTGAGTGTGTATGGTGAGAGTTGTCCTATTACACACATTCTGCTTTTTATGGAAGTATAGATAGATTAGAAAAATAACGTTAACTGATATTCTACTTATTAAGATAAGCAATGCGTGTGTATGTGACGCAACCCCGTATAAAGAGAGGGGGCGAAATGGCGTCATTAATCGGCACCGAATTGAAGCTTTTGTTATGTAAGTTGTTCCGGGCGTCGTCGGATGACCTGACAGGTTTTAATATATCGAATACGAAAAGGTTAAAATTTAATGATGACGCAATAAATCGACTTATTGTGAGTTTAGGAAATTGCAAAGACAAAACAAGCTATGTTTTGCCTTCGTCTAAGGCCGGATATGGCCGGGAGGGTCAAGGTATTGACCCCCGAAGCCGTGCGAAGAAATATATGAATCACGTAATTCTTTTGGAAACATCCCTAATTACTATGCACATATGTTTGGTCCAACTAACCAATAAGAGAATGCCCCGTTGTTGTGTGGATAAAGATGATTAGTTTAATGAGAAACAATGCCATCCCTGACTAAAAAACCGTTGTACAAGCAAATTTTGCCAGTTGGGGTTAGTCTTTTAGTTTGAGTTAAGAAGGCGGATCGGGCAAAGTTCGCCACCCTCCCTCAAACGCTACCCGTCGCCACCAGTAAATTGACGAGAAAAACAGAGATATTATGTAACTTACTGTTGAAAGAAAATTAAAAAATAAAACAACTTGTAAATATTAGTTTGATTTGTAATCAACTTGTTTCTCGATTTTCATAATAAAAGTAGAAAAAAACATCGAAGTTTATTGTGTTTTATGAAAGTTGATTTCTCTCTTCTCGCTTTGCTTGCCGACATCTTTGGCTTAATGAGCTGTTAATTTTCAGTTAGCGATCAGCGAAACAGAACAGATGGCATATCAACTGTTGCAATATTTGGGACCTATTAATGGGGTAGTTATTTAATTGCCGCCCACATCGGCAATATTTGGCACAAGGCCTGGAAAGTGGGAACCCCGCAGGCTCCCCTACAGGAGGGGCACTTCTGCAATTTAAAAAAAATTGCCTGAGTAACCCCGTCGGCATTCCCCGGTCGGGGCGCCTCTAGCAGCAAGCAATAAACTTGCCCCACCGGAAAGCCCGGTGGCAAGGCCTGGCAGGGTTGACCTCCTAGGAATTACCCAAGCGGTGTACCTCAGTCTAACAGGTGCTGGGCCGGTTCCTAAGTCACGGGGCTTTTCATTTCGGAATTTGTCGATAAGATCAAACTTATCCACAAATTCACGAAATAAAACAGCATCCCGATCTCTGTTAGTTAGAAGGTAACCCAAATCGATCCAGCACCGCGTTCCAGTCTCCCGCTAAGATAACCGTTCGAGAAGTATCCAGGAACTGCTCGATTCGCACATAAACCCAATAACACGTAATGCCATACTCTTTATGGTAACATCCAGAACGCATAGTATTCCCTCCGGATCCATGTAACACAGGTCAAACGACGCATCTAGGGACCTTTTAACTAACCAGGAGACCCCTCTAGAGTGAGAATTAAAGTACGCTGAATAATCCTTAAAGGTCTTATACAGCGCACGTAAATGGTCACCAGGAATAAAGTGGGTTTCCTGCACACAGCAAATATCCACTCCGAGGTGCTGCATACAAAACTCAAGCGCCATTTTCGCGAGTCGGCCCTTAGCCCTCGGACATTCACACTAGCAAGCTTGAGATCCATGATTGTGCCTTAGGGTTGAGAATCAGAAACGAACATCGCGGTCGTAAGCGTGCCGACAGCTCTCGTGAGGGAATAGGTACCCATCGCAGTATCGATGAGTCCGTCACGAGAGATACGGCCGACGTGCAGAGGATAGGTTAGTTTGGCTAAGGGGTGCATTTTAACCGGGACCCTCCCAACACAACATTTTTTTAGATTTTTAATATCAGTGTCTTTCAATATAGCTAGGGGAGGGGAAATATTGAATGACTTGTTTGCCTCCTCCAGCATTTGCCATAGATCCTTGGCTTCTTCTTTTTTTCCGGACTACCGTTAAAACACGTTTTGCTTTGGGGAAGTTGGTGGGGGTGTCTATTAGTTTCCCCCCTACCTCCCTGAAATCAATTAATTTGGTGAGGTCTGCACCTTTGAAGTTTTTGTTGTTATTTATGGCCGCTGTGTTCAATATGCATATATCTTTTCCAGGAAGGTAGAGGGTTTTTTTTCTTTTGTTCAAGTGAAGGGTTGGTGTCCATGGCAGTGTGTGCGTTAGTAGATTTAGTAGGGTTTTTTTTCAGGAGATGCAGGAGGAGTATTGTGAGGGGACTTAAAAGTGGCGTGAACAGGAGTGGAGGATTTATGTTTCTTAAGGGGGCTTAGTTGTATTAGTTTCGGCATTTTGGGGAGGATAGGAATTGTGACTGGAGGAGGCATTTTGCAAGAGGAAGGAGTTTTGGATGTTGTGGGAGACTGCGTGGTGGGGTTAGAGATTATTCTTTGTTTAGGGGAAGGTGGCTTGCATGGGGATTGGGGTGTCTGTTTTTTGCGTCCATTTTTTTTTTAAGATTAACGATCTCGATATATTTATCCCTTCCGTGGTCGTGTTCAAGCATTGCTGTTTCTCTCATCTCGTCGAGGGATATGCGTCCAGGGGTCTTTTTCCCAGGGGCGATCCGCCAGGGTTCTCCTCTGAGCGTCTCATAAGTGGTGTTGGTTGCTTTGATGGTAGGCTGGCTGGGAACACTTTGTGGTGTGTTGGTTCCTAAGTGCTGGCCTATTAAGTAAGTATTTATTTTCAAAAAAATATGTACATGTTATTTTTTAGAAAAATTTGGCACAAGGTGGAACATGGGGGACGGGGAAGGGCGGTCTTCTTTGACTAAAGCTAACTAATCTAACCTAACTAGTTCCTACAATTACTCTACTTTCACCACAATACCACATTCATACTATACATCTATCAGCGTATACATCCTTCGTCATTCACCATAAGCACATCATACCATAATAAACTAATTAAAACCCATGAGAAAAAGGGGGGGGTTGGGACACAAAAATTTTATAATACAGAAAGAAAATGATATATATACAATCTTAGTAAAGAAAGACCCCCCCCTGTTACTAAACTGTGGCAGGGTCGCTGATTCGCCAGTCGAAAAGGTGATGCGGGACTGAACGCTTTATTTAAACACCTCTTACGAAAACTTCGAAAGGAGACCCGCATCTCTGGCGAATCGAGCGATCTGTCACCTAAATTGGGAAGGGAACGGGGGTAAAAAAAAACAAAAAAACACGGGACAAACTTCAAAAGGGCCTAATGATCTCTATCAGACACTAGTTAAGTTATGAACACAAGAGCCTAAAAAATGGTCCTAACCTTGCCTAAACCGTGACCTACTCTGGACTTTAAACGAGTCAGGGATGACGTTCGTTTCTGTTACCCAAAATTCTTTTCCTAAGGGACATCCAAGAACCAGTCAAGACTTTGTTCTCTCACCCGACACACACGCGCAACTGACACCCACCTTTCAACAAAGTCTGACGAAGAGAGTCTAACTCTCTCGGCCTTGATACGACTCTTCAAATGATAACGGAAGATTCGTATAAGGTGGAGGGGAGCGAAGTCCTCAGATCCGTAGACCACTCTCATACATGTTTTCCAAATGACACCTCTCGTAACTGCTAGCAAGGTCAAACACAATTCTTTTCTAATCCTATCCGTTGTCGGAGCCCAATTGCTACATACATTGATAGGAACCAAAGTTAATGACGATATGTTTAGTATGCGAACAATGAGACCTGTAACAAACTCAATCAGCGGCACCACGATGCGACAGTAGACGAAGGCGTGACATAAAGTCTCGACCTCATCGCCACATCGCTTGAAAATAGGCGAAACCGCCAGGCCAGCTGAGTGAAGTCTCTTACCGACCCAGAGGGCGTCCCGAATTACCATCTAGGTCAAGTATGTCTCGTCATTAGTGAGGCATCCCGATCCAGGCGCCCAAGGCCAGATTGAGCGGAGCTGCCCCTTCGTCAAAGGGAGCCCCTCACCAATAACATCCCTTACGGATCCCCTCACTAGTACCCGATATAATGCCTTTCGGGACAACAGCAGAGCGTTGGAGAGGCTTTCCTTAACTCTTAAGAGGAACTTCAGCGCGCGCCGGCACTCGCGGTAGAAGGGGCATTCACCTCGGGGCAACCTGCGTTCCTCCCCCTGGGACTCGTGCCCCCCTCTCAAAGCCGGAAAGGCTTTCTTGGTGTCCTCCATCCAGAGGGCACCGTCTTCCCTATCTTGTGTGCATATTCGATCTAAGTAGTAGAGTCGTCTTGTGTGGAGCCGAATCTCCACGTTTGGCATACCTATACCGCCTTCAGAAGGATGTAGGTAGCAGACATCGCGACAGACCATAGGGGCCCTTCCAAGCCATAAAAAGTTGAAAAGATCCCTCTGCAGATAAAGCAGTGTATCTGACGGGATTGGAAGCACTGATAGACGATAAATGAAGATTGGATAGATGTGGGTATTACACACCTCCGCTCTCCCCTTTAATGAAAGGTTTCTGCTGATCCACGGCGCAGCTGCGGATCGGACCGCTTTCAGAACCTCCGACCAATTTTTCTCCAGCTGTAGGTCAGGACCAAACCAGACGCCGAGTATCTTGCAAGGCCCGTCGCTCCAACTAAAGGGTCCCAGAAGGGGCATACCCCTTCAGGCACCGATGCGCAAACCCGAAGACTTGTCGCAGTTAATTTTGGCCCCTGTTACCGTTTCATACAATCTGATTTCTACACCGACGACACTAATCTCAGCACTGCTCGGTACAATTACGTCGTCGGCATAAGCGGAGTACTTTACCTGGGCATCCGCACCTGGCAAAGTGATTCCGCGTAGGATCGGGTTCACCCTTAGCTTGCGCAGAAATGGCTCTATTGCAAGCACGTACAGCATATGGGATAACGGGCACCCTTTACGAATTGAACGTGACAAACTGAAGGGTCTCGACCTCTTCCCATTTACTTCTACCATCACCGCGGGGTTAGCATAGAGAAGATGAACCCACGAGCGAAATTGCGGGCCAAAACCGGCTGCCGACAAAACAGCCCCCAAGTACCGAGCATCAACCCTATCGAAGGCTTTGGACTGATCTAAATTGATCAGCGCGGCCTCAGTGTCGACTTTTTCTATCATCAGGCGTATCGTGTGCAAGTTATCCTGGATTGTCCTGCCCTTCACGGCACACGTTTGCTCGGGGCTAACTAGACGAGCCAGGACAAGCTGCAGACGATTTGCGAGAATCTTGGCCAAAATCTTTAACTCCACGTTAAGCATCGTTAAGGGCCTGAAATTACCTAACCCATCCCCACCATCTTTGCTTTTACGAACAAGCTTTATCATACCCATGGTAAAGTACTTGGGGATTGAGCGGTTCCTAAACCATTAGTTAAATAAAACCGTCAGCAAAGGGACAAAGATGTGCGACAACCTCAAATACACTCCGTAGGGCAGACCATCGATCCCCGGAGACATACGAAGGTCGACCCGCTTTAAGGCTTCAATGACTTCATCCTCCGTTATGCTACCTTCGCACCTAGCCGCTTCGGTCGTCGAAAGACGAGCAAAGCCAGCCAAATAGGTGTCGAACTGTTCTAATGACAGACCGGGTTCCATGGAAAAAAGCTCCTGGAAATGAGATCTAAACGCCTCCAGCATACCCTGGTTTATGGTCACGGTACGCCCGTCCGGCAATGTGACACGAGCGATGTGCCTATCGGCCGCTTGCCTATATTTGTTGCTTCTTGGGGCATTCTTTTTAACCTAGCCCTAATCGCTAAAGCTTGGTCTAAAGCACCGCGTTCCAGTCTCCCGCGAAAGATAGCCGTTCGAGAAGTATCCAGGAACTGCTCGATTCGCACACAAACCCAATAACACGTAATGCCCTACCCTTCTTGGTAACATCCAGAACGCATAGTCTTCCCTCCGGATCCATGTAACACAGGTCACACGACGCATCTAGGGACCTTTTAACTAACCAGGAGACCCCTCTAGAGTGAGAATTAAAGTACGCTGAATAATCCTTAAAGGTCTTATACAGCGCACGTAAATGGTCACCAGGAATAAAATGGGTTTCCTGCACACAGCAAATATCCACTCCGAGGTGCTGCATACAAAACTCAAGCGCCATTTTCGCGAGTCGGCCCTTAGCCCTCGGACATTCACACTAGCAAGCTTGAGATCCATGATTGTGCCTTAGGGTTGAGAATCAGAAACGAACATCGCGGTCGTAAGCGTGCCGACAGCTCTCGTGAGGGAATAGGTACCCATCGCAGTATCGATGAGTCCGTCACGAGAGATACCGTCGACATGCAGAGGATAGGTTAGTTTGGCTAAGGGGTGCATTTAAACCGGGACCCTCCCAACACAACATTTTTTTAGATTTTTAATATCAGTGTCTTTCAATATAGCTAGGGGAGGGGAAATATTGAATGACTTGTTTGCCTCCTCCAGCATTTGCCATAGATCCTTGGCTTCTTCTTTTTTTCCGGACTACCGTTAAAACACGTTTTGCTTTGGGGAAGTTGGTGGGGGTGTCTATTAGTTTCCCCCCTACCTCCCTGAAATCAATTAATTTGGTGAGGTCTGCACCTTTGAAGTTTTTGTTGTTATTTATGACCGGTGTGTTGAATATTCATATATCTTTTCAAGGGAGGTAGAGGGTTTTTTCTTTTGTTCAAGTGAAGGGGTGGTGTCCATGGCAGTGTGTGCGTTAGTAGGGTTTTTTTTTCAGGAGATGCAGGAGGAGTATTATGAAGGGACTTAGAAGTGGCTGGAACAGGAGTGGAGAATTTATGTTTCTTAAGGGGGCTTAGTTGTATTAGTTTCGGCATTTTGGAAAGGATAGGAGTTGTGACTGTAGGAGACATTTTGCAAGGGGAAGGAGTTTTGGATGTTGTGGGAGACTGCGTGATGGGGTTAGAGATTATTCTTTGTTTAGGGGAAGGTGGCTTGCATGGGGATTGGGGTGTTTGTTTTTTTTGCGTCCAGCTTTTTTTTAAGGTTAACGATATCGATATATTTATCCCTTCCCGGGTCGTGTTCAAGCATTGCCGTTTCTCTCATCTCGTCGAGGGATATGCGTCCAGGTGTCTTTATCCCAGGGGCACACGACTCTCCTAATATTGGTGTAGGTTAATAAAGCGTCTCATAAGTGGTGTTGGTTGCTTTGATGGTAGGCTGGCTGGGAACACTTTGTGGTGTGTTGGTTCCTAAGTGCTGGCCTATTACTTTCTTGGAGTTTGGTGTGAGTCTTTTAATGGTGCACTCGGATGTAAGGTGCCCGATTTCGCCGCAATTCCAACAGTTGGGTTTCCTGCCGGCCACTATGATAGGAAGTTTTTCGTCTCCTACCTCAAGGAAGAACGGGATGTTCAGGAAATCTTCCCTGTTCAGAAGAATGTCGAAAGCCCACACACCGTGGAATTCGTCAACCTCAACGTGGACCATTTCTCCAAATTTTAGAAAAAAGCGCCGAGGTGTTCGCCGTCTATGTAGTGTGGAACATGGAAGACAGTATTTCCCCAAGTATTCTGTTCTCAATATAAATTGTTGGGTGATGATTTCCTTTTAGGAAATAGTGAGGCACTCTTGTGAGGAATTGAAGAGTGCGCTCCATGTGTTGTATCCCTTGCACTTAATTACACGTAAGGGTCTTAGTCCTGCATTGGCCAGAAGATTTATGATGATGTCAACGGATGCTCTTATCACCTTCTTCGTCTTCCTATCAACTACGAATAATGTTAAGCATCTTTTCTTAATTTCTTCCAATTTCGGAATGTTTATGATGAGTCCTGTATGAGTAATTTGATCCAGGCATTGTTTTGCCTTCTCAACGAACTGGTTAACGTCGATGTCTATTTTTGGAGGTTTAGTCCACGGGTTCGGTGTAGCAGCTGCGATGTTCTCCGTCTCCATGGTGACGACAACGGGCGTCTGGCACGCGGAAGCGGCCATAGCCGAACCGTTAAAAACGGTTAAAGCAGAAAAATCCAACAACTGTTAAAAAATAACAGTGAAAAAAACGGGGAAAGAAAGTGTCGTGTAAAAAAGAAAAACAGGCGTTGACGAAAAATAAAACGGAAGAGAGACAGAAAGGAGAATCGTTATAACACGCAGCACAGAATCAAAAGATCTATTAATGGGGTATGATCCCACACAGTCGGACGATTCTATTTATAAAGGATGCTGCTAAGAACTGACGAATCAAATAAATTAACGTTCTGCTACCAACCAATCAGAAACCAGAATTGCTTCATAAATATTAAACCTTTTCTCGAGCAATTTCACATGTTCTTTCCCGGGTTTCGACAGGGTAAGAATATTTTGTTCTGTGGAACTGTCTACTACAAACAAGTCACCTCCCAGGACTTGTGTGTAACAGCGAACCATCTGAAACTGTTCTGAAACTGAAAATGGCTTACACTTCTAGAGGTTATGCGCCCAGCGTGCGTCTTTATTTCGATGGATCCGAATCAAAATTCGAATTGTGCCAAGTTAAATTTCTGGGATATCTACGAATCCAAAAGCTACACAAAGTACTATAAACACAACCTGAAAACAGAAACGACCTTTACTCCATTGAAAAGAACGCAACTGTCTTTGCGGAATTAATACAGTGTTTAGAAGACCGAAGTCTATCACTGGTAATGAGAGAAGCCCTGGACGACGGCTGCAAAGAATTAAACATATGGAGCGAGCATTATTTATCGAAAGAAAAACCCAAAATTATTTCTTTATACACGGAACTGACCTCTCTAAAACGAATTACTGATTATTTTATAAGAGCCGATACAACTGCAAATTCTTTAAAAATGTCTGGTGAAATTATAAGTGACAGTCTGTTAATTTCCATGGTCCTTAAGGGATTACTTAGTGATTTCAAGCCATTTACCACAGTGATCTACCCAGAAAGAAAAACCTATGACTTTTAGCCAATTCAAGGTAGCACTCAGAAGTTACGAAGAAACTGAAAAAAAGATCACAGAAAAAAACGAATCCACAAATATCATGAAATTTAAAAATACACACATAAAAACACCAAAATCGATTTATACCCATGCCATGAATAAAAACGCAACTTTGCCAAAAGCAGGTTTTTTCCTAAGAAAGGTACAAAAATTATTTGTTATAATTGTGGACGACCTAATCACAAGAGTTTCCAATGTAGATACAGGACTCAAAATGGCGACTACATTAAGAATGTAGAAAGCTCTGTTAGCGAACATACGTTTTTATTTTTGTATACATTTGATGCGTCAACAAACAATAATAATTTTCTTGTCGAATGTGGGGCCACGGCACATGTGATTACAAAAGAATCTGATTTTATCAATTTTGATCCCAACTTTAAGCCACAAAATCATTTTGTAGAACTAGCTGACGGGAGTCGAGTCAATTATATCGTTTTGAAAAGAAGCAATGCGAAAATCTCGCTAAAGAACAATAAAGGTGAATTGTGTTTCTGTATTCTAGAAAACGCTCTTCTAATCCCAAAATTTAAACAAAATATATTTTCTGTACAAGCTGCCACAAAACAAGGTGCAAATATAAACTTTAGCCCCAATAAATCAAAACTGGTATGCCCGAATGGAACTGTATTCGACATTAAAGAAAATGAAAGACTATATTATTTAAATAGCGTAGTCCCATCAAAAACCGCCTGTCATGATCTACAGACATGGCATAAAATTCTGCTTCAAGAAGTCAACGAGAAGATACTCGATCTCTACTGAAGGTTTAAATACAGCGTTTGTTTAAAGACAGGCCTGTTGCTCTTGATCAAGTGAAACTAGATTCTGAAGAATTCTGGAGCTCCTCGGATCAGAAGAGATCCAGCGTGGTGTTACAGAATTGCCCATGGGTACCAAGATAGATAAGACAAACGTCCTGCTATATAAAGGACACATATAGAGAAAATAAAATAATTTCCCGCATGCATGATTAGCGTGCCAAAAATGTTAATTATTTTGTCAGTAATTGACGTGTACCAAATTACATATGCTAATAGTCTAGACAATCAATAATTGAACATGGCTTCATTTTTTGTTTGCATAAACTATCATCGACAAGAAATGACACAAGTATACTTATAGCGTATAGTTAAATACATTCGTCCGAACCCTAGTAGAATGCACACGACTCTCCTAATATTGGTGTAGGTTTAATAAATCACCAGGACACACAACCCAATCTTCACTGTGGTTACAAAGTAAGAATTTTTGTCTTTATTCTCGACTAGCCAGGTTGCCCGGTGTTGCCCGGGTGTTTGGAGGTGTGTGTTGAACCCCAAAAAAGTGGTAATAGGCGAGCAGGCTTGAACCCGTATCGCGAAGGAAGGAAAAAACGTGAAAAAAACTCACCTGATTTCTTTTCTGCTGCGGAAGTGACGTTGGATAAAATTAAGGCTAGACAATCGAGTGATGCTTGTCGAAAATATCGGCGAGAAAAGCAACCCCTCGATGTAGAAAAGTGCCAAATTGGGGGCGAAGGAATTACTGTTTTTGGACAATTTTTCGATATTTTTCGTTCGAAGCGTCGAGCTTCAAATCGATACCAATCTCGTGAAAATTCGTCACTTCAGTCGACAGTCTTAGGCAGAAATACATGCATACAAACGTACAAACATACATACATAAATTTAAACAGACAGGTGAGATTTATATTATAGATAACTTTTGTACGAAACATTTTCCCGAGATTTAGTATCTGAATTAGCTAAACGTGGATAATTGCTGAATGCGTACTTTCAGTGCTATTTCCTTTCCGCCTTTATAAGTTTTATCTGACGTTATATGTGAGTTATATAATTTGTGAAAACCGATCATTTTTTTTCTGAATTGTCACTGGTTATCGACAAGACGTCAGCAAATGAATGAGCAGAACATATAAAAGAAATAGAGGAAATGAGTGAATTCTGTTAAACCAAATTAAACTATGAATAAATGTTTTCACGCAAAATTGACGGCCATTTATAGAAATACCTTTCACTATGTGAATGTATCTTTATCCTGAAAAAAAAATGCAAAACATATTAAATGTGATATTTATATATTAATCTGGAAAGTTATGAATAAAATATTGCATATAAATTTCAAAAAAGAAAAACGGTTTTTGATTGACGAGATGCGATAGAAGAAAGAAATTTCCGAATATGGATTAAATGACAAACAATTTAGTGTAATGATTAATTGCTTATCATCCAATTAAACCATGAAATACACTTTTCATTTTTAAAAGGAATTAATTTTGATTAACTTAAAATTTAACATTATTTACTATATATATATATATATATATATATATATATATATAAATGAATGCTTTGACGATAATTACGGTTTTCAAAAGGCGAAAAATTAAAAGGTGTATATATATATATGTATATGTATACACACACACACATGTATATATATAATTGTTAATTTTTATTAAAAACATACTATTATAACCTTATATTTAAACCAAAGTCAGATTTATAATTTTATTCCATTTTTTATTCTCAACCCATATTACTTTGCTTATCAACATTTATTAGTAACTATTTTCCTTTATATTTTAATATTTTTCAGATATATCTGCCTTACTTTAAAAAATGCTACGTTTATTTATGGTGTCTTATATATATATATATATATATATATATATATATATATATATATATATATATAACACCCAATATTTTTGCTGATGAGGAGACTTTGTTAAAAAAAACTATATGTCAAAATTATTGTTCATGACTTTACGTCCATCGCAATAAAAACATCGTTTCCGAAACGATCGTACAAATTATTGACTTTGTTGTGTTCCTTCTTAGGAAACAGATTTTTAATTTTAATTTTAAATTATCAACCACCTTACTAAATATTAAAGTAGCTCTAGGATATTTGCCTATCGAGCTTAATATATATATGCATTACAACGAGCACTGTTCTTTTCTTGTATTTTAATTAAATTAGTAATTTTACTATCACATTAGAATACACTCTGCTCTTTAGACTTCTGTTCTACCCCCTTTATATATATATATATATATATATATATATATACACATATATACATATATATATATATATATATATAATAGAGAGAGAAAGAGATTCACAAACAAAGTGCTTCGCTGTATTACAACTCCTCAATACGGCAAGAGTAGCAACCAGGGATGACAGCTCTTCAGTGCTGATATATATATATATATATATATATATATATATATATATATATATATATACATAATACACACACACACACACGCATATATATGCATGTGTGGCACTATATCTCAGTGCTACGGTTGCTAACACACTGTACAGCATAGAGTGGTTATTTGGCCATATACAAAGAAATGCATTCACAGAATTCCATTTTCAGATCGACCTCTTTCTGTCCGGACCGTCATGAGGTGAGCACGCATATTTCTGCCTCTCCGTAAATGAGGAGTGGGAGCACCCCTCCCTCAACACTAGTAAGGGTAGGTTAGTTAGTTTTGAAGAACCTATTGCCTAGGTTTAATTGTAAAAAATAATTATAATTTGTATATTGTATTGTAATATATTTTCTTTGTAAAATAAATAGTTAAGATTATAAAATATATATTACAATTGTGTCGCGTGTCGTTTTTTTTTTGTGTCTGCCATAAATGCTTTCATTGAAGAAGCGGCCTTGAAGAAAAGGAAGACTTCACCCCGAATCCCACTAAAGGTCAAGACGTTTCCTGTGAGAAGAAGGAGCCACACAGCCACATCCAACATCTCAGGTATGCTTTTCCTATTGATACTCAGGCCCTAATGACTGGCCCATCGTCACGTCATCATGGAACCGTGCCTAAGACGATTAGTGTAACTGATGAGGCCAGTCACATGCCAGTAACCTACTGATCGTGTTGTAAATGGCGTTTGACAGTTTGTAAAATAAGCTTGAAAGTTTTTGTTTACTCATTGCTGGATAATTTTTTCCTTAATTTATTGTTGGCTATCGACATCTAAAATGAATTCTCATTATAGGTTTTCCGCATATTTTAGTTTTTAGCACAGAATTTTATTTTAGTTTTGAAATTTTTTATCTTTGCATGTAAATTGTTGTGAGATGAAGAGAAGACGATCAGATGCCGGTATAAGCTCGATTTAAATTCAAAGATAAGTAAAAAAAAAAAAAAATGTCATAATTTGCTCTCCACCTAAATATCGACAGACTTTTTGTATGTAAATGCCGAATTTGTAAAATCAATAAAAATAGAACAGAGGATAAAAGTATTGATAAAAGTCACCCAGTAATGAATGCGGATGACGTCAGAACAATCCTCTACGCTTTTTTTTTCTTTTTGTTTATTGTCTGAAATCTCGTTCAGTCCCGCTGATACCAAATCTGAAGAAATTATACGTTTCCCGTTTTGAACTTTTTTGACGTCATTGTCGGCGCACCTTGATAACAAATCGTTGCCATGATCAACTTTCATGGCTCCCGCTTCTATTAATGTCAGTTTCGCAAGCCAAGTTAACCGATTGTACTCTCCAGAATTGCCTTTGCCATTTGCATCTCCACCCTTCTTTTTTTACACTTGTAGTGAAATGATCAAGTTATTCTTTCAGTTCTCGGTGAGATTATTTTAGAATTAATTAAACGGAGTATAGCTTACTTGAAGTTAAAGACGTTTTCATTTTGTATAACATGAAAGAATGGAGCATTTTGCGAACTGTTACTCTTTACTTTTGCCTTATTTTTATCAAACCTTTTTTTAAGTTCATGCTAAGTTTCACTAATATATATTTAATTGAACTCATTATAAACTCTAACATATTTTCACAACTTCTACAATGTAGCCATTTTAATCAAAAAACAAAGAGTAAAGGGACAAACTTAAACTTAAAAATCCAAGCTAGCTTTTAGAAATAACTTCAAGTTTTTACTATTATTTGTTAATTTTAATTATATCACATAATGCGCAGCATATATTGATGTGTGGTCGTGTGTGTACACACACACACACACAAACACACGCATACGTATATATATATATATATATATATATATATATATATATATATATATATATCCGTTCCCCCTTTTCTTTTCTCTTTCTCCCACTTTTAGTCGATCTTCTTCCTTTTCAATATATATATATATATATATATATATATATATATATATATATAAGTGAAGCCATCCTCTTTAAGTAGAGCAATGTCGTAAATGTATCTCACGCGCTACTAATTTGCTATAAAGCAAGCCTCGTTCTTTTTAATTTATAAATAAACACGCAGCTAGAGCACTGTAAAAGCGGTGATCAAGTGTTTATTTAATTGAATATGTGTTCACGTCATGTGCGAGCGTTTTCCGATGAATAATATAATATCGCCACACATAAATACATCCGTACACGCACACAAATAGAAGCAACAATAGGCTCCCACAAAATAGGAACACACGCATACACACTCATATGAAAGTAATAAATAAATATGCACCCACTTTACATTTTAAATATATGTAATGCATATATGGCAAGTAATATTTTCATTGGTTTGTCGTGCTAGAGTTCCAAACAGCATTTCTGTCCATCTGTTAGGCTTACGTTTGAAACATTTTTTTCTATGTTTTGAAGATAGGCATTGATAATTTGTCTTATTTTGGTCGTTTGGAAGACTCTTTTCAGCTTGAGTGTAATTCGCACAACCTTTCCGCTGATGTAACCTCGGGCCTTCTTCAAGTGTATCTTGCAAAACTCAGAAATCTTTCTGTCAAATTTGAAAATCGGTGCGGAATTTAAAACAGGACCCTCTATTTAATCTACAGCGTTAGCATGCCTTCGTTTTGCAGGTCATAATTGAACAAGTGCATGCTACACCCGTGGGTTAAATAAAAAGGTGAAGAATTTTACCTCTGTGCGAGCGATACTCAAATAAAATTGCGAAATCATTAGGACTTCTACTTGGACATGGCTGACAGAACAAGAGCATCTTCCCTATGTGGAATAAATTAATCTTTTCTTGCAAATTGATTGTTGTGGCTGAGAAGATACACATGAAGAAGGTTGGAGGTTACATCGACCGCAAACTTGTGCGTATAACACACAAGATAAGAATAATAGTCTGAAGAATTCAAATAATACGAACGATTACCTTGTTTCTGTTTGAAACATAATTTACGTTCGCATATTGTAATGAAAACAGGATAAGAGATCCGTCTAGTAATCTTTTATTCCATTAAGAATCTTATTACTCGTCTACATGACAAGTGGAAATGTACAGCTTTTATAGCGTGGATTATCAAGGAGGAGATAATCCATATTACTAACACAAGTAAAAGTTTCAAATAAAAATGGGATTGGTTTGTCACGCCCGGGGTTCAATAACAATGCTGTTGTTCTATCAGGCTTTTAAATGGCACTTCTAATGGTCACTTACCTTTTAATTTAAAATATCATTTAGGTCTAATTGTCACGGCAAATATTTAAGAAACGATTTAATTGTTCGGAATATTTAAAGTGTAAATATTATTTTTGTTTTGTGTTGTTTAATATTATTTACATTATTCGGAATAATCTTTTCATGTTGAGTATTATTCACGCAATGCTTCGTCATACATTATTTCACATTTTCAGGTGTATCTTGCTAAGCTCGAGGAACTTTCACTTATACTGTACGGAATATCGGACCCTTTATTTTATCCACGGGAGTCGTATACTCTCATTCTGTCAACTATGACCGTGTACAAGTCTTAAATAATTCGTCATCGAATTTTAGTATTGAGGCTTTAATCTTCAACTTCCAGAAGAGTGTCACTAAGAACTGAATATTATTTAAGCATTTAGACGTTACGTCATCGATCTTTGCGCTTGTAAATTTGAAATTACCTTTTTCTTTCCTTTAAATTTAAACTAGCATCTCTGTATCCGTTTCCTTTAATTAAGCTCCGTCGATTTGTCACAACTAGGTTTTAAATAGTTTTGTGGTTCTGTTATGATACCGCTTGAAGTAACTGAACGGGGGAGTGTTTGTCCACACAATTCTGCTTTACGAAACCTATTAGTGTAATCAGGCCGGTTCCCCTCGCTAAACGCAGTCCTCCTAATATTCGTCTAGTAATGGACCCTTCAAAGTGGCTACCAGACACTTACTTTTCACTCAAAATAACCGATCTGAAACTCAAAGTGCACAAAACGCGACCCTAAGGCTGTTTGCCAATACCTTTAACTGATTGGTTAGTCGTTCGTCGTCAAACACTGTAGTTTAGTTCTTCTCGTTGGTACTAACCTTGACTGAAGTGAGTGTTTCTAATGATGGCGGTCTTAACAGAGCTGAAAGAGAGAAACAGACCAAATACCAAGGTCTCATGTATGATATGAAAAGAAACTGGAACCTAAAGGGGATATCGATCATACCAGTTATCATAGGTGCCACAGGACTTATGAAGAAGAACCTGAAGTCCTACCTAAATAATATTCCTGGTGAACCAAGTGCAAAAGAGATTCAGACAATTGCACTTAAGGGAACAGCGAGGATACTAAAAAGAGCTCTCGGTTGGTTTCAATAAAAAAGCGGGGCAATGTTGGCAGCTGGTTTGGCTGCCCCATACCCAGCATTACAATCTTCAAAGGAAGAAAAAAAAAAGAAAAAAAAAGTTAATGACTGCTATATCGCTTCTCTCTATGTAGTCGAGGCTAGTCGTAGTGTCGGGGTTGTAAATAACTGTTTTCAAACTAAAACAATTCAATAATCAATGATAACTCAGAGACCATTTTCTTATACACGAGAATAATTTTTCATATTATATTTCAGGGTATACTTTGTGTAAAGTAAAGTTAATTCTATTCTAATTCTGTTCTTAACGGTTTTAAGATGCAGAATTCTTTTTAACTTGGATTCTTTAAGAACGTTTATCAGTCAGAGAAGAAAAGCTTTTAAACTTAACTCTTTTAAGGGGATGTCCAGCCCTGAGCAGAAGTTCGAAGCTGGGGTGTACTCTTTGACAGCCAGCAATCAAGTCTACTTTTCATCTGTAAGCACAATGGCTTTTATGAAACCCTAACTCCGACCACTATCTTTTTGAGATTAACATTTCCTCCTCTATTGTTTGCAGGTTACCCTTCCCCTTCTCTTCTCCTTGTCTTCTCTTTTCTTTCGCTTCTCTTTCTCCTCTCTTTCTTTCTTCTTTTGAATCTGTTTTCGTCCTTTCGCTCTCTTAATCCATATATCGCTTACATTTTCTTTTTCTGTCTCTCTATATCTCTCACTCATGGGGACTTTCTATCTCTTTTCTCTCACTCAACAAGCAACCGTCTATCCAGCTGACTGGGTGGGCCCATGCTTAATACAGCCTGTCAGGTTTTTTGATCAAATATCACTAACTGAAAAAGGCGAATGCGCAAAGGAGAATCTATCTAAATAGCATTTTTAGGAATATGAATAAATTCTTTATAGTACTTCAAATGAAACTGTCAAAAGCACCGAAGACGCCTAATGTGATATTGATCGTTTGCCACGCAATTAATATATGGAATAGATTTTTTAAAGATATCAATTTCAGGAAATTTATATCGATGAACTCGATTTCAATCTGTATTTTTACATTATGGGTTTTGCTTATAAACTGAAGTACCCTTCTATTCAAGATGAGAACCGGCATATGTTAGTATATATATATATATATATATATATATATATATATATATATATATATATATATATATATATATATATATATATATATTTGTAGTCATCGACATACAGTCCTGTTTCGTTGTATCACAACTCATCAGTCGGCAATTCTCCCACTCGACCATGGAATCGACGCCGGTAAATAACTCGTCGGATGTCTATTTAAATAGACACCGCCACCACTTTTATAGTGCTCTAATCGCCTGTTCGTAAATAAACAAACAACGAGCTTCGCATTTTAAGCCAATTAAGTAGCGGGTGAGATTATTTACGACAGTACTCTACCCAAAGAGAGGGTCTTAAAATATATTTGTAGTCATCGACATACAGTCCAAATTGGTTAAAGGGATAATTATTCCCAACTGGCGTTTAAGTAAAAAAGCACTTTCGCAAATACTTGAATTCATTCCAAACGTATCGCAAAAACAAAAACAAATAACATCTACATATATATATACATATATATATATATATATATATGTGTGTGTGTGTGTGTGTGTGTATACATATACTAGCTTACCCTGCTATGCATTGCTGTGGCTCAATTTGGTGTAAAATAAAGCTGAAGGTAGCAAAAATGTTGAAACGCTAAATGTTTTTTTTGTTGTTTTCTGTATACAAAAATGTGAGTTAGTAATTAATATTTGAGTGATGGGGGGGGTTACTATACACAGATTCGAAAAAGTTGTCCAAAAACAAATAAATGAAAGCAAAGGTAAGGTAAGTTACGTTTCTACCTAACTGGATAATTGTTTAGTGTTTTTATGTAATGTAAAATGTTTAATCGGTTGGAAAAACAGGAATGGTTGCAGACTCTGTTGAATATGTTAAGTTTGGGAAAGTAAGTTGAAAACTAAAAACTATGCAATACAGTGTCAAAAACTCACCGAATATATGTTACCATGACATAGGCTGACATAATCGGTGGGTTTGTGACAGTATTTTGTATAGTTTTTAGTTTTAACTCACTTTCTCAAACTTAATATAATCAACAGTGTCCGCCACCATTTGTATCTTTCAAATACACCGATAAACACTGTTTTTCGAGCCGATTAAACATTACATTAAATGAAAAGGGTTTGTTTTACTAAACACAGATACAAAGAAGTTGCCAAAAAATAAATATATAAAAAATAAATGTTATCAAAGGCAAGAAAAGTAAATGTTCTAACTAACTGGATAAGATTGTAGTGTTTTTATGTAATGTATAATGTTTAATCGGTTCAAAAACATGCGGTGTTTATCGGTATATTTCAAAAATACAAATGGTGGCAGACTATCAACACGTTAAGTTTGGGGAAATTTGGGAAAATGGGTTTAAACTAAAAAAACTATACAAAATACTGTTAGGAACTCACTCAATATATGTTACTGTGACGTAGGCTGACATATAATCAGTGGTTTTAAACTTTTGCTCGATACAGGTGACGACTTTTAAGAGTCCCTTTTAGTGATTTCCTGGTTTGAGGATATTTGCACAACTAAACAGCAAATCTGCTCCAAAAATCCGGTATTATTTTACTTTAAGGCCTGTCTCATGTTCGTATATAACAAAATATTTTATTGTAGATTTCGGTGTACTAAAAACGAATCTGCAAACCGTTTCCGTTGCAAAAAGAAAGTTTTCATGATATGAAGAAATTACTTTTTCGAAAAGTGGGTGATCACTTTTCAATGTAAATTTAACTTAGAATGAGCACCACCTTAGCGAGGGGCATTTTTCTCTGTGTTTCTTGGCTAAAAAGTGTTTTGTTTGATTTCTTTTGCATGGTAATAACGCCTGAACTCTGGGACTATTTTCCATTTAACAGCCGTAGCCTTCGTTTATGCTACACGTGAGCATAAATGAAAGCTGTTTAGCCAATAAACATGCGGAAAAAATTCCCCCCTCTCTCAGCTGGCTAGAAAGTGGGTCCTTATTTTAATTTAAATTTACATGGAAAAGTGATCGCCTACTTTTCGAAAAAGTAATTTCTTCATATCATAAAAACTATTTTTTTTCGACGGAAACGGTTTGCAGATTCGTTTTTAGCACACCGAAATCTACAAAAAACAATTTTTGTTATATACGAACGTGAGACGCACGACCCTTTATGGAAAATTTTATCAAAAAGTCGGGAGAAAATAGTTTTCAATAAAAAGAGCAAATTAATTCGAAAGAAAAAAAATGGATGCTATTTGAAAAAAAAATTTTCTGTGTGTTTCTTGGCTAAAAAGTTTTTTGTTTGATTTCTTTTGCATGGTAATAACCTCTG
>NC_136510.1:82790158-82917658 GCF_053919585.1 Euprymna scolopes
CAGAGGTTGTGCTATATAAAAACACACCTGGGACCTCACAGCGGATCAAATCCATCATCCACTACAGCTTCACCTACAGTGGTACAAGAACATTGAACTGTATTCCAGATGGCTGGAAAAGATACCCGACCAATCACCAACACCAGGCTACCCTAGTCCCAATATCAATCGCCTAGTGGACTGGACCTCTGTATGAAGTGGGCAGCCCGAGTGCAGTTGACCTCCAGCTCAGTTGGTAAAATAACCGACGGAATAACACAAACAAAAACATAAAACATGTACTTTGACGCTTCATGAATGAGTGACACCCGCCATTAATTGTAACAAGATGAAATACAATTACTTGTTCTGACTTCATATTGTGTATCTATGTGTACGCGTGAAATTTATTTCGAAAACTATTTTAATTATTAAATAATTGTGCATCATATTGTTTCTCGTAACGTTTAGATATGCTACTAAACTCGACATGATAATTAAGTTGATTTAATTAGTTCTACTTGAAATTACTTATTTAGATTTTCGAATTTCGCGATTATAACGAAAAAGCGCCAAGCAATGATTTCTCAGGAACAGAAGCGTTGATATCCCTTAGAAGTTATGCCCAATCTTTAGACGCTTAGTTTTATGTCCATGGATAAAATTCTGAAATATCGATCGATCTCGAAGTGTAATCCAATATAAAAATGTGTCCAATAAAAGATAGGAGGAATTAAGAACTACTGGCGCCATATGACTTCCGTTTCTTTTTTTTTAAACTTTAGTTAAGTTTAAGAGATCAAGGGAGCTAACTCCTGCTTGAGCTAACACTTGATTCCGTTACGATTTATATCCGAGAATAAACGCTGTTCACTTTACATGACTGCTATTTGTATTTTGTTATAGCTTGGTCTTCCAAGGATTGCTTCTTAGTATTTCTGAAGATTATTTTTATTAAGCCAGTTGCTCATATCACAATGTGTATTTCTTTCAAAGACCATGTCTTTTACAGATCTTTACGTCTTGATAGTTTGTTGTCTTCCTGTTCAGCTCAATTAAGGCCGAAATCATTTGGGATTGTGACATCGAAAATGAGCGCAGTTTACTTGGCTTGTTTCATATTACACTGTCTGGCTTGATGGTCCTGGCTTTTATATATCTTCTCATCTGTATGTCTTTGTCATAGAACACGATCACTTTTCTGTTTGATGTTATTGGTGGTTCATGTTCCCAGATGTTCGTCGATCTGTCAAGTTGCATCTTTCCACAGATCTTCCATTGCAGGGATTTACATACTTTGTTGTAGTGGGCAGTGTAAACACCATCTGCCAATAAAATTGGACATCCATATTTTAGGTAGCATGGGCTCTCAATCGATGAGTGGCAAAACCTGCATTGACCATTTGCCTGTAGACCAACCAGTTTTTTTTAATCCATTTGTGAGAAAGTCCTGATCTTGACTGGCTACAATGAGCTTTTCTTTATCAAATTGAAGTCTCCGGCCCTTCAGCCATTGAAGTGAAACATCCCTGCCCATGTACTCCTGGTTTAACTTCTCCAGAAACTTCCCCACTCTTTTATGTTGCTCCCATCCTTGTGTTATTGTATCCATCTCGATTTCCGTGCATTTCTTTCTTTCTTTTTTCTTGTAATCTGTGCTGCTGGTTCATCATAAACCTCGGCAGTATTTTCCAGTATGATACCTCTAAGGTTTTCAGCAATCTTTGTATTTGAGGTTTGTTGGAGTAGACATTCATGATGGTCCCTCACTATTTCCATTGTCATACCGGTTGGGCTTTTGATGGGCTGTATTGGGAATTACGAATTAGCGATAAGTTGTATCTCTTCATAAAAATCGACCTGTAGTAGATTTCTTACATCTAATTCATTAATTGTTACAATATCCTAGTAGTAGTGATTGTAGAGGGAGACAACTCCTTCTAGCTGTTCGAGGGAAGAAACTATTAGAATATAAAATTTTCTGACATTTAGGGACAACAACAGTGAAGGGGTGAGATCTTATTTCGAAGAGGGTTTGTCGGGGATATGTTCGTCGAGGGGGTACAAGGGAAACAAGTTCATCAAAACACATTCCATTAAAATATTTGTAAAACAGACACAGTGATGTAACATTGACGCGATGAGGCATGGTCTAGAGCTTAGTTGATAAAGTGAGACCGATTAGATTGATAACTTTTTTAAACTTGATCTAAGATGGGGAGACTAGTGGTAGATGCACCAGCCCAGATGCGGCAACAATACTCCATGCATGTGCGAATGGTGGCATTCTAAAGGTACAGGATCCTCTCAGGCGTAAGTAGTCGTCTAGCTCGATAGAGGAAACCCACTTTCTTTGCAGCAGTTTTTGCAATGTCCTCTATGTATTTGTTCCAGTTCATATTACCCCCAAATGTTAGATCGAGGAGTTATAAGGTAGAATTCTGAGGTAGGGTTCTATTTGTCATGGATATAGGGGGTTGAGAGGCGTCTTGTAATTTTTACAGAAGAGCGACTTAGTTTTACGAGCATTAAATGTTACCATCCATTTGCGTCCCCATTCCTCTATAGTCTAGAGGTCATTTTCTAACAATTCTGCCATTTTCTTAGTTTTATGTACATCTGTTCTTCCCTCATGCATATTATAGAGCGTTGTATAATCAGCAAATATATCCATCTCGGACACAATATTATCAGGGAGGTCGTTTATGAATATCAGGAATAATAATGATTCAAGGATCGACCCCTGATCCCGCATTAATGTAATGCTGCTTGGATGTACGTCCATCAATGACAACCTGTATATTTCTATTGTCTAAGAAGGATCTAATTATATTTAGTAAACGTCCAGTATGATTTAATTTTCATTAGCAGCCCTTTATGCCAGACTTTGTAAAAGGCCTTGGATATATCAAAGGCCACAGCAGTAGCTTGTCCTCATTGTATTGGTTTGAATTCGTGTTGTCTGTACTTATGATCAGAAGTGGAGACAACTCAAGCTTGATTTATTCAAATAAAAATTATTACAAGGGGTGACAAGTGAAGATTTACTTATTCGAATAGTAAATAAAACAGAACAAACTTTATCTATTCAAGTGGAAACTGACACAAACTACAGAAACTTTACTTACTCGGTGTTTATGAAACTGTTATATATTTTACACAAACATAAAGTGAACTAGATATGTGCATTTTAGCAATTTTCCAATCATTATATACATAGCTAAATTGTATATCTGACCGTTTGCGTTATTGATGGATATCAAAAGCATATCGATAACGGTGTGTGTGTGATTGGGAGACAGTATTCGATATAAACGCATATAGAGTTCGGTCGATGTACTATCCGGGGATAAATCTTATCGAATTTTACAAGTTGGCTAAAAAGATAGGTTCACGTGAGTTTCAAACAAATCCGCTAGGCAGCAGAGGCTCTCTCCATCAAAGGAAATCGATAACAGGAGATCAATACACTTGCATCGAGGAATAAACGCTGATCGATAAATATACAAAACCCTAGATAATTTGATGTTAGTCATACATGTACATAATAAAACTAAATTTGCATAGATGTGCCATAAGTGTATGAGTCTGGGGCGTTTGTACTTTTTTATGTACATAAAAGTTAGTCATAGACAAGCGTTTCTTGTTTACTAGCTGTCATAACTCCGATCGTTTTTTATCTTACTTCGAATTGTTTTAATATTTCATCATTTTATTCTATACTTCGTTTTATTTTATTTATTTTGTATCTAAAATAGTATATATTATTATTGTTATTATACTTAGTAGTAGTAGTAGTAGTAGTAGTAGTAGTAGTAGTAGCAATTACTCACAAGGAGTAGTCACACAAGCCATCATCAAAGATGGCTCTTTGAGAACAACTTGTGGTGTTCCCTTGAGTCTGAGTGACAACAAGTTTCACCAGATTTCCAGTACTCTCCACCTCTTTCGATAACCTTTGCCAAAGTATTTGCGTTATCGCAACAGCCGCTTACCATTGATTTGTCGTTGGCGGCGACCATTAGTCTTCACTGGAATGTGGGTGGCAATAAGCCTCCTCAAAGTCCCAATCCTCTTTGCATTCATCCAGCGGCGGTCTGGCTAGTGCTTTATCTCCTCGGCTATTCAATTCTCTTTGACCCTCATTATTTGGTGTGCTGCCCGTTCACCCACAGAAAAAAAGGGGGTGGCCATTTTCAATTATACTGTTTCATGATTCCATGTGATGTTCTTTTGTGGATTTCATCTGTAAACGTTTCTGTGTCCAGTTTGTATGTAGTTTATGTGTAGTGTTAGTTTCCACATTCAAGGATTTTCCTTGATATTTTTGCAGTTTCTATTATTGAAACTCGTTGTATCTTCCCAGCAATTCCTCTGATTGCAATCTCTCCTATTCTTTTTTCAAAGTTTTTCAGTATCGTTCCTAGCGCTCTTACTTTTAGTGGTGGTATCTTTACTTTCTTCATTTCCCAGATTCCTTTCAGGTCTCTCGTTAGTTCTGCTTTATCTCTCTCTCTCTCTCTCTCTCTCTCTCTCTCTCTCTCTCTCTCTTTTCTGTCTCCCTGATCTTCACTCTGTGGTCTGCTAGAACGACAAAATCTAAAATCTGGCAAGATTTTTCCTACTTATGTCCCCCGGTCTTATTGCTGGGATTGGTTTATTCGTTTGTATATCTATGCCCCATAGAATCTTGTGACTTATTTTCCAGTATTGCTGTCGGATTGTGTTTGGCACCATCTTTCTGTGTTTTCAAGATGCATTTGCTTGCAATAATTGTAAATGTACTATGTTCCCCACTTGACCGTGTCTATTTTTATATGCTTTTTGGGCTAGTTTGCTGCATTTACTTATTACGTAGTTTATTGTTTCGTCTCTTAATTCGCAGAGTTTGTATTTGCTGTTTCCTTGTGTTTTTTTCGATGTTTGCTTGGATGTGGTTAGTTCTAATTGAGTTATCTTGAGCAGCTGTTATTAGTGATTCAGTTTCCCTGTTTATGTGCCCTTATTGTAGCTATTTCCAGTTGTTTTCGTTTATCTCTTCTTTTGTCAGTCGTAATAATCGTCTATGTAGCTGTTTCTCTTCCCATTTTTTCCTTGCTTTATTGCTCTTTTCTTTTTCTATCTTGTTTGTTTCTTCGTTGTACGTTGCTTCAGTAATTATCCTTTCCGTGTTTTTCATTACGTATTTTTCATATTATTTTTTTTATACAGTCTTCTCTATAGACCAGCCTTCTTCCTCTGTCTTTCCTTTTTACATATAGTCGGTAAGTATCATCTTTCGGGTGTAGTGCATTTTGCATTGTCATGAGTTTCCTGGTCTTCTGATCGATATTCCTTAGTTCCTCTCTTTAGTCTAGCTTATAAACAGTCCAGAGTATCTTATTAGTGACAGTACCCACGTGTTTATTTCTTTTAATTATGTTTCGACTATCTAGTTTTGTTTCGAATAGTTGTCTGGTCCTTCTGAGATATTCTTTTCCTATTTTCTCTCTATCATTATTATTGGTTCACAATGAACTTTCACACAGGTTATCAAGGATCTCCCCTTGAAAAAAAATCCTGAATGGTACCCTGGAAGCTGAGTGACAACAAGTCTCCCCAGATTTCCAGTAGTCTCCACCTTTTTCGACATTTGCAAATAAATTTGCGTTATCACAACAGCTGTTTGCCATTGATTTCTCGTTGGCAGCGGCTATTGGTCTTCTAGAACTTGAGTGGAAATAAGCCTCTTCAAAGTCTCAGTTCTCTTCACACTTCACTGTGATCACGGAGATCTGGTCAGTGCTCTCTCCTCGGTCTTTCCTTCCTCCTTGACTCTACTTGGCTGTTTTATCTCACTATTTTGAGGGGGCAGTGATGTGGTAAGGGGGATTATTGTTATTATTGACTCACATTGAGCTTTCACACAGGTCACCAAAGATTGGAAACCTGTGGTGTTATCTGAAAGCTGAGTGATAACAAGCCTCCCCAGACGTTCAACTATCTCCACCTCCTTCTATAGGATTTGAAAATAAATTTGCGTCATCGCAACAGCCATTGATTTCTCGCTGGCAGCAGCCATTGGTCTATACTGGAATTTGAGTGGCACTCAGCCTTCCCATGGTTCCAGTTCTCTACGTGTTTGTCCAGTGGAGGTCTGGTCAGTGCTCTCTCCTCGGTCTTTCCATCCTCCTTGGTCCTTCTCTGCTCTTTGGTATCACTTTGGTGAGGAACGGTGATGAGACAATGGGATGGGATGTGTGATGGGGATGTAGAACTTATAGATATGCAGCTTCTGTGGTCTTCATTCCCTGTAATGCTTTTTCATTATATTTTATTCTTGTATTATTTTCCGCATTCAAGGGTTTCCTTAATATTTCAACTATTTTCACTATCGTTAGTTGTTGTATTTTTGCCATTCCTATTATTATTATTATTATTATTATTATTATTATTATTATTATTACTATTATTATTATTATTATTATTATTGTGGTTCTAGGAGAAGATGTTGCTGCAGAATGCCGGATTTGATGTAAGGCCTCAGAGTCAATTGCGCACCTTGCAGCAGGTGTACTGGATCGACCCAGAGAATGTACCGCAAAAGACACGATCGCACGGGACTCCATATATATTGGGAGTTCTATAAGAAAGTTGGGGTGAAGTGTGCTGGAAAGTTAATTGAGGGTGTGCCTGATAAAGTGAGAACAAGTGAGGATGGCAATGTAGAGTGGTGGGACAAAGCTGTAATAACGACCAAGCGATTGGAACATAATCGTCCGGATTTGGTCGTCATTGGCAAGGTCTCATAACACTGGCCAATTGTAGACTTCTTAGTACACTGGGACAGAAACTTGGCCTTGGAGATAAGGCGTATACACAGGGTTTAAACACAAATAATCCCAGTCGTAATTGATACGCTAGGAGTAGTATCAAGTCGTCCGGAGGACAATTGAAAAAATAACGAAAATTTCGAGCGCTTGTACCCGCGGCACATGTAAGGGGTTCTGTCCCAACCTTCACGTCACATTTTGACAATTGATCTCTACTAAATAGTTCATGCATTATTTTTCAATCGACTTTTCTCCCTTTTTTTCTTATTATTGTTGTTATTATTAATTATTATTTTATTAGAATAATTATTAACCTTATTTACTCACTAGTAGTTCTCCCACAGACCATCACCAGCAATTGCTTATTAACAATGATCTTTTGTGTTTCCTGAAGCCTGGATGACAACACGTCTTTCTAGATTTCTAGTTTTCTCTATCTCTCCCAATAACCAGTGCAAATGTCTCAACGTTATCTCAATAACCACTTGCCATTGATTTGTCGCTGGCATCGGACGTTGTTGTTCTAAGTCCTGAGTCAGTTTCCGCACTATTCCAGTTGAAGTCTGGCTAATGCTTTTCCTTCTTCTGACCCTTCGCAACTTTGCTGTGTGTTGCCATCCGATGTAGACGCCAATAATTTTCAGGGGAAGCTATAGTATTTTGTAGTTTCAGTTGTCTTTCTTCCCTATGACCGTCGTCTTTCTTTTTTAGTGTCATTCCTTACTACCACGTTCCAGTAACTAGTTTGTGTTCGGAGTAGATGTAGCTTGATTTCTGCACTCTAGGGTTTTCCTTAAGATTTCAAGTATTTTCATGATTTCTATCCATATGTTTCTCCGTCATTACTCTGATTCCAATAACTCCAATTCTTTTACTCATGTTTTTTTTCCTAATGGCCGTACGGTAATTAATGTTATCTTGACTTTTTTTTATATTTCCTACTCTTATGAATTTTTTATCAAGTTCGGTATATTTGCTCCGTCTTTCTGCTTCCTTGTTATTCACCGTATCGGCTGCTGGGACGGCGAAATCTAAATTGTTTCCTACTTGTAAGGCATTATTATATCCGGTCAACTTGCTTGGATCAGTTTATTTGTTTATACATTCATATGCCAAAGGTTTCTATAATTTTCGTTTGCAAGTATTACTATTACGATTAAAGTTTACTATGTGTCTGGGTATTAATTTATTTATTGCTATATTCAGACAATGTTCAACTGGAACCGTAGAAATTCAACGTCTCTGTCATTTCATTGTCTGAAGATAGCGGTTTCAATCCTACCCAAAGCCGGCCAGGGGCTTACTTGGCCAAAACCTGGTGAGACGACAACAACTCCGGGTGACAGTAATTGCTGAGAATGCAGTTAGGAGATTCGAAGTTCCTATCCGTCGCGGTTACCACCTGACGAAGGCCAGAGGAATAGTTGTCCGAAACGTCGTGAAACAACAACTAATAAAGATGAGAATAATAGTCCGCAATAAAAAAAATAATATAAATAATACTCATCTCAATAATGAATTCAAATTAAAATAATATTTATCTGGGTGTCCAAAGTTCAGTTGTTTACGAAGTAATGTACTATCTTAACGACCTTGTCGTGCCTGTTTTTATATTCATTAAGAAGCTAATTTGCTGCATTCACATATCATATTGTCTACGGCACGTTCTCTTATTTACAGAGTTTATATGAGTTTTTTTTCTTGTTTAATTGATCTTAGCTTTGATGAAGTTGTTTTAAGTGCGTAATTTTGTGCGGATGTTAGTAGTGATTACCTTACACAGCCTAACATTATAAGTGCATTTGAGAAGTTTTATTACTGCACAAGCAGTAAGGCCAGGCATATGAAATTAACAGTTTTTTTATATGGCAAAGTGTGCGTTCGAAATAAATGTTTCTGTTTAGAGCACAACTGAATTAGGATATTTGACTTTTGCATTTTAAACCTTGATTCAAGCAATATAATTTTATAAAGTCAACAGTATATTCTCTACAAAGCAATGTACACTACAATGTACTGTAAGCATAGTAACTGCGGGGAAGTATCTTCCGGTGCACCGCGATGGATCCACGACTAGAGCAGACAATCAATCAGTTTGATTGAAACATGGGTGATTTCACCTATTTCGTTCACAATAAAAATATAAGAGTGTGAAATAATATATCCTCATTCAATCCCACGTAAGCTTAGATCTATCTGCCAGTATTAAGACTACATATATATTTATGCGTGTACACACACACGTATATATATATATATATATATATATATATATATAATTATTTTTTTACTATAATAATTAAATACCTACAGACACTAGTGTTTCATCCTTTCGGGAATCTTCAGTGCAGGGTGTCACGATTAACACCAGTCGAACGATTCGAACCCCGCAACACGAGACATCTCTGGCTCGATTAGCGGAGACCGTATCCATTCAGCTACGATTAACCGCGAAGGATAACGTTGAATTTTTAAACATCTTAATTTTAAATGTTCATTTACGTCAGTCAGACAGTGATCTAATCGTTATACGATGATCTATGCATAAGAGCTAAATTGACCGACTTTAATTCAACTGAAAGTGCTCAACGATAAGAAACGAATTTCTTAAAGGGGCTGTCATAATTATTTTTTTACTATAATAATTAAATACCTACAGACACTAGTGTTTCATCCTTTCGGGAATCTTCAGTGCAGGGTGTCACGATTAACACCAATCGAACGATTCGAACCCTGGAACACCGCTAATCGAGTCAGAGATGTCTCGTGTTCCGAGGTTCGAATCGTTCGACTGGTGTTAATCGTGACACCCTGCACTGAAGATTCCCGAAAGGATGAAACACTAGTGTCTGTAGGTATTTAATTATTATAGTAAAAACATACTATATATATATATATATATATATATATATATATACGGTCTCCGCTAATCGAGTCAGATATATATATATATATATATATAATTAGAAAAGCATTCCATCCAAGGCATGAAAATTATTAAACTAAATGTTTTTACAATAGGCTTTAAAAATAAAGGTATAAGATTCAATTTGAAATTTTTTTATCTTCAAAGTGCACTTTTGTAAATTTTACAAAGTAAGGTATAAAAATTTTAATTTTAATGGAATAAAAAGAATACCTTGGATTTATTTTATGCAATGTACATTCTGTTGCACTTTAACAAAAAATCATTGAAAATTATATATCTATATCATTAATTGCTAGATGAAAGATGATGTTTTTAAATTGCGTGTGTGGGTCTATTTGTTCTAGGCTGAAAAATATGCAAAAGATTAAAATCATTGAATTCTAATAAGGGTTGTTGATAGTGCTCAATCAGAGAGCAAATTATAATTTTTAGCTTATCAAATAGTATTTATTTTAACTTTTAGTTTGTTATATATATATATATTTGTGTGTTTGTGTGTGTGCACTGTGTTTTATAGTTGATTGTAATGTTTTCTTTAAGTAATTCTTTATATTCATGTTTTTCCAGTTAATAGAAGTTATGGGTTTTATCTGCTTTGACAAAGATGTGCTTAGAGTTTGTCATTTCCTTTACTGTTTTGCCCAGTGATTGAGCACTATCAACGACCGTTGTTGGAATTCAATGATTCTAATCTTTTGAATATTTTTCAACTTGAAACAAATACATGCTTCCTTTACAGTTGTGCACTTTCAAACGTTGGATCGTAATTGGTAAATATAGAAAAGATTAACGTTAACATATATTTTAAGAAAATATCCATCATAAAAACTGAAATTACTTAATCTTTCTAATGATGAAAATATGCTGAATTATAGCGAAAAATGAAATTGAAGACGTTTTTTTATTAAAATGGTATGAAAACAACCCAAACTATTTCGTATTTTAGAGCCAAAAAAGAGCACCGTGGCTTGGACAACTTGAGCATTTTAAAAATGATTTATGACCATGATAAACAAACTAACTTTCACAAAACTAAAAACAATTTCCAAAAACATCCCCAACAATATAATTTAAAGAATATACCTTCAAATATATACCAAGCATTACAAAAAAGGCGTATTTTTATAAAGATAAATTAAGCCCCTCCCCCCAAAAAAAATCCGTCCATTCTTTAACCACTAAGTACTTTCATCTGAACATTGTGGAAAAAATAATGATAGTCTTTTGATTTAAAACAAGTCTCTGCATCTTAAGTAAAAAATACAGTTTTTATTTTTCAATGACGTCAGAAAATAAGTTTGAGTTTAATGGCTTCATATGATGCATCTCAATTGCTTACTTTGATAACAACGCAAAAGAATAAAAAAAAGTATATCAGTGCTTTGAGTTAGTTTGTATAACTAAGATCTTTTTTCTCTTTTTTCTCAGAAAATCATTAACTTTTGTCACGATATTAGTCACAAACAAACTCATAGATAAATACGAGGTGAACGACCTTAGGTTATCGACCGTCAGGAAACGAGTCAATGTAGATATTTTTTTTTATTTGCCGTCGCCCTAAGCACAGATTCAAGATTATGCAACATTCTCAAGTTCCGATGTGGTTAAGCATCATTAATTCATTTTCATATGCATCAGGTGGTTTTTGTTGGCATTCGTTTTCTCGATATCGTTCAAGCTAGAATTCTTTAGGATTACTTACGGAATTGGCCTTCTAAAGGATGCTAACATTTCGAGAGCAAATATTTCTTTTTTACATGTTAGATTTGCAGACAACTTCTTGCACACACGCGTGTGCGCACGCACACACACACTTATATATATATATATATATATATATATATATATATATATATATATTTCACTTCAGAATAATGTAATGCATAAATCTACCGGTATGGAAATCCAGTGATTATCGGTCTTACAAAATATTATCGGATGTAATATTTTACAAAGACAATCCCAGCTACATAAAAATTGCTCAATATACCGGATAGAGTAAATACAATTCGGATATGAAATTGAATATCCTTTTCATTTTGAAACAATATATGTTACCTTACTCTATGATTTAAACACGTTAAAAACTTTCAATTATGGTTTTCTATGTTGTTTTTTTTTTTTCATTTAGCAAATTTGGTATAAACCATTTATAATATTTGCTATTCCGCCAACCCTCTGAGGAGATGAGTAAACATCGAAGATTAAGGAGGTATACTTATTGAAATGTATTCTTTGTCTTGCATTTAATAAAAATTTTAGATTGAAATTTAACCATTGCACATCATAAAATTTAAATTACTAAATTATATATATATATATATATATATATATATATATATATATATATATATGTGTGTGTGTGTGTGTTTGTTTACTGTTTTGGAGGAAAAGAATTCCAACAAAGTGCTCGATTACAAAGAAAAACTTTTTTTTATAAGAGCTTAATATTTATTTATTTAATAGTACAGAAGTACAGAAAAACATTAGTACCGTCGGTTTCAAGCCCAACATAAAGGGGACCAGAAAATGGTAAAACGTAAATGATGTTAGGCTCTCGTCAGCCATGTTGTTTCTGTCTGAGGAAAAAATTTCAGGCCCGCATTTATTTTTTATAATGATGTTCATTTTTATTTAACTAGAGCTTATTCCTATCTCTGTATATTTTATTTTATACTAATATGAATTTTCTAATTTTTAAATTTTTTATTTAATGCATTTTAGTAAATATGTACTGTTTTGTTTTTGTATGATTTCCGGTCTGCCTTCTGTTAATTTTAGCTGGTACAAGGGAGATAATTACTTTATCTTATTAATTTTCCTTCTTTGTTCCAGTTAAGAGGATATAATCCATGTTTCAGTTGGTCCAAGGGAGGTAATAAATCTATCCTATTTATTTTTTAAACTTTTTTATTTTATTTTATTTTAAATAGTTGAGGGAGGTATGCAGGCTATTTGATTTCTAAGTCTTTTATATAGGTGTATTGTATTCTTTAAGGTAGCCATAAGTCTATACTTAATTTTTATACTCAATATTTATACTTACAATTGTCTAAATGCCCATTTTCACTTTACTAATTATGCGCTAAGTTGACTGCATCTAGAATACTCTTGAAGAAATTCCTTTAGGTGGGGTCTTCGTTATATATATATAAGATTTTTGGATAAGTAACATACAAATAATTTAATAGAGCAAAGAATGGCTATACATCAACATGATGAGTGAAAAGACATGTCTACCAAAACTATAAGGACATAAAGACACACAGGATAACCTGCTGAACGACTATGTTAAAACATTAAACTGTACAAGTGTGGGGACAGATCTACTACTGCATTAACGTGCGCGGGTTACTGCTCGCGTAACAAAAAGGATACCTTATTAAAAAAAAGTAACACACGACATGGGTAGATAAAAACATCTTGAGAGAGGTAAAAAAATAATAGGGAAATGAATATAGACATATTACAAGAAGGTACACGACGGAATCCCACAGTTATACATCATTAAGAATATACAAGATATCTGACAAGATTATTAATTATTGCTAGGAGAGCAATGGAAACATTTAGACTGGAATTGACAACTGAAGGGAAGCACCTAACTGATATAAGAATACAACTAGGCACTTTCCAAGGAGACTCACTATCACCAGTACTCTTTATCACAGCAATGATTCCAGAAAAATATCAGGTCATCCCATAAATTCTGTCCTAATTTATAAATAAAGAAAAGAACTAACCAAGTGCATATTATTAAAGATTTAATCATCAATATACTTTCCCTGATTATCTATGACTTCCTTCCATCTATTAACAAGCTTATTAATCCCATAACTGTAAAAACCTTTGGACTTTGATTCGAAGTACTCACAAATGTTAGTTTCAACATCTTTCTGCGTTACCAAAGCCGTTCCTTCAAAATTATTTTCTAAGCTATGAAACAAATGGTAGTCTGAAGGAGGAAAATCAGGAGAATAGGGTGGGTGAGGAAATTTCTCTACATCTGTTTTTGAACCCAGTGAACGACGGGTACTTTTGCTAGTATATATATATATATATATATATATATATATACTATCCTTCCTAATTAACCTTTATGTATTACTTTATATACAGGTACTTAGCCAGTTTTTTGTTTATTTGCATTTTGTATAAGTCTCATCCTCTCCTTGTCTGATAAGAAGTATTTAGCTTCGAAATGCATGGCCTAAAATTTGTTTCTTAATTCTCCTCTTTACCTTTTCTTATCGTTCTGATAATATAATAAGCATAAATATAAATATATATATATATATATATATATAACTTTTATTCCTCATCTTTCATTTAATATATACTTGTAGTTCAGCCCGGCTTTGCTCCGGCCCACTATACTGTTAATAACTTTATGTGCGTGTGTGTTTATATATAAAAATGTTTGACTTGTGTCCAGGAAACCTACATCTAAAATTGCAAGTGTTTTGATCCATAATTAGCAGAGGAGTTTGGTAGAGTCTTCAAAGGTCAACTTTTTCAACTTTGACTTCTTGGCAGCCAAATTTTCGCCCAAAATTTAAAAGCTTGCTGTATGTCTGAATACCCTTTATGTAAAAATTTAAATGTTTAGACCCAAAATTTGCTGAATAGTTTGCTAGAGACCATAAAGGTAAAACCTTTTGAACTTTGAGTCCTTGGCACGACCAAAACCTAATTAAAAACTTGCCCCATGTTTGAATACACTTTATGTAAAAATCCTAATGTTTAGACCAAAAATTGGCAAGTAATTTGGTAGAGACCGCAGAGGTAAAATTTTTAAAAAATGTGACCCCAATTTTGACCAGTTAGCATTTATTGTTTAGGGCTCAAATCAATTTAAAAAGTGTTATCCATGTCCAAATAACGTACATCTAAAATTTCAAATGTTTAGACCCAATATTGGCGAAGGAGTTTGGTAAAGTTTTAAAGATCAAATCGTTTAACTTTGATTCCTTGATTGAAAAGATTATCCCAAATCTCAATATCTTTTATGTACAAATCTCGAGTAGACTGAAAATTGGCAGAGTAGTTTGGTAGGAAAATATACACAGACAGATGATTACACTTTTATAGATATATAGATATATAGCTGCAGATATATATATATATTTGCAGATATATATATATATATGCCTGTGTGTGTGAGTGTGTGTGTATATGTGTGTGTGATGGCGCAAAAGTTTGAACCCGTTGATTAGCATAATTTAATATTCTTGAATATTGGCTCATTTTTGCATTAAATACTAATTGTCATTAATCGCTTTTTATCCCTAACTGAGCATTTAATAGATGCTATATTTCTTAAGTCGTTGTGTCTGATCCTTACAAAGGTCCATACAACATTTAAGCTACTTCAGCCTAGTAGCTTTCGAGAAAGATTCTACAGTAGATGTGGTATTATAAAAACTAATACTTATTAATTCTTAATAATCCCTAGCTGTGAATTGATAAATCTTGGTGCGCTATACATTGTTATAACAAAGAACCATACAAAATTTTAGCCAGATCAGCTTAGGACTTTCTTAGAAAACTTCTTCAGTAAATGTGATATTGTGGTTACTAATCTGTATGAATCTCTATTAATTTATAACTGTGCATCGAACGAATACCAACATTCTTAGTGCTCAGCGCCTTATAGCAAAATGTTTTTTTCTTTTCTCTCTCTGTATATATCTTTTCTTATATATATATATATATATATATATATATATATATATATATCTTTTCCTTTCTATCTATCTCTCTCTATATATATATCTTTTCTTTTATATATATATATATATTCTTTTCTATATACACACACACATATATATATGTATATATATATATATATATTCTTTTCACTCTCTCTCTCTTTCTCTCTCTCTCTCTCTCTCTCTCTCTCTCTATATATATATATATATATATATATATGTATATATCTTTTCTTTTCTTTTCTTTTCATGAGCTTGTGTAGTTGTTGTTATGTGTGAGTTTATGCCCGTAACGGGAGTATCTCTATAATCTGTTTGATGGTGGCCGCAGTTATAATATTTAATGTTTTGTTTTAGTTGATTTATTTAATGTTATTTGTTATATACATGTATGAATATACACACACATACACATGCACACACATGTATACACACACATATATATATACGCACACACGCACACACGCACACGCGCGCACACACACACACACACATATATATATGCATATATATATATATATATATATATATATATATATATATATATATACATGTTCACATACACCCTCCTCTACAAGTATGTTTTTTTTTGTTTGAGAAAGTATAGGCACATTTAACATCTGGTTTTACGAGTACCGGGGAAAATATCAGATTTACAATAAACTATTCAGAAATTCATAAAGAATCGGAATCGGTAATTGTATCGGAATCGGGAAAGTTTCTTTTTACCTATGAAACACCGGGTTATTAAAAAAAATTCAGAAAATGTTTACACCGGATGACACCTCACTAAAGCTTTGTGAGCGGCCTGAGAGGATTGCGAAGGGAGGACACAACTCAGAAATCAACTGTCGATGCCAATGATTATCAATGGTCAGCGGCTGTTGTGATAACATGAAGTCATCTGCGCTGATTATTTAGACAAATCAATGCAAATCGGTGGGAACTTGTTATCACGCAGACTCCAAGGAAGATCACATGTTATTGCCAGTGGACGATCGCTTGCGATGGCGTGTGTGAGAAGTACTGCTTAATAAATAATATCAATAATTATAATTAGGAGGGAAGCAGTGGGTATCCTGTAAATGTTGTCGCATCTAATTTCAATAAAACAGCGAGATAACTTCTCATATTTCAGGTATGTCAATAAAGCAGTAGAAACACGTGTAACCAGGAATGAGCTAAACAACATGACAGAACTAATAGAAAGTAATGGACAACAAAATAGAATAGGTTGGTAATCGATGCAACGTTGTTTTATTCCATTTTCACCCCAAACAATGCCAAGTGCCACTTTGATGTAGGGGGCTACAATAAGGGACATAAGTTGCAGGAATACTATGTAGGGAGTTGAGAAACAAGATGTCTGTTCACATTACACTTGAACTTCTGCATGTCAGTACAGTTGGGAGAGCAAAATCATTAAAGGACGTTCCAAAGTAGTATATATATATATATATATATGTGTGTGTGTGTATGTGTGTGTGTTTGCATGTATGTATATATATGTGTGTGTGTGTGTGTTTTGTGTGTATGTTCAGTTTCTGTTCTGTCGCCTCTTGGATCTTCCGACCACTCAGTTGTATCAATTAAGATAAAAATGAAATGTAATAAGTCCCACGACGTACCTCTCCATCGTACAGTATATCGATACGCTAAGGCTGACTGGGATAGCTTCCGTACATTTATATCTGATCTACCTCTGCATTCCATGTTTAAAAAGGATGTGTCCTCTATAGTATTAGACCTGACTGAATGGTTAATTGTAGGTATTGACCATTTCATACCCTCTTAAAAGTTTCAGCAAAAACCTAACAGCCAGCCATAGTTCTCTCCAGAATGTGCTGCTGTCATTGCGCACAGAAATCACTTTTTCCACTGCTTCAAACGTAATAGATGTATGGAAACAAAAGCCGTTTTCAGGACTGCCAGCAACCATTGTAAGAAAGTAATAAGGAACGCAAGAGAGTTGTATGCTCAATCTGTTAAGTCCAAAGTAGCTGAGCAGCGGCTTGGTTCCCACCAGTTTTGGCAAATAGCAAACAGAATCCTGAACAGAAGCGTGCGCTCCATCCCAACTATTATCAATGGACCTGAGGTAATCTCGTCAGCATCAGACAAAGCCAAACTCTTTGTCAAGAACTTTGCAGCTAATTCTACCCTTTGCGACCAAGGCCGCCAACCCCCAATATTTCCTTCTGTATCAGAAAACACGCTATGTGATATACGTATATCTGTACGTGATGTTGCCAAGCTAATCAAAAACCTTGATTCCAGTAAAGCAACTGGCCCTGACGGTATTCCAATTATAGTACTCAAAAAACTTCAACCTGAACTAGCGCCCATACTTACAAAACTGTTTAAACGTTGTCTTAAGGAGAATAGTTTCCCATCTCCATGGAAAATCTCATTAGTATGCCCTGTATTTAAGAATTCAGGTGATCGCTCATCCCCCTCTCAGTACAGGCCAATAAGTCTCCTGTGCGTCATGAGTAAGTTGCTAGAATCTGTGTTAAATACAGAAGTAATCAACCATCTCAACAAAAATAACCTTCTTAGTGACACTCAATATGGTTTCCGTTCTGCTAGATCTACAGCAGATGTGCTTACAGTTATATCGCATAGGATTAGCAAATCTCTCCCCGGTGGCAATCTTTCTAGGGCAGTTGCTCTTGACATATCTAAAGCCTTTGATAGGGTATGGCATAAAGGTTTACTTCATAAGATCGCTAGTTATGGTATAGCTGGAAATGTCTTCTCAATTATTAAATCATTTCTTTCTGATAGGTTCATAAGAGTAGTAGAAGCTCACAGTATTAATGCCGGTGTCCCTCAGGGGTCCATCCTGGGCCCAACTCTTTTCCTGATCTACATTAATGATCTTCCAAATCACATCCTTACATCATTTGTAGACATTTATGCTGACGACACTACCATTTATGGTACCACATCTAAGACAGTAAACGACCAAGTTCTCTCCAATTCTCTCTCCTCTGATCTTGAGCACGTAGTACAATGGGGAAATGAGTTGCTGGTTACTTTTAATGCATCTAAAACCAAGCTTCTCTCTTTACATCATCAACATTCTAATCCACATTTGGCATCAATTGAAATGAATGGCTCTCGTCTTCAGGAGGCCTCAAGTTTTGACAAGCTTCTGTGCTTGACCATTACTCCTGATCTTAAATGGAACACGTACATCAAATCTGTTGCCAAGGTCGCTGGAAAAATGGTGGGATCTTTCTATCGATCCGGTAGATATCTCACTGCTGATGCAATTCTCTATCTATATAAGAGCCAGGTACGTCCAAAGATGCAATACTGTTGTCACATCTGGGCAGGAACTGCTAGAAAAGACTTGTCCTGCCTTGATAGAGTTCAAAATAGACTTCGTAGCCTCGTAGGAGATGTCCTTTTCTCTTCGCTGCAACCTCTATCTCACAGAAGAGATGTTGCGAGTTTGTCTCTGATGTATCGTTATTTTCATGGAAAGTGTTCGACTGAGCTTCAATCTATGGTCCCCCCTCGCCAAACTTTCACAAGAAACACTCGTCTAGCTGTAAACACTTTCAATAATTTCCCCCACTCTTTATCTGTGCCTCAACCTAAACGTAGATTCCATGAACAAAGCTTCTTTCTTAGAACTGCACGCCTGTGGAATTTTCTTCCGTTTTCCTGCTTTCCGGCTGACTACAATATGGTTGTGTTCAAGTCTAAAGTAAATAAGTTCTTGATGAGCCGTTCCATATAAGTTATCAAATTTACCAAATTTTCATTACTAATGATAACTATATTGTCCAATTTCTACTGTACACTCTTTAACCCTTATCCTTGAGTGGCCTCTGGGCCTTGATAATGTGGTGATGCCTATGTAAAAAATATATATATATATATTAAGTTATGAAAATATATATGGCTTTTAAGCTACACAGAATATGTCGCGTTTCATTCTCGTTACAATTCGTCATATCTATTTTCATAACTTACTACCTGGCTCTACGTATGTATCGAGCACTGTTGAGATAAATACTGAACTTTTACGCATAAAATGATATATTTGTATATTAATTTATGTGATCAAATGAAATAGTTATAGTGATTGGCCTCCTCAAAGCCCGGACCTAAACCCTATTGAAAACCTATGGTCTACTTTGGGGAACCGTGTGAGTGCAAGAAACTCTATCAATACTGGAACTTTGTGGTTAAAACTTAAAGAAGAATGGGCGAAAGTTTCATGTGATGACTGTCCCCATCTCATTTAATCTTGCAGTAGAAGGTACGCAGCAGTTATAGAAAATAAAGTCTTGTTCACTAGATATTAAATGTATGTTCACCAATTTTGTTATTTTGATGTTTCGATGTTATTTTTAAATTTATTTTCTTTGTCCCATAGTTTTGGCCATTTTAATTTAAAAAAAAAATGAAATGCTCAAAACTTTTTTCTATCCTTTATAGTGAAGTGTAATTAATACAGTGTATCAAAATGAGAGATATTTTAAATGTGTGTAAGTTTAGTTGTAATCCTATCCCCCCCCCGAATATTCTGGAGAAATTGAAATAGAAAACTGTCCCAGATTTTTAGCCGCTAGTGTGTATATATATATATATATATATATATATATATATATATATATATATATATATAACATGATTACTGATTACCATACAACGGAACAAATGATTGGTAATCAAAGAAAACATATCCTCAAGAGAAGTTTGTTTTAATAATTTGAGTTAATTGATGTTACAGACAAGAAACCACCTCGTAGATATTGTAGAAGAACTAAATATGAAAGAAGCAACAGAAGTCGAAAATGTAAAACGAATTATGAACGAGGAGAAAACTCCCTGAAAAACGAAGATAAGCAAACATAAAAAGAACTAGAAAACCTAATACTCCTATATATCCTAACAGATATTACCATAGATCTAAACAGCTTAGTAAATACAGATGGTAAATGAAAATAAGAAGATAAAAAAAATTGAAAATGAGCTGACAAATGAAAATTCATCGGAAAGGTCAGTTTTCTATGTGTTTACATGTATGTCTGTATGTCCGGCTAAAGTTAAAATCGCTTAATGAATACCATACATTTGTAATTTTCTTAATTAACATTGCCACGGATAAAATATATCTAAAATTAAAATAAGGCGCTCCATTTTTTAATTCAACACATATTTAATAAAGATTGGGAAGAGTCGATTTTCTAACTAGATTATATTTTCATTAAAGGGAAGTAACTCATGCTTTTAATCAAAGTGTTAATTCCCTTATACGAACTATTATACAAAGAATCTGTAAATGATGCGTCTGTTTATTTTCAAAGTGGGAATTAGTTGACGGGAGATAAAAGGGATATAGAGAGAAGGAGGGGAAAACGGGGGAGAAGAGTAAGAGATAAAAATAGATGTTGAAATTAAAGTATAATATGTTTTTGTCCGGGTCATGAAAAATAATAGTAAATTTTAGAACAAGAAATCTTACTCACAAGAAAAAATAACTAAATAAGAAACGTAAAACACTAAAAGAAATTGGACGCAAAATATAGGATGATTTGGAATACACAAAAAATAATCGTAACGATACAAACGAAACCGTATATTTGAAAATGAATAAAACACCACTGTGGCAAGATATGGGGAAAACCACAAGACCATCGTGTTCGTCCTTCGAAGTCGAAGATGACCATAACATCAGTGAGTTAAACTATTGTTGTTGTGCTTCCGGTGATGACTTGTAAGGCCGATCCGGGCATGGAAGGCTCTCCCACAAGTTGGGGCAGTGGTGAGCAGGTGTTGTGAGGACAGAGCTTGTTGCTCTAGTTTTGCGGGTTGCACACTTTTGTTCTGCTTTGAGGGTTCTTCTCTCTTCAGATGTTTCAGCTCCTTTGTGGATGAGGTGATGCCAGTGAGGTCTGTCTGATGCAAGCGATTCCCAAGATGTTGAAGTCTTTGAGGGAGACTTTGAGGTTGTCCTTAAATCGTTTTCTTGGTGCTCCGACTGAACGCTTGCCTTGGTACAGCTCGCCATACAGGAGTTGTTTTGGGATTCTTTCATCTGGCATGCGGGAGACGTGACCTGCCCATCTTAGTTGGGTCTTTCGAAAGGTAGTAGTTATGCTGGGAAGATTAGCACTTTTCAGGACCTCTGTATCAGGGACTTTGTTTTGCCATCTGATATGGAAGAGATTTCGGAGACATCTCAGGTGGAAGTGGTTCAACGTTTGTTCGTGCCTTCTGTAGGTAGTCGAGGTTTCTGAGCCATAGAGTAATGTGGTGAGGACAATTGCCCTGTAAACCTTGGTGTCAATGGTGATTCCTTTCCTTTCCCAGACTTTGCTTCTGAGTCTCCCGAGTGCGCTTGCCTTGGCGATTCTGTTGTTGATTTCGAGATTGATTGTGGCTGTACGAGATAGAGTACTGTCCAGATAGGTGACGGATTAAGACCATAATAGAAAGGCAAAATGACTTAAAACATAATATAATAACTTCAGGAAATGCAGGAAGAAACAGAACCAGAATGAATGAAGAAACGGTAAGATAAACTGGAAGGGATCAGGCCACGATGAAAGCATGCATGTTGGGTTTTCAAAAATATCACGATATATAGTCTTATCCTGTGCAGTTCTACGGGGTCCACCCTCCCAGGCATTATTTTCTTATGCTTCAGGAAAGGGCTAGTGTTGCAATATTTTCGATATAAGTAAAGGATAGGGATTTACATTACTGCCTACCTCAGCATGATGTAACAAAAGGTCGGAAAGTGGTGATGTCCAGCCAGCGCCAATAAAGGAGGGGAACTCGGCATTCTCTGGTAAGAATGTTTCAGGCAGCAAGCGATAAACTTGCGCAACCCTAAAAGCCGGGTGGCAAGGTCTGAGTAGGTGGGCCTCCAAGGTAATATCCAGGCGATGTAACCTCAGTCCAACATGTACTGAGAGTTCTTGTTCCTGCACCTGTCGGGCTAATTAAGAATTCTACCCAGTCGCCAATAACCGAAAAAGCAAAGGGACTCATCCTCCAATAGTAAAATAATTAGACAGTAGATATTTACTTGCTTCCCACTTCAGCAAGATGTGACACAGGGTCGGAAAATGGGGATGTCCTATCAGCGCCCGTATATAAGTGGCATTCTGGTCTGGCCTTGTGTCACAACTTTCCGACGCATCGACCATGATTATAGTGACGTCATGACACGCGTGGGCAAGAATTTTGTTGTGAAAACGTGAATTCTTTGGTCAACAAGCGAGACGCTGTTCTAGATTGATGCCACCTCAGTCGATGTTGTAACGATAATTTCATGAATAAACGTGATGTTAAAAATAACGCTAGTGAACAATGCTATTTCTAATGAGATTAGCGCACGGCCACGGAGATAATTCGGTTTCGCAAACCAACGACGAGCCATGAACGTTTCTCTCAAAAGCGAACAGACACGGTGGAAAAGGAAAAGAATAAAAGCGCCACAATTTTGTTTAGCCAGGTTACATGTCTAAACGCCAACTATTTGTTGTGCCATTCTTGTTCAACCTTAATACATAAAAAGCAAAAAAAATGCCAGGGAAATAAGATGGACAAATGAATTCAAAATTAAAGATCTTCATTGTCAGTATGGCTTGGTGGGGTTGGTTTGGACAATGTCTAACTGGTTGAGGTTCTTTTCAAAAGGCTGATCAATGCACGAAAACTGCAGGTGTTAGACGTAATTAATCTATTGTATTTTAATGAATCAACTACATCGACACCGATGCCTCCGTTCAGTCTCGAAAGACAAAGGATACCCTCTGTATGGGGCATCTGCGCGTGTAATTATGTGGCTAGAGGTTCGCAATCTCCAATCACACCTCTCCTGAATCGGCACTGGTTGAGCAGTGGCAAGGAGAAGTCCAGGACGACTGAAAACAATGTTGAGATAAGCGGAGAGCATATACAGCACTTAGAAGTCCCAAATGGTCACCCATCTGTTAATGGCCAAGCTCATCGTTGCTTAACTTGGATGATCTGACGGGATGTGTCAAACGTGATTATCCATCCATCCATAGCCCTTGAGCTCCTGGAGGGGTATAGGCCATCTACAACTTTTTTTGTAGATGTTTTTTTTTTTTTTTTTGTAGCAAGGAGTTCTTTTTACAGGTTGATGGTGCTGGCCCTACGCCCAACCTTCCCAGAAGGTACATACAGCGCCTAGCCTTCCAAAATGGTCACCCATCTGGTACTGGCCAGGCTCAACGTTGCTTAACTTCGGTGATCTGGTGAGAACCTGTGTGTCAACGTTATTGTGCCGTACTTAAACATGATTATGCCGTACTGAATTTTCTGAGCTCTTCAAAAACAAATCAGGGCTCGTTGACTGGATTTTTCTAGCGAAATGTGGCATTTTAGTAATTCCGACGAAACCCTAAGGTTTACTTAGATTTATTTTCTGTTATTGTCAATATTGTATTTAAACGTAGAAATCAATTTCAAATTTCCAACGGGTATTGCGCATAGAAAAATATTTACAATAAAATATATGGAGAATGAAAAAGAACGTAAAAAATAAAATCTTTTTAGACGTGTATTGACCTTTTGAATGATTTAACCTACTGTCCTCATCTTTATTATTCTCATAACGTTTCGGCCGATGTAACCTTCCACCATCCGTCAAGTATTTTGACGAACTCGAGGATCTTTTTGTCGAACTCGGACTCCCCACATGGAACGAGAACGAAACTTTTTTATTTAATATACGGTTCTAGCGTCAGCCATGGCCGGGTGGAATTTTAGATGATTCACAAATTGTATTCTTAGGTTTGTTCTCAAAATGGAAACGTTTTAGTCAACAAGTGCGACGGTGTTTTGAGACAGTCAGTCAGCGTGGTAACAATATATAAGAATAAAATAAATATTTAAATAACTTTAATGAAGAAATATAGTTCTAATTAGATAAGCGCACAGTTTCGGAGATAATTCGTTTTCTCGGCGCAACGATAAAACTATGAATGTTCCTCCCAAAGCGAATAAACATGGCAGAAAAAGAAAAGAAAAGAAACCTTTACAATTTTTACTTAAACACCGGTTATCTGTGTGCCGTACTTTATAACCTCAATACATACCAAGCGGAACAAAATAGGCAAATAGATTAAAAATAAAAGATCTTTATTGTCAGTGTGATTGGTCGCATTAGTTTGGAGGAGGGCTAACGAATTCCGGCTAAAGAAAAACATCAATACTACGAAAAATACCTCACATTATATAAGTATTGACTTAGCCGTGGGAAATAGAACATTTTAAGATTCCCTTCCTATTAATTCTTACTTTCTCTCTTTCTCTCTTAAACTATATTTCATCATTCTTTCTTTTCTCTTCTAGCCCTTGTTTTCTTTATAATAACCCTTTATATCTGTTTTTCTTTTTCTTCTCCATATTATATTTTTTTCTTTTTTTTCTTTTTTATCTCTATTTTCTTTCTCTATTTATTTTATTTCTCTATTCTTTTTTTTCTTTCTCTATTTATTCCTTTTGTTCTTTCTCTATTTATTTTATTTCTCTATTCCTTTTTTTTCTTTCTCTATTTATTCCTTTTGTTCTTTCTCTATTTATTTTATTTCTCTATTCTTTTTTTTCTTTCTCTATTTATTCCTTTTGTTCTTTCTCTATTTATTTTATTTCTCTATTCCTTTTTTTTTCTTTCTCTATTTATTCCTTTTGTTCTTTCTCTATTTATTTTATTTCTCTATTCTTTTTTTTCTTTCTCTATTTATTCCTTTTGTTCTTTCTCTATTTATTTTATTTCTCTATTCTTTTTTTTCTTTCTCTATTTATTCCTTTTGTTCTTTCTCTATTTATTTTATTTCTCTATTCCTTTTTTCTCTTCCTAATCATTCTCTCTCCATTACATGTTTTTAGTTTTCTTTAGATTGCCCCTCCCTCTTTACATCTTATAATTAAAGTTCTGTGTTTTAAGGTTTTTTAACTCCAACTTTTAAAGAGTTCCTACCTAAAATAAAAATCCATTATTCATTGAACATTTGACTAGTCTGCCTAATGATATCTGTTGTTTGATTGAAACAAGTGGCTGTTTGTAGCAGCGGGATGTAAACATGTTTATTTAACAATAAACAAGTATATATATATATATATATATATATGCATATAATTTTAAGTTTCACGTATATATGTGTGTGTGTGTGCATAAAACTTAAAATTTATACACACGCACTCGTCACACAAAATTAGATTATAACTATGATGTAATGCACTATAATGTAACAAAAATATAACTTTATACGATTCCACACCCCATATATATATATATATATATATATATATATATATATATATATATGTTCATCCACATACAGTACTGTTTCATTGTATCACAAGTATTCGATGCGGCTAGACAATAAAGCCAGGATCGAAACCCAACCGCCTAAATAACAGTCAAGCTACTCAGCATTACGCTATACGTGGGTAATCACTTCCCAAATGCTCAACCAAAGATGGGGAGGATTATAGTGATACACATACAGTACTGTTTTACTGTATCACAGCTCATCAATGCGGCTAGACAAGCCAGGATCGAAATGCCCCAATGACAGTCATGGCTTCTCATCATTGCGCTGTACGGCTGCTGCTGAGTGGGTAATGAATTAACTATGTTTTTATATCGTTCAAATGCCTCCGCTGGATTTATATATATATATACGAGCAGTATACTATGTACTGTTCATAACATTATGTGCATATGTATATATATATATATACATATATACATTAAAAAAGTTTGACTCATGTCCAAGTAATCTACATCTAAAATTTCAACTGTTTGGACGCAAAATTGGCGGAGGAGTTTCGTAGAGTCTGCACAGGTAAACTTTTTAAACTTTGACGTCTTGACAGCCAAATTTTCGTCCAAAAACTGGTAAAATTCTTGCTGCATGTCTGAATACCCTTTATGTAAAATTGAAAATATTTAGACCCAAAATTGGCTGAATAGTTTGCTAAGGACTGCAAAGGTCAACTCTTTTGGGCTTTGACATCTTTGGCAGCCAAATCTTCGACCAAAAACCGATTAAAAAGCTTGCCCTATGTCAGAATACACTTTATCTAAAATTTCAAATGTTTAAACTAAACATTGGTCGAGCAATTTCTTAGAGACCGCAGAGATACATTTTTTTTTTAATTTGAGCCCAATTTTGTACTCCTTAACGTTTATTGTTTTGGGCTCAAATAAAATTTAAAAGTTTGATCTACGTCGAAGTAACCTACATCTAAAATTTCAACTGTTTAGACGTAAAATTGGCAAAGAAGTTTAGTAGAGTTTTCAAAGGTCAAAGCTTTTAACTTTGCCCCCCTTAACAGCTAAATTTCTAGCCGAAACCCGGTTTTCCCAAATGACAATGTCCCTTATGTCAAACTCGAGTCTGTAGACTGAAAATTGACAAAGTTGTTTGGTAGGGAAATGTACACACACAGACAGATACACACAGAGACAATTTCACTTTTATAGAAACAATATATATCTTTCTAATTACAAAATTTCAGTTATGGTTTCTCTTTTCATCTTTATTTAGTTAAATTCTCTTTGAAGACTTTTGAGAAATCAGCTTATGCAAATGCTAAGTCTTTTTTTTTTTTTACAAATTCTGTTAAGACTGTTTTTTTCTCATTCTCGTATAAATCAGTTCTCTTTTGTAATTACACACTTTTTGTGAGTCGGATTATGTAGATGCTAAGTCTGCGATAGGTGAAATTTATATTTTTAATTTTTTTTTTTCCGGGAATTTAAACTGCATTTTTCATTTATATATTTTTTTTCAAAGATTCTTCAGACGATATATTGTTTTTTTTTTCTTTTTAGAATGTATGGTAGGTTTCCTTCCTCTTATCTATTTGCCTTTCTGATTCCTAATGTTTTTTTACAAGGTAGTCACCACTTATCAAGGCCAGGAGACCACTCGAGGATAAGGGTTATTGCGTGTACAGTAATCAATGGGATAGTATCGTAGTAATCGTTAGTATTGGAGATTTGATAAAGTGTCTCACTTAAAGGGGTGGTTTATCAGGAAGTTGTTTATGTTGGAGTTGAAAACATCCAAGTTGTAGTCCGGTGGGAAACAGTCAGACGGAACAGAGTTCCACAGGCGAGCACTTCTAAGAAAGAAGAGTTTTATGGAATCTACATGTTGGTTTTGGCAACGATAAAGTGTGGGAAAAAATTTTGACAGTGGTTTCAACTAGACGGGTATTTATCGTGAAAGATTGGCTAAGGGGCCAAAGATTGGAGCTCAGACGAGCAACCTCTATGGACGTAACGAAAAAACAAAGACGGACTCGCAACGTCTCTTCTGTGGAAGAGAGGTTGCAGGGAAAAGAAAAGGGCATCCCCCACTAAGCCACGAAGTCTATTTTGTACTCTGTCAAGGCAGGATAGGCTGTTTTTAGTAGCTTCTGCCCAGATGTGGCAGCAATACTCCATCCTTGGACGTACTTGGCTTTTATATAGTTAGAGATTTGCACCAGCATTGAGATATCTTCTGGAGCGATAGAAGGATCCTACCCTTTTTTCTAGCGACCTTGGCAACTGACGTATTCCATTTCAGGTCAGGAGTAAAGATCAAGCCCAGAAGCTTATCAAAACATGGAGCCTCCCCTAGACGAACGCCATCTATTCCAATTGATGCCAGATGGGGATCAGAGCGTTAATGATGTAAAGATAGGTGCTTGGTTTTAGATGCATTAAAAGTAACCAGCCACCTCCTTCACTGAACCACGCGCACAAGATCAGATGAGAGAGAATCAGAGAGAACTTTGTCATTTACGGCCTTAGATGTGTTGCCATAGATGGTCGTGTCATCAGCATAGATTTCAACGAATGATTTAAGTATGTGTTTTGTGAGATCATTGATGTAGATTAGGAAAGTTGGGCCCAGTATGGACCCGTGAAGGACTCCAGCATTAATACTCCAGGCATCTGATTTCTGCCCATCAACAACTTTTATGAGCCTATGAGAGAGAAATGATTTAATGATTGAGAAAATATTTCCAGTTATTTCGTAGCTGGAAATCTTATGAAGTAGGCCTTTTACCATACGTTATAGAAGGTCTTTGATATGTCAAAAGCAATTACCCGAGACAGAGAAGCCTTTGTCGGGAGATTCGCTAATCCAATGAGATATAACCGTTAGCACATCTGCTGTAGATCTAGCAGAACGGAAACCATATTGCATGTCACTAAGAAGGTTATTTCTGCTGAGGTGGTTGACTACTTCTTTATTTAATATGGATTCCAGCATATTACTCATGACACATTGGAGACTTATTGGCCTGTACTGAGAGGGAGATGACTTATCACCTGGATTCTTAAATACAGGGCATACTGATGAAGTTTTCCAGGAAGTTGGGAACCACTTCTTCTTAAGGAAACGCTTAAACAGTTTTGTTAGTATAGGGGCAAGTGCAGGTTGAAGCTTTTCCAACACTATAATTGGAATGCCGTCAGGGCCAGTTGCTTTACTGGAATCAAGTTTCTTGATTAGCTTGGCGACCCCACGCACAGATATTTGTATGTTGCATAGCGTGCTGTCTGTTATAGCAGGAAATACGGGGAGTTGATGGTCTTCGTCGCATAGGGTAGAATTGTCGCATTGAGGATGGTTGGGATAGAACGCACGCTTCTGTTCAGGAACCTGTTTGCTATTTGCCAAAACTGGTGGGAACCAAGCCGCTGCTCAGCTACTTTGGATTTGACGGACTGAGCATATCGCTCTCTTTCATTTTTTATTACTCTTTTACAGTGGTTGCTGGCAGTCCTGAAAGCAGCTTTCGTTTCAGTGCATCTATTACGTTGGTAGCTATGGAAAAAGTGATTTCTGTGCGCGATGGCAGCAGCACATTCTGGGGAGAACCATGGCTGGCTGTTAAGTTTTTATTGGAATTTTTTGGATGGTATGAATCGGTCTATGCCTACAATTAACTATTCGGTCAGGTCTTATACTATAGAGGATACATCCTTTTTAAAGGTGGAATGCAGGGGTACATCAGATATAAATGTACTGAAACTACCCCAGTCAGCCGTAGAGTATCGATATACAGTACGGTGGAGAGGTACGTCTGAAGACTTATTGCATTTCATTTTTATCTTAACTGGTACAACCGAGTGGTCGGAAGATCCCATAGGAGACAGAACGGAACATGAACATAGCTCAGGTACTTAAGCTTTTATGCATTTTTATTCTCATAGCATTCATATGCTAGATAACATGTTGCTTAATAGAGCCTGTAATCTTAAACTTACTTATTAATAGTTTATCTTAAAATTTTTATTTATTATTAATTTATTTATACTTTCATATAAATAGTAACCATATTATTGTATATTTTCTTATTGGTGAAGTGGTATTATCCACTGGTGAGCCATGTATTTAACAGTTTCCCTCTTTTTAAATCTTCGAAACAGCAACTCTTTTGTAATTACAAACTTTTGGAGGTCGGATTATGTAGGTGTTAAGTCTTAGATAGGTTAAATTTATTTTTTTATGTTCTATTTTTATTTTTCCGGGAATTTAAACGGCATTTTTTATTTATACATTTTTTTTTATTCAACCGTCTTTAGAATATATATATATATATATATATATATATATATATATATATTTGTAGTCATCGACATACAGTCCTGTTTCGTTGTATCACATCTCATCAGTGCCGCTAGACTAGCACCTCTCCCAAGGTAAGGATCGAGCCTAGAACGGTCGTGTTGACAGTCGGCATTTCTCCCCCTCGACCACGGAAGCGATGCCCGCAAATAACCTGTTCGAATGTCTATTCAAACAAACATCCGTCCACCACATGTACAGTGCTTAAACCGTCTGTTTGTAAACAAACAAAGAGCAAGCCTCGCATTTTCCAGCCAATTAATTAGCGGGTAAGTTTATTTACGACAGTTCTGTACCCAAAGACTGGGGCTTAAAATATATTTGTAGCCATCGACATACAGTACTGTTTCGTTGTATTACAACTCATCTGTCGATTTTATATGTTGGGCCTTTCAGCTTGTGTGGTAATAAAACTTTTTCAAGTTCACTTGTGATGTTAGACTGTGTGAAGTGTTAATTTTGGTCAAAATCGTCTGTTTCTTCCTTAATCGGATTATATCGATTACCGATCATTATCGAAGACAATTCGACACTAAACGTATCTGTGAATGTGGCTAGTTACATAAAGTATCTCCGTTTTAAATGTCATATAAATCGATACCGCCGTGTTTGAGTTCAGAGGGGAAACACTCATAGGCACAGAAATACACAGACACGCAGACAAAGTTTCTTTTATGTAATAGTAGGTGTATATATATATATATATATATATATATATATATATATATATATATATATATAAAATGAAAATTACAATTAAATTTGCCAAAATGATCCAAGATGGTAAAATTAAACTAAATTATAAATATTAAAGAATTAATATTTATAAAATTATCTCAGCCAGATATAAAAGCTCGATAAAACCAAATAGGAAATAGAGCTTATAATATGAGCAAACAGTTAATAAAATATGTTAAAAAACACTTTGAAATGAATTAAAAACATATTTAATCTGAAAAGGAAACACTAGATAAATGGATAGTCCTTAATCCGCGGAGTTTCGAAGAAATACTCTCCTTCTCATCAGAGGGTAGGAATTAGCAAAATGCGGGATCGGATTTTGCATGCAGAAGTATTTGATGAAATAACAAGTAAGTCAAAGATCTTACTTGGAAACAAAAAAAGTGAAGCAAAGGGAATATGGTAAAGAAAAAGGTGATTACACACAAATGGATAGTCTGGAAGAAGATAAAATATCCAGTGACAGTAAAATCCAATATATATATATATATATATATATATAGCCAGTAGAGTTTAGTTTCCTAGAAGTACATCCAATGAAACAACACGTGTCTACCAAAATAGTGCTCAATGAGTGAACAGAGCAGGTATATTAATTTTATTTATACAAACATTAATGGCTACATATGTGCATACATGTTTCTGTAATCACCCACGTTGGGGGATTACGTCTTCAGGCCAAGAACTACCTTCAAAAGACTTTTGAAGGTAGTTCTTGGCCTGAAGACGTAATCCCCCAACGTGGGTGATTACAGAAACATGTATGCACATATGTAGCCATTAATGTTTGTATAAATAAAATTAATATATATATATATATATATATATATATATATATATAGATAGATAGATAGATAGATAGATAGATATATTATCGACAGTAAGGTTTTGAGATATGACAGGGGCGCGTCAAAAATGAATGTTTCTGTTTAAAGCACGATTTCACAATGATATTTTACTTTTTCATTTTACATTTAAAGTCAAGCAACAGTTACCGAACAGCCAGTGATTCAAAGCATATAAAATAGACAATAGATAAGAGCGCTTTTTAAATGAATCTTTTTGTTTAGAGCACAAATGAAGCATAATACTTAACTTTTTTCATTTTCAGCTTTAATATAAGCCATTATATATAAAATATCATTTTATAAAATCAACACTTCTCTTCAGTGTAATGTAGACTACAATATATTGTAAACTTAGTCACTGCGATAGGCATGCAAAACTTCTTCACAGTGCATAGTGATGGGCCCCCTAATAAAAGGAGACAATCAATAGAATTGATAAAAATGGGCTATTTTTTCGATTTTCATGACACTCTTTGGGAAGTCTTGCTGAAGCTTTGCTTTCCTGCACACTTCACCAGCATTGTCAGAGCCCTTCATTCGGGCATGAAACCCACAGTTAAGCTTAAGGGCGAGCTCTTCGATCCGTTCGACGTGCAGAATGGTGTCAGACAGGGCTGCGTCCTCGCTTCAACCCTCTTCTCACTCTACCTGTCAGTTGTGCTTCGGCATGCCCTTAGAACTTGTGATAAGGGTGTTTTTATACGATCTAGGCCGGGAGCAGACCTTTTCAATGTCAATGCATACAACTCCGCAAATAGAACAACAAAGATACTCGTACGGGATCTCATGTTTGCTGATGGCACCGCATTTGTAGCGCATAGTCACGAGGATGCTCAGGGCATAATAACTCGATTCGCAGGATCAGTCAAGGCCTTCGGATTGAAGATTAACATCAAGAAACCCGAAATGATGTACCAACAATCCCCTGAATCACCAGCAACAAGCCCGCCAATTAAGATTCAAGATCAGGAGCTTTACAATATCAGCAAATTCAAATACCTAGGGACCACGATCATGAACAACAACAAAATGGACGAGGAGATTTCTACAAGAATGCCTAACGCCTCCATTTGCTATGGAAAACTCAAACAGGAGGTCTAGCAAAATTTCAGAACTAAATGCTTGGTGTACCGCGCCATCGTCCTCTCCATACGGTGCAGAAACTTGGCCAGTGTACAAACTGGTAGCCCGCAAGCTCAACACCTATATGATGAGACACCTCCGGCAGATTTTAAATGTCAAGTGGTATGACTTTGTCAGCAACAGGGAGATCCTATCACAAGCCAACCTCTCAAGCATGTATGACCTGCTCATCCGGAAAAACCTGAGATGGGCCGAGCACGTAAACAGAATGGAGAACCCCTGACTACCAAAATATATACTGTTTTCACAACTAGAGGATGGGGTACGAGGCATAGGCAGACCTAAGCTCAGGTTTCGTGACACCGTCAAACGAAATCTAAAGGACAGGTTGATCCCTACTGGAAGCTTACAGACCCTCAGTCGCGACCGTGACAAGTGGAGAATGATGGTTAACAGGAAGTTTATGGGTTTAATAAAATATGTAAAGAAACACTTCAGTAAGAGTTTAAAATATAGATTCAGAAAAGAAACACAAATAGAGGTGAAACTCCTTAATCTGAGGAGTATATATATATATATATATATATATAGTCATCCACATACAGTACTGTTTCGCTGTTTCACAGCTCATCAGTGCGGCTAGACAGGCAACTACCTCAAGCAAGGGTCGAAACCCGACCATTTGTACGGCAGTCAAGGCTCCTAACCATTACGCTATTGGCGGCTGCTTGAACGAGTAGTGAGTTTAACGATGTTTTGATATCGTCTGAAATACCTCCGCTCGATTTGTTTACACAAAGAGCGTCGCTTATATGCTAATGGTAATTCGTGTTTCACTTCTCAATATGCTCAACTCAAGGTGAGGAGCACTATAGTCATCCACATACAGTACTGTTTCGCTGTTTCACAGCTCATCAGTGCGGCTAGACAGGCAACTACCTCAAGCAAGGATCGAAACCCGACCATTTGTACGGCAGTCAAGGCTCCTAACCATTACGCTATCGGCGGCTGCTTGAACGAGTAGTGAGTTTAACGATGTTTTGATATCGTCTGAAATACCTCCGCTCGATTTGTTTACACAAAAAGCGTCGCTTATATGCTAATATATATATATATATATATATATATATATATATATATATATATATATATATATATATATATATATATATATGGCTCATTCCATGTCAAGTCGACAGGAGGTAAAACCATGTCCGACACGGATTTTTTTTTTCAAATTTGATACACTTATAGATCTCCATGAAAGTAATTGAATGGCACTTGTTAAATATCTCAAGGTCAAGGGGTTCCTGAGATATGACCTTGAACTTTTACAAAAATGCGCATTTTATGAAGAAGTGACCAAATTTAAAAGACGATATCTTTATTGTTTATGTGCCTACAAAGTTTACTCATATGTCATTTTAAAGTACTTCGATAGATCTATAATTTTATCTGGGAATATGTTTTTCAGGGTAAAATTATAAAAGTTGACCTTGACCTTTACTTTTAACCTGAATTATCTCAACAACCGTTCTTTCAATTTCTTAAAAATTTTGACAGAATATTTGTCTATCTTATGACGGTATATATTCCAAATTTCATGATGGGCCTTTCACTAGAACTATCGTTACAAGCATTTTAAAGAAGTGGGCGCATTCAAAAAATGGCGGAACGTAGTACCTGCGACTTCATATAAAACATTTTGATATTTCCCAATATGGTCAAGTTGGATATCTTTGCAAAGCTATTTTGATGCTGCTTAATATTTACATAAAGAGCATGGTCAAAAAGTAAAGAAAAATTGTTGATGAAACTGAATGTCCTTCATTTGTTTTATTTTTTGTTTTTTTTATATGCAACACATATTTTAGTTTTGAAAATAGTGATATAATTAGTGCGGACGCAGTTAATCAGAATCTAGAACATCAAGAACTTTTTTTTAGTATTTCAAACTTATGTGACAAAATGATTCCAAAAAATGTTAAATTTCTTTTGTTTGCATTAGAAGATAATATGTAGGATAATGAAAATGAAAACTAAGAACATGAAAATATGATGTGGATTTATTTTAACTGTGTGAAAAAATTCATTTTTTTCTGCTCAGTCCTTCAGCATAAACAAATCTGACAAGAAAGTGCTAAAAGATATTAAAGTACTTTGTTTTTTCAGTAAGTGAAACTTTTATCACCTTTTTGTTAGACATCTTTTAATTTTTGAAGTCTCCGTCTCTTTACTTGAGACTACTGCTTGTTATAAAAATAAGGCCTCAATATATGTAGTAGATGGATTGGTGAAGATAAAAAGCAATAAAAATTATTAAAAAAATAATATTATTGAAATCGTTTTGCCTATTGCGTTTTACTTGGAACAGATAAGACAAAAAAATTCATGCTACAAGATTGACATTTTGCCAGTCACCATAAAAATGTAAGTTCTATTTTCATTAATTTTATGTAGAAGTTTAGAAGATATTTTTACTAAAATTGTGAACCTGTAGGAGCGTCACTCCTACTAAAAATGTTTCTGTTCGGTTTCTTGCTATTCTTCAGTGGATTATTATTGAATAGACACTTATATGCAAGATTATTAAAGTAAAAAAATCAAAAGTTAATATTTCGACATTTGTAAGGGGTGCTCACTTTTTAGTTACGACGTTATAGTAAATCGATACCCTATTTTGTAAACACGGATATTAATGTGTTTCTTTTGCCTGTTTTTGTACTTATGTATTTTAGGTAGTGTGCTCAAATAATTATTATTTCGAAAGCCATTCTTAACATGTCGAGGGGAGGTTGTTTTTAGGGACCTCCAAACGTTTGCGAAGAATTTTCTACATAATCCCGTGACGTCAGACTTGTGGAAAAAAACAGTGTCAACACAAAAGGAAGGAAGAGTAGTTCTAATCACAAAACGGAACAATATGGAGTTTGAAGACATTAACGGATTTGCGACGACACTTTATGAGAGGAATTAGTGGTTAGGATGTGTACTCGACAAAAATCCAGATATTGGTGAGGTGAAAGTGACATTTTTACAACCAAATGAACCATCTCTATCTTTCTATTATCCATCACATCATAATACATCAATTTGAAAATAGTCTGATATTCTTAGCTCAGTCGATCCAATATCTGAAGGCGGAATATCTTATAAACTTTAAAAAATGAGATGAAAAAATGTATCATATATTTTAGAAAGAAAGATTATGAAAGAAAAATCTTAATAAATACTTTAATGTCCATTCTTATAAAAATGTTTCAGTAAAACAGATTTTTCATTTTGAAATATATTCTAATGAACACATGTTGATTTCTTGTGTATATAGTGTATACTTAAGACTTCTAAAATGCCAAAGAAACTGTTTACCGTCGCCATCAAATGTTGTTTATTCTTTTGATACTATAACCTAATTAAATCTCAACGAACTTTTTAGGAATTTTTATTACATCACTTTCTGTATCAAAATCTGTGTTGTTTAAGAAAAGTATGAAAGCCATAAAACAGTTTGACTTCACAACCAGAATTTGCATAAAATTCAACATGTCAATAATTTTTAAGAACATGAATTTCAAAAATTTTTCATTGAAAAACATTACCAATAAAGAACAGAAATGGTCTTTTAGTAGACCATTGAGATCACAAATGTTTTATCGTATAATTTAATAAACCCTAAACACATTTTTAAAGTTCTTTTTTTATATCACCTTACCATTACAAAATTCCTGGTGCATCAAAAAAAAACGGTGCTTATGCACTTTTTGAACCACGCTATTTTTCAAATTGTATTTTCAGCTTAATTTAAAGTTTTACAATATGTTTTTTATTATTAAATTGTAAGGTGAAAGTACACATTAGTTAAAAAACGCCCTCCTTTCCACATGTTAAGAATGGCTTCCGAAATAACGTTATTATTTCAGTATAGTTCAGAAAGTTCACAAGTACCAAAAAAACAAATGAAGAAAATTCAGTTTTATCAACAATTTTTTTTTTTTTTTGTAATTTGGACCATGGTCATTATATAAATATTATTCAGCGTCAAAATAGCTTTACAAAGATATTAACTTTGACAATATTGGGAAATATCAATCATGAAAGTTGGAATATATACTGTCATAAGATAGACAAATCTTCTGTCACAATTTTAAAGATATTGAAAGAACGGTTTTTTGAGATGATTCAGGTTAAAAGTTAAGGTCAAGGTCATTTTTTTCATTTGACCTTGAAAAAAATATTCCCAGATAAAATTATAGATATATCCAAGTACTTCAAAATGATATATGAGTAAACTTTGTATGCCCATAAATAATAGAGATATCTTCTTTTAAATTTGGTCACTTCTTCATAAAAATGCACATTTTTGTAAAAGTTCAAGGTCATATCTCAGGAACTCCTTTGACCATGAGATGTTTAACAAGTGCCATTCAATTCCTTTCATGGAGATCTAAGAGCATAGCAAATGGTAAAACAAATCAGTGTCGGACATGGTTTGTTGCCCCCCTCCCAAAAAAAATTTGTCGATTTGACATGGAATGATCCATATATATATATATATATATATATATATATATATATAAGGTCAATTATATATATATATATATATATATATATATAAGGTCAATTATATATATATATATATATATATATATATATATATATATATATATATGTATGTATATGTTGCAGACTGCTTGGCGGGATGAGTGTATTCCGCAGGATTGGCGGGATGCATTGATGGTAGTGCTATACAAGGCACTGAGCAGAGATGAATGTGGAATCTATCGAGGAATCTCTTTGTTGTCAGTAGTCGGTAAGGTGCTCTGTAGTATCATGCTAGACAGAATGCTGGAGCACATTGCTGATGATGTTTTGCCTGAGTCGCAGTGTGGTTTCAGAAGATGTCGAGGGACAGTGGATATGATTTTTACAGCCAGGCAACTGCAGGAGAAATGTAGAGAACAGCAAAAAGGGACTGTATCAGTTGTTAATCGATTTAACTAAGGCTTTTGATACAGTCAATAGGGATGCTTTGTGGGAGATTTTGAAAAGGCTTGGCTGTCCTGACAAGTTTGTAACCATCCTAAAGCTCTTCCACGATGATATGAAGGCTGTGATCAATGTTGGGGAAAGCTGTCTTATCCTATCTCAGTAGAAAATGGTGTTAAGCAGGGAGACATTCCAGCACCCACACTCTTAGCGTTGTATTTCACCATGGTCTTTCGGATGGCATTGAGGGGGTGCTCTGATGAGGTCTATATTCGTTACCGAACTACTGGGGGGTTGTTCAACATTAGGCGCTTCAATGCGAGTACAAAGGTACTCACCAACACGATTCGTGACTTGCTCTATGCGGATGACTGTGATCTGGTGGCTCATACGCTGACTGATATGCAGCATCTTGTGGACGCTTTTGCGGTTGCCTGCAGTGCATTGGGCCTGACCATCAATCTGAAAAAAAAAACTGTCTTAATGTATCAGCCTGCTCCGGGCATGACATACTATGAGCCATCAGTTTATATCTGTGGATCAAGGATAGCGGTTGTCACTAAGTTTGTATACTTGGGTAGCACACTGAATATGTCTGGTGCCCTGGATGATGAGGTATCGTTACGGATCAGCAGGGCAAGTGATGCCTTCGAAAAGTTGGGCGGGCTTCTGTGGAGACGTCATGGGATCTTGCTGCCAACCAAGATTAAGGTTTATGTCGCATGTGTGTCTCTACTCTTCTCTATGGTTGTGAAACTTGGACAACATACAGGGAGCATTCGAGACGTTTCGAGCGGTTTCACCAGATGTGCGTACGGCGAATCTTAGGTGTGGGTTGGCAGATGTATGTCAGTGATGTGGAGGTGCTGGATCGAACCCAATGCCTTAGCATTGAGGCACACGTTATTAAGCATAGACTGAGATGGAGTGGACATGTGGTGAGGATGTTAGACAGTCGACTTTCCAAACAACTCCTTTATGGTGAGCTAGCTAAGGGAAGACGTCTGGCTCAAAAGCCTAAATTGAGATTTAAGGATTGTTTAAGATCCACCTTACAAAAATGTGAGATTGATGAGAGAACCTGGGAGAGTCTTGCTTTGGATCGCCGATGGTGGAGAATGACCTTGCGGGAAGGTGTGGACAAGTTTGAGGTGGATCGAACCCAGTATGAGCGGCTGAAGCGCGATATCCGGAAAGGGAGAGGGAGAGGAGCCGTGGATGGGAGGGGGAGACAAATTGGTCTGGAGTGTGAGGTGTGCGGAAGAATATGTCTTAGCAGAGCTGGGTTGATGAGTCACCAGTCTACTCATCGGCGCAGCGGGCCACAAAGCAGTCTTGAGTTGCCAGAGTTAATCTGTGTACACTGCGGGCGAATGTACAAAACGACAGGCGGTTTGAAACAGCATTTGATCCTGCATAGAAAAGAACAGCAAGAACGTGCTGTTAGTGGTGCACATGTCTGTACAATGTGTGCTAAGGAATGCCAGAGTTTAGCAGAGCTTAAAAGCAACATTCGTGCAGCCAATCACAGAAAGTTTTCGTGTTTCTATATACCTTCTTTTTTTTCTATATCGAGTGATGGCAATGTTCGAAAGGGAATTTGCTGCCATCATATATATATGTTTATATATACACACATATATGTATATACATATATATTATTTATTTTAAGGTAAACAGTTACAGTTGGTCGCTTCAAGCAGCCATCTGTTTCAGTCAATCAGACTTCGTCAGGCGACCCTAAACCATTCAACGCGATAGAAAAAAGGAATATATATATATATATATATATATATATATATATATATATATATATATATATATATATATATATATGTGTATTATGGACATGGTACAAGCCAATAAACGAAGGTTATAAAAAAAGAAAATGTGAGTCTTTGAATTTTCAACAAAATTTTGCACTATATATGCTTTGTCCCTATTAAATAGACACATTGAGCTTAACTTAAAATTAACAGTGAATGGTTTTAAAATAACAATCTAGACCCGTTAAACGAAAACGCTATACATTGAAAGTAACGACATTTCAAAAACAAACTTAAAAAAAAATGTTTTTACTGCTCCTCAAATTGAGCTGACACATACCGGTTATGATGTTGCCTAAGGAGGAAATAGCTTTCAGCCGCAAAACATAGCGATTCCAAGACACAAAACATACATGATGGACATGGTATACGCCAATAAACGAAGGTTATAAAAAAGAAAACGTGAGTCTTTGAATTTTCAACAAAATTTTGCACTATATATATATATATATATATATATATATATATATATCACCTGGTTTGTCTGAAATTTCAAGTGTTTAGACCCAAAATTGGTTGAGGAGTTTGGTAGAGTTTTCAAAGGCAAAATCGTTCAACTTTGACTCCTTGGCAGCTAAATTTCTGGCAGAAAGCCGATTAAAAATGCTTTCCCAAATCTCAATACCCGTTACGTTAAATCTTGAACCTGTAGACTGAAAATTAACGTAGTTTAGTAGGAAAATGTACGCACACAGAAAGACTCACACAATGACAATTTCACTCTTATAGATATATAGATATATATGGAATTTTTTAGTGTCTGTTTATTTAAGAGGACGCCACAACAAGAACTTGTTTACATTAAACTTGAAAACGGCCATGTTGTTACCAGCTGGGAAGAAGTCGTGTTGTATTGTGCTTAACGGGTGAGTAGTTCTCGGAAAGAAACTTTGCTCATCGAATTTAGCTCTAGTTTAAATAGATAGATAATAGAATAGATTTTTTAACGATTGTTGTATCTAGATGAGTACCTACTATGAATGTTTTACAAACAGGGCATAGATAGAAACTCAGTTGAGCACATGTCATTAACGTAACGATATAGAATAAGCAGATGATAGTGAGCTACTTTTGCAAGCGGTAGAATAATCCAACTATTTTAACAGCGATATCGGCAACAGATCTGATGTAAGTTTTTCATTTCAGAAGTTTGTCAAAGCATGTTACTTCTTCAAGATCAGAATTGTTAGATTCATTATTCTGTAGGTGTTTTGCTCTATCACATTTAATTGTTACCTCAAACTTTTTACTCTATAAATATTTCTTTCCAAACTTTGGTCTCTATAAAAGCTCTCCCCTCCCAATACCTTAAGATCTTCTCAAAAGGGTAACTTTATGAAGTAACTGAAAATTGTGATTATTTAGAAGAAACAACATAGGAGTTGTTTAAAACATAACTACATCCCAAAACTAACGAATATTTGATCATGTATTTTGTGTGCTTAGAATATATAGGAACAACCACCCATTAAAAATAAACGTTTATTTACTCAGCTTAAGTAAAAAAAATTGATACCTACATTGCCACCAGAGTCTAAACTATTACTGAGATGGCCTGCTCTCTGTTAAATGAGGTGAATGATTTGCGTCCTATGTAGTTCTAGTAGGTCCACGCTCCCAGGCGTTACATTCTCCTCCTTTGAGAGGCGGGTAGTTTATTGCTAATTTCCGTACCCTTACTAGGGACTGTCGATGGAATAGTCTAGATATCTTTGCAGGCCAGAGTGTCCTTCCTCTAGAATGCTGGCTTTAACAATTCCAATTTTCCTGCCCTTGTGTCACACCTCTTCACTCTGTAAATGAGATAAATAGAGATAGGCAGCTAGAGTGTAATTTTAGTCACGTCTTGACACGTACGAGCAAGAATTTCGTTATGAAAACGTGGATTCTTCGGTCAACAAGCGAGTTGTAGAAATTATGTCAGGTCAGTGGATCTGGTAACGAGTATGATATAAATAGCCTTAATCAATAGCGGTGTTTCTACATGAGGTTAGCGCACACACAACGACGGACTCAACACGTTCCTCACAAAAGAGAACAAACATGGACGACCAAAAAGAAAAAGAATCCTCCACGGTTTATATTTAACCAAGCTACGCGCCTCAGCTTCAATTATTTGAGTACCATTCTATTGCACTTGAATGCATTAGAAGCGAAAAAAAAAACACCAATAAAATAGAATGAGCAAATGAATTCAAAATTAAAGATCTTTATTCTCAGTAATTCGTAATGGATTTGGTTTGAACGATAGCGAACGAGTTGCGCTGAAGGAAACAAAGCAATGTTTTCAAAAGACTAATCAATGCAGGAAAACTGCAGGTGTTAGTCGTGATTAATCTATTGTATTTGGATGCACTAATCACGCTCTTCAGAAACAGATTATTATCTGCTGACTTAACATTTATAAAAAAAAAAAAAACATGTTACTTTTTTGTTGTCTCGACACTACGCCGAGGCGTGATAAGGTTTCTCTGTTCTTTAAACTGAGGAAAACAAAATCAAATTCAAAACCCGTATTGCACATGCAAAACACGAAATTAAACACTAAATTTAAGTTAAGGAGTAAATAATTGGCAAAGATAACATTAGTCTCTCTCCAGAGTCAAATCTTTTCAAATAAAACCTTGAATATATATATATATATATATATATATGGTCTTTGAAGTTTTTTTAACATTTGAAACTACACAAAAAATTACTTTTTATCATTCGTTAAAAAAAAACAAAAAAACACTTAGTCAGTAAGTCATTTAATCACCTGCAATCACTGCATCAACTCTCTCGAATTTACTATAATACCAATTTTTTTTAATTTTTTAAGGGATCATCAGTTGTTTACCATGAAACACTGTTTCGGGGATTTAATATATATAATATTATATATATATATATATATATATATATATATATATATATATATATATATATATATATATATATATATATACTCCTCGGATTAAGGAGTTTCACCTTTATTTGTATTTCCTGTCTAAATAATATATATTTTTTTAACTCTTATTAAAGTGTTTCTTTACATATTTTATTAAACCCATAAACTTGAATGATAATCAACGAATGATCTTTAATGTCATGAAAATCGATATAATAGCCCATTTTTTTTATCAAATCCATTGAGCATCTCGTGATCTCTTTCGTCATGATAAGTTTATTTTATTAGCAACCACTAGACGATACAGTGGTGATGAATTGAAGCGGAATGCGCGTTGGAAAACTAGCATGTATTGTCATTTTTCTCTTCAATTCTTTCTTCCAAATAAGTTTAATCAATAATTCTGCTATTAACAGTTACAAAAATGTGTATTAATATTTCATGGTTCCATAAATAATTACATTCCTTATCAATACAGAATTCCAAATATTTTTCGTGTTTTACGTTAATATTTTTTTTTCTCGTTTAAAGTACATTAAATCACAAAATTAAACGTATTTATTGTTTTTGTCTTCATTGTTTTCTTTATTCATTTCTCATTTTTTTTCTTCGCCCCCTCTGTATCGTCATCGCTCCATAGTCATGTTTGCTTCTTATCTTTCTATTTCTTTTTTTATGACTCACATGTTGTATTTTGGTCCATTTTTCTCTTTTTTTTTGTTGTTGTTGTTTGTTTTCTATTTTTTTCTCTTCATGTCTTATCTTGGCTTGCCTTGCCTTTCTTTTCCCTCTTATGACAGTTTTTTCCTCTCCATTGTATAATTATCATGACGATAATTTTAGTTGTCCCCTATTTTCCTTTCCGATAGTTTGATTTTATTTTAGTTGTTCCCCCGCTTGAATTCATTTTGCTATACAAAAAAAAAATACTTATTCCTTGTTGCTGGTTGTGCGTGTCATTTCTTTCTTGTAATCTGTGTTGCAACAGACAGAGCCTACCTCTTCCTTGTTTCTGTCTCCTGTATATTTCTTTTTTTTTCCTGCCATCTGTTTTGCTGGTTTGTCCTCCTACCACCTTTATGAGTCTTTTGAAGTCTCAGCTTTCACAGCAAAATTAAAAGCTGGTTTCGCATACAAATGCTCACGGTTTTATTGCTTTAAGACATTTTATTTGTGACCTACTTAAATCTTAAAATAATCCGTGTTAAAAGAAAACTACAGTCTTTAGTTATGCTCTCATATTACGTCATATCAATAAGCCATTCCTCCAAATCGCTCTGATTCATACCTTGATCTGACTCGTAAAATCTTATTCTAGTATCCGATCCGTGTAGAATAAGTTTGGAGAATACTTTATGCTTTTTCCTTGTGACCATAACTATTCACATGTGTCAAAATAAAGAAAATATAGAAAAATACACAGTTATCTAAATAGATTTACAGATAGACAACACTGGCCTACGTGTATTTTATTTATTTTTTTATGTTTTAAAGGTCGAAGGTTTTTTTAAGATAATTATAGGTTGTTTGGTGCGCTGAATTAAAAAATGTCATCCATTTCCTTGGAGCAGGTGTAGTTTTTGAGATATGAGAATTGCGATTTTTGGCCTTATATAATACTAAGGAAAACGAGGCTGTAAGTATAGTCTATTCCTACATTTTTTTTTTGCATAAAAATTATACTGAACTGATACTGAAACCTAATGATGTTTTTGTTTACTTTCAGGAGCTCTTGAACAGCTATCTAAAATTAAGAGATTACATGTCAGTAAAAATGCACTTTCTACGGTCCCACGTAGACTATTTCTCTCAGAATTGTGGTGACTTCAGTGATGAACAAGGAGACCGTTTCTACCATAATATTTGGGTAATGGAAGAACGCTACCAAGGCTGTGTGATGTGAACTTTTTTGCGGACTACTGTTGGTGTTTGAAACGAGGCGGGTGGCTACCATACACAGGAGAAAGTCACTGAAAGGCCTTTCATCCATGATTAGATTTTCTGTAATATATCTTCTTTATCTTCTGAACTATGCAGGAAAAATTATTTCTTTTGTCATGATATTTTTTTCTAAAATTAAAAGGAATAAATGGCACTAAATGGCGTTTTAATTATTTTTACCGCCTCGTATCTCAAAAACGTGACCTGATTGAACAAAATGAGTGTGATTTTTAGATTCTACATAGCAAATTAACTTAGAATCCCTTATCAAATTGAAACTTCGAAGACTAGTGTAATTGGGAAAAGTAAGTCTCTCGGTTTTATCGTTTTAAGGCATAAGTTATATTATTTTCTTTTGAAGAGAATGTTCTCAACTCCTTTGCTTGTTAACAGCATTTCTATACAGATTAATTGATATTTGTTTCTTATAAGATTTTATTCTTTTGTTAATACTGACTTTTTTTAATAAGTAAGCTCCTCACAATTCATTTAAGAATCTAAATATCAATTTACTTGTTCATACGTCCAGTGTCACAAAAAACATCAGCATCGCAAGCATTAATTAATAAGAAACGAATTACCTCCGCTCTAATCGTCACTCTTTATCAGTTAAAAATCATTAAAGCCATTTTCACTCCAAAACAATCCAGCAAATGAAAATATTTTTGTTAAAATCCAACCGTACTTTTTCGACTTGTTCTCTGGCGACATCCTACGCGTATTTCACTCTTCTCCCATGGCTCTTAATTATACTGTGCGGTCAATCACCCCCGTTTTTCAAACATGGGCCTAAGTGTCATATCAGCGTAGAAAACATTGTTTTAAAAAGTTAAATATCAGCTATCAAATGTGATACCAATCTTGAAAACATCTACAAAAAGAAAAGTTAGTAATAAGTCATGCAGCTCTAACGATCACTTCCAATTCCTACAACTACATATATAGAAAGCTATAGTTTGCATTAGTATACGCATTCATTCCAAAAGTTGTCAAAAAACAAATATATAAAAAATAAATGTTATCAAAGGCAAAATAAGTTATTTTTCTACATAGCTGGATACTTTTAAATGTTTTTATTTAATGTAACATGTTTATCTAGCTCGAAATCCATACAGCGTTTACCGATGTATTGGAAAATTTAAAATGGCGCCCGACTCTTACTTGAACATGGTAAGTTAAAGAAAAAGAGTGAAAAGTAAGAAACTATGTAAAATACTGTTAAACCCCCACTGAATATATGTCAGCCCATGCCAGAGTAACTTATTGGGCGAGTTTCTAACAGTATTTTGTATAGTATTTTTTTTTTTCGAGCTGAATAAACATGTCACATTAAATAAAAACACTAAGAAAGTATCCAGTTTGGTAGAAAAGTAACTTATCTTGCCTTTGATAACATTTATTTGTTGTATATTTGTTTTTTGACAACTTTTTCGAATCTATGTGTACAGTAATACAAACCCGAAAGCCATTAAGCCAGACATAGTGAGACGGGACAAGATGAAGAAAGAAGTATAGTTAGTAGATTTAAATTTCCAGGTGGGTTCAATAGAGCGGAGAGTGAAAAGATAACGGAATACTGAGGTCTTATGTACGGCATAAAAGAAACTGGGATCTTACCAAGATCTTAAACATTCCGGTAGTTATAGAAGCAACCGAACTCTTGCAAAAGAATTTCAAAACTACCTGACAAATATATCCGGTGAACACAGTGCTAGTAAGATACAAACAATTGCCCTTAAAGAGACAGTTTGAATTTTTAAAAATATATGGTGGATAGAATGTATGCGACAGTTGATTGATGTCTGGCATCCTGTAAGATGCCCCATCACCAACTAGAAAAAAAATAAGAAGAAAATTAAAAGAATTTTGTTTGTTTCACACACGAACGAGTAATTTTGGTGGAGCTCTGATCCGTAATTTTACAATTGCATTAACGCGTTGGAATATTTTAAATTTATAAAAATCTATCTATATATCTATAAAAGTGAAAGTGTCTGTCTGTGTGTTTGTCTGTGTACATTTCCCTACACAATAACTCTGTCAATTTAAAGTCTACAGACTCAAAATTTGATATACAGGGTACTGAGATTTGGGAAAATCTTTGAAATCGGTTTTCGGCCAGAAATGTTGCTGTTAAGGGATCAAATTCAACGATTTGACCTTTGAGAACTCTACCACACTTCTCCGCCAATTTTGGGTATAAACAATTGAAATTTTAGATATAAGTTCCTTGGACATGGATCTAACTTAATAATTTTATTTGAGCCCAAAACAATAAATGTTAAGGGGTCATAATAGGGGTAAAATTAAAAAAAAAATTGACCTCTGCGGTCTCTACAAAATTACTCGGACAATTTCTGGTCTAAATATTTGTAATTTTACGTAAAGGATATTCAGAGATAGGGCAAGCTTTTTAATCGATTTGAGTCGAAAATTTGAGCTACTAATATATAAATGTATGTATATATGTTTGCATGTCTGCCTAAACTTTCGACAGAAGCAACGAATTTTCGCAAGATCAGTATTGTTTTGAAGCTCGACCCTTCAGACGAGAAATATCGAAAAATTAGCTAAAAACATTAATTTCTTCACACTCAACTGGACACTTTTCTACAGGGAGGGGTTGCTTTTTTCACCGATATTTGCGAAAGTCATCCTCTCCTTTCGATTGTCTAGCCTTAATTTAAACCTACGTCACATCCGGTTTGGTGGTCGTCGTAACAGCAAAGACGTCAGTTTTTTCCTCGTTCTTTTCTTCCTTCGAGGTTTGGGTACGAGCCTGCCTTCCTACTACCACTTTTTTCTTTTTCTTTTTTTTTGCTCAACACACACCTCCAAACACCTGGGCAACGCTGGGCACCCATGCTAGTATGATATACAAAAAAAGTCTCGAATATTGTATATTTGAGATATTAATATACAAATAAATTTTTAAACTTTTTTATTTGTGAAATTCTAATATTTAAAAGTTATGAATTTATTCAGGTGCGCATGGAACTTTGAATGGGACGCTTTATTTAATTCACGGAGTTAGTATTTTATTGACGAAAACGAGAACTACCTAAGTAAATAACGAGGGGTTCCCGGCTTTGCCCGGTCTAAAAGTACGTTTAAACAAATTTGAATTCATGCAGGTTTCATATTTATTATCAGAGAGCCAATTCCCGATTGTATCTTATATTGTACCTAATATACAGTTCTGATTACAATAAAAAAATGAATTGGTTGTCATCAGGTAAACTCGAAACCAAAACCTTTCAAAAAGAGCACTTTTTATAATTCACAGAGTTACGTAGCTCTCGTTCTCGAAAATAATGTATTAACTTGTATTGTATTCAATTCTATTCTTAATATCGGTCGTACCAAGTATTTAATCTGAAACCACGTGGCGGCTATGGTTTAGAACTGATTGTACTTAGCATATTTATCCGTTGTATCACAGATCAATGAGAAACTACTTGAGGTGCGTCTTCTAGAACTTGGAAATATTCATGGCGATTTCTGGAAAATGTACGGAAATTTCTACGGCACCCGTTATTTTATTCTTACTCCTCTGCCGCCAATCTAGACGGAGTCTATATCGAAAAATACCGTACAGATCCTCGAGATCGACAAACATTTCCGGATTTAATATGAATCAGCTGGAGATTGCAGCTACGTAAAGTCTGTGCGACTAACATCTAATCGTCGTATGACCGTGAACATGTCTCTGTGTGTGTCTATGTGTGTCTGTGTACATTTCCCTACGCAATAACTCTGTCAATTTTAAGTCTACAGACTCGAAATTTGATATACAAGGTACTGAGATTTGGGAAAATCTTTGTGTTTGGTTTACGCTCGGATGCCCATTTGTTATCGGTTGAAATGAATGGTTTTCGTCGTGGGGTGGCTTCATGTTTTGACAAGCTTGTGTGCTTTACTTTTACTCCTGACCTGAATGGAACACGTACGAAGGGCGTGCAATAAGTAATGCCCCTGACCAACTTCTCATAGCAGAAGAGCAACGAAACTTGGCGCAGTTATTAGTCTTTCCCTACATAGGAACCACCCAGAGTTATGCATTTCTCCCATCGTTTGATACAGCTCTGGAGATTGTTTTTGTAGAACACCCCAGGTTGGTCCTCCAACCAGGACGTGACTTCAGAAATCAAGGCTGCATCATCTAGGAAACGCTTTTTTTTTTCAAAAACAACTTCATGGCTGGCAAGAGGTGAAAGTCAGAGGGTGAAGGTCAGGAGAGTAGGGAGGATGGGGAAAGATTTCATAACCACACGCCCGTGATTCTGATCTGGCGACATGCGAGTTGTGGACCGGAGCGTATCCTGCAGGAGGAGGGTACCTTTGCTGATCTTGCCCCGCCTCTTGATTTTGATAGATTCCCTTAATTTCCTCAAAAGTGAAGCATAGTAGGCTCCTGTAATCGTGGTACCCTTTGTCAGGAAATCTGTCATCACTACTCCGTCCTGGTTTCAGAAACTGTGAGCATGACCTTGCCAGCGGAGGGCTGCACCCTTGCCTTCTTTTGAGGTGGTGAGTCCAAGTGCTTCCTCTGCATTCACTGGGCTTTGGTCTCTGCATCATAGTGATGGATCCAGGTTTCATCCTGTGTAATCAGTCTTTTGAAAAACTTTAACTCATCTTCTTAGCACATCTCCAAATTCAACCTCGAGCACTCGACACGTTCTCGCTTCTTGACTGGTGTGAGCAACCTAGGAATCCATCTGACAGACACCTTGTGCATATGTAAATGGTCATGAATGATAGTTTCCACAGACCGTGTACTAATCTTGACATCTTGGGCTATTTGGCAAATAGTAATGCGCGGATCTTCTAAAATGGCAGCGTCAACTTGACGGATAGATGCCTTATCAATGACAAAAGGGGGGCAGGTCTGGCAGCTATTTCCACAGACTTCCGGCCATGTTTGAATTCACGATACCAGCGTTTTACAAGATCATATGATGGGGCATTATCACCATACGTTTCTTTCATTTCATCAAAAATCTCCTGTGGTGTGTGTCCTTCCAAATAAAAAAAACCCGGATAACTGCTCGATATTCAACAGGCTCCATTTCACACCTCACTCAGTTCAAACACCTGTAAAACAGAAACCACAATTTGTTCAGAGCTGTAGTTTGCCACATAACCCGAAAAAATATACATCATTGCACATGCAAATTTTCAGCTAGATCAGACAAATGAAAGTGGGTTAGGGGCATTACTTATTGCACGCCCCTCGTATATCAAATCCATTGCTAAAGTCGCTGTAAAAATGGTGGGATCCTTCTACCGCTCCAATAGGTATCTCACTCCTGATGCAATTATCTACCTATATAAAAACCAGGTACGGCCAACGATTAAGTACTGTTGACACATCCCCCACTAAGCTACGAAGTCTATTTTAAACTCTGCCAAGGCTAAATAAGCTTCTAGCAGATGCCTTTTTCTTTTCCCTGCAGCCTCTTTCCCACAGAAAAGAGGTTCCGTGCCTGTCTCTGTGTTATCGTTTTCTTCATGGCAAGTGCTCAGCTAAGCTCCAATCTATGGCTCTCCTTCGCCAAACTTTCACAAGAAACACTCGTCTATCCAAAACAACTATCAATAATTTCCCACACTCTTTATCTGTGGCTAAACCTAAATGTAGATTGCATGAATACATCTTCTTTCTTAGAACTGCATGCCTGTGGGAATCTCTTCCGATTGCCTACTTTCCAGCTGACTACAATCTGATTGTCTTCAAATCCAACGTAAACAAGTTATTGATGAACCGTCCGCCTAAGTAATCCAATTAACAAAAGTCACATTACTTATGTTTACTACGCTATAATCGCATTGCTTAATGTATACCCATTAACTCTTGTCCTCAAGTGGCCTTTATAAGGGGTGATTCCTGTGTAAAAAAAAAGAAAAGTTGCAAAAGACATAATAACAGTAAAATACAACTTATCCTGAGGAACACACACACACACACACACACACACACACACATATATACATATATATATATATATATATATATATATATATATATATATATATATATATATATATGATGGCAGCAAATTCGTTTTCGAACATTGCCATTACTTGATATAGCACACTTAAAAAAAGAATAGACATACAGAAACAAGAAAACAAATCAGTGATGGGCCGCCCGAAGGTGGCTTTTAAGCCCTTCCAAATCCCAGCATTCTTTCGCACACATTGTGCAGATATGTGCGCCACTAGCATCACGTTCATGATGGTCACTTCTATGTATAATCAAATGCCGCTTCAAACTGCCTACTGTTTTGCACGTCCGTCCGCAGTTGACACAGGTTAGATCTAGCAACATAAGACTGCTTTGTAACCCACTGCGCTGATGAGTAGTCTGGTGGCTTAACAGCCCAGCTCTGCTCAGACATAATCTTCAGCACACCTCACACTCCAGACCAACTTAGCGCCCCGGCCCATCCACTACCCCTTTCACTCTCCCTTTTCTGATTTCAGTCGCTCATACTGGGTACGATCAGCCTCAAACTTGTCCGCACCTCCCCGCAAGATCCTTATCCTCTCTCCACGATCCAAAGCAAGACTCTCCCAGGTTCTTTCATCTATCTCACATTTTTAAAGGTGGACCTCAAACAATCCTTGAATCTCATTTAGGCTTTTGAGCCAGACGTGTTCCCTCGGCAAACTCGCCATAAAGGAGTTGTTTGGGAAGTCGACTGCCTGACATCCTCACCACATGTCCACTCCATCTCAGTCTATTTTTGATAATGTGAGCTTCAATGCTTAGACATTGAGTGCGTTCAAGAACCTCAACATCACTGACATACATTTTGCCAACCCGCACCTAAGATTCGCCGTAGGCACAACTGGTGGAGCCGCTCGAGACGTCTCAAATGCTTTCTGTATGTTGTCAAAGTCTCACCTGCATAACGAAGAGCAGAGAGAACGCATGCGGCATAAACCTTAATCTTTGTTGGCAGCGAGATCCCATGACAGCTCCACAAACGCCCGTCCAACTATCCCTGCTGATCCGTAACGATACCTCATCATCCAGGGCACCGGACATACTCAGTGTGCTGTCCAAGTATACAAACTTAGCGACAACCGCTATTCTTGATCCATAGATATAAACTGATGGCTCATAGTACGGCATGCCTGGAGCAGGCTGATACATTTTTTTTTCAGATTGATAATAAGGCCCAATACGTTGCAGGCAACCGCAAAGGCGTCCACAAGATGCTGCATATCAGTCAGCGTATGAGCCACCAGATCACAGGTATCCGCATAGAGCACGTCATGGATCGTGTTTGTGAGTACTTTTGTACTTGCATTGAAGCGCCTAATGTTGAACAACCCCCCCCCAGTAGTTCGGTAGCGAATAGAGACACCATCAGAACAACCCCCGAATGCCATCTGAAAGACCACGGTGAAATATAACGCAAAGAGTGTGGGTACTGGAATGTCTCCCTGCTTTACACCATTTTCTACTGAAATAGGATCAGACAGCTTTCCCCAAAGTTGATCACAGCCCTCATATCATCGTGGAAGAGCTTTAGGATGGTTACAAACTTATCAGAACAGCCAAGTTTTTTCAGACTCTCTCACAAAGCATCCCTATTGACTGTATCAAAGGCCTTAGTTAAATCGATGAACACATTATACAGTCCTTTTTGCTGTTCTATACATTTCTTCTGTAGTTGCCTGGCTGTAAAAATCATATCCACTGTCCTTCGACCACTTCTGAAACCACACTGCGACTCAGGCAAACATCGTCAGCAATGTGCTCCAGCATTTTGTCTAGCAGGATCCTACAGAGAACCTTACCGACTACTAATAGAAAAGAGATGCCCTGATAGTTTCCACATTCATCTCTGGCACCCTTTCCCTTGTATAGCACCACCATCAATGCATTCCGCCAATCCTGCGGAATACACTCATCCCGCCAAGCAGTCTGCAATTAGTCCGCCAAGCGTTGCATCATCTTGGCCCAGAAGATTTAAAGATCTCTGCATGCAAACAGTTCAAGTCAGGAGATTTTCCATTGTTCAGCTTATGGACAGCTGCTTCAATCTCCTGGCGCGAGGGAACCTCTGCCAAGATATTCTTGACCGGATTGCTAGGAATCGACCCAACAAACTCCTGATCAACGTGAGAAAGCATGTTCAAGAGGTCATCGAAATGCTCCCTCCATCTATAGATAATGCCGGTGGGGTCTCGAAGAAGATCCCCGATGGTTAAATTTCAAATCAAAAGATTTTTATTATTCTATGTTAGACAAAGAATTTTGAAATATTCTAACTCCTTATCGTATGGGATTTCGATGTATACCATCTTTTCAGAGGAGAAAATATTAGCGAATCATCATAACGGCTTACACTTTATTTGCTAAAGTCAGTGAGACAGGGAAAATAACAATTAAAAGTTTTTTTTTAAGTATGTAAATATCATAGAGTAAGGGAAGTTAACGAAAAGGATATAAAATTCACATCTAAATTGCATGGTAAACATATCCTTTTTTATATCCTTTTTATATCCTTTTCATTAACTTCCCTTACTCTATTATTATTATTATTATTATTATTATTATTTTTTATGTAAATACAGTCATATCTTGCTACGATGTGCAGACCGTTCCAATCATATTTGATTTCATCAGGCAAGAAAAATTAAAATACGAAAATCAAAAAGGTTCAAAACCTTTTAAAATTTGGAGGGGAGAAAAAATGCTATGACTGACAAAAAGCTAAATTAAAGTTCTTAAAGTAAGAACTTTAATTTTGCTTCATGCCAGCCATGGCATTTTTCTCTCCTTAACATTTGAAAAGGTCTGAAACCTTTTTAGTTTTTGTATTTTAATTATTTTTTTGCCTGATAAAATCAAAAAGAATTGAAACGGTCTGCACATTGTCGCAAGATATTACTGTATTTACGTAAATAATAACGATAATATATATATAAGGAAATTTGTTTGTCTATGTGTCTGTGAGGTCGTTTCCTATGAACTCGAAAACGACTGGGCCGATTTTTATAAAATTTCACTTCCCTACTTTATGTGCCTGGCAATGTTCCTAGATAAGTTTTTTGCTGGAATGTCTTCGATAAGTATCGATAATCCATAATCGAATAATCCGATGAAAGAATTAACATACGATTTGGACTGAAGTTTACATCTTACACAGCCTTAAATCACAAGCGCATATGAGAAGTTTTATTGTCACACAAGCTGAAAGGCTCGATATATAAAATCAACAGTAGGTTCTTATGACAGAGGCGCTTTCGGGGTTAATGTTTCCGCTTAAAGCACAATGGAAGTATGTTACTTGCCTTTTTGATTTTAAAATTTAATTAAGTCTTCATATATAAAAATAATATTATAAGATTAATAGTTTGTTCTCTATAGTGCAATGTAGGCTACAATGTATTGAGGAATAATTCATAGCGAAAGGAATATGAGCTGCCTCATGGTGCACTGCGATGGGTCCCACATTAGAGCAGGCAATCAGTCGATTTTACCAATTTCGATGATAATAAAAAATATTAGCGTGTGAAACAGTCGTTGATCATCATTCAATCCCGGGCAACATCTGGTCACCATGTTAGTATATATATATATAAGTATATATATATATATATATATATATATATATATATATATATATATATATATATATATATATATATATATATATATATAAAGATGACACTACTGGAAGTATTTGAAACAATTATATTACATGATTAACATTTTATTATTGTTAATTAGTTGCGCATTAAGAATAAAATAACTCGGTCACATCTGTGCAAACGTCTTTACGCGAGTTTAATGTGGAAATTTAGAAAATCAAATACAATTTTTATTAAATGATTAAAATTATTTTTGTTATTTTTATTTCTTAAGCTTTCGTTGTAAGAACAACCTATGCATGGAAGAAGACTCAATGACTTTTTTTTCTCTCTTCATTTTATTTTTGATTGTATTGACCCCAGGGCACGGCTTCACTTAGAGAGAGAAGTGTACACATTATCTATCCCAGAAAAAAATTCGAAACAATAGTGAAACAAAAATTTTGCACTTGCGACAATGGCATTTTTTTTTGTTGTTGTTGTTGAAGGGTAACCGCAATCATCGTACCAGAAACACCAAAGAGTGAGTGATCGTTAAGTTTACATTTAAATAAAATTGTGTGTGCAAATTGAAAATATGCATACTCATATACAAATATAAAAAACTTATTACATTCTAGCATGGGTGCCCGGCGTTGCCTGAGTATTTGGAAGTGTATGTTGAGCAAAAAGAAACAATCAATTTTTTTAAAACTTTGACCCCTATTATGACCCCTTAACATTTATTGTTTTGGGCTCAAATAAAGTTATTAAGTTAGATCCATGTCCAAGGAACCTATATCTAAAGTTTAAAGTGTGTAGACCCAAAAGTTTCGGAGGAGTTTGGTAGAGTTCTCAAAGGTCAAATCGTTGAACTTTGACCCCTTAATCGCCAACTTTCTGGCCGAAAACCGATCACATCGATTTTTCCCAAATCTCAGTAACCTGTATATCAAATTTCGAGTCTGTAGATTAAAAATTGACAGAGTTAATGCGTAGGGAAATGTACACAGACACACAGACACACACACACACACAGACACTTTCACTTTTATATATATATAGATAGATTTGAAATTTACTATGATATTATTCTTTCCTAAAACTGCCTGCCTGTGTTCAGTTTGTCTGCTTTTCTGCTGACTAAAATATAGTCGTCTTCAAGTCCAACATAAACAAATTGTTGATTAACTACCCCCTGAAGTAATTCAATTCACCAAATGTACACTACTAACATACACTTATTACAGAGTTTACAATAGACTCTTTACCCTATAAGGGGGTACTCTTTTCTTTTCCCTGCAACCTCTTTCCCACAGAAGATACGTTGCAAGCCTATCTCTGCTCTATCGTTATTTTCATGGTAAGTGCTCGTTTGAGCTCCAATCTATGGTCCCCTTTGCCAAGCTTTCACGAAAAATCCCTCGTCCAGTTGAAACAATTATCAATATTTTCCCTCACTTTTTATCTCTGCTAAACATCGATCCATTAAGAAAGATTATTTCTTAAAACTGCACGCATGTGGAACTCACTGGTTTTTCTCCTGTCTAGCAAACTACAGTATGGTCGTCTTGAAGTCCAACGTACACAAGTTCTTAATGAGCCATCCCCTTAAGTAATCCAATTTACTAAATTTCCACTACTAACGATTTCTACAATATTGTCGCATTGACTTCTGTACACTCATTAATCCTTTTATTACGCCTATATATATATATATATATATATATATATATATATATATATACATGTATATATGCATTGTAGTTTCTTTTTAAATAAATATAAAAAGGGTTTTAAATATGAATATCAAACAACAAAAAAACTAAATTCATATATATATATATATATATATATATGAAATTAAGTAAATCAGATTTTCAGACCAAAATTATAATCAGCCTTCGATATTGCTGTTTGGTTTGGACTAGCCTAATTTTCTTTATGTTTTGATTATTAACGATTACTACGATATTGTCCCATTAATTCCTATCTATCGAGTGGCCTCCGGGCCTATATAAGTGGTAACTTCTTTGGAAAAACATCCTTATCCTCGAACGGCATAAGGGCATTGATAAGAGGTGACTCATTTGATAATCAAATACGATTCATCAAGAACAGGAAATGACTTTCGTGGATTTCAGTCACTTAATGACCTTTTAACTTCAGTAACTATTCTTAAGACTCGTTTTATAGATGATTAGCCAGAGTTTAGAGTCATTGAACTTGAAATTTTGAAGTCGTAAGACAGAGTTTTGCATTCTTGTCTTCTACATGAACTGCAGACTTATAATATTGGTGGTTAAGTTCTCTTTTCTTTCTGATCGATGATTCTGAGTTACTCTTGATAATTCATTTTCATCCTCTTTTCCTATTAATACCGATGTTCCCCAGGGTTCCTTTTGCATGTCTCTTTCTTCTCTACCTCAATACTCTTCAAGGAAATATTTTTAAAGAAGATTAACATCCATGCTGATGATACTACTCTTAATTATGGTGTTGCTTCTTGCCCTTCTTGGATAAAAATGAGGATAACAGTTCGCAAAAAAAATTAATACACAAATGATGTAGCCTTATCTCAAAGGTTAAAAAAACGTATATATATGTTTTATTTATTTAAAACTATTCTATTAAACTATTCTGGATAAACGAATGTTTTATATGTTATCTTGTTTATTAATAAAGACGGTAATTCTGATAGGATGCAATGTAAGGAAAGTCGTTACAGATAAGAGGAGATTAACAAAATAAGATAAGGAAAATAAAATAGAAAGAAAAAAAGAGAAAAGACGGAGGGAAATAAAATGTAGGAATACAAATGATATGAAATATTTTACTTGGCAAAAAAAAAAAAATAGAAAAGTGCAAGAAGCCATGTAAAGCGACAAGTAGACATTATTTACACCTACATACCATCTAAATACTTGTGTAAGGTCGCTTTATAGTTGTCCTCGCGATTTTCTCTGGTATTAGATGAAGCAGAAAAACAAATGGAGAATGCTATCATTTCCATATTAAACAAAAAAAAAAGATGCTGGCATATAAATTGCGCGTGTCTGCCGAGACTTCGAGTTGAGACTGGGGCGAAAAACTCTTCAGGAGATAAATTTAATTTTCCCGTTGATGATTTTGTGTGCTAACACCCAGTCTCCACGATACCCTTCTCACCAGACGAAAAAGACGTTTCGTTTTTGGAGCCGCTCTTTTCAAGTGAATCTGAAAAGTTCCATCACCATCCTAGTTACAAACATTTGAACACGTTCGATGTAAAAAAAAAAAAAAAAAGAATACCAGTCTAATAGGTCTCGCATTCTCAGTCTTTTGTCTAAGCGCCGCAATATTACATTCCTCTGCCTGATTTAAAAGTACTGCCATGCAATGTGTTCTTCTAAACTCGTTGTGCCCCTTCGACTAGGCGATTTCACCGATTAAAATGACAATAAAAAGCATTGGAAGTGGGGAACATTCGTTGAACCTCATTACATCCCGGGAAATGTCGGGTCTCACTGCCAGTACAACCAAATAATACATGAATTATTTATCGTGATATTAGAATTTGAAAGATATGCGCACATTTAGAAATGATTTGGCGCTAGAAAATTTTAATATCCTCTCATTTTTTATCTTTTCTTATTTTTGTTTTTGTTTCTTCATGGCGATAAAAATAATGGTAAATATTAGTTTTTCGTTTTTCTAAAAAAATAACTAACTAAATAAATAAATAAAAATAAAATTAAGCTAAAAAATAATTTTTAAAAATGTCCGCCATTTTGATTTTTATGCGCTCAAACCTCTGGTATCCAATTTTTTTGTTTCATTTTTCCCCGCAAAGAAAATTATTTCAGATAGCATGTAAGATAAATTCTTACACAGCTCGATTTTCAACTTGAGAACTAGAAATATAATTGCACAAACTTTTCAAACCGTCTTGGTTTCTTACATTCTTTTTTATTTTTTAATTTGATATTGGAACAAATAAGTGCAAGAATTGAAAATTATAAAAAATATCTTTTTTTCTTACATCTGTGAGTTTTGACAAGAACGTCTGTTCTCTACATAGGTTTATTTAAACTGCGCGATTAGCAAGGGAATTTGAATTCCAAACTTAATTGACATATATTCCTGAGTTTTAGGGATAAGAATTGATTATTCGTATTATTCGGACTATTGTTATCATCTTAAGTTTATTTTTACAATGCCTCGGACGATGTAATCCTTTATCCAATTCAATAACCATCTAATTTCATACAAAATCATTGAATGATAGTCTTTAAAACATAGCAAAGAACAGCACTTGATATTCACAAATAGTTACCTATCAAGTCTCACTGTTGCTTAACTTTGGTTATCTAACGAATAATCGTGTTGTCCAAGTGATTCTGCTGTACATAGTCCTAAATCAAGGTTATAAATTTGTGGAATAAAATCACTCGAAAGCTGATGCTTTTTTTCTTAAATGTTCATTTTAAAATATTAATCACAGAAAATAAACATGCCAATATGAAGTAAGGTGTTGATAAGACCTTGACTCATCCTTACCTTGTCAAATTATGTAAGCTTACGACAGACTTATGTTTTTCTTTATTATTATTCTTTGATTATTTCTTTCCTTTAGATTGTTTTTGATGATAATAAAGACTTCTTTCACGTACAGTTTTAATCCTAATTTTTTTAATTTTTGACATGTTTCGCGGTTAATCTGTAACTTACAGGTGTTCGTTCTTTGACATGCGTCCTTAAATCAGTTAGAAAAGTTTTAGTTTTTGTCACTCTGTCGCTTTGTCATGCTTTAGTTTAGTTGTTTTTGTTGTTTTATAATATACAAAGCGCCTTAAATAAGTGAGGCTTGTGCATTTTTGCCACCGCGCTATTTTGAAATAGTTTTTTTTTTCGGGTAAAACGCAAGATTTACGATTTCAATATAATAACGTTATTATTTTAGCACGGTGGTAAAAGTGCACAAGTATCGAATAAGTTTTCGGAATTTTTTGTACAGGCATTTAAAATTTCCTTAGACCCTTAAAAATTCAATATGTTATTGCTATACGTCTTATGAAATGAGTGACAAATTTGTTTTCAGGTTCAAATGAACAACTACAGTGGGAATTAAAATACACCTTACTAAAGCCCGATTGCCACAGTTGGTGAATTTCATAAATGCAATCTAGACGTGAGGGCACTTTAGAAAAACGATATGCATTAAAATCCTATTTTAAACTTGGAAATATTACACATATGCTTCAGACTGCTTTTTTATCCTCTTGAAAGAATCAAGCGTCAGTTTTTTTAGTAGCATAAGAGATTTAAGGAGTTCAAGGAGTATGTGAGGGATAATGGGAGGTGTACGAGGAGTAAGAAAATCAGAACAACAGAATTAATTAACCAAATTAAGAAATTCATGGATAAAAACCGTTGCATGTCTATAGAGAAAATAAGTGCACAGTTTGGTGTTGGTGTGGGAACTGTAATTCAATTATTCCTGAGGAACTGAAGATATGTATGCTTTGCGCGAATGCACTAGTCCATAACTCCGTCCTTAGACTATTTGACTAAGATGAGCATCAAGACAGCCCCTCGTCCACCTCGTTGTCCAGACGTTGCCCATTGTGACTTTTAGGTTTTTTCTTAAGCTCAAGTTTTCGTTATGAGACAATTAAAAAGATGAAAGGGGCTGTGACGAGGGTCATTGACACAGAAGGTCTTCCAAAAGTAACCAATTGTGTTGTCGATTCTGATACAATTACCGATTCTGAATCTGGTTCTTTAACTTCACTGAATATTTAGCTGTCAAGTTCTTTTTTCCGACTTTGTGATATCAGTTATATATTTTCGTGAACGTAAAAATGCATATGTGTGGGTGATCTATGGAGTTTAATTTTGTTAGTAGCTAAAAATTAATACATATTAACCATTTATCTTTAGTAACCCCAACAGAAATTTAAATTTTAACCAAACACAAACCAAATAATAAACAATTACAAGAATCGTTATTTTGCCATCGGAAAATTGGCGCAATTTTTTCAGATACCAATTCTGATTCTGATTTTTGTAAACATTCTGACTTTTTTCGATTCTCGATTTCAATTCCGATTAATCTTTCCAACAGTACTGAGGATGTCAAAACTAGCACAAAGAACTACAAAAGCGTTGTCATTTCCCCTGACAAGGCTTCGGGACAGCTGTAAAAGTTGGATTTTGGAGACTTGCAAACCGGATTCGACATTGCACCTTCATCGACCATTTGGATATTGGGCGGTGAGCCTGAACAAGTTTGGAGTGCTAATCCGCTTTTAGGTTTTGCCACATGCAGCCTATAGCCCTTACTGTACCCCGTCAGATTTCGGCCTTTTCCACTTAATGCAACACTTTATGTGGCGCTGCCGATTCGACTCGTTTGATGAAGTCAAAGAAGTTGAATTGTCCGAAAATTTGCAGATCGATGGTAAAAGGTATTGAAAACTGATGGTCTTTATTGTAACAATGAATGTTTTTTTTTGTTATTACTTGGCAAGTAAGATTTCAATTTTTTGCAAGTGCTTACGAACTTTTGGGACAACTTAATATCATCCTTTATTTCTTTTTTGTGCACTTATTAGTGTGTTAATATATATATATATATATATATATATATATATATATATATATTGCATGCATAGCTACTACTTTTTTGAGTAACATTCAAACAATAAATCACATTTCTACCAAAATAAAACGCAATAGAGATAAAACACAAAAATCTGGTTATCAGTCATAAGTCCTATTATTTAACCTGCAATGAGACAATATTAACATGTTAATTGCTTTTCATGGAACGGATACGCAGTTTTAATCACAGTTCTGATTTGATGAAGACTTTTCCTGGCATCAACTCATTTTGGCTTTTTCTAAATGTTCGCATATGTGAAGGGCTTTTTTCACGTAACACACACATTATATATATATATATATATATATATATATATATATATATATATATATATATATAATGTGTGTTTTACGTGAAAAAACATTATATATATATATATGTATATGTATATATATATATATATATATATATAGGTAAAAATGCACTTTGAATAATTGAATTCATTCAAAACTTATCGCAAAAACAAATAACATCTCTCTCTCTATATATATATATATAACCTAATAGCGTTTTTGTGTGTGTTTGTATGTGTGTACAACTCCCTATGATCAAAGAAATATAAAGCGTCTGTAGTGTGTGTACACCTCTCCTGGTCAAGAAATATTAATGCCCGTTGTAGGATACTTCTGTCAAAGGAAACATTTATTTTATGCGTAACTTCTAGATATAGCATTCTTCACATCACATATACATCGACTGAGTTATGGTTATTAGCATATCACATTAAATTAAATCATTTTAAATAATTAGCTCGATTATATTACTTATTCGACACAATAGCCTCGTTAATACTGTACTATTTAAAAATATAATTAAAAATGTAATTATTTAGTTTATTTTCCTTTCAATTTATATTTTATTTAACTTAAATTTACTTATTATTATCGTAAATCAGAAACCTTTCAATTTTCAAACCAGAAAACCAAGGGGAATAACTGTGATAGTTTAATTCTTTGAGCACGTTATTAAATATTTTCTATAATAGATTTGTTTCATTTCGAAATATTCTAAGTTGAATTATTATTTTTATTTTTAATTCGGAGGTATTTTCCCCCTCATTCTTAATTTTTAAGTAACCTTTTGATACTCATGCAGAGAGTGAACTCAGAGTCCACCCGGCTGCCTCCGGAACATGACGCCAACAGGCGGAATAAACCGAGCGTCGCTGAGGGAATTAAGCTGAGCGTAGCCGAAGAAAGAATAAGAAAAGAAAACCTACCTTAAATTTTAAATTTTATTAACTGTAAAGTAAATTTTGAAAACAATATTTTTTATTTTGTTTTGTTTTTGCTATATATATATATATATATATATATATATATATATATATATATATGTATGTATATATATTTGGTACTCGTGCAGAGATTGATCCGTGCTGAAATAATAACGTTATTATTAAGCCACTCTTAACATGAGGAGGGAGGTGTTTTGTACCTATTCTGTACTTTAACCTTACAATTGAATAAAAAAAAACAAATCATAAAGCTTTAATTAAACGTGGACATACGATTTAAAAAAATAGCGCGGATCACTCTCTGCATTAGCCCCATATATTGTTTAGATAAATAATGTTGAAGATTTTTTGGTCAATGTCAAGTTTCATCCAACTCCTCAAAAATCTTTTAAATGACGACTTTTATAGGTTTTCAGTGTGTGTGTGTTTTTTTTTACAACGTGGTCACCACTTATCAAGACCCAGAAGCCACTCGGGAAAAGGATTATTGCGTGTACAGTACGTTAATGTTGAGATTTGATAAAGTGTCTACTTAAGGGGGCGGTTCATCAGGAATTTGTTTATGTTGGATTGAAGACATCCAAGTTGTATTCAGGTGGGAAACAGGCAGACGGAACAGAGTTCCACAGGCGTGCACTTCTAAGAAAGAAGCTTTGCTCATGGAATCTACGTTTTAGTTTTGGCACAGATAAAGAGTGGGGAAAATTTTTGACAGTGGTTTCAACTAGACGGGTGTTTTTCGTCAAAGATCAGCGAGGGGAGACCAGGGATTGGAGCTCAGACAATCACCTGCCATGGAAGTAACGATAAAACAAAGGCTCGCAACGTCTCTCCTGTGGTGTTGAAAACGAATATCACATTTAAATTTTGGGCATAATATTAAAAAATTACTTTTTCAAAAAGTGGGATTTCACTGTCCTATATAAATTTTACGTAAAATGAGCACCCACTTTCTGGCCACCTAATAATTTCTCCATATCATAAAACAATCTGTGATTTTCATTTTTAACAGCCCCGAAAACGGGCGCTTTTTTTAACTAATATATTTGTTCATTTTTTATAAGTTAGGACGCTAATAATTCCGCCAATCAGCTTACATGAGTGGGATTTTTAGGTGGGTATTCAGTTATAGAACTTGTGTAGTTTTTAACAGGTGCTTCTGTAGTTTAATTAAGCGTTTTTTTTTTCGTACATAATGCCGACATTAACCTTTAAACCATTAAAGCAGAATCGTTTATTATTTCACATAAATTCTGTTTACATTAGGCGGATGTGGAGCCCCTAATGTAAACAGAATTTTTGTGAAATATTTAACTGCTGAAGCACCTGTTAACACCTATACAAGTTGTATAATGAAAAAAAAAGTATGTTTCTGTAAACTTATTGACAGAATAATTAGCGTCCTAAATTATGAGATAAAAAATGAACTAATCCTAGTAAAACAAACAGCGCTGGTTTTCGGAGATGCTGAAAACAAATATCAGTTAAATTTGTTTTGATATTAAGAAATTACTAGGTGGCCAGAAGGTAGGTGCTCATTTTACGGTAAATTTATATAGGAAAGTGATCCCCTACTTTTTGAAAAAAATTTTTTTCATATCATCAAAAATACTTATCTGTCCCAAATTTAAATATGATATTCGTTTTCAGCACCACCAAAAACCCTTTAAAAATATTTTTTTGGGGAGTTGGAAAGAAACTTGACATTGACCGATTTCTTTGTTCGAGAAAAGATTCAAAGGTAAGTCAAGTAAAAACTTTTTTTGTAAAGTATTTTTTTCAACAAAAATTTAAACAAAAATAATCTTTGTTTTTTTGGGGTGTTATTTTTTTTTTCTCAAGGAAAAACCTGAAAACTAGAAAAATGGACACAAAACTGGGTGGAATAGAATTTTTTCTTTTTTTATATTAAAACAGATATTTTTTGTTGTTTCCTCAGACCGTTGTTTTATTAATGGTGTGTGTGTATGTAAATCGTATTCCGCATTCGCGCTGGATGTCTTTCTGTGTTGCTCACTCAAACGCCCACAATGGCAATTGTAGGTCTAGACTTGGCAAAAAAAGGTACCTATCCGGATGATGTAAAAGTTCGATACCTCCAGATGCACAAGTTTTTGTCCGTGCCAGTAAATTTTTTTCGTTAAAAAAGTCGAGGACTCCAGTTGGTGTTTCCAGCTGCTCATTTAAGGCTGAACAATTCATGTTTTTTTTCTGACGTTGAAGTACGAAATGGTGTGCTTTTTTTACTAATATATTTTCTTTTCTTCCTCTTCCAAATTATCGTCTACTGCTTTGAATTTTCAACTCGCGCGAACGCGCGTCGCGTTGAAAACCATCGCGCTACATTGTCACTGGTTCAGCTTTATGTTTCGTCAGACGGCCTAATTTTCTCGGAGACGCTTGGCTTACTCCAGCTGTTGACGTCATGTTCCGGAGAAAGCTGGGCGTGCGCTGAGTTACGTCTGGATCATTCTCTGCATGAGTACAAACTTTTGTTATTTGTTATTGTTGAGTTATCCGGTTTTTTCACTGTATTTAGTAGTTTTACGCCGATATAATCCATCGTTCTGTTTATAATTGTTTATTTTTGATTAAAAAATACAGTCATTGAACTATAAGTGGTTTGTTTGCCATATTTATAGGTAAATGTGCACTGAACAGATAGCATACTACTTATAGTTAAATTCAAATTTTGATATATCTTTTAATTTAAACGCGAAAAAAAACAATTGGGACGCTGAAAACGTACACAGTAAAACAATACGTTGTAAAATGCTCTTATGGTTGTCAATTTATTTGTAGATTTATTTGTAAGAAAATTGCGTTAAAATAACTTAAACGTAATACGGAAATGAACGATGTAAAAAAATGCAGAAAGTATTAACAATTTTTTATTTGGATAATTTAAACGCGAAAAATAACAATTGGGATGCTGGAAACGTACACAGTAAAATAATACGGTTTCAACGGGTTAAAGTTGATTTATTAGTAAGAAAATTGTGACAATATAGGTGTAATACAGAATAGTTGCAAAACATCCCCACCCTTCCCATGTTAAATAATAATTTCTAAATAATAGTGTTAATATTTTAGTGCGCAGATCAAATTCTGCAAAAGTTGCTATTTATGTTTATTTGTTTACACTGTTATGGGTTTATGTTTATGTACGCATGCGCAAACGGAAGTCGTAAACCGGTGTTGGGTTACAATACCCGTTACAAGGTTATTTGAGTTTTATAATTATATAGATTTAATATAAAATATAAGTTTTTTTTACCATATATAACATCACATACATCGCTATGGTAGAATTATTACCATAAATCGGTATTTTTTTTAGTTTATCGATCCCTCAGCATTCACCTTTTAATTGTTGACTTTTATAGGTTTTAGGGAAAGATGAGAACGAATATTGAATTTATTTCTTGCGCAAACGAGTAGTTATTCATATTTGAAGACATTTAGTATCCAACGTAATCACTACAGTTTGGCAAGCAAGATGGCCGCCCGTGCATTTACTAAAAAAAACACCAAAAAGAGCAAAAAAAAAAAAGACCCCAGGCCTCCTTTCAATTTCTCATGATTGGACAAATAATCATTTTTATGATTAAAAAAAAACATTTATTTTCGTTTTTTGACGCAAACCGATTTTTTTCTTCTGACACCAAATCAAACCCGTCGCAAATTTACCGTTTGCATGGTATGATCCTGAACCCTGGGACTTTTTGAAGAAATGTTAGTTTCAATAAAGTGGGGGATAACTTTTCTATGATAATTTAACCTAACATGAGCACACACACGTTCACCCCCTCCTCAAACAAACATTTTGTTTATATTGGGGCGGAGGGATGTCGGCGGCGGCTGGGGGGATGTTGGGGCGTTGTTGTAATTGTACTATCTAGAAATGTTTCCTGAGAAGGTGTGTTTTGCAATGAGCATAAATAAAAGACAAGGTCAGACGTTTAAAACCATTGGCGTAGACCTGACATCATACTGCTTCAGTCACGGTATGTTCTACGTCTCCATCAGCCGAGCAGGAAGTTCAGAAAACCTCTACATTCTGGCTCCAAATCAAAGAAGCAGAAATGTAGTTTACCACGAGGCTTTTCAATGAAAAGTTCTACAAAAGGATATGATGAAAAACTGATATGATCTGATTGTGGTATGTTTTCAGTATTCAATGTGTTAGATAAGATTTAAGCATCGAGTGGAAAATTACTTCCCTCTTACAACATCCACTTGCTGGAAAGGTGCCCACAAATCGCGTACCTAACTGTGCAGAAGTGAACGTGTCTGTTTGTGTGCCTGTGTGTGTGTCTGTGTACATTTCTCTACGCAATAACTCTGTCAATTTTTAGTTTACAGATTCGAAATTTGATATACAGGGTACTGAGATTTGGGAAAATCGATGTGATCGGTTTTCGGCCAGAAATTTAGCGATTAAGAGATCAAAGTTCAACGATTTGACCTTTGAGAACTTTACCAAACTCCTCCGACAATTTTGGGTCTACGCACTTGAAATTTTAGATATAGGTTCCTTGGACATGAATCTAACGTAATAATAACTTGATTTGAGCCCAAAACAATAAATTTTAAGGGGTCATAATAGGGGTCAAAGTTTTTTAAAAAATTGACCTCTGCGGTCTCTTCCAAATTACTCAGACAATTTCTGGTCTAAATATTTGAAATTTTACATAAAGGGTATTTAGAGATAGAGCAAGCTTTTTCATCAGTTTGGGTCGAAAATTTTTAGTTACCAATATATAAATGTATGTACGTATGTCTGTTTGCATGTCTGCCTTAAACTTTCAATAGAGGCGACGGATTTTACCAAGATCAGTATCGCTTAAAAGTTTGATCTTTCATACGACAAATATCGAAAAATTGGCTAAAAACATTAATACCTTCCCCTTCAACAAGGCACTTTTCTACAGGGGGGCACTTTTTCGCCGATATTTTTGAAAGTTATCCTCTCCTTTAGATTGTTTAGTCTTAATTTTAAAAATTCTTGCTTCCGGTTTGGCGGTGGTCGTAATAGCATAAACGTTAGGTTTTATCCCGTTCTTTTCTTTTCCTGCCTTGAGGTACGGGTTCGAGCCTGTCTTCCTACAACAATTTTATTTTTCTCAACATACACATCCAAACACCCGGGCAACGCCAGGCTGAAATGCTAGTATATATATACATATATATATATATATATATATATATATATATTAGTATATATATATATATATATATATATATATATATCATTGCAGTATATATAACATTGCAGTTCGATGTGATATTAAAATTCTGAATGTAACTGTGTGGGGAATTATTTAAAATGCGCATTTCCTTTTCATGAAGAATAATTTCTTTTTTTACAACTATTTGAAGGGTATGATTGAAATATTTCGTAATAGATTTCTTTTCTTAAATAAGTGTAACTTTTTTTTAATGGCGTTTTTTTAAACTCGTTTTTTTTTTTTTGAGGCGAAACAGTTCCCAACTGTTAAGAGAGATAGATGAAAATTGTTCTTGAGTGCACTATCTTCATCGATTATTGCTGTGTGCGATCACATTTATTTTCTGTTTCTTTTTTTTTTCTAAGATCAAAAAGAGTTTTTAACCGTTGTAATTTTTGGTAGTATTTTCGGTTTTGGATCGTCTAGTATTTTTTTAACTTCTCAGGTTCAGCTTATTCCAATGCGAGGAACCATCCTGGTTCTATGGCATTAGTATGGTACTATGTGGGTAACCGTGAACGTGGGGACCAATATGACAATATATGGGATCTGAGTGATTAACTTTCGTCGTGAAACGCCCTATAAACAGCAACCAATGTATGTTTGTTGGCAAGGAGTTACACGGTAGTCGTTTGGGACTCTTCTACTCTACTGGTGAACAGCTCCAGGCCCCGCCGATTTTAACAAACGGTATTCCAGAAAATAATAAAAACATAACTCCGTTCTTATTCACCTCAGGCAACAGTTCCAAGGAAGAGCGGAGAGTTTCTTGATTTTTCAATCAGCATCTGTATGTATTTCTCTGGAAAATTAAATGGAGACATACCTCTTTTGTTGGGCTGTCCACGACTTCTTGATGTTGGTTTTCCGGCTTAAATGTCTGCGTTCGCGAACGTGCTCGGTGATGAACAATGATATGCAATGCAGTTAATTTCATATGATATAAACTTATCTATTTCTTTTACCAGAAAATTAAAATATGTTACAATTAAAAAATAGTTAATGACAAAGAAAATGTTTGACGGAGTTAGCGATTCTTAGATAACTTAACTAATGCTAGGGAAGAAGGGGCGTGCCCCATCCTTTTTGCGGAGAGACAAAATTATATATGCTAATCCCATATTAGTTGCTTTCCCTATGCTGGTTGGCCGAAAAAGATAATGAGTAACGGTAAAATAGTGGGTAGAGCAGACAACCGTTGTATCTTTACGCAGCGGTCCATTCACTACGCAAAATAACTAGCCGTGCCACAAAATAGTGCCACATCATTTTAAGTATAATTTTCACCAGATGAATATTTTCGAGCTTGAGAATCTTTTTCTCTTACTCGGGAAATTATACAGATTCTTGTACGGAACACTCTATTTAATTAATTGGTGTAGCATGTTCTTATTCCGTCAGCCATGAGTTGATAGAGGTCTTAAGTTATTTGTGATTGTATTTCTCAGTTACGAACACTAGGAACTAAATATTCAACCTTCAGGAGAATATAACTTTTTCAAAGAACTCTAATATAACTTTTAAAATTGATATTTGAAGTACTCTAATGTACTTTTAAAATTGATTTTAAAGTACTCTTACATAACTTTTACTATTTATGTTTTCAATTACTCTAATATAATTTTTTAAATTGATTTTAAGTACTCTTATATAGTTTTTACTATTGATGTTTTCAAAAACTCTAATATAACTTTTACTGTTAATTTACTGAAGTACTCTAATATAATTTTTAAAATTGATTTTTAAGTACTTTTACATAACTTTTACTATCGATGTTTTCAAGTTATCTAATATGACTTTTAAAATTGATTTTCAAGTACTCTTATATAGCTTTGACTATTAATATTTTCAATAACTTAAATATAACTTTTACAATTAATTTTTTCGAGTACTCGAATATAGCTTTTACAATTGATTTTTTCAAGTATTCTAATACAATGTTTACGACTGAGTGTTTCAAGTACTCTAATATATCTTTTGCAATTGATTTTTCGAGTACTCTAATGTCACATAAAATTTGTTTTCTTCAAGTCTCTAATATAATTTTTACAATTGATTCTTCAAATTACTCTAATATACGTATTACAATTGATTTTTTCAAGTACCCGAATATAACTTTTACAGTTGATTTTAACAAGTACTCTAGTCTAATTTCTACAATTGATACTCTAATTCTATTTTATAATTGATTTTTAGTACTCTAATATAACTTTTACAATTATTTTTCCAAGTACTCTAATAGAACTATTTTTACAATTTATTTTGCCAAGTACACTAATATAACTTTGAAAATAGTTTTTTCAAGTACTCTGAGAAAACTTTTACAATTTCGGTTTTTACGTACTGTAATATAACATTTACAATTGATTTTTTCAAGTACTCTATTTTAACTTCTACAAATGATTTTTAAGTACTCTAATCGTACTTTTACGATTGATTTTTAAGTACTCCTATATAGCTTTTACAATTAATTTTTCTAAGAAAGCTTATATATATTTACATTTAATTTTTTCAAGTACTCTTATCTTACCTTTGCAATTGATCTTTATGTACTCTAATATAACTTTTACAATTGATTTTTCCAAGTAATCAAACATAACTTCATTTTGACAAGTATTCTAATATAACTTTTACTATTTCTGTTCAAGTACTCTTATATATCTTTTACAATTAATTTTTCAGGTACTCGTATATAACTTTTTAAATTGTTTTTCAATTATCTAATATCACGTTAACAACAGATTTTTTCAAGTATTCTGATATAACGTTGACTATTAATGTTTAATGAACTTTAATATTACTTTTTCAGTCGATTATTTCAAGTCTCTTATTTTAACTTGTGCAGTTTTTTTAAGTACTCTTATCTAACTTTTACACTTAATTTGATTAAAAACACTAATATAACTTTTACAATTGTTTTTCAGAGAACTCTAATATAACTTTCACAATTGATTTTTAAACACTGTATTAAACTTTTAGAATTGATATTTTCAAGTAATCTTATCTCAAGTTTACTATTTATTTTAAAGTACTCTAATCAAACTTTACAACTGATTTTTCTCAAGTACTATAAGATTACTTTTAAACTCGATTTTGTCAATTACTCTTATCTAACCTTAAGTATTTATTTTTAAGTATTCTTATATAACTTTTACAATTGATATTTTCAAGTAACGTAATATAACATTTACAAATGATATTTAAAGTACTCTAATATAACATTCACAATTGATATTTTAAGTATTCTAATACAGCATTTCGAATTAATATTTTCAATTACTTTAATATAGATTTAACAATTATTTTTAAACTACTCAACTATAACCTTTACAATTGATATTATAAAGTACTCTAATATAACTTTTACTATTTAGTTTTTCAAGTACTCTAATATAACTTTTTAAATTGATTTTTAAGGACTCTTATCATATTTTTACAATAGTTTTTAGTACTCTAATATAACTTTTACTATTTATTTTTTTAAATATGCTAATATAACATTCACTATTTATTTTTAAGTACTCTAATATAATTTTTACAATTGATTTTTTCATGTAATCTAATAAAACTTTAAAAATATGTTTTCAAGTACCTTATATATCATTTAAAATTGATTTTTTCAAGTACTCTGCTATAACTTTGAGTATTAATGTTTTCAAGTACATTTTTATAAAATATTTACAATTGATGTTTATCAAATACTCTATTGTAACTTGTACTATTGTTTTTTAAGTACTCTAATATAACTTTTACAATTGATTCTCTCAAGTACTCTAATATAATTTTTACAATTTTTAAGTACTCTAATATAATTTTTACAATTTTTAAGTACTCTAATATAACTGTTCCAATCGATTTTTCAGTGCATTACTATGAATTTTACAATTGATTTTTAAAAGTATTCTAATTAAACTTTTACAATTTTTAAGTATTCAAGTAGAACTTTTACACTTGAGTTTTTCAAGTACTCAAATATAACTTAGACAATTTCTTTTTCTAATTACTCGAACTTAATTTTTACAATTGATTTTTTCAAGTACTCTAATATAACTTTTACTATTGATTTTTTTTCAAAGTACACTAATATAACTTTTCTAGTTGAGATTCTCAAGTAGTCCTATAAACCTTTGAAATTGTTTTTTTCAAGTACTCTAATATAACTTTTACAACTGATTTTTCAAAGTAAACTAATATAACTTTTAAAATTGACATTTTCAAGTACTCTAATATAATTTTTTCAATTGTTTTTCCAAGTACTCGTATATGAATTTTGCAATTGTCTTTCTAAGTATTATAATACAACTTTAACAATTGATTTTAATTACTCTAATATAACTTCCAGAATCAATTTGTTTAAGTACTCTAATCTAATTTAAAAAAATTTTGTTTAAGTACGGTAATATAACTGTAACAATTGATTTTTCCAAGTAATATAATATAACTTTTACAATTGATTTTTAAAAGGACTCTGATATAAAGTTTATAATTGATTTTTTAAGTACTATGATAAAACCTTTACAATTTATTGTTTCAAGTACTCTAATATAACTTTTAAAGTTGCTTTTTTTTCAAGTACTCTAATATTATTTTTGAAATTAAATGTTTCATGTAATCTGATATAACATTTTAAAATATTTTTCAAGAATCTTATATATCATGTAGAATTGACTTTTTCAAGTACTCTAATATAATTTTTACTATTAAGGTTTTCAACTATTTTATATAACATTTACACTTTATATTTCTCAAGTAGTCTATTCTAAATTGTACTACTGTTGTTTAAGTAATCTAATATAACTTTTACAATTGATTTTTTCATGAACGCTAGTATGATTTTCACAATTTTGTAAGTACTCTTATATAACTTTTACAATTGATTTTTAAGTACATTACTATAACTTTTACACTTGATTTTGTAAAGTGCACTTATTTAACTTTTACAATTTTTTAATTACTCCAATACAACTTTTACAATTGATTTTTGCGGGTACTCCAATATAACTTAAACAATTTCTTTTTCTAATTACTCTAACTTCATTTTTCAATTGATTTTTCAAGTACACTAATATGACTTTTACGATTGATTTTTCCGAGTACTCTAATATACCTGTTACATATGATGTTTCAAAGTACTCTAATATAACATTTATAATTGATATTTTAAAGTAGTCTAATAAAACATTTGAAATCTGTTTTCAAGTACTGAAATATAACTTTTAGAATTCATTTTTTCAAGTACACTAATATAACTTTTACAACTGAAATTTTAAAAGTTCTCTAATATAACTTCTTCAATTGGTTTTTCATGTGCTCTTATATAACTTTTGCAATTGTCTTTCTAAGTACTCAAATACAACTTTAATAATTGATTTTTAAGTAATCTAATATAACTTTTGCAATTGATTTTTCAAGTACTCTTATCTAACTTTCACAAATGATTTTTCAAAGTACTATAATATTACTTTTACAATTGATTTTTCCAAGTACTCTAAAATAATATTTACAATTGATTTTACATGTACTCTTATAAAACCTTTATAATTATTTTTTTTCAAATACTCTTATATAACTTTTACAATTGATTTTTGCAAGTTCTCTAATATTACTTTTACTATTGATTTTTCAAGCACTCTTATATAACTTTTACTATTTATTTTTCGAAGTACTCTGATATAACTTTAAAAAAAATTTACAGTATCTGTTGTGGTGGCAACCACTTATTTGCATATGCGAATAACATAACATTATAAATGGCAAGCCTAGGTTGGCCTTGGTGTGTCTTACTCAAATGCCACCGGAAGTGACGCAGAAGAGCGTACATGTCCTCCCACCAAGACTCTCTGACTCAACACCGTCATTTGTACATATTGTAAATATACCTTTTCTTTAATACACTTATTATTGCGTTATCTTGTTGTTTGCGTCTTCATTGTATTTCCTTACTAATTATTGTTCAACCTTGCAACCACAACAGTTGGCGACGAGATATGAAGCGTCAAATATAACAGTTTGACGAAGAACTATTTAAAAAAAAAGTACAACGCAAAGGTTGACCATTTTTTTAAGGAATGCAAAGTGTTGACGAGCAAACGGATTTTACGCTAAAGAGAAGTTTCAACTCAAGTGAAAAAAAAAACTCTAACCTGGCAAAAGCGACAATTTACGCCGTTTTCTGGGAATCCGACTTGCAAACGAATGTAAAAGTGAATTTTTGTTTTGTCGCTACACGACAAATCTTACTAAAGGACCAACTTGCAAACGAAAAGCGAACTTTGTTCTGTCGCAAAAAACGACAGGTCAGACCCGTATTACGAAAAGCAAGGAAGTAACCTACGAAAAAAGTTCACCAGTGGATTCTAATTACTGTTCTCCGTAAACAAAACAACAACTAAAGGACTTTTTAATTAATGTTTTGGTTGACGTCGGTACTAAAAGGAAATACCACAGCTAAAACTAAAATTCAAGGAAAGGATTTTTTTTCTTGAAGTTGTCACTGAATAACGGATAATACAGTAAAACGTCACGGAAAAAAGGTAATCTCAATTTAAGAGGTATTTTAATTACTAAAATACTAGAGAAAAAAACTCAAAGAACTAAATGTACTGCATACATTTATTCAATTGTGACTCGATTAAAAAAAAACCCAAACTTTTATTTTGTGGAAAGAGTTACTTATTAGTAAGTGCCTAAAAACGGAAAGTCAATTCCATTTCGTGATTCCAGATAAACCTGTTTTATTTTTTTTTTTTTTGCAGCGTGACTCGCAAAAAGAATATATTATTGCAAGAAGCGATATTATTATTGAAAACAGGAGCTTACAGCAATTTGCTTTTTTGTTGTAACCCAAACCGGTGTACATTGTACATGGTACAATATATTTTTTTAACTACACACTAAAAAAAAAAAAAAAAAAAAACATGGAAGACATCAAAAATGTTCATGCAATCTTTACAAGCACAGGCTGAGCGGGATGAACGCAGACAAGCTACACAAAACAAGTTTTTGCAAACACAAATACAGGCACGGGCTGACCGCGAGGAAAAGAGAGGGGACAGATTATTGAAATGGCAGCAGGAACAAGAAGAAAAGCAGAAAATGGCACAATTAAAGCAGAAAAAACTGCAATTGGAACAGGAAGAAAGGCATAAGAAACTACAATTGGAATATGAAGAAAGACAAGATGAACGTTTTGCTAAAACACTCGAACTACTAAAGAGTAATCGAGAAAATGTCGATAGTGTTAATTTCTCCCATACAACTATTTTTAATAGCATGGACACATTTCATTATGTGCCTGAGGAAGAGAAGAATTTTGAAGCATACTACACAAGATACGAGGATGTTTTTCAACTGGACTGTAAAAATTGGCCAAATAGTCAGAAAGTGAGCCTCTTACTCAGAAAATTGGGTACATCAGAACACAGCAAATTCGTAGATTACATATTACCTAAAAAAAACTGCGGAATTAGAGTTCATGGAAGCTGTAAAATTACTAAAAGAATTATTTAATCCAAATATATCTCTTTTTCATAAAAGATGGCTTTGCATGAATCTAAGAAAGATGGACAACCAAGATTATTTGACATACGCATCAGTTGTCAATAAAAACTGCGATAATTTTAAGCTTGCAGAACTAACGGTAGAAGATTTTTAATGTCTAATCTTCGCTCAAGGGTTAGTTTCCACGAAAAATGCAGAAATACGCAGACGAGTGTTGTCTAAGCTGAAATCTGAGCAAGATTTAACTCTCCAGAAACTAGCAGAGGACTGTGAAAGGGCCATTACACTAAAAAGGATTCAACAAATATAGAAGAATCCGGAGTGACATATGTAAGAAAAGTTAGAAAATCATACGCACCAACCAAGAACTTTACAAAGAAAAGCAATGGAACGGGATATTCCAAAGATAATAACCATAAATATAGTACACAATATAACAAGCCTCTTCCTAGATATAACTGTAAGAGATGTGCAGAAAAGCATTGGGAATCAGATTGTCCTTATAAGAAGAAAAAATGCTACATTTGTAAGAAGGTGGGACACAAAAGCGATTGCTGCAGATATAAAGATTACACCAGAAAGAGAGTACAGCAAACAAAATCAAATACAAAATTAGACAAAGATCGGCGAAAATACGTAAAAGTGGAAATATTTAAAACATCAATAAAGTTACAACTCGACTCCGGCTCCGATGTTTCTATAATAAACCTGAATACGTGGAAAAAGTTGGGAAAACCGGCCATGATGAAAACTAGTAAAGCAGCCCGGACGGTAACTGGTGGTGGTATAAAATTTGAAGGAGAAGTTGTCCTCCCGATAAAATTGAAAGGGATTTCGAAGAAATTAAAAATATTCGTACTAAAAAATAGTGAAAATCTGTTTGGAATAGATTTAATTGAGAAATTCGGACTATGGGATAAGCCAATCAATACATTCTGTAAAAAATTAGAATGTTCTTCTCCAACAACAGTAAATATAAAAGACGATTTAAAAGAATTATTTCCTGAGGCATTCACGACTAACTTAGGTCGCTACAATAAATTCAAGGCCTCGTTTGAACTTAAAGAAAACGCCAGCCCAATTTTTAGAAAAAAGCGAAATGTTCCGTTCGCTGGGTTGGAAAAGATTGATAAAGAATAAAATAGATTGTAACAGACGGGAATTCTATCAAAAATAGAACACAACGAGTGGACAGCCCCCACCGTATACGTAAAGAAAAAGAATGACGAAGTTAGAGTGTGCGCAGACTATTCGACCGGGGTCAACTCCGTATTAAAAGATCACCATTACCCCCTACCAAGCCCAGAGGAAATATTCACGAAGTTGAATGGGGGTAATATCTTCTCCAAGATAGACTTGAGCGACGCGTATTTGCAAATACCGGTCGAGGAGAATTGCTCAAAAATACTATGCATCAATACGCATAAGGGATTATACAAATACAACCGATTGCCTTTTGGCATCAAAGTAGCGCCTGCCATCTTTCAGCAAGCGATGGACACCATGCTAAGTGGTATTGAGTGCGCATGTGCATACCTGGACGACATTGTTGTCAGGAGCAAATCCCTAGAAGAACATAAGGAACATTTGAAACAAGTATTTACTCGACTACAAGAATTCGGCTTTTAAGTAAAAGAAAGTAAATGTGACTTTTGTATGAGCGAGATTAAGTATCTTGGACACATAATAAACAAACATGGACGACGTCCAGACCCAGACAGATCTGCGGCAATAAAAAATATGCCAGCACCCGGTAATGTAACAACCTTGCAGAGTTTCTTAGGACTCGCAAATTATTACCAATCTTTTATTGAAGGAATGCATAACTTGCGAGCCCCCTTAAATAATCTGCTTAAAAAGGATACACCGTAAAACTGGACGCAAGAATGTCAAACCGCTTTTGACAAAATAAAGAGCGCACTAACATCCGAATTATTCTTTACGCACTTTGACACAAACTTAAAAATAGTCGTCGCTAGTGACGCTAGCTCCTACGGCTTAGGAGCATGCATTCAACATATTATGCCGGATGGGTCTAGAAAAGCAATAGCACACGCTTCCAGAACGCTGATACCAGCCGAAAGGGCATATTCACAAATCGAAAAAGAAGCGTTGAGCATAATCTTTGCCGTGACTAAATTTCACCGATATTTATATGGTAGACAATTCATACTTGAAACCGACCATAAACCGTTAGTCACGATCTATGGATCAAAAAAAAGGATTGCCGGTATACACCGCAAATAGATTGCTGCGCTGGGGTACAATACTAATTAATTACGATTTCCAGCTACAACATCTAGCATCAAAAAAGATTTGCCATGCGGATGGACTGTCAAGACTGATACCACAGAAACACAATCTGGAAGAATCAGTCATTGCAGCAATTCGGACAAATGTTGAAGTAAAAAATATGGTAGCAAACATCATTAAGGAACTACCCGTAACCTTGTTCGGACATTAAAAGGGAAGCCGAGAAAGGTGAATATATAAAGGACAAAAAAGAGAAAATTATAACGGACACAAAGGTGCAGGAAGTTTTCTCCATTAGTGACGATGTGTTACTATACAGCGAGAGAGTGGTAATACCCAAAACATTGCAGAATAGGATGTTAAGAGATTTCCACACAGGAAATCGAATGAAGTCGTTAATGAGAAGCTACGTGTACTGGCGTAACATGGACACTGACATAGCGACAACAATTGATAAATGTAAAGGATGCCAGTTAGCGGCAAAATCTCCATCTATAGTACACAAACCTTGGCCGAAAACCGACCAACCATGGTCGAGAATCCACATGGACTTCGCTGGTCCAGTAGGTGAAAACTATTATTTAATTGTAGTGGATGGTTTCACAAAATGGCCGGAGGTAATGCGTCGCAGGAATCCAACAACGAACAACTCAATAGGGTTCCTACACGAGTTGTTTGCAAGATTCGGTGTACCAGACACACTGGTCACTGACAACGGAACGCAGTTCACATCCGCAGAGTTTAAGAAATTTTGCGACACGTTCCGAGTGAAGCACATCACGACTCCGCCGTATCATCCAAGGTCGAACGGCCTCGCGGAAAGGTTCGTGGACACGCTAAAACGAGCGTTAAAGAAATCCATTGGAACACCAACAGAAAAAGTTTGCAACAATTCTTGCAAGTATATAGGATTACACCACATCCTAGTACACCATCAAACATATCACCAGCTGATCTAATGTTTGCCAGAAAGGTAAAATCAGCGTTTGACAAACTATTGCCAAGGCAGGCAATTATCCGAAACACTACACACACGAGAAGAAAGAAATATAACTCGGGAGATCGAGTATGTTTTAAGTGCTACAGAAATAACACATCTTACTGGGAATGTGGAGTAGTGGATAAACGCATTGGTGATTGTACATACATGATTAAAGGTCCACAGAATATACATAAAAGGCACCTAAATCAGATAAAAAAAAACGTCATATCCAAGATGATGATGATACGACAACAGTCGAAGAGGAGGACACCATAGATATCATATACGAATCTTTTAATTTGGAACCGCCTCAAAATACACCTGAACCCCGACGATCAGGTAGGAAAAGAAAAGTGAATGAACCATTAATGGTAAACCCAAAAAGAAAAAGATATTGAAATCTGTGTGACTTCAAATCTTGGGAGGGGGGTGTTGTGGTGGCAACCACTTATTTGCATATGCGAATAACATAACACTATAAATGGCAAGCCTAGGTTGGCCTTTGTGTGTCTTACTCAAATGCCACCGGAAGTGACGCCGAAGAGCGTACATGTCCTCCCACCAAGACTCTCTGACTCAACACCGTCATTTGTACGTATTGTAAATATACCTTTTCTTTAATACACTTATTATTGCGTTATCTTGTTGTTTGCGTCTTCATTGTATTTCCTTACTAATTATTGTTCAACCTTGCAACCACAACAGTATCAAATATAACTTTTACAATTGCTTTTTTCAAGTACTTTAATATAATTCTTACTATTTATTTGTGCAAGTATACTAATGTAACTTTTATTATTTATTTTTTCAAGTACACTTATATAACTTTTACTACTGATTTTTCAAGTATACTTATATAACTTTTACTATTTATTTGTCCAAATACACTAATATAAATTTTCTATTGATTTTTCAAGTATACTTATATAACTGTTACTATTTATATTTTCCAGTACTCTAATATATCTTTTACTGTTTATTTTCACAACTACTTTAATATAACTTTTACTTTTGATTTTTTTCAAATATACTAATATAATTTTACTATTGATTTTTTTCAAATATACTAATATAATTTTACTGTTGATTTTTTTCAAGCATACTAATATAATTTTACTGTTGATTTTTTTCAAGTACACTAATATAAATTTTACTATTTGTTTTTTTAAGTACTTTTAGATAACGTTTTAAGTTGTTTTTTCACGTATCTAATATAATTTTTAAAATTGATTTTTTCAAGTACTCAAATATAACTGTTACAATTGGCATTTTCAAGTACTCTAATATAACGTTTGCAATTGCCTTTTTAAGTACTTTAATACAACCTTAACAATTGTTTTTTTTAATACTCTAATACAACTTTCTCAATTAATTTGGTCAAGTTCTCTAATCTAACTTTGAAAATTGTTGTTTAATTACGGTAATATAACTTTTACAATTGATTCTTTCATGTACGTTAATATGAATTTTACAATCGATTTGTTCATGTACTCTAAGCTCATTCCAAAGTATAGCAAGTTACATCTGAAGAAATTCGGGTGTTACATGGATCAAAACGTTGTGAAACTGACATTAAAGATGAGAACAGTAGTCAGAAGAAGCTGAACAATACGAATAATAAAACCCTCTTCGTAAAGATTTCAGAATCTTAAATGTTTGTTTTTAATTTGTTATCATTTTATACACATCATGAACTTTTTCTAACAAGTAGTGCAGTTTAAATAAGACATTTTAGAAAAGAATTTTACATCATTAGAACCATATTCAGAATTACTAACAATATTACTTTTTGTCATCATTTTTCTACAATACAAGTAAAATGACCACATTTCTATGTATCAAATGTATGCATCATGGCAGCATTTAAGTTTAAATCTGCGCCAAATATTTGCATCTCTATATTAAAACATGTTCAGCATTTCTTTTTCTAAAAGACATCGTTAGTTATTGAGAATCCATTCCGAGCATCACAATATTATTTCATTTTATAAGAAACTTTATCCACGTGTTTAGTATTTTGCTGACACATATTGCAATATTTAATAGGATTTAGCTTTTTGCAAACTTAAAAAATGCTAGCGTTGCAATATTTCCTATAATATGAAGGTATGATAAATAAAAGTTGGAAAATTTTAATTATAGACACTGGCGATAGAATTGGACTAATTGAATTGGTCAACGGTCTTCTAGCAATAAATCAGATCTCAGAATTGATCCATAGAAATATTGAATTATTTAGGCTCCCAGCAAATAATTTTTTCGTGTCTACAGGTAAATGTTATTTTTCTCTTTGTCTGCAAAACCTAGGACCTCTACAAAACAGCTATCAGCTGGAAACTCTTTTTCTCCAGAGCTATTATAGTAAGGCTACCGATCGAAAACTCTCCTGAAATCGAACAGTGCTCCTAACTAAAGAGCAACAAACAACAGTGTGTGTTAGAAGAGTTACTTGATTGTGAATATACCCAATAAGAACAGTCTGTAAATGAAAATTAACTTGCTATCTGTTGTTAACCTTACCTTTTCCCTAAAGCTAACGTTAACCCACACCTAACCCTTACCCTAACCCTAACCCTAACACTAACACTAACCCTTAACCCTTACCATAACCCCAACCCTAACCCTTACGCTAAACCTTTCTCTAACCATTACCCCTAACCCTAACGTAACTCTAACCTACACCTAACCTTTACCGAAACCTAACCTAACCCTAACATTTAACCTTACACTAACCCTAACCCTAACCCTAAGCCTTACTCTAATACTAAGCGTAACCCCAACCCTAACACTGACACTAACCCTACCATGAACCTTACCCTAACCCAAACCTAACCCTAAATTTTGCCCTTTCACTAACCCTCACCCTAACCTTACCCTTATCCTAACGCTTTCCTAACCCTTATACTAACCTTGTCCTTACCCAAATCCTAAAACTTTACCTAACCCTAACCCTTACCCTTACCCAAACATTTACCCTAAGCTGTATCCCAAATGTATCCCTCTAACTCTCACCATAACCCGAACCCTAACCCTTAACCTTACCCAGACCCTAAACCTTACCTTAACCCTTACCCTAAAGACCCAACCATAACCCTAACCACAACCCTAACCTAAAAACTAACCCTAACCATAACCCTTATCCAAAATTAAAATCCTAACCATAACTTAACCCTTAATCTAATCTAAACCAAGTCCTAACCCTAATCCTAACCGTAATCCTCATCTTTAACTTAACCCTAACTCTAAGCCTAACCATAGTCCTTACGCTAACCATAAACCTAAGACAAACACTTACTCTAACTATTTCCCTCAGGCGTACTTAAAACAATAAACATGATCCTAACCCTAACCTTACACTTACCCTTACCCCAATCCTTACTCTAAAGTTTAGCTTAACCGTTACCTAGCACTAATCCTAATTTTAACCCTAACTCTAACCCTACACTTACCCTAACCCCAATCCTTACCCTAAAATTTAGCTTAACCGTAACCTAGCACTAATCCTAATTTTAACCCTTACCCTAACCCTAACCCTACACTTACCCTAACCCCAATCCTTACCCTAAAATGTAGCTTAACCGTAACCTAGCACTAATCCTAATTTTAACCCTAACCCTACACTTACCCTAACCCCAATCCTTACCCTAAAATTAAGCTTAAACGTAACCTAGCACTAATCCTAATTTTAATCCTAACCCTAACCCTAACCCTTACCTTACACTTATCCTAACCCCAATCCTTACCCTTAAATTTAGCTTAACCGTAACCTAGCACTAATCCTAATTTTAACTCTAACTCTAACCCTAACCCTAACCCTACACTTACCCTAACCCCAATCCTTACCCTAAAATTTAGCTTACTCGAAACCTAGCACTTATCCTAATTTTAACCCTAACCCTAACTCTTACCCTACACTTACCCTAACCCCAATCTTTACCCTAAATTTAGCTTAACCGTTACCTCGCACTAACCCTTATTTTTACCCTAGCCCTTACCCTAACCCTAACCCTACACTTACCCTAATCCCAATCGTTACCCTAAAATTTAGCTTAACCGTAACCTAGCAATAATCCTAATTTCAACCCTAACCATAACCCTTACCCTTACACAAGTCCAAACCCTTAGTCTAACCCTTACTCTTAACCTTAACCTAACCCTATCAATTACTCCTACCCTAACATTTACCCTAACGCTTATCACTGATTAACAATGTTACATTATTTAGAGTATTATTTCGTTTAGCTTAGGCTTAGATAGTTCTTCATAGTTCTGTGTAGAACCATGCAGTTTCGAAACATCAAGATAGAAGTGACACTTGTTGGGGCAAAAAATTTTGCTGTTGGACTATTAACGAAATGATAATAGATCTATTGGTTTATTAATCATAAAATATTTTTCCCTATCAGCTTGGCGACTTGTCGGCGGTTATCACAATTTAATCTTTTGTTTTCTTCTCAATTCAATCGAAATTCATTTACTTAAGCTTAACAATAAGATTATTTAAAGTTTTTGCAATTTTGTGGAATTTTTGTCATTTTCCAAAACTTTTTCTTGCGTGACCTGACTTGTTTCAGGCCAGTTCAAATCGACACACCATTAAATTTATTTTTTTCAATCACATTAAATTGAGCATCATATTCATTTTCATTATCTTTATCATGGCTATTTTAGGTACCTATATATTAATACCTTTTTAATACCTTTAACGTGCGTACGTGCATGTGTCCGGCTTTCCAGATTATTAATTGTTGTAAAGATATTGAAGATAAACTGTAATAACCATATATATTCTGACACTATATTAGACCGATTACTTAGATAAATACTTCGACAGTTTTAACGAAAGGGCTACATTTAACATCGCGGGTCCCAATTCATGCTAAACGTCAATAGTGTAGTGCACCAATATATTACTTACAAAAGATGCCGCTGTGGAATTTCTACGAGTCCCGCTAGTTTTAATGTTTTTGGTCCTTGTTCACAATATTTGATCTTTTCAATCGCTTCATTCATTTTTTTAACATTGACATAATTCATAATTTGAAACAAGGAAGAAGAGGGTTTGTTTTCTTAAATGATTAAGCATAAAAATTACAAGGATCAAGTAAATCAATTTGTTCTAGACGCCAAGGTTTGAACAAAACAAATAAAACATGAAAAAGTGCGGTTTGCTCTCTAGAGTCATTTCGATCATTTGTATTCAAATATTTGATTATCTCATAATTTCTAGCAACATAATAGAAGCTTTTGTCTAAAATTAAAACAAGTCTATTTGTAGGGTTCAATCAATTTTCATCGTACAAATCTGCACAATCAAAAGGCAGATTATTTGACCTTTTGTAGCATAAATTTTCTTGTTCTATATTGAGACATGCCGGTACCAACTTGCATAGAGTTTAATATGCTCCAAAAAATGGCGTCCAAAAAAATGCATTACTTCATGAGCACCTGAATGGCCGTAAATGATAGACTAACATTTTTTTTTATTTACCATAAAAACACTTAGAACAGCCCAATGACCAAACACCTTCAGTTTCACATTTTTTTCATATTCGTTTTATAATTAGTAATATAATAATTCTCTGAAATGTACCGTATTCAATATCAGATTTCCACATTATCAAAAGTACAGTATTGTAAATATTAATATATAATTCTTCTATCCAAGTTGTATAATTTTCGTAGTTTTTGCCATATTTATATGATTGAGCACTTTTGTCATACTGTTAAATGTGAATTGCCCAACACCTCTGGGAAATCCATATTTACAAATTGTATCAAATCTATCGTTGATAATTTCTGTACGTAAACAAAATCCGTTAACTGTGTGACGTTCCAATGTAATAACCAAATAGGAAAAAAATTGGAGGCGAAAGATAGCAAGAGATCGTTGTTTCAATAATGTTTCTTGCGCATGATAATGACTTATTATAAACCCATTAGATCACGGTGATCCCATATGAGATTACTTAAAAATTAACAGATATAGTATAGTCATTACAAATGTATCCTTTTACTTATATCATATCAGATAACCTGATAGTTTGCTTATTTCTATTTAAAATGTAATTCTGACTGTTTCATCGTGTTTCTCGGGCTTTTTAACGACAGGTATCTAAACTTCATAAAAAAATTTAAAGTGGTTAAAATTATGGAATTTAATGGGTTAAAGACTGGATAATCTTCACATCTAAACTTCATAAAAAAATTAAAGTGGCTAAAATTATGGAATTTAATGGGATAAAGACTGGATAATCTTCACAGTATAATCATATGTGTATATGAGTAGAATAAAACGTAAAGATTAACATTACTCAATGTACCATTGCCATCAAGTATGACTGACTTCATAAATGCCAGAAATCTATGAAAAAATGTTAATTAATTGTGTTCACTGACTGAAACTATATCATAATTATTTATTTGTCCAATGTTTTCTTAAATTTTGCCATTAAATTTTCCTAAAGAATTTAAATTTTTTTAGATAATAATCATTGCAAGAAAATGTCACACCATAATACTCATCAAATGCTTGCAAACCATAATACTCATCAAATGCTTGCAAATTAATATATTTTAGAGATCAAATGATGTATCTTGAAGGGGACAGCTCCCTGTAATTTAAGAAACGGCGTAAATAGGATCGAAAATAATATTTATTAAGAAGAATGTTAGAATCAAACATAGTGATCAAGTTAAAAATGAATACATATTGTTACTTAGATGTGATTGTCGGAAGGTAGAGAATTCTTCATTATATTAAAAAAATACTAGGTAGTTCAGAGAGGTAGAATGGGTGAATGCAAATTAAAGAATGTATTTATGTTGCCAGAAACGTGTTGCAAGCAGATGCAAAATTCACGTAAAAAACATTCACATGTTTGAGCACGTTCTGACGTCACAACGAAATATAGTTTCAATATATACATAACAGTTGAATTAAGATTTGAGTTAAGGAAGAGAGTTGAGAAAGAATCGCTGATTTTCGGAAGTAAGAAAGAGAGGGGAAGACGAAATGTAGAAATCTAATAGGCATCGAATTTCCACCATTCTCATCACCAGCTGGAATAAATGTCTTCATATTGTCATGTAAACCTTTGTCTTCGTCGTTATTTCTACCGCAAGGTAATGTGTCTTTGTTTCGGTCTTGTATAATGAACTTTATAGGAAACCCCTTCTAAAAGTGTTCTCTGTCTCCCTTCAACAATGTATTTCCCTCCGTGATTTAAAAGAACTATCCATAACACATCTCTTGACATCTCTCTCAGTTTCCTAGTAATAATATAAACTCACCCAATTGTCTCATTGTCGTCGCTATGTACACCATTACATTCTGTTATAAATGTCGTTCCCGTCATGAAAAACTCCATTACATTACACAAAAGGTTTTAGATATTATCTCATATTAGACATCATCATTGACAAATTCCCTTCAAATTGTTTGTTATGATTTTTTTTTAATCTGCGTTCAAATTGGATAACAATAATCTTGGAAAATTTAGCGGTTTTCATCGATGCATTTTTATCAGCGTTGTCAGCACAAAACATTTTATACTGAATATCTCTCTTAAATTTAGGATCCCAATAATTTAATCGATTTCTTAGGAACATATATGGCTTTACTTTGCCATAATGGTGTTCATTTGCAAACATTCTAAATTTACCTTTGATATACAAATTTAAAAAAACGCTGTAATTCCAATTGTGAATCATCATAAGTAAGCAATTCTCCTTCAGTTATTTTTTATCCATAAATTTGGTCCAGGCAAGATGGGCATATGATGGCCGAGCGTGAGAAAGTGCTGGTTGGGGCTGAGTGAAGTGGCAGGGGGACAGAGACTTTTTAAAAGCACACATGTGTGCCAAATGAGTTAGGGAAGATAATGACACGCGCTGTTTTAGAAGAAACACGAAGAAATGCATTTTATTTGCACACACACACGCACACGCACACACGCCCACACACACACGCCCACACACACACACACGCACACGTCCACACACAAATACACACACACACACACATATATATATATATGTATAATATTTCTATTTTTCTGTTTGTCCATTCAGCTTTTTCTGAAAATAAATGAACTCATTTTTGCGCTATCCTCGCCACAAAAAAATACTTAATGAAAACATTTATTGATTGAATATAGTTCTACCCCGCCGTGGTATTTCTACGTGTCTTAATAGTTATACATTATTCTAGAAATTATTTAAAACCAGCATACTTCACTCCTTTATTTAACCAATGGGCGTGGCTTAATCTCGTTCCAGATAGAGGTTTAAGTAATTCCTACTTGTATTTTTAGCATCATCCGGACTGAATATTGAACCTGCAACATTTAGAAATCTGTTACTAAGAACTGATCATAACCTTACACTTATATCTGAAACTTCATGTTGCCTTTGTAGGTATAACTTGCGTACGAATTTTAGAAAAATCTACTTAGTCTTGTTTCAGGTGTATTATACGAGAATCGTTCAAAATGTAACGCCCCCTAATTTTAGAGTGAGTAATAGTAATCGATTCTTTCGTCGATGTTATATAATATCATTAATTTGAAAGATTTAAATAAAAGTAGCATGGGCGCCCGGCGTTGCCCGGGTGTTTGTAGGTGTGTGTTGAGCAAAAAACAAAAAAGTAGCTAGGCAGGTTCGAACCCGTACAGCGAAGGAGGAAAAGAACGTGAAAAAAAAATCTGACGTTTTTGCCGTTGCATCCATCGCCAACTCAGAAGTGGCGAAGGTTTAAAGTTAGGCTAGTCAATCGAAAAGATGGGATGACTTTCGAAAATATCGGCGAGAAAAACGACACATACCTGTAGAAAACGGCATAGTTGAGGGCGAAGGAATTAATGTTTTTAGCCAATTTTTCGACGATTTGTCGCTCGAAGGGTCGAGCTTCAAAACAATACTGATCTTGTGAAAATCCGTCGCCTCTGTCGAAAGTTTTAGACATACATATAAACATAAATACATTTAAACAGACAAGTGAGATATATATATTATAGAAGTATGTTATCTATATTTCGATACGATGGTGTATGTGGGGTTTTGTGTGTTACCCTCACATCTTTTTGTATTCCAAATGACTGTCGGTTAATTGTTATGACCTACCATTTTTGTAATCAATAATTTTACCAAGAATTCTTCATAAGTTTGGATTTCGGTTTCGATTATATCTGAAGGAACTCTCTCTCTCTCTCTCTCTCTCTCTCTATATATATATATATATATATATATATAATTCATTTGATCACATAAAATTAATATACGAAAGTATAGTTTTATGTGTCAACTTTAAGTATTTACTTCAAAAGTGGCCAATACGTAGGTAGAGCTAGTTAGTAATTTATAAAATATATATGGCGATTAAGCTACACTGAATATTCCGCGGAGTCATAGAGTGGATGAAACGTGGAATATTCAGTGTAGCTTAATCGCCATATATATTTTATAACTCTCTCTCTCTCTCTCTCTCTCTCTCTCTCTATATATATATATATATATATATATATATATATATATATATATATTTCTTCATAAGTTTTGGTTTTAGTTTCGATTCAAGCTGATGCACGTAAGTCATACGGATATATATTTTTTGAAATCACAATTTTATAATATATACTAATCGATAAAAAAATGACTCTATAATTATATATACGAAATCTGTATGTGTCTGTTGAAGTTTCTAATACATTTCATCCAATTGTTGACAGTACTTCTCTGCCGAAATGATTTTGCCTGCATTAAAAAAATCTGTAATGATGACACCGATCGCAAACCACCAAACAGTCAGCATGACCTTCTCTTGGTGCAACTCTGACTTGGGAAAATGCCGTGGAGCTTTGTATGCGTCTAACCACTGCGCTGAGCGTCGGCCGTTGTCGTAAAGAACCCACCTTTCATAGCAAGTCACAACTTGGTCAAGAAACTGGACGTTTTTTTTTCGTAAAAGACGGGAGGATGACATTTCACAACGGCGTTTCTTTTGGTTGCCTATTTTCAAAGTTCTTTTATCTTTCCAATCTCTCTCAAGTCGTTAGAAATCGTCGTTTACGTTACGTATAACTCAGAAGCAAGTTCTCGAACACTCGAAAACTATTTTTAGGATTGGATTTTTTTCGATTTTCGATACTTAGATATTCAGGTTACCCTCATACATAAAGCGTTAGGGATTTGAATTTAAATGTGATTCTTGCCCCGGAGTTTGAATCGTGCGATTGTGTTGGATAGTTATGTTCTCCAATTCTTTGATCTATTCCCCGCTTCCTTTGTTTCAGCTCGTTTGACTTGTTAGTCTAGTGGTCTCTATCAATTCGCTGTTTTTAAAATCTCAGTGTCATACAGCTTCCTATTCTGTTAGCGTGTTTCCAAGAAGCGAATGCTTGTGTAACTCCCTTTCTTGTGGACTGTTTCCACTACTCATAACCTTGGTCCTTTCGATAATCTTATATCGTTTTTGTTTGCTCATTACATCAAGTGGCTTCATGGCTTGTCTAGAATGATTTCCATAACAAAACAATTTTTAACTCGTAGCTAGCGAAGAATAGCGTCTAATTTAGGATTTTGTCTTTTGTTATGAACTTTAACTGGCTTCGCACACTGATATTTTCCTCAATCAAGCACTATATTCTAAGCCCAATGGAAGATTTGCTATGAGAGATATAACTTCCGCCATTTTTTAAATCATTAATGGTTACCGTTGCTCCTTTTCTCTGATACCATCTAACCAGATATTGGAAGAAATCGATTCTTTTGATTGGCTAGAAATTCATTCCATTGATAATTGTCATTCGTCTAGGAATCTCGAAAGTTTATCTCTAGAAACAGCCTGTCCGCATTGAAATCGAAGATCGATACTATTTGTTCCAGGATTGTCGTGCAAATGCAATTCATTGATTTTTAGATCAATAGACCGAAAAGATATGTGATTATAAAAGGAAAAGAAAATTATGATAGAAACCCCCCTGCAGTCTGTCCATCGTATGAAATTCACTTCCCGCGTTATCAGTGTGTATTCCCCCAAGCTGTCGTTTCTCTTCCAAACTGGCGTGACACTGTAGTTGCATATTCGTTTGGTCTAAATCCCGTTTTTTATTCCCTGTATATCTACAACAGTATATGAAGTGTTTGAATGCGGCATATTTTTAAATTGCGAAACTATCACTTTAAAAAGTGTAACATTTCAACACTTGAACGCACGAAATAGGTTAAATAAGTTTCCAGACTTTTTGTGCAGGCATTTAAAATTTGCATGGGCTCTTAAAAATTCAGTACATTATTGCTACACATATTATGAGATGACTGACCAATTTTTATGATTTCAGGTTTAAATCAACGGCTACAGCACGAATTGGAATATACTCTACTAAAGCCTGATTATCACAGCTGGCGAATTTCAAAAATGTAATTTCGACGTGAGAACACATCAGAAGAATGATATGCAATAAGCTTGGGAAAATGCCACAGGAACGTATGAAATGATTCACTGCTCTTGAAGCGTCTTGTTTGAATCAAGCATTAGTTTATGAGTAAAATAAAAGATTTAAAGAAGGCAAGAAATTTGTACAAGATTGTGAGAGGTGTGGGAGAAGTAATGAAGTCAGAATCCAGCATTTACTGAAGCGTGTTCACGAAACTATACATACATTTCATCTACGTACAAAAATGATTACATTTAATCCGAACAAAATGTCTCTCCTATATCTATGCAGAAGGTAGGAAACCGTTTCATCCTCTACACCCTAGTCATCTCACACCACTCCCGTAACCGGATCAAAATAATAAACAGCTACACTTGTTTTAACCGGATCAAAATATAAACAGCTATACTTGTTTCCGCGCGAACTTTATTTTGTAATTTGCAACCTCCAACTACTTATGACAGGATAATGTATTAAGAAAATAAATAGTAGGCGCTCTTTCTATTTCTAATAGATCCCACCATGATTCACCCATGGTGTACATGAACCTCAATTTTTTTTTTAAGTGAGGCACACTAAATAAGTAAATGGGAATGCTTCTTATCCCTTTTTAGTAAGTATGATTCTCCGCAATTTTCACTTAAGGTGATATCTAAGACTGTCGGATGAGAACAAGATTTTTTAATCAATGTTCGTGTAGTACGTAAGCGTTTTGTTGTGAGCATAGGTTAAAAGTGAAAGATCGCGATCAGAGAAGAACACGACAAATATTCTGTTTTATATCCTTATTTTATTATGTACTAGCAGTTAAGCCCAGCTTTGCTCGGACCCTATTTACTGTTCATAACTTTATAACTTTATGTGCATATATATATACATATATATATATATATATATATATATATATATATTAAAACTTTGACTCATGTCCAGGTAACCTATATCTAAAGTCTCAAGTGTTGAGACCCAAAATTAGCGGGGGCGTTTGGTAGAGTCTGTAAAGTTCAACTCTTTCAACCTTTACATGTTGGCAGCCAAATATTCGCCCAAACACAGATTAAAAAGCTTTCTACATGTTTGGTTACTCTTTATGTACAAATTTTAAATGTTTGGACGCAAAATTGGCTGAATAGTTTGCTAAAGACCGCAAAAGTAAAATCTGTTGGACTTTAACCCCTTGACAGCCAAATTTTCGGCCAGAAATCGAATAAAAAACTCTTCCCATGTCTGAAATACACTTTACGTAAAATTTCAAATGTTTAGACAAAAAATTGTCTGAGTAATTTGGTAGAGACCGCAGCGGTAAATTTCTTTTTAAACTTTGACCCCAATTTTGACCACTTTACATTTATTGTGTTGGGCTCAAATCAAATGAAAAAGTTTGATCGATGTCTCAGTAACCTACATCTAAAATTTCAAGTGTTTACACCCAAAATTGCCGGAGAAGTTTGGTAGAGTATTCAAAGATCAAATCGTCGAACTTTGACCCCTTTACAGCCAAATTTCTGGCCGAAACCCTATGAAAAAAATTTTTTTTTCTCAAATCTCAATACCCCTTATGTCAAATCTCGAGTCTTTAGACTGAAAATTGACAGAGTAGTTTTGTAGGGGAATGTACACATGCAGGCACACACCCATACAATTTCATTTTATAGATGCATAGATTGCTTAATAAAGATTAATTTCTATAAAATACATTTAGTATTATACATGTTAAATTGAAAATAACACGTTTGAAATGCGTCAATATTATGTGCATTATCTAAATTAAAAAAAAATACTCACGGTATTTGACCTTATGTTGTGATTATCTAAAAACAAAACGCGAATTTTCACTCGAAATCTTTCGTATTTAATAAAATTCATTAATAATAATATAAATTAATATTATTTAATAAAGATAACAACATAAAATTATTTTTAATGCGGATACTGATTCTTTTATCACGTTGTTTCCTGACCGGAACCTTTAACATTTACAGAATATGGAAGAATAAAGTTAATCAAAGATTTAATAATCATAGCAACATTTTAGTTATCAGCTTAAATATTACCTTCTAAATCGGACAGCATAATTTTATAGATTACATTAATGTAATTTTATTATATATGAAGTGGTTCTTAAATAATCCAGACATTGTTGATATGCCGTTCTATGGAAAAACTGAATAAATATGCAATTAATCGTACTGTTATGGCTAATTCTCTCTCTCTCTCTCTCTCTCTCTCTTTCTCTCTTGGGCAGTACTTAAAATAAAAACAATCTGACCTAATAGATATCGCATTGTCTTCCAAGCACAAAACCCTGTCGCATCGCCTTGCTTCCACGAAATGTGCTCAGATTAACTGACTGCATTTGTACACCGAAAACACTATATCTTCAACTCACGCGACTAGTAGAAAAATCTCCCCACCTTCATTGTAAATAAGCTTTACTCTAATCGCGTCTTTCGTTTAATCTTCTGCCTTTGAATTTTCTTTTCCTCCCTTAATCGACCGCATTATGTGCAAAAATGAAAATGTAATGTAAATAAATTTATTGCTTATGAGTTGGTGCACATCAAAACCTCCCTGATAACATTGTTTCGGAGATGGGTATATTTGCTGATGACACCACTCTCTATAACAGGCACGAGGGGGGAAAAATTTACGAATATTTATTATTTAATGGCAAAAACACTAGAGGATGACCCCCAATCTGTAGTGGAATCAAGTATGACTGATTTCATAAATGCCAGAAATCTATGAAAAAATGTGTTCACTGACTGAAACAATATCATAATTATTTATTTGTCCAATTTTTTCTTAAATTTTGCCATTAAATTTTCCTAAAGAATTTTAATTTTTTTAGATAATAATCATTGCAAGAAAATGTCACACCATAATACTCATCAAATGCTTGCAAACCGTAATACTCATCAAATGCTTGCAAATTAATGTATTTTAGAGATCAAATGATGTATCTTGAAGGGGGCAGCTCCCTGTAATTTAAGAAACGGGGTAAATAGGATCGAAAATAATATTTATTAAGAAGAATGTTAGAATCAAACATAGTGATCAAGTTAAAAATGAATACATATTGCTACTTAGATGTGATTGTCAGAAGGTAGAGAATTCTTCATTATATTAAATAATTACTAGGTAGTTCAGAGAGGTAGAATGGGCGAATGCAAATTAAAGAATGTATTTATGTTGCCAGAAACGTGTTGCAAGCAGATGCAAAATTCACGTAAAAAACATTCACATGTTTGAGCACGTTCTGACGTCACAATGAAATATAGTTTCAATATATACATAACAGTTGAATTAAGATTTGAGTTAAGGAAGAGAGTTGAGAAAAAATCGCTGATTTTCGGAAGTAAGAAAGAGAGGGGGAAGACCAAATGTAGAAATCTAATAATCGAATTCCCACCATTCTCATCACCAGCTGGAATAAATGTCTTCATATTGTCATGTAAGCCTTTGTCTTCGTCGTTATTTCTACCGCAAGGTAATGTGTCTTTGTTTCGGTCTTGTATAATGAACTTTATAGGAAACCCTTCTAAAAGAGTTCTATGTCCCCCTTCAATAATGTATTTCCCTCCGTGATTTAAAAGAACTATCCATAACACATCTCTTCACATCTCTCTCAGTTTCCTAGTAATAATATAAACTCACCCAATTGTCTCATTGTCGTCGCTGTGTACACCATTACATTCCATTATAAATGTCGTTCCCGTCATGAAAAACTCCATTACATTACACAAAAGGTTTAGGATATTATCTCATATTCGACATCATCATTGACAAATTCCCTTCAAATTGTTTGTTATGATTTTTTTTAATCTGCGTTCAAATTCGATAACAATAATCTTGGAAAATTTAGCGGTTTTCATCGATGCATTTTTATCAGCGTTGTCAGCACAAAATATTTTATACTGAATATCTCTCTTAAATTTAGGATCCCAATAATTTAATCGATTTCTTAGGAACATATATGGCTTCACTTTGCCATAACGGTGTTCAGTTGCAAACATTCTAAATTTTCCTTTAGTTTACAAATTAAAAAACGCTGTAATTCCAATTGTGAATCGTTATCAGTAAGTAATTCTCCTTCAGTTATTTTTTATCCATAAATTGGGATCCGGGCAAGATGGGCATATGATGGCCGAGGGTGAGAAAGGGCTGGTTGGGGCTGAGTGAAGTGGCAGGGGGACAGAGACTTTTAAAAAGCACACATGTGTGCCAAATGAGTTAGGGAAGATAATGACACGCGCTGTTTTAGAAGAAATACGAAGAAATGCATTTTATTTGCACACACACGCACACGCACACACACACGCACACGCACACACACAAATACACACACACACACACACACACACATATATATATATATATATATATATATATATATATATATATATATATATATATGTATAATATTTCTATTTTTCTGTTTGTCCATTCAGCTTTTCTGAAAATAAATGAACTCATTTTTGCACTATCCTCGCCACAAAAAAATACTTAATGAAAACATTTATTGATTGAATATAGTTCTACCCCGCCGTGGTATTTCTACGTGTCTTAATAGTTATACATTATTCTAGAAATTATTTAAAACCAGCATAATTCACTCCTTTATTTAACCAATGGGCGTGGCTTAATCTCGTTCCAGATAGAGGTTTAAGTAATTCCTACTTGTATTTTTAGCATCATCCGGACTGAATATTGAACCTGCAACATTTAGAAATCTGTTACTAAGAACTGATCATAACCTTACACTTATATCTGAAACTTCATGTTGCCTTTGTAGGTATAACTTGCGTACGAATTTTAGAAAAAGTCTACTTAGTCTTGTTTCAGGTGTATTATACGAGAGTCGTTCAAAATGTAACGCCCCCTAATTTTAGAGTGAGTAATAGTAATCGATTCTTTCATCGATGTTATATAATATCATTAATTTGAAAGATTTAAATAAAAGTAGCATGGGCGCCCGGCGTTGCCCGGCTGTTTGTAGGTGTGTGTTGAGCAAAAAACAAAAAAGTAGGTAGGCAGGTTCGAACCCGTACAGCGAAGGAGGAAAAGAACGTGAAAAAAAAACTGACGTTTTTGCCGTTGCATCCATCGCCAAACCAGAAGTGGCGAAGGTTTAAAGTTAGGCTAGTCAATCGAAAAGATGGGATGACTTTCGAAAATATCGGCGAGAAAAAACACATATACCTGTAGAAAACTGCCTAGTTGAGGGCGAAGGAATTAATTTTTTAGCCAATTTTTCGACGATTTGTCGCTCGAGGGTCGAGCTTCAAAACAATACTGATCTTGTGAAAATCCATCGCCTCTGTCGAAAGTTTTAGACAGACATACAAACATAAATACATTTAAACAGACAGGTGAGATATATATTATAGAAGTATGTTATCTATATGTCGATACAATGGTGTATGTGGGGTTTTGTGTGTTACCCTCACATCTTTTTGTATTCCAAATGACTGTCGGTTAATTGTTATGACCTACCATTTTTGTAATCAATAATTTTACCAAGAATTTTTCATAAGTTTGGATTTCGGTTTCGATTATATCTGAAGGAACTCAATATATATATATATATATATATATATATATATATATATATATATATATATATATATAACTACTTCATTTAATCACATAAAATTAATATACGAAAGTGTAGATTTATGTGTCAACTTTAAGTATTTACTTCAAAGGTGCTCAATACGTAGGTAGAGCTAGTTAGTTATTTATAAAATATATATGACGATTAAGCTACACTGAATATTCCGCGGAGTCATAGAGTGGATGAAACGCGGAATATTCAGTGTAGCTTAATCGCCATATATATTATAACTCTCTCTCTATATATATATGTATATATATATATCTTTATATATATATATATATATATATATATATATATATATATATATTTCTTCATAAGTTTGGGTTTTAGTTTCGATTCAAGCTGATGCACGTAAGTCATACGGATATATATTTTTTGAAATCACAATTTTATAATATATACTAATCGATAAAAAAATGACTCTATAATTATATATACGAAATCTGTATGTGTCTGTTGAAGTTTCTAATACATTTCATCCAATTGTTAACAGTACTTCTCTGCCGAAATGATTTTGCCTGCATTAAAAAAATCTGTAATGATGACACCGATCGCAAACCACCAAACAGTCAGCATGACCTTCTCTTGGTGCAACTCTGACTTCGGAAAATGCCGTGGAGCTTTGTATGCGTCTAACCACTGCGCTGAGCGTCGGCAGTTGTCGTAAAGAACCCACCTTTCATAGCAAGTCACAACTTGGTCAAGAAACTGGACGTTCTTTTTTCGTAAAAGACGGGAGGATGACATTTCACAACGGCGTTTCTTTTGGTTGCCTATTTTCAAAGTTCTTTTATCTTTCCAATCTCTCTCAAGTCGTTAGAAATCGTCGTTTACGTTACGTATAACTCAGAAGCAAGTTCTCGAACACTCGAAAACTATTTTTAGGATTGGATTTTTTTCGATTTTCGATACTTAGATATTCAGGTTACCCTCATAGATAAAGCGTTAGGGATTTGAATTTAAATGTGATTCTTGCCCCGGAGTTTGAATCGTGCGACTGTGTTGGATAGTTATGTTCTCCAATTCTTTGATCTATTCCCCGCTTCCTTTGTTTCAGCTCGTTTGACTTGTTAGTCTATTGGTCTCTATCAATTCGCTGTTTTTAAAATCTCAGTGTCATACAGCTTCCTATTCTGTTAGCTTGTTTCCAAGAAGCGAATGCTTGTGTAACTCCCTTTCTTGTGGACTGTTTCCACTACTCATAACCTTGGTCCTTTCGATAATCTTATTTCGTTTTTGTTTGCTCATTACATCAAGTGGCTTCACGGCCTGTCTAGAATGATTTCCATGACAAAACAATTTTTAACTCGTAGCTAGCGAAGAATAGCGTCTAATTTAGGATTTTGTCTTTTGTTTTAAACTTTAACTGGCTTCGCACACTGATATTTTCCTCAATCAAGCACTATATTCTAAGCCCAATGGAAGATTTGCTATGAGAGATATAACTTCCGCCATTTTTTAAATCATGAATGGTTACCGTTGCTCCTTTTCTCTGATACCATCTAACCAGATATTGGAAGAAATCGATTCTTTTGATTGGCTAGAAATTCATTCCATTGATAATTGTCATTCGTCTAGCAATCTCGAAAGTTTATCTCTAGAAACAGCCTGTCCGCATTGAAATCGAAGATCGATACTATTTGTTCCAGGATTGTCGTGCAAATGCAATTCATTGATTTTTAGATCAATAGACCGAAAAGATATGTGATTATAAAAGGAAAAGAAAATTATGATAGAAACCCCCCTGCAGTCTGTCCATCGTATGAAATTCACTTCCCGCGTTATCAGTGTGTATTCCCCCAAGCTGTCGTTTCTCTTCCAAACTGGCGTGACACTGTAGTTGCATATTCGTTTGGTCTAAATCCCGTTTTTTATTCCCTGTATATCTACAACAGTATATGAAGTGTTTGAATGCGGCATATTTTTAAATTGCGAAACTATCACTTTAAAAAGTGTAACATTTCAACACTTGAACGCACGAAATAGGTTAAATAAGTTTCCAGACTTTTTGTGCAGGCATTTAAAATTGTCATGGACTCTTAAAAATTCAGTACATTATTGCTACACATATTATGAGATGACTGACCAATTTTTATGATTTCCGGTTTAAATCAACGGCTACAGCACGAATTGGAATATACTCTACTAAAGCCTGATTATCACAGCTGGCGAATTTCAAAAATGTAATTTCGACGTGAGAACACATCAGAAGAATGATATGCAATAAGCTTGGGAAAATGCCACAGGAACGTATGAAATGATTTACTGCTCTTGAAGCGTCTTGTTTGAATCAAGCATTAGTTTATGAGTAAAATAAAAGATTTAAAGAAGGCAAGAAATTTGTACGAGATTGTGAGAGGTGTGGGAGAAGTAATGAAGTCAGAATCCAGCATTTACTGAAGCGTGTTCACGAAACTATACATACATTTCATCTACGTACAAAAATGATTACATTTAATCCGAACAAAATGTCTCTCCTATATCTATGCAGAAGATAGGAAACCGTTTCATCCTCTACACCCTAGTCATCTCACACCACTCCCGTAACTGGATCCAAATATAAACAGCTATACTTGTTTTTACCGGATCAAAATATAAACAGCTATACTTTTTTTTTTTTTTTTTTTTTTTACACAGTGATCACCACTTATCAAGGCCCGGAAGCCACTCAGGGATAAGGGTTATTGCAAGTACATTACGTTAGTGAGGAGATTTTATGAAGTGTTTAATTAGGGGGGCGGTTCATTAGGAATTTGTTAACATTAGACTTGAAGACATCCAAGTTGTAGTCCGGCGGGAAGCAGGCAGACGGAACAGAGTTCCACAGGCGTGCAGTTCTAAGAAAGAAGCTTTGTTCATGAAATCCGCGTTTTGATTTAGGCACAGATATAGAGTGGGGAAAATTTTTCACAGTGGATTCAGCTAGACGGGTGTTTTTCGTGAAAGATTGGCGAGGGGGGACCAGGGATTGCAGTTCAGACGAGCACCTGCCATGGAAATAACGATAAAACAAGGATAGGCTCGCAACGTCTCTTCTGTGGGAGAGGGGTTGCAGGGTAGAGAAAAGGGCATCCCCCACTAAACCACGAAGTCTATTTTGTACTCTGTCAAGGCATGATAGGCTGTTTTTGGCAGCTCCTGCCAAGATATGGCAACAGTATTCCATCCTTGGCCGCACTTGGCTTTTATATAGATAGAGAATTGCATCAGTAGTAAGATATCTTCTGGAGCGGTAGAAGGATCCCACCATCTTTCCAGCGACCTTGGCAACAGACTTGATGTACGTGTTCCATTTCAGATCAGGAGTAAAGGTCAAACCTAGAAGCTTGTCAAAACACGGGGCCTCACCCAGACGAGAGCCATCCATCACAATTGATGCCAGCTGGGGATCAGAGCGTTGATGATGTAAGGATAGGAGTTTGGTTTTGGATGCATTAAAGGTAACTAGCCACATCTTCCCCCACTGAACCACGCGCTCAGATCAGAGGAGAGAGAATCCGAGAGAACTTCGTCATTTACAGCCTTTGATGTGTTGCCGTAGATGGTCGTGTCATCAGCATAGATGACAACGAATGATTTAAGTATGTGTTTAGGGAAGTCATTGATGTAGATCAGGAAGAGAGTTGGGCCCAGTATTGACCCCTGAGGGACTCCAGCATTTATATTGCAGGCCTCCGATTTTTGTCCATCTACCACTACTCTTATGAGCCTATCGGAGAGAAATGATTTAATGATTGAGAAAACATTTCCAGTTATACCGTTGCTGGAAATCTTGTGAAGTAGACCCTTATGCCATACCTTGTCGAAGGCCTTTTATATGTCAAGAGCAATTGCCCTAGAAAGGAAGCCTTTGTCAAGAGATTCACAAATCCTGTGGAATATAACCGTCAGCACATCTGCGGTAGATCTTGCAGAGCGGAAACCATATTGTGTGTCACTAAGAAGGTTATTCCTGCTGAGGTGGTTGACTATTTCTCTATTTAATATTGATTCCAGCAACTTACTCATAACACAGAGAAGACTTATTGGTCTGTACTGAGAGGGAGATGACTTATCACCTGAATTCTTAAATACAGGGCAAACTGATGAGGTCTTCCAGGGGGTCGGAAAGCACTTCCCCTTAAGGCAACGCTTAAATAGTTTCGTAAGTATGGGAGCAAGTTCTGGTTGAAGATTTTTAACACTATAATTAGGATGCTATCAGGGCCAGTTGCTTTACTGGAATCTAGGTTTTTTATTAGCTTGGCGACCTCATGCACGGATATTTGTATGTTACCTAGCTTGTTCTGTGTTATAGGAGGAAATATGGGGAGTTGATGGCCTTCGTCGCATGGGGTAGAATTAGCTGCAAAGTTCTTTGCAAATAGTTTGGCCTTGTCTGACGCTGACGAGATAACCTCTGGTCCATTGATAATGGTTGGGATAGAACGCACACTTCTGTTCAGGATCCTATTTGTTATTTGCCAAAACTGGTGGGAACCAAACCGCTGATCAGCTACCTTGGATTTAACAGACTGGGCATATAGCTCTCTTGCATTTTTTATTACTCTTTTACAGTGGCTGCTGGCAGTCCTGAAAGCAGCTTTAGTCTCAGTGCATCTATTACGTTGGTAGCTATGGAAAAAGTGATTTCTGTGCGCGAACTTTATTTTGTAATTTGCAACCTCCAACTACTTATGACAGAATAACGGATTAAGAAAAAAAATAGTAGGCGCTCTTTCTATTTCTAATAGATTCCACCTTGATTCATACATTGCGTACATGAACCTCAATTTTTTTTTAAGTGAGGCAGACTAAATAAGTAAATGGGAATGCTTCTTATCCCTTTTTAGTAAGTATGATTCTCCGCAATTTTCACTTAAGGTGATATTTAAGACTGTTGGATGAGAACAAGATTTTTTAATCAATCAAGTACGTAAGTGTTTTGTTGTGAGCATAGGTTAAAAGTGAAAGATCGCGATCAGAGAAGAACACGACAAATATTCTGTTTTATATTCTTATTTTATTATGTACTAGCAGTTAAGCCCAGCTTTGCTCGGACCCTATTTACTGTTCATAACTTTATAACTTTATGTGCATATATATATATATATATATATATATATATATATATATATATATATATATATAAATGTAAATGTTGGTTCGTTCGGAGTTAATTGTCTATAAAACCACTGGACGGATGGCTTCCACGTTTTGGTATAATATGTTTACTATATCCATGTGTGTTTTATATATTCCTTTTTAATTATAACATTATACTTAATTTTTCTATGATAAATAGGTGGATTTCTTTTTACCGAGAGGCGATTTTTTTATTTAGGGACAATTATTTATTACCGCTTCCTGTCACGTGACCAGTGTTACAATTTAGCGGTTTTCCTGCTAGATCTGGAGATTTCGTTTACAATCTAGCGGGAAATTCTAGAAAATCTGCAGGTATTTGGCACCTAGAGACACCCGCATTAGATTGCTTGAAAATACTTTAAAACATTAAATAAACTCATTCATGTAAGTAAAAAAAGTAGCATTTATTGCCTTTGGTAACCATTATTTATTGATTATTTGTTTTGTTTTTCACCTTTTTTTTTGACTAACCATTCTTTAATCTCACTATAAAATCGATTTTTCCAAGTACATTTTAGGGGGGGGGGGCATTCCAATCTCCCCGAAGGGGTTTGTATTACTGTACACGGGTTTGTATTACTGTACACATAGATTCGAAAAAGTTGTCAAAAAACAAATATATAACAAATAAATGTTATCAAAGGCAAGATAAGTTACTTTTCTGCCAAACTGGCTTGCGATTTTCTGGACATTTCTTTCTCCTGATCTCGCGGGTTTTTTTAAAATCTCAGTTGACAACATTGCATCACTAAAAACACTCCACAGGCTTAATGTAAACAGAATGTGTTTACAATATGGTAAATTTTCAATGGGTTTATTGATAATGTAACCATGTGATTGAACTTTAATTTAAATTAACCACACGTGGTCGAAAAATGAATGCCGACGCTCAAAGTGTATACACATTTTGATTCCTCCCTTTACTTAAAAATTCACCAAAAATCAGGAAATTAACGAATTTTAATGAAAATTGCAGTATTTTTCAAATAATGATCGCAGAATATAATGAACTCATTATTTTTACTTAACTCTTGGTGAAAATGTTTTATTTTGTTTAAACAAAAAATACCTTTACTAAAGTTATGGTTTTCAGTAGTAAATAAAAAACGCAAGAATTTTTTTTTGCTTCTTTTAAAGCATCGTAATTTGTAACAATAAAAAATAATTTTTACAGTAACATTACGAAAAAAGCCCCTAAAATCCTTATTAATGTATTCGATATAACTCGAATAAAAATGAATTATCGGATACTATTCAGGAAATTAAAGATTCAATTAGATTCCTATTTCAGTCACCTAAATTATTTAAGGTGAAATGAGTTTAGGAATTTATAGCCAAACCTAATTTTTTTTTTTTTTTTGGTAAATATCCAGATACGCTACTACAGAACACCGACCACTCTAATTTGTTTGGGGGGGATGTAATGTTGGGGCGCGCGCCAACATCACATCCGACCCCCCCCCCCCGTTCGCGCCCCCAATGTACAAAGTAAAATCTTCGGAAAATGTTAAATGGTGTTCTAATTGGTAAATGTCGGTGCGTTACTTACGGAAAATTTGAAAATTCGATGTTCCAGGTAAAAAAACAGATAAATTACCCCCCCCCTACTCCAACTTGGTGTGCTTTCCTTTTCTAATTTTATTTCTTTTTCAGCTAATTTTAAATTTTCCATCCAAAAAGCGCTATAATGTATTTTTGAAAATTAGAAAATTCTATGTCCTGGAAAAAAAAATCCCCTCCCCCCAACATAGTTTGCTTGGTGAAGCCGTCGTTTATGCTACAGCGTGCATACGCGTAGCATAAACGGATGCTGCAAAATGGGGGAAAGAAGTTCGTGGGTTCAGGGGTAAATACCATGCAAACGGTAAATTTGCCCCAAGTTTGACTATCAGATTCGTTGTCAGCGACCTCAATTACTATAAAAAAACAAATTAGAGTGGTCGGTGTTCTGTAGTAGCGTATCTGGATATTTACCTTTTTTTCCCTGCTTAAAAAAAATAGCATTAATACAGTAAGTTAGGTAAACTGACTTTTTCGTTTAAAAATGGAATTATTTCCCTTTCGTTATTAACTTTTTTTTTTTTTTAATTTTTTTTTTTAATAAATATTTTGTGGGGTTTGTATTACTGTACACATAGATTCGAAAAAGTTGTCCAAAAAGAAATATATAACAAATAAATGTTATCAAAGGCAAGATAAGTTACTTTTCTACCAAACTGGATATATTTTTCGTGTTTTTATTCAATGTAACATGTTTATTCAGCTCGAAAACCATACAGTGTTTACCGATGTATTGGAACATTCAAGATGGCGTCTGATTCTCTCTTTAACACGGTAAGTGTGGGAAAAGATGTTATAAATAAAAAACCGGATAAAATACTGTTAAAAACTCGCTCAATATATGTTACCGTGACATAGGTTGACATATATTCGGCGGGTTTTTAATAGTATTTTGTATAGTTTTTTATTTATAACACCTTTTTCCATACTTACGGTGTTAAAGAGGGTGTGAGACGTCATCTTGAATTTTCGAATACATCGGTAAACACTGTATGTTTTTCGAGCTGAATAAATATGTTACATTGAATAAAAACACAAAAAATATATCCAGTTTGGCAGAAAAGTAACTTATCTTGCCTTTGATAACATTTATTTGTTATATATTTGTTTTTTGACAACTTTTTCGAATCTATGTGTACAGTAATACAAACACCCATTTTGTGTTTTATATACATAAAGTACAATTGTTGAATGTTACTGTTTTGATTATATTCGTTTGGGAGGGCACAATTAAAAAATTAAGAAAGATTAAAATGAAGTGAAATTTAAGTTTCCGTTCCATTTTTACAACAACCGTAAAACAGTGCATACTCAGCAAGTTTTATCGTAATTTATAAGCATATTGAAACACTAAATCAACATTTTATTTATTTTTTTGCATAATTAATGATGGAAGTATTTTTCTGTTTATTTTCTTAACATCTATTAAAAAAAATAAATAATTTGTACATTCTCTTGGAAAAAAGAATCAAACTTTTCTCTACTTTCACATGTGTTCCATTTTAACAAACTGGGCCACAGCAACGCGTGGCCGGATACAGCTAGTATATATATATATATATATATATATATATATATATATATATATATATATATATATATATTAAAACTTTGACTCATGTCCAGGTAACCTATATCTAAAGTCTCAAGTGTTGAGACCCAAAATTAGCGGGGCGTTTGGTAGAGTCTGCAAAGGTCAATTCTTTCAACCTTTACGTGTTGGCAGCCAAATATTCGCCCAAACACAGATTAAAAAGCTTTCTACATGTCTGGTTAATCTTTATGTACAAATTTTAAATGTTTTGGCGCAAAATTGGCTGAATATTTTGCTAGAGACCGCAAAAGTAAAATCTGTTGGACTTTAACCCCTTGACAGCCAAATTTTCGGCAAGAAATCAAATAAAAAACGCTTCCCATGTCTGAATACACTTTACGTAAAATTTCAAATGTTTAGACAAAAAATTGTCTGAGTAATTTGGTAGGGACCGCAGCGGTAATTTTTTTTTAAACTTTGACCCCAATTTTGACCACTTTACATTTATTGTGTTGGGCTCAAATCAAATGAAAAAGTTTGATCGATGTCTCAGTAACCTACATCTAAAATTTCAAGTGTTTACACCCAAAATTGCCGGAGAAGTTTGGTAGAGTATTCAAAGATCAAATCGTTGAACTTTGACCCCTTTACAGCCAAATTTCTGGCCGAAACCCTATGAAAAAGATTTTTCTCAAATCTCAATACCCCTTATGTCAAATCTCGAGTCTTTAGACTGAAAATTGACAGAGTAGTTTTGTAGGGGAATGTACACATGCAGGCACACACCCATACAATTTCATTTTATAGATGCATAGATTGCTTAATAAAGATTAATTTCTATAAAATACATTTAGTATTATACATGTTAAATTGAAAATAACACGTTTGAAATGCGTCAATATTATGCGCATTATCTAAATTAAAAAAAAGTACTCACGGTATTTGACCTTATGTTGTGATTATCTAAAAACAAAACGCGAATTTTCACTCGAAATCTTTCGTATTTAATAAAACTCATTAATAATAATATAAATTAATATTATTTAATAAAGATAACAACATAAAATTATTTTTCATGCGGATACTGATTCTTTTATCACGTTGTTTCCTGACCGGAACCTTTAACATTTACAGAATATGGAAGAATAAAGTTAATCAAAGATTTAATAATCATAGCAACATTTTAGTTATCAGCTTAAATATTACCTTCTAAACCGGACAGCATAATTTTATAGATTAAATTAATGTAATTTTATTATATATGAAGTGGTTCTTAAATAATCCAGACATTGTTGATATGCCGTTCTATGGAAAAACTGAATAAATATGCAATTAATCGTACTGTTATGGCTAATTCTCTCTCTCTCTCTCTCTCTCTCTCTCTCTCTCTCTCTCTCTCTCTCTTTCTCTTTCTCTCTTTCTTTCTTGGACAGTACTTAAAATAAAAAAACAATCTGACCTAATAGATCTCGCATTATCTTCCAAGCAAAAAACCCTGTCGCATCGCCTTGCTTGTTCTATATATACTTCCACGAAATGTGCTCAGATTAACTGACTGCATTTGTACACCGAAAACACTATATCTTCAACTCACGCGACTAGTAGAAAAATCTCCCCACCTTCATTGTAAATAAGCTTTACTCTAATCGCGTCTTTCGTTTAATCTTCTGCCTTTGAATTTTCTTTTCCTCCCTTAATCGACCGCATTATGTGCAAAAATGAAAATGTAATGTAAATAAATGTATTGCTTATGAGTTGGTGCACATCAAAACCTCCCTGATAACATTGTTTCGGAGATGGGTATATTTGCTGATGACACCACTCTCTATAACAGGCATGAGGGGGGAAACAAATTTACGAATATTTATTATTTAATGGCAAAAACACTAGAGGATGACCCCCAATCTGTAGTGGAATGGCGACAAAAATGGATGTTCACATTAGATGCTGCCCAGACTAAGCTTGTTTCCTTCAATAATTACAAGAAATAGCAATGGCCAAGAACAGATTACCCAAAAGTACTTCCTTTAAACTCCTCGGCCTAACGCTTACAGGGAACATGAACTGGAATAGATGCAGTGAGAGCATTGCCAAGGCTGCTGCAAAGAAAGTGAGCTCTCTCTATTGTGTTAGAAAATTACTTACGCCTGAAAGTATCCTGTACCTCTATAAGACCACCATTCGTCCATGTATGGGGTACTGTTGTCACATTTGGGCTGGTGCATCTGCTACTTTTCTCTCACTCCTGGACAGGGTTCAAAAGAAAGTCGCCAACCTGATAGGTCTTGCACTGTCATCTAAGCTTCAGCCTCTGTCCCATCGATATCGAAATATTGCATCCATCTGCCTGTTCTACAAGTACTTTAATGATGAATGCTCTGACGAACTACACGCACTTGTACGCCATAGATGTGAATATCCCCTGACAAACCCGAGAAGCAGCTAAATCCCACCCTTTCACAGTAGAGATCCCTAGGTGTAAGAAAGCTTTCTACTACAATGGTTTCTTCCCCAGAACTGCTAGACTTTGGAACTCCTTTCCAGGATTCTGCTTTCCCAACTGTACTGATATGCAGAAGTTCAAGTGTAATGTGGACAGACATCTTGCTACTCAACTCCCTTCATAATATCTCTGCAACTTATGTTCCCGATAGTAGCCCACCCCCCACTTCAAAGTGGCACTGTTCCTTGTTTGGGGTGAAAATTGAAAAAGAAAAACAGACATTTACTCTTCAGAAGGATTATGCTTTGAGATATATATATTTTTTTAAATTCAACAAAATAAAAATAAAAAAGAATACCTGCAACCATGGTATGGATCAGCCATGTTTATCTGATTTAATGATCGCTCATTTTACTCTCTGTGCTCCCCCCCCCGCACTTGCAATTGATAATCAGCAGATTGCAGAAGCCACTGCGCTAAAAACGCTAATGCAGCAAAACTGTCAGTAACAATGATCCACAATCGAGTGAATCCCCGTTACATCTAACTTATATTACTCACATATGAGTATATCATGTATCTCTACAAAGCCACTGATCGCCCATCGAGTATTATTGCCCGATATTGGATACTGCATCTGGCACTAGTCTCTCACTCTTAGACACAGTCCAATAAAAGTCTCAAAGTGGCCCCGCACTATCAACAAACTCCAGCATCTGTCTCATCACCGTAACGATAAATCCCTGCGCACATTTTACAAGTACCTAAATAAAATGTGCTCTTCATTTATTCATTGCGGACTATCATCCTCATCTTTTAGTTGTTGTTTCGCGACGTTTTGGCCAACTATTTCTCTGGCCTTCATCAGATGGTAACCGCGACGAGATAGGAACTCTGAATTTCCTAACTGCATCCTCGGCAATTACTGCCTTCTATAGTGGTGTCGTCTTACCACGTTTTTGGCCAACTACAACAACTGGCCGGCTTTGGGTAGGATTGAAACTGCTACTTTCAGATAATGTTCACATGGAACCGTAGAGATTCAACGTCTCTATCCACTGCGCCGTGGACTCCTGATGGCGATCAAGGTTGGAGTTTATTTATTATCTGTGAAACAACTAAACAATGAGGATAATAGTCATCAATAAATAAATGAATAAATACTACTCATCTCAAAAAGCAATTAATTAAAATATAATGCGCTCTGATAAACTCCTTGCACTTATGTTTCATCGACGTATGTATAGTCATTATACTTGAATGTGGCACAATTCCCGTAATTTCAATTTCTTAAGACAGGTCATCTTACCGTTAATAGGATTACCTATCAAATAGAAGAATAAACTCTTCCAGCATATTATAAATAAGTATTTTTTTTTCATAAATCGATTCCCAAACACACCGCAAAAGAACCGGAAATTAGTTATATGGCAAGACATATCTCTGCACGTTAACTCGGCGAAGACGCGTACACCTGCCCGGACAAGTGGGTCTCGCACCTATTTGTTGCCTGAACCTCAAGCCACCTGCTCGCTTGAAACGGGGATATGGCACCTCTATCAGGCTTAACATCCGGCTGCTGAAAAGTTCATCGAAAGTGCCGACCACACAAAGTGTTATGATTGGATAATATACTAATCATCCTGCGCCGAAGAAAAATAAAATAGTTCGTGAACAAATCAATGCTTGGGTTTATTATATATTCTTTGACTCTCGGTAAGGGCAAATAAAAGTGTTGTAAAATTTTACTGTCCGAAAAGTTAGATTAGATGTGTGTATATTTCTGTTATTATGTGTTAATATAAATAGGAAAAAGCTTTCCGGCGTTGCCCGGATATATAATACGCTTAAATATGATATTTTCATTTATGCAGATTTCCTATTTTTTTAGTATAGAACCAATTTTCTATTGGTTATTATATATAGTACCCATTATATAGTAAGAATTTCAAAAGTGTATTTTTTTAATATAGTCTGAATACTTCTCAGCTAAAATCGAAACCAAAACATTGAATTCATAATTTAATTCATAATTAAATGTCATTTTATTCATTCGTAACATTCGTCGTAACAGATGGATATCAACATTTTGAAAATTAACACAGTTTAACGTAAAAGTCCGAGTTATGCCTGCCAAGTTCCAATTAAAAACATTGAGCCCTTAATAACTATTTTTACTGGCTAAAATGTAAATCAAATCTGTTCCACAGGCCCGAGTATTCTACATATGACGTTTTAAGTTGGTAGACGGACAATTGACGGAGTAGTTTGGTAGAGATCGTTTCTCACACACAGAAACAAGCTTGCATTCACACACACACACACACACACACACACACATACACACACACATATATATATATATATAATATAAAACTGAACGTCTGTGTGTGGTGGTGTTGTGTGTGTGCGTGTGTGTGTGTCTGGTCACGAATAGGCTCCTATATGGTTGACTATTATAGAAAACTGATTACATATAATGATAGAAGATGTATCGAGACACAGGAATGGGTATGTTTGATCTGGCAGAACGGTGGTTCATAAAAATTGTGGGGTCTGCGTTCGTGCCTGGTCCACAAAGTATGGTAATAAAAAATTTAAAAATTAAAAAAAAACGTTTACAAGGGTTTTTTGGTATATATGTACATAATAATACTTTGATAAGTATGTGTTAACTTAAATAGCGATGGTATAATAAAATTGTGGGGTCTGCGTTCGCGCCTGGCCTCCATAGGATGGAAATAGGCACAAACTTTAATAATGACTTTTCATGTATCTGCGTAAGTATACTTTGATAATTATGTTTCAGTTTGAAGAAATATTGTATAATAAAATTATGGGGCGTTCCTTCGCGCCTGACTTGCATAGAATGGAAATATTTCACAAAGTTTAACAAGTTTTTTTTTAATATAGATCCACAGAATATTGTGATAAGTGTTTTAGTGTGAACAGGTATGGTATAATAAATTATGGGGGTTATCTATTTTATTTTTAGTTTCATCATATTTTGCTTTGGTTTTGATACCCGAAATTCGAAGCTATCTCTTTACAACCCTTCCTTTTAATAACCTATCATACTTTCATAAATCAGAGTCCATTTCTGTAGGCTGTTTTGAACCCAGTCAACGACGAGATCTTCTGCTAGTATATATATATATGTATATATATATATATATATATATATATATATATATAAATGACTTAAGAATATAGGCTGTATAATACTGTAAACATAAGGACGAAGTAAATATTAGTATCAATATTAAAGAAGCCGATCCCAGCCAAATAAGACAGCTCAATTTGCGAGATATAGCAATAATATGCATAGAAATTTAGAGTTAAATTATGTATAATTACAATACAATTTATTGTTTGACAAACAAGTACGGACAATTATTAAAGTTTTTTCCTTAACCCATGGATTTTCAATAAATTGCTCATCTGATCAGAGAAAAAACTTATCCAAATAGATATGAGTAATTATCAATTTCGTTGTTTATTTTAACCCAAAATTTAAAGGTTAAAAATATCCAAAAGTGAAAACCATTTAATTTCACGAGCTTGTTAATAGTGCCCTAATAAGAAGAGCAATATATTATTTTATTCAATTTAGGTAAACAAAAACATCATTAGTCACGACAATAACTCTACTGTTTTCGTCTAAAAGGACTTCATCAGACGACAAAAAGAGTTTTTCGTCTTAGTCGAAGCAAAATCTTTAAGATTTTTCATTAAAGGTTTTACATCGACTAATAAAATAATATCTTTCTCTCTCTCTCTCTCTTTCTCTCTCATATATATATAAAGAGGGAGAGACAGATAGAGAAAGAGAGAGAGAGAGATTTTATACATGTTCAATATGTAAGGTATGAATTTTGCATATGTCTTGATACACTTTGAATTATTTGGAATAGAAATAAGTATGTTTGGCACAAGATAGTTTTAAACTGTATGCATGCTCGTTGGAATAAAAGAAAACCCGTCTAAACAGTAAATGGAGCCATTAATTGGTGTAAGTTTGTTGTATGTCATTTTTGCGAACATTTATGGAAAATTCGATTTACTATTTGTTTTATTCTTTATTCTGTAAACCATTACTCCTGAAGATACATGTAAATATCGAAACGTTGTCCGATCGCCGTAGAGTGTCCTTGATATTATTTAACTAAAACTGAACATATATATTGAGCACTTTGAAAAATAATGTTTTTGTTATATACATATATACATATATACATACATATATATATGCATATATATATATATATATATATACAAATGCCTAATAATTTTTTGTGTATTGATATTCATATTAAAAACTCTATTTTCTATTCATTTAAAAAGAAAATAAAACTTCGTAATATATGGGTCATGGAATTGCATTCACTAGCAAAAGATGTAGCTTATTTGCATATTCTTTTAAACATAGATTTTAATTCCCTATTAGTCTTTTTCTGTATTTTATGGGAAATACGCTTTCTGCTAGTACATATATATATATGTATGTATGTATGTATATATATATATATATATATATATATATATATATATATATACTAGCAGAAAGCGTATTTTACGATCGAGTAAAATACGCTTAAAAATGCTTGAATATAAATAATTAAATTCACTCAAAATTATCGCAAACAAAAACAAATAAATAACACACACATACATACATACATACATATACATACATATATATATACATAGAGAGAGAGAGAGAGAGAGAGAGAGAGAGAGATGTCATTTACTTTTGTTTGCGATACTTTTTATAAATTTAAGTATTTACACGAAAGTGCATTTTTACCTAAATGCAAGTTGGGAATATGTTTCCCTTTTCCCAATCTCATACCCCATATATATTGTCTAAAATATAAGTATCCACTGACACTTGTTTCGTCGTCTACGACTCATCAGACTGTCTGAATATATATATATATATATATATATATATATATATACTTGTTTATTGTTATATAAACATGCTCACATCCCGCTGCTACAAATAGCCACTTGTTTCAATCAAACAACAGATATCATCAGGCAGCGACTTGACTATTCAAAAGTTCAATGAATAATGGATTTTTATTTTAGGTAGGAACTCTTTAGAAGTTGGAGTTAAAAAACTTAAAACACAGGACTTTAATTAAATAAAAAAGTAAAAAGGGAGAGGCAATTTAAATAAAGTTAAAAAATTACAATGGGGAGAGAGTGATTGAGAAGAGGAAAAAGGAATAGAGACAGAAATAGAGAAAGAAAATATAGAGAAAACAAAATAGAGAGAAAAAGAAGAGAGAAAATATATATATATATATACATATATATACATATATATATATATATATATATATATATATATACATATACATATACATATATATATATGATATGGAGAAGAAAAGAAAAAAGAAATAAATGGTTATAATAAAGAGAATAAAAACTTTGCTATGTGCTTATTAGTATGTCGGTTGGTTCTCTGTGAGTATATACATATGTATCTTATTTTTAATTTGGGTACTATCTACCTGTGCGTCGCTATTTTTGAGTATTTCGTTGATTTAATTACCTCTTTTGCCTGAATATATTTATAGGTAAGTGTACTTGTATCTGTGTTATTAGTAATCTGGTATTGAATGTATTATTTTGTGATTTAATATGACTTTATATCTATACTTATATAGCTTAAACTTCCAACTTAATAGTATAGTTACACCTTGACTTATGTGCATGTATATGTATATATATATATATATGTATATATATATATGTGTGTGTATGTGTGTGTATATTTGGGTATATATATGTGTGTGTGTATATATATATATATTTGTATTGTATTCTTTTTTTATATACATAAATATTAGTAGTTTTTTATTTATAATTATTGGACCTATTTAATTTATTTAATCCCCTCTTATGGCTAAATATGTTATATTAAAAAGATAATAAATATTAACTTTATTCTGTTTTTATTATTATTATTATTATTATTATTATTATTATTATTATTATTATCACTATTATGTTTATTGTTATTAATAATAATTTTAATATTGTTTTATCATTATTTTATTCTTTTATTCATATATTTATCTAATAAAAACGCGAAAACTTTAAACTTATATCATTTAGCATAAAGGGCCTAATTAATGGTAGACGTATGTTTGAATTGCGTTGATTTTACTCGTGGACGTATGTAAGAGGATAAATATGCTAGCCGAATACATTCACTGCCTTTTTTGACACGTTCATCTCTGACGCTTGGATTGTATCTTCTGTTTGTATTTGTAATAATATGTTTCATTACTGAATTGTATAATTGTTCATAAATTGGTTGACACGCAGGTTTTTTCTTTTTCTTTTTCTTTTTCTATATACTGTCAAATTCTTACTTTCTCTCTTTCCCTATTTAACTAGATCTCATTATTCTTTCCTTTTCCTTCTAGTTTTTATTCTCTTTATTATAACCATTTATTTCTTTTTTCTTTTCTTCTCCATATCATATATATATATGTATATGTATATGTATATATATATATATATATATATATATATGTATATATATGTATATATATATATATTTTCTCTCTTCTTTTTCTCTCTATTTTGTTTTCTCTATATTTTCTTTCTCTATTTCTGTCTCTATTCCTTTTTCCTCTTCTCAATCACTCTCTCCCCATTGTAATTTTTTAACTTTATTTAAATTGCCTCTCCCTTTTTACTTTTTTATTTAATTAAAGTCCTGTGTTTTAAGTTTTTTAACTCCAACTTCTAAAGACTTCCTACCTAAAATAAAAATCCATTATTCATTGAACTTTTGAATAGTCAAGTCGCTGCCTGATGATATCTGTTGTTTGATTGAAACAAGTGGCTATTTGTAGCAGCGGGATGTGAGCATGTTTATATAACAATAAACAAGTATTATCAGCTCTTTTTATTGAGCACTATCTAACAACCTCGTTGAATTCATTAGTCCATTACTTTTGAATATAAAAAAAAACCCGAGTATATATATATATATATATATATATATATATATATATATATATATATATATATGTATGTGTGTGTGTGAGATTTTATACGGAGGAAAAATATACGTATTTTTGTAGCAGTCGATGTGAAAACATCGACTCCAAAATTTAAATGCGTGAACTGATTTTTGCGTTTCTCCGAAATAAAAACAAATAATTATATTTTAGACAAATCAGAGAACTTTCTGAATCTCGTTAATGTGCATCCACCGCTACATGCGGATAATGATATATTTATTGTTGAAATACTTTATAGAGAGAGAAAGAGAGAAAGAGTGAGAGAGAAGGGAGAGAAAGAGATTAATATTTTTTCCTAATGCAATCAAAGCTAACCAAGTAAACCCTTCTTTCTCTGTTAAACATTCAAAGGGTTTCTTTAAATTTTATTCAGTCTGTTTGAGGTTCAGGTGAATGAATAATTGTGGTGCGTGCTCTTTCAAGTTTTATCGGTGTTGAAGTGATTTTCAATTCTCTATTAATCTAGTATATAAACGGCTATATATCTGTATGTCTGTAGGTTTGTCTGTCGGTCTCCACGTTTTCAAACTCTATCCTCACCGAAACGGCCCCCTTAAGTAAGACACTTTATCAAATCTCCAATACTACGATACTATTCTATTGATTACTGTACACGCAATAACCCTTATCCCCGAGTGGCTTGATAAATGATGACTACCTTGTAAAAAAAAGGGGGGGCTTAAATAGTTGGATTTTTTTACGGGCTATTGTTTTATGGGTCTTTAGCCGGTTAAAATTTTTTTCAAAGATCCAAAATGGGTCAAAATTGAAAACATCGTTAAACATTTGGTACGTTTATCTGAGTTTATTTGTAATTTTTAACTATTAATCCTTTTATATATGTGTTACGTTGGTACAGTGATAACCCCACCCATTTTGAATGCTACATTTTCGGCTTTGATTTTAGCTGGTGGCGCCTAAATACTTATTTTACTTTTGAAATCACGACTAAAATAATATATACGAAATCTGGACAAATTAAAATAACATATTTAAGAGTATTTTGCGCCCAGGCATACTCGCTAGTGTATAAAACTAATCTAAGTAGATTATTGAGGGAAATCGAAAACTACTTTACTCATGTATATAAAATATCTTGTGTATATATTTATATCTTTAACTTTATATATATATATATATATATATATATATATATATATATATATATATATAAGCAAACTAATAAACATAAAGAGATTACTAGGAAATATTAATGTAAATATCCAAATAGAATATTAAAACAATTAAAAGGATCATAAGTATATATAGTACATTCGTCTGAAAAAAATTAAATAAATGGCATAGGTTTGTAAAAAATAAAATATAAATCGTTTTTCGTTTGGAAACAAAAACGAATAACGCAGGTAAAAAAAATGATAACGTGAATAGATAAGCTTAATAAATCTGGAACAAAAAAAACTGGATCCATTATCCGGAACAGTTTTTGTTCCCTCTTTTATTTAGGAGAGGTGGTGTTTGATCATCACCAAGGGAAATAACTCTGATTAAATCACCAGGGCAAAATTCATCAGACATGACTTCATTTATACATTTTATGTGAACTGAATTGCTTTTTATTAAATCGCTTTTTAGTTCATAATCTAAAATATTGTGATTTATTTAATACTAGCCTGGGTGCCCGGCGTTGCCCGGATGTTTTGAGGTGTGTGGTGAGCGAAAAACAAAAGTGGTAGCAGGCAGGCAGGCAGGCTCGAACCCCTGAAGCGAAAAGGAAATGAACGTGAAAAAAAAACATGATGTCTTTGCCCTTGCGTCCATCGCCAAACCGGACGTAGTAAAGGTTTAAATTAAGGCTAGTCAATCGAAAAGAGGGGATGACTTTCGAAAATATCGGCGAAAAAAGGGATCCCCTCCTTGTAGAAGCGAGTCCAGTTGAGGGTAAAGAAATTAATGTTTTCAGCCATTTTTTCGATATTTGTCATCCGAAGGATAGACTTCAAAACGATATCGATCTCGTGAAAATCCGTCCCCTCTGTCGAAATTTTTAGTCATACATGCATACATGATGATTGCAACGTCTTGTCAGACGAGTGCCACTCCCTCAGACATTTAAAATCCATGAGCCCAAATGTCTGAGGGAGTATCTATACAAATATGATGTTACAGAGTCTTAGCTTTGTACGACAGCTAAGTCTCTCTCTCGGTTCAAAATGTTGAGATCCAGCAACAAGCAAGAGCAAGATAGCCAGCAACAAATTAAACTGCAGACCAGCTTAATGCGGGTAATGGTCTTCCGCTTTATGATTATTTTTAAATCAGAGATTTGCTTCTCCTAGAAAGGTTGCCTTCATCACGGCTTACGGGAGCCCTCTCCACCCCAATACACATATACACACAAATATACACGGTGCTAGTTGGCCGTTGACCCAGAAAAAGAGTTCATTCGCCCTTTGGCATACATACATATATACGTACATTTAAACAGACAGGTGAGATTTATATTATAGGCTAGTAGGACTACCACGCGTTTTCGGAGGATAAAACATTAGATAAAAGTTAAATAGTTCATGCAACACTATTATATTAAATATTATATCCCTCTCTCTCTCTCTCTCTCTCTCTCTCTCTCTCTCTCTCTCGTTGTCTCTCCCTTGCTGACTCTTTATGTTTCTCTATTTCTTTCTACCCCATTTTCCGTCTCTACATCCTCCACTTTATCCATTCACCTTTCTTTTTTTGAAAAAAATATAAAAAAAATTTAGTTGTTAATAAATTTATTTACTGGAGGTATCTATTCTGAATGAATTCTTATAGTTATTGGTATTCAACAAGTAAAACAAAACGCAAGTGACATTATTGATCCCGGGTAATTCCATTCTCCCACGCCCGTTTTAACAATAAGAATCTTTGTTTTATCTCCTTTCATCACTCTCATGATTACCGCCTTCTTCATAACATATTGTTCACCTCTAAAAGATATATAGGGTGTTCCAAAAGTCTTAGACACATTTCAAAACCTCATATCAGTTTAGCTATGAATAATAGTAAGATGAAAACCGGGATATTGTAAAATTAAATGCATTAAGTTTTTTGTAAAACTATTGATTTCTTAAATTTCTTTTCACATCTAATAATAGCGTTCACTCAACCAGAAAAGGCGTTTTGTGTGCTTGAATTTGCAAACACTGAATCATCAACGTGCATTGCGAAAATCTTCAGAAAACAGTTACCAGAAAGGAAGTCCATAGTGAGATGGCATATAAAATTCATGGTGGATACGTGCTTATGCCCAGCTAAGAGAACAGGACGAATAATAAAAGCCGTTGCAATCTTTGACAACGCAATGCTTATCCGCGTTTGGCAAGAACTTGGCTATCGGTTGATGTGTGCCGTGTGACCAATAGTTCTCATATTGAATATCTTTGAACATCCCATGAAAAACTTGAGATTACAAGCTTTCATAATATACCAGATGCGTTTTTATATCCTTAATAGTTCTCGAGATATTCAATGTCAGGACTTTTTGAAAACGTCCTATAATACCAGGAATGATGGTCTCATGACAACAGAAGACATATTACATTAATTCAGCACTCCATGTGATAATGGTATTATGATTACAGAACAGATACTGCAACGTTGTCTGATACTGCAACGTTGTGTGATACTTCGTCGAAAAGGAAACGAACTAAAATAAATAGGAAAGAAATAATAATTCGATTCGGCATTTATTCGTGACTTCTTCAAATCAACGCATTTCACTATGTTTTTCGTTCTCGGATTTTCACGTTCATCTTCTCCGGTCCGCACTTTGCTTCTTTGCTTCTCCTATTAAACACGTGGTGCATTTTTCTTTTCTTTTTCTTGTGACGCAAACTCTCGCCTACTTGTTAATTTGCATATGTGATTTAACGGCTGCTGCTGCTAATATTTTCGCTAGCCTGGCATCCTTCAACCGCTGCTGATATTTTCACACGCGCCCATACGCGCTCTGTAAGAATACTACTTTCTGTTACTGAAAACATTGTGATTTAATTGTTCCTAGTTGGATCTACGGAAATTCCATGGATAATTAACAAATATATATTAGAAACCTGACAGTTTTCTTTATAGCGCAAAAGAGTTGTTTTAATTTTGTGTACAGAAAAAAAATGATCAAACAACAAATATGATTTTATAAATATTTCTATGAAGATAGTGTCCATTGCGTTTTAATTGTAGAACTAACCTAAATGAAATAAATTAACAAATACTATTTAGAAAGCAATAATGTGCTAAATAGTTCAATGCAAATAACAAGAGACAATGTTTAATTTACTCTTTCAGATCAGCACCTCTTCAAGACAATGTTCTTTTGTCTCTGTTTTTTCGAATGTTCCCTTTTTATGTAATATTTTGCTGATTCTTTTCTTCTAGGAAGAACCGCTGCACATCAAAATGACTAGGTTTTTTACTCTCACCATTACGACAATAATTACATATTATTATTATTATTATTATTATTATTATTATTATTATTATTATTATTATAGACCAATTACATGTCAACCAACAATGTGGAAACTGTCAACTGGAATCTTTGCGGAAAAAAATTATGAACATCTTGAGAGTAATGGCGTTTTTCCTAACGAACAGAAAGGGTGTCGGAAAGGCTTGAGAGGTACGAAAGAGCAACTACTGATTGAGGAAGAATTAATGCCGGGTCCAAAGAAGAAGAAGAAGAGGAATCTGAGCGTAGCATGGATTGATTACAGAAAGGCTTCTGACATGGTTCCTCATTCATGGATAAGTGAAATACTATTGATGATGAAGGTTGCTGAGAATACGGTAGGGCATTTGAAGACAATTATGGCTCAATGAAAAACGGTGCTGACAACAAACAGAGAGGTGATGCGACATTTTGGCATTAAACGTGGAATATGCAAGGAAATTCGTTATCTCCCCTTCTTTTTGTGATGATAATGATGACACTGACGATCCTCTTGAAGGGAGAATAACTGGGGTATAATTTGGATCTGGTGACAGACGCCTCAACCATCTACTGTTTATAGAATATTTGAAAATATTCGGTAGAAATGAAAAGGAAATGGGGAGACTGGTAGAACTTGTGGGGACATACTCAGAAGAAATTGAGTTGGAGTTTTGGATTAGTAAATGTGCGGTGCTGGTGATGAAAAGAGGAGTAAAGGTTCATTCGAATAGAATAGTGCTGCCAAATGGAGAAATCATGAAATCAATAGAAGATACTGGGTATAAGTATTTGGGAGTACTGAAGGGTGTAGGCATCATGAACATAGAAATAAAGGAGAAGGTTAGGAAGGAGTATTTTAGAAGAGTGAAACTAATTGCAAAGCCGAAACTGTATGGAGGAAACCTAATGAAAGCAGTGAATGCATGGGCAGTCAGTGTTTTGAGATACAGTGCGGGATTTTAGAATGGTCTAACAGGGAGTTGCATGCCATAGATATCAAAACAAGAAAAGTTTTAGCAATGTTTAGTATATTTCACATTCGACGTAGTGTAGCAAGGTTTTATCAAAAGAGGAAAGATGGTGTGAGAGGATTGAAAAGTGTAAAAGATTGTGTGAGAACCGAGGAGATGTCGTTGAAGAAGCGTGTGGTTAGAAGTGAGGAGTTGATGCTTAAGGTTGTGGCCAATGAAGTTGAGGTATGTGAGACTAAGGCTGATTATGTGAAACGTATGGATAGATAAAGGGCAGAGGAACTGGCTAGGAAGAAAATGCATGGAACGTTCTTCTAGGATATAGCAGAAGTGGCTGATGAAAAATCATGGCAATGGTTTAGAGCTGGGTATTTGGCTAAGAGTACTGAAGCTTTTGTTTGTGCAGCACAAGAGCAGACATTAGGAACACTATTGTTAAAAAATGTGGAGAGGAAGTTGCTGCAGAATGCCGGATTTGTGGTAAGACCTCAGAGTCAATTGCGCACCTTGTAGCTGAGTGTAGTGGACTGGCCTAGAGAGATTACCGCAAAAGACACGATCGTATGGGGCTCCGGATATAGTGGGTTTGTAAGAAGGTTGGGGTGAAGTGTGCTGGAAAATGGTTTGAGGATGTGCCTGATGAAGTGAGAACAAGTGAGGATGGCAAGGTAGAGGTATGGTGGGACAAAAGTGTAAGAACGACCAAGGAATTGGAACATAAAACTGGCAGATTGTAGACTTTTCAATACCCTGGGACAGGAATGTGAGAGAGAAGGTAAACGAGAAGTAGAGAAATTGTGCTCCATGTTCCTTGGAGATAAGGCGTATACACGGGGTTAAAACATAAATAATGCCTGTTGTAGTTGGTACGCTAGGAGTAGTATCAAGTCGTCTGGAAGGACAATTGAAGAAACTACAAATCCCCGATGTTTTAGGCGGCCTTCAGACCTCTGCTAGTGTAGGTACTACCAACATCCTTAGAAAAACTATTGATTTTTTAAGCTCCTGGTTTGAAGCCGGGATTTAGGGAACTCCTCTGGAAATGAACCCCATCTCTTTCCAGAGAGACGTTGATAAACGAAATCAGAATTGATATTTTTATTGTTATTATAATGCTCAAAAACAAAACTACATACCTCTCATATTATTGAATCCTGGATATGACCTTAAACTATATCCTATGGTGAGGCCCCAGCTTGCAGGCTGGAGCGAGTGTGGAGCCACCCTTTAATTGCCATTGCTCCCGCGTCCACTCTGACCCGGAATGGTAGTACCTGCTAGGGTCCCAACTATGAGTTAAATAGAAACCGACTTTCAAAAAACAATTTTTTTTTACTTGGAGTTCACCACTTATCAAGGCCCAATGGCCACTCAGGGATAAGGGTTATTGTGTGTACAGTAATCAAAGGGATAGTGTAGCAATAGTATTGGAGAATTGGTAAGGTGTCATTACTTAGGGGGGCGGTTCATCAGGAATTTGTTTGTGTTGGACTTGAAGACATCCAGGCTGAAGTCGGGAGGGAAACAGGCAAGCGGAACAGAGTTCCACAGGCGTGCACTTCTAAGAAAGAAGCTTTGTTCATGGTATCTACGTTTTGGTTTAGGCACAGATAGGGAGTGGGAAAAATTATTGACGGTGGTTTTAGCTAGTTGCGTGTTTTTTGAAAAAGATTGGCGAGGGGAGAATGGATCTCAGACGAGCACCTGCCATGAAAATAACGATAGAACAGACAGGCTCGCTACGTCTCTTCTGTGGGAAAGAGGTTGCAGGGTAGAGAAAAGGGCATTCCCCACCAAACCACGGAGTCTATTTTGTACTCTGTCAAGGCAGGATAGGCTGTTTGTAGCAGCCCCCGCCCAGATATGGCAGCAGTACTCCATCTTTGGACGTACTTGGCTCTTATATAGATAGAGAATTGCATCAGTAGTGAGATATCTTCTGGAGCGGTAGAAGGATCCCACCATTTTCCCAGCGACCTTGGCCACAGACTTGATGTATGTGTTCCATTTAAGATCAGGTGTAAAGGTCAAACCCAGGAGCTTATCAAAACCTGGGACCTCCCTTAGACGAGAGCCATCTATTTCAATTGATGCCAGATGGGGATCAGAGCGTTTATGATGTAGAGATAGGAGCTTGGTCTTAGATGCATTAAAGGTAACCAGCCACTTCTTTCCCCACTGTACCACGCGCTCAAGATCAGAGGATAGTGAATCAGAGAGAACATCATCATTTACAGCCTTTGGTGTGTTGCCATAGATGGTGGTGTCATCAGCATAGATGTCAAGGAAATATTTTAGTATGGATTTTGGGAGATCATTGATGTAGATCAGGAAGAGAGTTGGGCCCAGTATGGACCTCTGAGGGACTCCAGCATTAATACTGTGGGCCTTTGATTTCTGCCCGTCAACCACTACTCTTATGAGCCTATCTGAGAGAAATGATTTAATGATAGAGAAAACATTTCCAGTTATACCGTAGCTGGAAATCTTGTGAAGTAGGCCTTTATGCCAAACCTTATCGAAGGTCTTTGATATGTCGAGAGCAATTGCCCTAGAAAGGAAGCCTTTGTCGAGAGATTCGCTAATCCTATGAGATATGACCGTTAGTCATCTGCTGTAGATCTAGCAGAGCGGAAACCATATTGCGTGTCGCTAAGAAGGTTATTTCTGCTGAGGTGTTGACTACTTCTCTATTTATTGTGGATTCCAGCAACTTACTCATGACACACAGGAGACTTATTGGTCTGTACTGAGAGGGAGATGACTTATCTCCTGAATTCTTAAATACAGGGCATACTGATGAGGTTTTCCAGGGTGTTGGGAAGCACTTCTCCTTAAGGCAACGCTTAAACAGTTTGGAAAGTATGGGAGCAAGTGCTGGTTGTAATTTTTTTAACACTATAATTGGAATACCGTCGGGACCAGTTGCTTTACTGGAGTCAAGGTTCTTGATTAGCTTGGCGACCTCACGCACAGATATTTGTATGTTGCATAGCGTCTGTTGTCTGTTATAGGAGGGAATATGAGGAGTTGATAGCCTTCGTCACACAGGGTAGAATTTGCCGCAATGTTTTTGGCAAATAGTTTGGCCTTGTCGGATGCTGTCGAGATGACCTCTGGTCCATTGATAATGGTTAGGATAGAACGCACGTTTCTGTTCAGGATCCTATTTGCTATTTGCCAGAACTGGTGGGAACCAAGCCGCTGCTCAGCTACTTTGGACAACGGATTGCGCATATAGTTCTCTTGCATATTTTATTACTCTTTTACAGTGGTTGCTGGCGGTTTTGAAATCAGCTTTAGTTTCAGTGCATCTATTACGTTGGTAGCTATGGAAAAAGTGATTTCTGTGCGCGATGGTAGCAGCATATTCGGGGGAGAACCATGGCTGGCTGTTAGGTTTTTGTTGGAATTTTTTGGATGGTATGAATTGGTCTATGCCTACAAGTAACCATTCGGTCAGGTCTGATACTATACAGGACACATCCCTTTTAAACATGGAATGGAGAGGGAGATCAGATATGAATGTACGGAAGCTATCCCAGTCCGCCATAGAGTATCGCTATACAGTACGGTGGAGAGGTACGTCTGTAGATTTATTATATTTATTTTTAATCTTAACTGATACGACGCAGTGGTCGGAGGATCCCAGAGGAGATAGAACGGAACACGAGCATAGCTCAGGGAAAGTGGATAGAAAAGGTCTAGGAGGCTTGCGAACTGACCGGTACTATCGGGCACATGGGTGGGCTCGCAGACAATCTGAGTGAGGTCATAGGCAATGGCAAAATCATGACAGAACGTCCCTTCATCATCAGTCTTCTATTTGAGTGGGTCAGCCATTCCACATTATGGACATTGAAGTCACCGCAAATGTGAATATTAGCTGAGGGATGAGCAGACAGGATGTGGTCAATTTTTTCTCATAGACTCTTAAAGACAGTAACTCCACTGTTGTGGGGGCGATAGAGGGCAAATATAAATGCGGTGGTGTAAGCAAGTGCAACCCGGAAGCACATATAAGGTAGATTAGGGTCTTCTCTGGAGATATCCCTGCCACATGGGGAGCCATCTTTAATGTAGGCACATATTCCATGACCGTGGCGATCTTGGGGATCAGATTTAGATGTTAGGTTAGAGTATCCTTTAATTATGAACTCATCTAGGGAGGTGGTCGGCCCTATTCCAGTTTTGCTTAGGAAGAATATATCATGTTTCGTCTCCTGTAATTGGGTTTCAACCTCTGGAACGTTAGAATGTAGACCCCTGATGTTGGAGAAGGAGACGTGGTAGTAGGGGTCTACGTAGGAGGATGGGGTTCTAGGTTTATTCGTGTTTTCTTTTTTGAGATATTTCATGTTGAGGATTTTGGGGTTTGTGGAACAGGTCAGTATACCTGGTTAGAGCAGAGTAGAGAGGGAAAGTAAGAGAGGAAAGATAGGATTTTTTTGTAGCATATGATATGGTAAAGCCGTAACAATTACCCACTAGTATGGCATCGAGAGGCCTCACCAGAGAATACTGCATGGTCCAGAATCCATTCACCAAATGGCAATACAGCAGCCCCAGTACTTTGCACCTGCTGATTAGGACACCCTTCTTAGTGGTTATTCCAAGGTTCGGGTCCCTGACTATCAGGCGATTAACGTCATCCCAGATGAAAACGTTTACCTCCAGCACCCTTACTAGTGACATGTCCGCAAGGATAGACATAGAGACAGAAAATTTCCGACATCTCAGACTACTATTCACAAAGTACTACCGACCTGGAAAGCAGCTTTTTCTTCACCCTTTGTCAGAAACACAACTCATTAGAAATGAGGACTGAGGGACAAAAAGGGAGAAGCGAGAGTTACTGGAGCTGCCGATAACACATCCACTGCATTATCTACTCTCCATATATTCTATTTTAAAATGTTTTCAAAATCACTGGATTCGGCATTAAATAACCTGAAAAAGGTTGATATGCCGTAAAACAAAAACATCCAACAAACCAACTCATATTATTGTCCAGGGTTGTCAGATTGACAAAATTTTGCTAAGTTGTCTTTTCTTTTAAATCAGTTTATGATTTCAAAAATTGTACTTGATTTTTTAAAGTGTAACGTACGGACTAACTAAGGAAAGAACAAACAGAATATCATATAGATGAATCCGAGGGTAAAATTGTTACAAATAACAAAAATGTCATAAATCCTATAAAATTTTGAATTGGACATGATTAGAGATTTAAATTGTTTATCTAAATCTTGTTTCGTGTAAAACAATAATCCCCTGAATTATGCAAACAAATTTTGCTTTGAAACGTTATCGAGATTTAAAGAAGAATTTTAAAATGTATTCAAAGTGAACGCATTGAAAACAAAAAAATAGGCCAAAACATCGTTTCGCGTATTTAGAAATGAATAAAAAGTACATTCTAGTTTCTGATGAGAAATTTCTTCGTTAATCTATATATTAATACGATAGCGCGTGTTATTTTGTGTGTCTCGCTTACATTTTGTTCTTCCGAGCTAGTGTCCTGGGTACCCAGCGTTGCCTGGTTCTTTGGAGGTGTGTGTTGAACAACAAAAAAGAAGTTGTAGTAGGTAGGCAGGCTCGAACCCATGACGCGAAGGCCGAAAAGACAGTGGAAGTGTGTGTAAAGGTGTTGGTTAAGCAAAAACAAAAAAGGAAAATAAATTGGTAGTAGGCATGCAGACTCGAACCCGTACCGCGAAGGGGAAAAAGAACATGAAAAAAAACGTGACACATTTGCTGTTGCGCCAATCACCAAAACGGAAGTGCTGTAGGTTTAAATTAAGGCTAGACAACAGAGAAAGAGGAGATGACTTTCGAAAATATCGGCGAAATAAGCGATCCCACCCTGTAGAAAAGTGTTGTTGAGGGTGAAGGAATTAATGTTTTTGGCCATTTTTTCGATATTTGTCGTCCGAAGCATCGAGCTTCAAAACGATATGGATCTCGTTAAAATTCATCGCCTCTCTCGAAAGTTTTAGGCATACATACATACATACATACATACATACATACATACACACACACTAACAGACAGGTGAGATTTATATAATAGACTAGCGGGGGTACCCGGCGTTGCCCGGGAGTTTGAAGGTATGTATGCAGGAGGGGGACCCTGTTTTAATATTATAAAAAAACACGATGTTAAGAAAATTGGAAAACCCAAAACAAAACAAAAAGGAAAAATAGTGTAAAAGAGGAAAAAAAAGTTTAGGTAGGAAGCTAGGCTCGAACCCGAAGCATCAAGGCTAAGATGGAAAAAATGCCTAACACATTGCCCCTACGCCAAAGAAACATAATTGAGAGCGGATAAAATTAAACCTTTAAAAACACTTGCAGGTAGTTTAAACTAACGTCAATGTTTTTTTAGGTCAAACATGACGTCATTGCCGTAGTAGCAGGAGGAGAGAAAATGAAGGAACGATTTTTTCGGCACCCTCCTTGTAGAAAGTTTAGGGTCAAGGAATTAATGTTTTTGGCCAATTTTCGATAATTGTGGTCCAAGATTTCGGGATTAAAAATTATACCAATCTCGTGAAAATCCATCGCCTCTGTCGAAAGTTTTGCGAGATATACAAACACACACACATATACACAAACATTTTCGCTTTTATATATATATAGACTAGCGGGGGGTACCATACGTTGTCCGCATGTTTGTAGGTGTGTGTGTTTGGGAGTAAATTAAAACAAAAATCGTTGGTTGTTTTAAAAAAAACGAAGCCTTGACGCGCAGTTGGAAAATAATAAAGTGTGAAAAAAAACGTGCGACTTGGCAGGTGCCCGTTTTTGACGAGTTAATGACGTCAACTTCGAGTGCGGGACAATGTGTTATTTACCACGAGTCTATTTGCTTCTTTTTTATACGAAAAAGCTTAATGCACATGCGGCGATCGAAAAATCCTGAATATTTATCTTTTGAAAGTCGAGCAAATGAAATAGACAGGCGACCTCGATTGTTAACTCGTAGGTATTATCATTTAGGCGTGACATAAAAAGTTTTAAGAAGTTGTGAGGCGAACGATCGGTTCTCGGAAAAAAGCGTTTCTTGGACATACACGAAAACGTACACACACATACACACACACAAACATTTTCGCTTTTATATTTATAGATGACTTTCCGTTTCTTGTAATAAATAATTTTATCAAAAATTCTTCATAAGTTTTGGCTTCGGTTTCGATTACATCTTAGGGAACTCGAGTTATATATATATATATATATATATATATATATATATATATATATATATATATATATATATATATATATATAGTGATCGACAAATTTATGGAGTGTTTTTTTTTTTCGTAATAGAGTATGTCTTTAAAAATCTATCTATGTAATTATCTAACCAATATAAAATTTTCACCGATTAATAAATGCAGAATATATGGGTGTAACTTTTTTTTCATATCCGTTGCATAAATATATTTTGGAGGACTTCTCTTCCTAATTTTTCTTTTGTTTGGCCCCTTAAATCCAAGCGCTCCACTAAGCACACACTCATTTTGTGGTAGGAGGGTGAACAAGTGTAGAAAGACAACAGCAACAAAAAAATTCATAGGGTGCCTAGATATCGAAGATTGATATCTGAGATTTGAATGTGCTTAACTTTTTTTATCTTTTGCGTATTGAATGTGAGATTCATTGAATATGTTATCAATAATTATTATCTTTAAGATTAGGATAAAATATAGTTTTTACGAAAACACTAAAAGAAGCATACTTTTAAGTCTTAAAAAATAAATTCAAAATTTTATTTTAGAATGTGTAAACTTTCCATGTACCAGTACATTAAGAATGCTTTAAATAATCGATCCTAAAAAAAAATAAATAAATAAAATAAAAAGCAGGGTGTGAAAATTATAAGTATTAATTGTATCTGTGTATTACGGTTTTTCCAAGATACGGTAGCCCGTTACATTTTACAAAACGTTGTTATCTTTTATTTGAGAATTAACTATAACTATGAAGACATGGTTTTCTGTAGATAATGGTTGTGACATTCCAACAAGTTGCATCCCCACAGGGAATTACCAAAAACGGCGCTGTTTAGAGCCATGAAATTCTAATGAAAGTCTTTGTCCACTTGATCTATGCAATAAAAGTTGAGAAAATACACGATAATCCAGTTTATTTAAAAAGTGTGTGGCTCAGTGGTTATTATTAATTAGAAAATAAAAAAGGAAAAATGATTTTAACCATGAAATTAAAAACTGACTAAAAGTGATATTAAAACTGAGAAATATAGTGACAATAATTTATGTTTGATGTAAAAATAGAAAAAAAGCAGTATCTCTTTACTTTTAACAAGCATAAAAATTTAAATTTTGATCGATCAATTATTATGAAGGAAAAAGTTATAAAGATAAAAATACTATATTTTACTAAAAATGACGTTTGTAATTATAATTTAATTACATCATTTTTAAAAAAAATGCATTTGCTTGTTTAGTTACATTAAAATTCCTGAAAATGCTTAAATAAATATTTAGACGCGACTAGGTTCCAATAGCAAAAATCTAAGATGGCGGCGGTACGCACATCGTACGTAAAATGTACGAGATCGTGCTAAATATCTGAATTATTTGCTTTTATTTAAATATAAGATAATTATATTACAATATTTTTGCATATTCTTATAGCCAATCATAGTAACTTTTATTTAAACAAAGAAAGGTTAGTTTAATTGAATTGAAAAATATTTACGTTTTGTTGACATTCGGGGAAAACTGGGTAAAAATAATTAAAATCTATTATAAATTAGAGAAAAGTATTATATTATTCTGCTTTTAACATAATAAACTTCAGTGTTTTATTATTCTGGTAAAACAAACATTGTACAGAAATTATTCATTTTAATAGATTTTAATAAGCTTGAGAAATATATATATATATATATATATATATATATATATTCTTCATAATTTTGGTTTCAGTTTCGATTCAGGCTGATGCGCCCTAGTCATATGGATATATGTGTCTTGTGTGTAAGAGTCGATACAAAATTGAGTCTTTAATATTATATGCGAAATCTGCATAAAGTAAAATATCATATTTGAGCGTATTTTAGGACCATGCTATGCCGGACGCCCCTGCTAACTAAGATAAATATTGTGCAGCTTAAACAAAAGAGATACAATAATATCAGGGCGTCTCCAAGTCTGCTGAACATCCACAGAGTGCTAACATCAATATATTAGCGATGAAAGAGTCCGCTTTGGAATTTCCACATGTCCCGAAAGTAATTTATAAATAAAAGAAGATATTGGTTCCTTAGTAAAATAAATTGGTGGATGCGGTGCCCATTATAAACTTAGCTTACCTTTGATAATGTATAATGTTTCCATGATACACGTGCGCAACCTGTGAAATAATCATATATTGTCGAAGACAGGTCCTGAAGGAAAAATGTTTTTACATGCAAGGCAGGCAGGTCATGAAACAAACAAAAAAATTCTTTTTCACGCATGTACA
>NC_136510.1:82922658-82975158 GCF_053919585.1 Euprymna scolopes
ATGCACATCTACTTCTTACTGGAGATCTATATCTCAACGTATATGCATATATGTAGGTGTATATATATATATATATGTATATATATGTATATGAGTATGTATATGCGTATAGGAGTTGTGTGTATGTGTGTGTATGTCTGCATATAGATGCATGTATGTCTGCATATACATTGTTTATATATATTTGTGTATGTGGGTATGTGTCTGTATGTGGATGTGTAGAATTGTACATATGTATGTGTCTGTATGTACGCGTATTTTCGCGTGTGTTGGCGTATATATTAACTCTTAACTACCTAAAAACAACGCATCGTTCACTGAAATGAACGAGTCGACTTATAGCGACAAACATTCTAAATGGAACCTTTTACTTTAGTGATTTATGAATTCAAATGTAGGTGCGGTGCTGACTATGTGGGTCGAAAACGCCTGGGGGTCAGATTGGCCCAGCATATACCTGCACGATTTCGGAATCCGTGTAAGAACGTATGGACGAGCACATCAGGGCGTTTAAGGAATACTCGCGGGCGCGTACTTAGCACATCCGGGCACTTGCCGATTCATGTGTCGGCGGTCGGGATACATTTGCTCGATAATAAATCGTGTGGAGATGCTTATTCGGATGGTTTTATTTCGTATTGTGCAAAGGGCTTGCTCTAAACATTTACTGAATATTTTGAGGCTTTGTGTGTAACGATGCGTAAGCCATCGATCTGTAGGCAGAAAGTGCTCTCACACAAGTTGGAATTGTTTAAGGAGCTCTAATATATACATATATATATATATATATATATATATATATATGTATGTATATATATATATATATATAAAACTACTTCATTTACTCACATAAAATTAATATACGAAAGTATAAATTTATGCGTAAAATTTACTTTAACAGTGCTCAATACATAGGTAGAGCTAGTTAGTAAGTTATAAAATATATATGGCGATTAAGCTACACTGAATATTCCGCGTTTGATCCACTCTAGGATTCTTCAGTCGAGGCGTTTGATCCAGGAACTACGACTGAAAGCACAGCACTATAGTGGTTTAAGAAATTTCGTGGCGGAGACGAGAGTCTTTAAGATGATGTGCGAAGTGGTCGGCCATCGGATATTGACACAGATCCGTTAACAGCCTTAACCGTAGCCAATCCACGTACGACTGTTTCTGAATTAGACTATTCTATTCTTTAATGCAACAAGAACGACTCGTTTCTAGACCGAATTATAGAAAAGTGGGTTCTTTACGACAACCGGCGATGCTCAGCTCAATGGTTAGACGCAGAGGAAGCTCCACAACACTTCCCGAAGCCAGAGTTGTACCAAAAGTAGCTTATGCTGTTTGTTGCTCTGCAGGCAGTCTTATCAATTACAGTTTTTTTTAGTTTATTTTTTTTTAATGCAGGAGAAACTATCATGGCGGAGTAGTACTGTCAATAAATGGATTAAATAGATCCGAAACTTCGACAACAACACCCAGCATTAGTCAACAAAAAGAAAGCCTAGTTATGCGCCACGACAATGCCCGACTGCCACTGCAGAAGTTTAATTAATTTGGCTACGAAACTTTACTTTATTTGCCATACTCTGCAGACCTCTCACCTACGATTTTTCCCCGCATCTCGACATCTTTCTGCGTGAGAAATGCTTAAAAAATCTAAGCGATGTCTAAAATTCCTTAATCGACTTCATCGCCACAAGAACACAAGATGTTTCCATTACATAAATACAAGTGTTTCGCGTTGGCGAGAATGTGGTTCTTTCTAGCAATATTTTTTTTTCATCAAGATAAATTCATAAGAATTTAAAAGTTAAAAACTGCATGAACTTTCTTTTTAACATTTGTGTTACTGAAGATCATAAAAAACATCGGTACCGCCAGTTTCAAATCCTAACAAAGGGGTCCTATTGTTGGTTTCCTATGGGCGATTTTATTTGGTCTTGGTTTATATCCATCTATCCGAAATTTAGCGGATTGCGTGTCGGAGATAGGAGACCGGTAATAGATCATCTTTGTTTTGATTCGAAATCGGCGGTACCGATGCTCTCTGCTCTTGTCTGATATTCCGTACACTCTCTCTTTCTATTTATCACACACACACACATACACTCATATATATATATATATATATATATATATATATATATATGATTTTCAGAATGTGAGAGATTGTATAATAAATTCCATAGCCAAACAACGCCGCAGCTCACAAGAGCCATGACAGTCAACGAACCGGAAGTCCATGACTTGAGTTTCGCCCTCATTTGGGCTAATCAGTTAGACTCATCCGAACTCAGGATTCGAAACCCGAGCCTCTTGCATGCGAGGCAAGCACTCTACCAACTGAGCAAACGCCCCGCACACAAGAATTTCTATTAACCAACGCAGATCAAGCAAACCGCGTCGAAATCCGACTGTGAAATGAACCCACTTCGTCTCGACAAGGGACGCGGCCGTCCAGCCAGTCAATAACCCTTGCCGATGTCTCACAAGTAGGATTTAACTCGAAGGGACGACGCCGTCCAGCAATGCTAACCCAACGAGCAACTTATAATAGGATTTTCAGAATGTGAGAGATTGTATAATAAATTCCACAGCCAAGCTGTGGAATTTAATATATATATATATATATATATATATATATATATATATATATATATATATATATATATATATATATATATATTCAGGTTAAAATAAAGTCATAAGTAAGAATCGCCAAGAACGCATCCGTCCGAATAAACTTGCATTGTCTCTTCATTCGTTCTTTAATCACCCACAGACTTACTCAAAAAAGTTTCTGATGGGTTGCACCTCATAGAATAAGCATCAATACATATCACTTTCTGACAAAGAATGGTTTGATGGTTAAAGTCATAAACTGTTCCAAGAACCAGATCAATACTGTGCCAAGGAAAACCACACCGTATATGTCTCTGGAGAATGTTCAAGTATATTTTCTGTCAAGACTTTATGATTACATATATATATATATATATATATATATATATATATATATATATATATACATATTTATATATATATATATATATATATATATATAAGTCTCTTTACTACTACATTATCATTAACGTTATTATTAATCAATTGGAGCTCTCACGTAGGTGATCAACAGCAACATATATATATATATATATATATATATATATATATATATATACTAGCAAAAGTACCCGTCGTTATATATACATACATATATATACACACACACACATATATATATATATTGAATTTGAGATGATATACAATTGTTTGCTCAAATAATGCCGCAGCTCACACAAACCAGTTTACAGTTAAAGGGCATGTTCTGCACTTCATACGGTTTAAATATGACCTCAAAATATTAGAAGCCATAGTTATTCGTGTATAGAAAGAAAGAATATTCCAACAACGTCTACCCGCAGTGACTTAGTCAATAATACACTGTAGTCAACATCGTGTTCTAGAGAATCTACTGTTGGTTTTATAAACGTATTTTATATATTAGCTTGAATATTTAAATATGTTTCAGGTTCATTGATTATTATTTTCTTATTTTTATATAAATGAGTGTGTGCATATATATATATGTTTAAACAATTTTCTGGTTTATTTTTTAAACATAGTATTTATTTGTGTGTGTATATATATATATATATATATATATATATATATATATATATATATATATATATATATATATACATATATTCAAGCACGTCTGGTTGAACACAACATAGGTGTTCTTTTATTTTGATGGATATCTTTTCAATCCGCCGAGCGATCGGATGCACCGATTGAAAGCGCTTGAAGAATATGGCCGAACAACAATTTTTGGGCGCCATAATATACAACATGAAAGCCGAAAAAGAAAACGAATGCTCGGCAAATTAAAAATATATCCATCAAAATCGGAAAAAAACTCAGTCTTGTATCAAACGAGCTCGAATAATGACTTGCTGCCAATATATATATATATATATATATATATATATATATATATATATATATATATTGATACATATATATATATATATATATATATATATATATCTCACAATGTGAGATGATTTTATGATTTCCAAAACTCTTGCATGCACAAGTAAGTTTTTTTGTGAAACATCGGCTTAATATCTTAGCGGTTAGATGATCATACCCATAGTTTGTGACTTAATAGGTACATTCAATAGTCGAATTTCGCCGCAGTTTGCTTGATCTGTGTTAGTTAATAGACGTTCTTTCGTATGGCGCAGGTGCTCAAATAGTACTCCTCTCGCATTCAAGAGGTTCGAGGTTCGAATCCCAAGTTCAGAAATGTTCAAGTGATAAACTAAAATGAGGACGAAACTTCTTGTCTTTAATTTCCGGTTTGTTGGCTATCATAGCTCATGGGAGCTGCGGTTTTATTTGGCTGTGGAAATAATTATATCGTCTCGTATTCTAGCAATTCTAATAATAATGTTATCACTTGGTTGACTGGTTGCATGACATCGTCCTAGCGATTTTAATTAACTTACTTGTGAGCCATCGGTTTGGGTTCTCAGTGGTTGGAAAATACACCTCGAATTAGCTACATTTTATAGTCGGATTTCATCGCGATTTGTTTATGGTAGTTAATATACTTTCTTGTGTTTGCCGCTGTTGCTCAAGTGGAAGTAGTAGGGTACTCGCTTCGCATGCAAGAGAATCGGGTTACGAATCCCGCGTTCGGATATGTTCAACTGATAAGCTCAAATGGGTCTTGGACTTCCGTTCTGTTGGGTTGCTTGGCTTGTGTGGGCTGCGACCAAGGTTTTTCTGTTCAATTATATATATATATATATATATATATATATATATATATATATATATATATATATATATATACAGGGTGGTCGCCATAAAAGCGGGAAATTTGAAGGTCAGCTTGGATCATGAGCTTAGAATGATATCCCAAAAGTTACTCTTAAAAACGCCACAGGAGCTTGGATTTCTAGGTTAAGTCGCTGCGGTGAAGTGCATGGATTTTTTTTTAGTATGTGAGTATAATATAACATTTGTTTTTGAAAAACTTTGTAAAAATTATTCTTTGTAAAAATAAATCTTTGTTTGACAAATTTCCCAATTTTCTACCGACCACCCTATATATATATATACATATATATATATATATACACACATATACACACACACACACACACATATATATATATATATATATATATATATATATATATATATATATATATATAGTCGCCAACACCTTATGCTAAGTCCGAAATTGGTGACCAGATTTGAGTCCCTTTTTATTGGATTTAAAACCGATAGTACCGATTTGTTCTGATCTCCTGTAACACATGCGCATATATATATATATATATATATATATATATATATATATATATGCACACAGATATATGCATGCTGCATTTGTGTTATTAAATGCATATAGATCAATACAAATATTTATTTATAAAACATATTTGAAAACAGATTTATGATTTGTTTATACGCATCACACATGATATTTATGTTTATTAGTAAATAATATTTTTGTTGGAGTTGACGTGTTTTTAATCAAACACTCACTCAACAGAAACATTTCCATTGTGGGATTTTTTTTATAACGTGCGTACCGATGCGAGAATAGACATCCATAATTATCAGCTTATTCAACACACATCAACAGATTTCGTTAAGCGTTTTACTGCAAAGAATAAAAAAAAACGATAACTGTAAAAAAAAAAAAAAAAAAAAAAAAAAAGCATCATTGCACCAAGAATGTTAAAACGCAACACATTGGGCTAACATTTTGCCCGTTTACAAATTTCAAATTTAAATCTAAGCAACTAAGCAATTCGAATCCAGGTTCGAATCACTCTGTAGGCAGAGGCTGATTGCAATTTCGGTCAACATATATGCTTTATAGCATTTGATTCTGTTATGGGATGAGAAAGAAATATTAATTTCTTGAGGTCAGATGTAGGGACCTGAATTTTATTTTTTTTTTTTTCTTGTTTTTTTTAAATATTTTTTTTGTTTAGATGAATTCCAATTTTAAGGTGGGGAATAATCTGGTTTCTCCTGATTATTTTAAAAATGTTCTATGGGACATGAAACGATGTATTGATTTATTATTTTTATTTTTAGGGCAAAAATGTTTAAATTAAATAAATAGACAATAATTAAACCACACGAGAGAGTGAATAGTTTTGCATACTAGATTTCTGCGCTTTATCACAAGCCCAATGCAGGTCAAGTCAGGCACAGTGTTTAACGTGGTCCGTAAGATCGTGGTCGTGCGTGACTTAACATGTTATGTGTGTTTAATTCTGTGTTCAACTGGAATCACACTGGCACAGCCTGAGTAAATTATATTCATACCAATTCGACAGTCTTAACCATTGGTAAGTATGAGGCTGTACTGAACTGTCATCATACAGACGAATCCACTATTTCTGAACAATCAACGGGAGATAACTCAAAATTATTTTCAAAGCATCAATTCTAAGAAGACCACTGCTCCACTCAGGTGAAACAAATAGCATAGTGTTCAATGCGGCGCTTCGTCTCAACTCCGTGTTAATACGATGCAGACTGTTTGTTTTTTTGCAAATAACCAAGCCAAAAGCGAAGAAAGAGTAGAAAAAAAGTAGAAAGATATTTGGAACCACGTGGGTGTCGGTAGCGAGACGGAACACGTGCTGACGAGAAAGATTTGAAAAATCCGCGCGGCAGAAACTAAACTGGAGCAGACGTGTTAACGCGGGAGGAGAAAAAGTGCGTGCTCGACATGGCATGGTTTTGTTAACCACTTCGCGAACGAAGAGACTTGTAAAACCAAGATGCAGGCGTAGTCCGGAAAGTACCATAAATAAATGCCTTTGGTTAAAACTAAAAAGAAGCCGAGTCGAATATCTTTCTTTTTTTCCTTGGCGAGATGTTCCTGCACAACGTCGGGTCCGTATCAACATATGACAGCAATGTTTAAAATAGAGAACAACTGAGCGCGCTGTATGCATTATAATCGATTGTGTCAAAAAAATTAGTTGACAATGAGTAGTGACTGTTTGGTTAGTAAAAGAATCATCTGTCTTTCCAGTCAATAAACGTCTATATTTTGTGATTTCAAAAACAATTTAAGAGATGGAATCATCGTGCGCCTAAAAGAAAGGGCTTAGCTGTAGACGTGTTCGAGACACGAGTATTTGGAAAAGTGGGATTCGAGACGTGTGAGTGGCGTAAGAGCAGAGAGGAAAAGTCACAAGTCACGCGTGACCAGAAAAGGAGAAATTAACTGTTTATAATAAAAATATAAATATTTAGAAAAAAAATGCGTTGTTGGAAATACCAGATATAAAGGAATTTATTAAAAAAGAAAGAACACCAAGTGTTTTTTTCCCCCTTTCTTCAGTTTCATTGCGACGGAGTCTATAAGGTATTGTATCTGTTAAAATGTAACAACATACTAAAAATGGTGTACAACATTGCATATGTGTGAACATATTTCTCTCCACAATAGATTGAAAATATTGCAAAACATTCACTCGCTCATACACTTTAATATATTTTATATACGGTGAACATATATTAATTGGATTTTTTTATAACACTGATGTGCAATGAATAACACAAAAAAGGAGTACGTCTGGTTATTCCAAGGAATGTATTCGACCGTTGTCTAGAGGAATATCAATCTCATTTTTTGCGAGCAGACAACGAGTGAGTAAACATTGAAATTTGAAAAAAAAAAATAAACAATAAAAATAAAAAATAAAATAGCATCATAAACATTTAATGACAAAAAAGTGATCCGTTTCTTCAAGTCAAAGACTGGTTTTTAAAAACATAATTATCAATTAACAGCGGGACCTGTGGAAATTCCACAGCGGACTCTTTTATATGTAATATCGATGTTGATGTTCTGTAGATGCTCAGTGTAAATGAAGACGCCCTGATATTATTTTAGATTTTTTTTTTACACAGGCATCATCACATTATCAAGGTCAAGAGACCACTCGAGGATAAGGGTTAAAGAGTGTACAGTAGAAATTGGACAATATAGTAATCATTTCGGTAAATTTTTTTAACTTATATGGAACGGCTCAACAAAAACTTATTTACGTTGAAAACCACCATATTGTAGTCAGCTGGAAAGCAGGAAAACGGAAGACAATTCCACAGGCGTGCAGTTCTAAGAAAGAAGCTTTGCTCATGGAATCTACGTTTAGGTTTAGGCACAGATAAAGAGTGGGGGGGATTATTGATAGTGTTTTCAGCTAGACGAGAGTTTCTTGTGAAAGTTTGGCGAGGGGGGACCATAGACTGAAGCTCAGTCGAACACTTTCCATGAAAATAACGATACATCAGAGACAAATTCGCAACATCTCTTCTGTGAGATAGAGGTTGCATGGAAGAGAAAAGGGCATCTCATACGAGGCTACGAAGTCTATTTTGAACTCTATCAAGGCAGGATAAGTCCTTTTTAGCAGCTCCTGCCTTGATGTGGCAACAGTACTCCATCCTAGGACGTACCTGGCTCTTATATAGATAGAGAATTGCATCAGCAGTGAGATACCTACTGGATCGATAGAAAGATCCCACCATTTTTCCAGCGGCCTTGGTAACAGATTTGATGTACGTGTACCATTTAAGATCAGGAGTAACGGTCAAGCCCAGAAGCTTGTCAAAACTTGAGGCCTCCTGAAGACGAGAGCCATTCATTTCAATTGATGCCATATGTGGATCAGAGTGTTGATGGTGTAAAGAGAGAAGCTTGGTTTTAGATGCATTAAAAGATGTTCGTTGCTAGTTTTGTTTTGCTTTCGCCCTTGACCTTCTGATGCAAAACTTTACGAAGTCAGAATTTATTGTGAATTCGACTTAAATTTGTAGATCCAGAAAGAAAAGTTTTATACTGTATTCATTCTGCAAATATTCGCAAAATCTTCCAATATACCCACTTCCCACAAAAATAAATAAAAATAGAAAAATTCCTATTTACAATGCCTTCCCACGAGACAAAGTTAGGCACCAAGGTCGTTTTTTTTTTAATGTGGAGAAAAGGAACAAAAATTAAAATTTGTCCTATTCGTAAAAGATTCCTCCTCCAATAACAGAGAACAACAATTAGCAGCGTAGATATTTATTTGCTTCCCCACTGAGCAAATTAGGCAGGAGGCCGTTTTTTAATGTGGAGGTAGAGGGAGGGGGGAAGGGGGATCCAGCTCTCGAGAGGTGGGAAGTGGGAGCTGGATTAGAAACTGTTGGTATGAAGGGTTGCCCCTTCAGTGACCAAGGTCAAATATGTGGGCTTAGCCCCACATATGGTCTTTGCTAGTCATAGCTGGTCTTTGCTAGTCATAGCTTTGCAGTATCTGTCGGAACAGATACTACACTTTCATTTGGACCGAAGGCTCAGTAAGGTTAGGACAGAAGATATTAATATTGTTACCACCTCACATAGCAGGTGAATCCTTATTTTCAAAACAAGAGACCGTAACAAGCTGACAAGGACGGTCTTGTGCTGTTCCCCGCTATCAGATTTGTAACGGACGGAAACGATGTTGTTCAGATCTTTTGTAATGCATACATAAACATACGCTTTTGTTGTAATTTAAAACAGGTTTCTCGGATAAAAAATGATAATATTTTTCACATTATTAAAAGAAATTATACCGTTTAAAATATTCTCAATTAAAGGTTTTATTATAATTTTTAAATTCACGACAGTCCTCAGCATTTGTTATGAATGTTTTTCTTAATAAAACCACGTAGACAACTTATACAAACACCGGTACATGCAGCGACATTTTTTGTTTGCTTTTATTTTCGTTTATCTTTATATGAAAACTACCAAACTTGGAATTATGGTTTGGTTGACCTGTGTATCCACGCACAAACACATACGGGCACACGCGTACACACACCAACACATACTTACTTAGACACATACACACATACAAGCACACACACTTAAACACTCACATACACCACACATTTACAAACACATATACACACACTGACACACACATACACACATTGACATGTGCAGACGCTTACACACTCTTTTACACACACACACTTACACAGACACATACACACACGTACACATAAACTCACGTGTACACACATATACACACACACTTTCACACATACATACGCGTACACACACATAGACACACGTATACATGAACCCAGATACGCTCACACACGTTTCGTTATTTATATGGCGGTAGAAAAGAATTTTTTTTTACATAGATTTGAAGATGACCAAGTTATAATAAGCAGGCAAGCAACCTTGCGGTAATGCGTTCCATAGGCGAGAAGTCCTTGTGAATAAGCTATGTTAACATGACGCTAGGAATATGGAGAGAGAAGAGACGGTCTTTTTCTTTCGTTGTAGTAGTAATACGAGTTCTCGCTGTGAATGCCTTATAAGAAGGCACGTAAGATTGAAGCTCCGTCGAGCACTATAAATGGAAACAAATATGAACTTGGGAGAGATAGATAGATAGAGAGAGAGAGAGAGAGAAAGCGAGAGAAAGAGAAAGGCGATGAGAGGAAGATACTATTAGCGTGTCCTCGACGAAAGAGAGTTTTAAGATTCGAAAAAAATGACCTATTAACTTTCATAGATTGTTTGTGCTCTGCCTAGGCAGGAAAGAGTTCTTTTTGCAGAGCCTCCCCTGATGGGGCAGCAGTCAGTCATACATGTATCTCACACTACAATCACTATAACATCACGTCCGCACCATGTTGTAATCTATTTAACATATCTCTAAATTAAAAAGATGAAAATGTTTTTATGTAAAGAGAAAAAAGGTTGATATGACGTCGAACAAAAGAGGCAACTTCAACAATCCACGAAGGTCACTTCACCGTCTTCAAAATTGAGTAAGAAAATAAAAGGTTCTTTAGTAATCCGAAAAAGGTTGATACGACGAAATTTAATAATTTACGATGTCCACAACGTCGCTCATAAACTTATTTAAGAAATATACTGTACTTATGTCATCTGAAAAGGGGTGATATGCCGTAAAACAAAATAACCACACCTAAAGTTATTTCATGATGGCAATTAGGTCGCCTCCGAGAAGATAAATTGTTCTTAAACAATCTGAAAAATGTCGAGATGCTTTAAAACAACGCAACCAAACCAATCTATATACAATAGGGATCAATATTTATATCTTACAAATTAACTAACATAGTATCACTTTGGCGCTAAGTTTTAACCTCACTTTACGTACCTCTATATAAGGAAGATAAGCAGTCTTTACACAATCTGAAACGGGTTGATATGCCGTAAAAACAAAACAAGCAAACCAATCAATTCAGAACATTCAGTTACACACCTCGTCCACACCCCGAACGCCATGATATCACCTTCACGCTAGATTGATACCAACTTAATGTATTCCCAAATTGACATTATACTTTCTTAGCTAATCTAAAATAAGAAAGCCCTTATTAATATATATATATATATATATATATATATATATATATATATATATATATATATATATATATATATATATATAGTTCTATCTATTATGATAATGCGATGTAGAGATGAAAAAAAACGACCATAATGATCTCATCATTTTGTAAACAAGCCGAATGTGTAGCATAAATATAGTGTTACATTCGCGGGAGATGGGTTTTCAGTGTTCATTTCTCGCGGAAAGCAGTGGAGCGAAAAATGAATGCTCACCCAGAACGCATGCGCGCACAAGGGGTTAAGGAAAGACACATGACCAGTCAAATTTATTGGCGCTCCGTCCATTTCATGGGGGAAAAAACAAAAGAAATCACTGGAAACGAGAAAGCTATTCTAATATAAACACCGATGGAACAATCCGTGTATCAGTAGAGAAACGTGCCGCCATTAATGCGTTCTCTCAAGAATGAAATGGACACAGAGACAGAGACGGACACAATATGCACACGTATACATTACGCGCGCGTGTTTTTGTATTGCTTTTTTTTCTTTTCTTCATACGCACTTAAATATTCGGGCTTATAGTGGACATCCGTTCTTGAATGATATTCCGAGAATTTGTTAGTGTTTTACTCCTTACCCGATGTAAGCTCTATCAAGCGATCAAGTAAAACAAGCAACTTGTTTATAGTCGTACATCACTTTTTTTACTCCTTTTATCCGATATTTGCTCTTTATAGGGCGATCAGTTGTGTAGAAGGACCTTTGAAAATTGCACGGTTAACTAAACAGAATATGCTATACGTTTAATGTGTGTGTTGCATCTGGAATCGACTCCGTTCCTCTGATTTTTCTAATTATTTTTAGTATATATAGTATATACTTTGTATAATATATACTATATAATATGTATTATATAATATACATTATATAATCTATATATTATATAATATATATTATATAATATATATTATATAATATATATTATATAATATATAATATATTGTATAATATACATTATATAATATATATATTATATAATGTATATATTATATAATGTATTATATCATATATTATATACTATACATTATATAATATATTATATAATATATATTATATAATATATAATATATTGTATATAATATATTGCATAATATACATTATATAATATATATATATTATATAGGTATCATGCTATAATATACGGCATCATAACGTTTACCACACGTGTTCTCATAAGATCAGCGAAGTTTAAGTAACCTTGTGTCTAGTTAGCACCATATGGGTTGCTATTCAGGAATACCAAGCGCTGTATGTCGGAGGATCTTGAAAGCTCCCCACAAAAAAATGCAAACAAGCAAAAAAAATGTCGGCATCTTTCCCTGACCGGGATGTACATGCGATTGAGAGGCGCTTGTTGATATGATATTCCCTAGACATATTTTCCTTCGGAATAAGTCGGTTTAACCCGCATTAGACGAATGCTTCGAATTTTTTTAAATATTATACTAGCCTGGGTGCCCGGCGTTGCCCGAGTGTTTGGAGGTGTGTGTGTTGAGAAAAAAAAGTGGTAGTAGGCGGACGGGCTCGAACCCGTACCGCGAAGGAGGAAACGAACGTTGCGTCAATCGCCAAACCGAAAGTGGCGAAGGTTTAAATTAAGGCTAGTAAATCGAAAAGAAGCGATGACTTTCGAAAATATTGGCGAAAAAAAGCGACCCCTCCGTGTAGAAAAGTGCCCAGTTGAGAGTGAAGGAATTAATGTTTTTAGCCAATGAATCAGGACTGAAAATATTTAAAAATTGTCACAATTAATATATGATTGTTTTTGCGCTGCGAAACGTACTGTCCAGAATTGAACATTTTAACATGCTGAAAAAAACTAAACGGTAATATAAAGAACATCTTGGAATATGGAATATAGACTTTTCGGAATTTATTTCTATATGCTCTGTAGTTATATTTAACATACATCGAGCTTCATGAATAAAATGATTGGTATAATATAAATTAAGGGTGAAATATAATTCAATAATCAAATTTTCCCTAAAACATATATATGCTTCTTTCAAAGGTTCAACATTGACTAATTACTTTGTTGATAAGCCTCTGAGCAAACAAATTAATACTGTCGAAACGTAGATTAATCGACGTAAGGTTCTCTTCATGTGTATATAATTGTATGCCTATCTATCTATCTATCTATCTATCTCTCTATATATATCTAATAATATAGTCGTATTCTCGCGTTTGGTTGCTTGTTCAAAATATACATTAGATATTCTAAAATAGTGCGGACGTGGATATGCAAATGCATGAGAAAGGCTGCCACCAGTAAAGAAAAAAAAACTAGTAAAAATAGAAATAGAACGATCACGTTAGAGATGTGGAACACGGAACGAGATAACGTTCGAGATTACGTGGATGATGTCACGGTCGTGATAATGAGGAAATAAATGCCGTTGTTGCAAAGAAAATGCGAGTTGAAGTTCTTTCCTATTTTTGGTGTCCTATGCGATGTAAGCTGAAGTTATAGCGTGTAGATGCCCGGACACAAAATTACAATATGACATCTTTTGAAATGCAATCATATATTGTTCTTACCTGTCAACGCAGGTAATATACAGCTAGTATATATATAAAGAGAGAGAGAGAGAGATAGACAGACAGACAGACAGACAGACAGACAGAGACAGTAATAGTTATGATAGCCCATCCATGTCGATGACAACGTATTCTTCATCATTTTTTTTTTTAATTGTGACTTCGTTGATGACTGTGAAGCCCGATGCGTGATCTCCACTGCTTTGCGCAGATAGAGTACCGGATGACAGGATGTGGGTTTTGATGGTGAGTGACTGCCGCTCGTTGGTGTCTAATGTGCAACGCTCTGTACCTGCTTGCTCATGATCGTCGATAAAAAGGCCCATCCCGCTATTACATGTGGGGTGCCAAGTGTCTCTGTCCACTGCCAAAGTCTCCAAAAGATTGACGGGGATATTGCAGCGTTTAAGGGTGAGCTTTATGCAGTCTATGTAGCGTTTTTTTTTGTTGTTTTTTTTTCAGGTAGGCGACATTTCATCGGCTGTGAGTGAACTGACCGAGAAGAACTCTTCGAGGTAGTCTGTTTGAGGGCATCATGATGACGTGACCCAATTATCGAAGCCGACAACGGATAAGAAATAACTCTAGAGGGGTAACTCCAGCTTGCTTTTCTGCGAATTTCTGAATGGAACACCTTGTGCCACCAATGGAGACCGAGGATCCACTGTAGTAGTGTGATATGAAATGACTCTAGCAGCCTATTGTGATGGCGACACCGAACCCTTGCCTCGGAGCCGTACAGGGGATGTGTATAAATACTGCATTGGACACGTTAACCCTTGTATGGGTCCTGAGGTTGCGGTTGGCGAACACTCGGTCATTCAGACGGAAAAAAGCAGAAGAGTCGAGATTAAGACGACGCTGAATTTCATTGCTAAGGTCGAAGGAGAATAAGAGATTAGAGCCAAAGTATGGGAAGATGCTGCTAGTCTTTAGAAGGATGCCGTTGACAGTGAAGATGGGATCATCGGTTGGAAAAACGTTTGACAGGATTTCCGTCTTCTTGGTGTTGATCAAGTCAGCTCGGTGGTAGGTGTTGGAGACTACGTTAAGGCTGCGTTGAAGTCCCCTAGAAGTATGGTTAGGGAATGCAGCATCATCGGCATATATAAGTCAGAGATGAGCTCGCCAGAGATTTTAGTCTTGTCCTGATGGTGTTTCAGGTTGAAAAGACTGGTATCAAGACCGTACTGGATAGCAACGGCATGAGAAGATTGACAATATATATTTATAAGTTACCGACCAGATCTATTAAAGCTTAAGCGGCACCCTCTCATTGGAAAACCCTTCTTTTCCTGTCAGCTCCTCGCAATGTGCATTCCTACCCCATTAACTTAATTACATTGTGGAAAACTGTAGATACAGTGAAGAAACTGTTCTTTTAGAAAAAGAAGATTTTTTTCAGATGGCATTTTGTATTCGTATACGCCACCATAAAAATAAATAAATAGTGAACAATATTAACATATACACTTTTCGTATTCATTATATATATATATATATATATATATATATATATATATATATATATATATATATATATATAATTACTTCATTTACTCACATAAAATTAATATACGAAAGTATAAATTTATGCGTAAACCTGCAGAGTCCTAGAGTGGATGAAACGCGGAATATTCAGTGTAGCTTAATCGCCATATATATTTTATAACCTTATATATATATATATATATATATATATATATATATGTGTGTGTGTGTGTGTGTGTGTGTGTGTGTGTGTGTGTGTGTGTGTGTGTGTATCTATATATATATATACGTAAATGTATATATATATATGTATGTATATATATATATGTATATAGATGTATATGTATATATATATAATATATATATTTATATGTATATATATGTATATGTATACATATATATATGTTATATATATATATTTATATGTATATATATATTGTAAGTTATAAAAATATATATATGTTAATTAAGCTGCATATAATTTGCCGCGTTTAATCCTCGTGAGAATTCGTCACGCTTATGCAAAGAGTGGTGGTTATCTGCGTACATGGTATTGAATAATCAGCTTTTTAGTTGTAACCGCGCCCATCCTAATTAGCCAATTCACGGCCACTTACAAGACAAAAATATAGTTTGTTTTACGTTCACCTTTTCCCTTTGTGTAGCCACAAATTTTCACATAAGCGTGACGAATACTCACGAGGATCGAACGCGGAAAATCCTCTGCAGGCTAATTGCCATATATATTTTCATAACTCACTACCTAGCTCTACCTATGTATTTAGCACTGTTGAAGTAAATACTGAAAATTAACGCATAAATCTATACCTTCGTATATTAATCTATGTAATTAAATAAAGTAGTCATATACGCACACACATATATATATATCCACATATTTATGTATATACAGTGTGACCGCCCCCCAAAAAAACAAAAGCTTAATGGAAGCCATCTAGAACATATGCTGTAGAACGGAGAAAAATAAGGCCAAAGACCCTAACGTTTTGATGTGATGTTGTGAATATAATAAACTAGTTATGACCAAAGTTTAATTTCATTTGGACAAAACACTAAGAAACAGGGCCTAATTCTAGTTGGGGTCCGTTTTTTGAGGGGGTCACCCTGTATATATATATATATATATATATATATATATATATATATATGTGTGTGTGTGTGTATATAACTACTTAATTTACTCACGTAAAATTAATATACGCAAGTATAAATTTATGCGTAAACTTTAAGTATTTACTTAAAAAGTGCTCAATACGTAGGTAGAGCTAGTTAGTAAGTTATAAAATATATATGGCGATTAAGCTACACTGAATATTCCGCGTTTCATCCACTCTAAGACTCTTCAGGCTTATGCGCTTTATATATATATATATATATATATATATATATATATATATATATATATATATAACTGAAAAAAAATTCATAAGATATATTGAATGCGAGAAAATCGAATCCACTACCTCGTATTTCTTTATGCAACGATACATTCGTTTAAATAGGTTGTACTTCCACATCCGAAGTTGTGTAATGTGCTTAATCTTTCAATTGTCGTTTTCAATTCTAAAAGGGAATAGATGAAAGGAACACTACCTTCGCATTAGGAAATAAAGAAGGAGATATATGTTGTGTCGTGGAACAACAGTGAAAATAAGAACAATCAAGTCAAGGTTCGGTTAAGGAACAAGTGTATTAACAATAATGTACAAAGATAGGAAAGCGTGTATATTTGCTAGGCACTCGGCTAACAGTTGAAGTGCAGTCGCATCTCTATCACCGGTGTTGAAATTACTAGCGCTATTTATAGTGCTAATCGGTGTAAATTCCTCTGTTCAAGGAAGGCCGGTATAACGATATGTAAATGAAGAAAAAGATGAGGAATGAATGAACGAAATAATAGAAGGGATGGGAATAAACACTGAACGTGAAACCGAGAAAAAGATAAAAGAAGAAGAACACGGAAAAAAGACAAATAACAATGTACGGCACTCGTCTGCTTTCAATAAAATCCCCCAATTAACTCCCTATCATTCTTTCATTCTCTGTTTCACCTGTTACTTTTCTTCTCGCGAGAGCGATGAAAAAATAGAAAAAAAAGAAATATGATAGAAAAAAAGAAGATATTAAAAGTAACAAAAAAGAAGAAAATAAATAGAAAAAGAATAAAGAAAGAGGAAAAGGAACAAAAAGCATAAGAGCAACAATAGAAAAAGAAGAATGGAAAAAGAAAGAAGAATAGAACTATAAGAAAAAGACGAATAGAAAAATAGAAAAAAATGAAGAAAAATAGAAAAATAGTAGAAGAAATAAAAAAGGACAATAGAAAAAGAGGATGAACAAAAAGAAAAGGTAAAATAGAAAAGGAACAATAATAGAAAAAAAGAAGCAGGGAGAAAAGAAGAAGATGAGAAAAAAGAAAAAGAATAGAAAAAGAAGGAGAAGCAGAAGGAAAAAATAAAAAAGAACTAAGAATAGAACAAGCAGAAGAATTAAAAGAAGATGAATAAAAAAGGGAGGAATTATAGAAAAAGACGAAGAAGAAAAAGAATGAAAAAAGTAGAAAATAAGACAAAGAAGAAAAAAAGATATCGAAGAAAAGAAAAACGGAAGAAAAATTAAGGAATTATGGAGAATAGGAAGTTTACAGCGGATTTACTTTCGGCAGCTTCATAACGTTTCCCTTTTTTTTTGTTCTATATATTCAATGAGTGATGTTTCTGAAAAGGGGAAAGAATTTGTTTTCTGAGTTGAAACCTATCTATCTACGTTAGGTGTTTTCTTAACTTGAAAAGACATTTTTAGTTCCTTACATCGTGATTTCCTACTTTGTCTGAAGTCATTTCCTTAAAGAAACGATATAAGAAAAATTGATAATAATAAAAAAGTGAAAGAAAATGAAGAAGAAAGAAAATAAAAAAGAGGATGGAAAAAAGAATAAATATGGAGAAACTATAGAGGAAAGAAAACAGAAAAAGGAAAAGGTTGCTGCTAAAAGAAGACCAAAGAACTCAAAAAAGAAGAAAAATATCCTGAATACGAAGAACGAAAATGAAAACAGAAAGAAAAAATCGATAAGAAAAGTAAAGAAATAAAACAGCAAAAGCAGAAACAAAAAAGAACAGGGAGAAAAGTGAAAAAAAATGGAGAAAATTAAAAAGGTGCAAAATAAAAAAAGGACAAAAACTGACGAAAATAAGAAAAAAAGGAAAAAAATGAAAAAAATGAAAAAAATGACGAAAATAAGAAAAAAAGGAAAAAAAATGAAAAAAATGATAAAAAATGACGAAAAGAAAATAAGGAAAAAAAGGACAAAAAATGACAAAAAATTACAAAAAATGAAAAAAATGAAAAAAAATGACGAAAATAAGAAAAAAAATGAAAAAAAATGACGAAAATAAGAAAAAAATAAGCACGAAAAAAAGTAAGAAAAAAAACAGACTATAAAAAATCGAACTATAAAAAGGAAGAAAAACAAAAAAAATCGGGGAAAAGACGAGGAAAAAAAAGAAAAAACTTAAGCGAGAAAGAAAACTAAAAAAAAAAATGGAAAATAAAAGAAGAAAAAAAACAGAAAACAATAACTACATAAGAAAATGCAGTAAAATGGGGAAGTAAAACAAACTAGCATTGCCGGAGCCGAAATTCTTATTAGCAGACACGAAGAAACAATCTTCCAACATGTGCCGTGAACCGATGAACATTAATCCGCTGGACCCGATATTGCTCTTTCATGCAAGGCAACATTCGCACTAAACACCGAAATAAACTTCGTACTTCTTTCCTGTAATGTGTTTCTATATATTTGCATTTGATGGACGTATTCGCTTCTGTAGGGATGTTCTATTATTAGATATTGCATTCTCAATGCATGAAGAAAGACATTTGACAAGATAAACGAGAAAAAGAAAGACGAGGAAAAAATAAAGGCGAATCATAAGAAAGAATAAAAGGAGAATGAATTTGTGACAATCAAAGTGAGATACAAAATTACAAAATTAATATAAAATGCATTATTTTATTATTAGAATCCTTTAGGATGCGTAATTAGAATATTTATTTATTTTCGTGTTGTTATCCTCATCTTCATATATCAACGATGGAAGACAAGATAAAAACGAAAACTTGGATTTATAAGACCAAAAAGTCCAACTTTGATTGCCATTCGCACAATGGATAGAGGCATTAAATCTATACGGTTCCATGGGAGCACTGTCTAAAGATAGCCAGTTGAATCTTACCTAAAGTCAGCCAGGCGATTAGTTGGCTAAAACGTGGCGAGACGACAACTGCTACGAAAGGCGATATTTACTGAAGATGCAGTTAAAAGATTCAGCATTCCTATCCCATTGAGGTTAACTACCTGACAAAGGCCAGATGAATAGTTGACTGAAACGTCGTGAAACAAAACATAACGAAGGTGAGGATTGTCCACTAATAAATAAATATCTAAATTATAAAAAAGACAAACCGATCATCATTAATTTTACAACACAGCTGTTTGATTTTAGTTGCTTAAATGCATTTAATTTATTTTATAGAAGATATATAGACAGACAAAAAAATTAGGAAAAATTCAGATACCCTGATTTTTGTAAAAGTTTAATAGTACGTCTGCATTTACCCACGAAGTTTCTCGTGTATGCTCGGCAGCTGACAAGACTAACCGGAAGCGGCCCATCGCAAAACGTTAAAACGCTACGACAAAATTATGATAACCAGGAAAAATTGTCCGTTGTCGACGCAATTGCTCGATTCTATCTAATTCTTGGTTCTAGCTTCATCGTGAAAAGTGTATGTGAACGGGTATTTATATATCTATCTATAATCTCCTCTTAATCTCTAATATGTGTAGGAAGAGCGGTTCATCCTTCATAGGGACGTGATGTCCCTCAACAAATAGGTTGTTCCGAAATCGTGCCTGGGGAGTCGGCTAATTTCAGTTAATGTTTGTAGATGTGATATCTACCGCCTGCATACTAGCAGTAACTCGTTGCTTGTCACATCGTAGAATGTAGAACTGGATAAAAATATAAGAATTTAAAAAAATCGAGGCATAGCCAATAGATTGCGCCGTGGCCCATATGGTTAGGTCGTCAGTATTGCAGACTTCATTCGTGCGATGACCTGAGTTCGTGCCTATGTAAGAGCACGTCACTGATGAAATGCAGTAAATCGAAACCCACTTTAGGTCTGGCGTTGTCCGTTGTCGATGCAATTACTCGATTCTATCTAATTCTGGGTTCTAGTTTTATCGTGAAAAGTGTATGTGAGCGGATATCTATATATCTATCTATAATCTCCTCTTAATGTCTAACATATATATATATATAAATATATATATATGAAGGAAGGAGAAATAGATAGATAGATAGATAGAGGCCAATTGAAGTAACATTATAGATATGAATAAATTAAAAAGATTTTCAGAATTTATTGCCTGCCACATTTGGATCACATTTGCATGTGACCGGCTATTTAGAATTTCTGTGTTGATATAGTTTTTACGTCAAGTCATATTAATGCTGAGAGGTAAATATGATTTTCTTCGTCAAAGAGCATGTCAAAAAGCATACTGATTGACAAAGACACCCCACTCTTCTTTTTTCATATGCAAATTAGAAAGTATGCGCAAGAAGAAAAAGAAAAAAAGAAGAGAAAAATTCACTACGTGGCCGAGTGAATCAAATTGCACGTGGAAGAAAATGTACGTGTTAATTCGAGGACGAGAATGGACCGGCTGTGGCCGGCGTGCGGTCGGAGGAAGGAGAAACTAGATAGGCTAGATAGACATGTGGCAGAGAGAGACTTTAATTATTGCCAAGAGGCATAGAAACTTTTGTTAAAAAAGAAAAATAATGCCGACTCGGATTTTTTTTTATTTGTATTCGTTTCGTTTTTGACGGCCACGATACAGCTAGTTTGGATGTGGCTGTTACGGAAACGGTAACGTAACGTAACAGAGAATCCATGGTAAAATAATTCGCTAATTTGTTACAGCATATTAAATGAATTGGTTGGTCATTTGGAGAATTCAGAAATCACATCCGGTGCGAAAATACAAACCAGTGTTTTTTTTTTTATAAGATGATGGTTATAGTGATGCTGATCACCATCTGTGGCGATAGTCATCATCATATAACGATGATACTAATGGCGAAGAGAAATTTCCAAAATTTGATATTTTTCTAATTTCCTGGAGCGACATAAATCTCTTGATTCATGGTTTAGTGGACGAGGTACACGTGTGGAAATGAATCTGGTAATGAGAGCAATAAAAAATGTCATGCCCGAAATTTGAGATGAAATTTATTTCAAACATGGGCGAACTCTCCCACCATAAAATGTAGACCAAATTTATGATGGGAATTTCTGAAAAAAAAAAAAAGGAAACGAGTTATTATGCGAAATGTAAAGTATTTGTATAATGCATTTAGATAATGTGTGCAGTCAGCACCAACCCTATTCGGGTTTAACCGGGTTCTTCGAAGGAGGGAGTTTCATGGGAGTATGAAATTCACAAGCGGTCCCCAGTCGCATGTATATCCCCGTTAGGTGAGATGACAACGTTAGGTTTTTGCAACTTTTGCAGGGACGTGTCGACGTCCCCATATATACAGCACCTGGAATTGCCAAATTGGTCACCCATTTTAGCAATTGCCAGGCTCAACGTTGCTTAACTTCGGTGATCTGGCGGGAACCGGTGTGTCAACGTTATTATGCCGTATATCATTTAGATATCATTTAGATATAGGTGTGTGTGTGTGTGTGTGTGTGTGTGATACCTACAATCAAGCTTGGTGGTGGACTGTCATGTCCAAGTATTGGAGAGTTACATTTTATTGAGGGGAAACATGAACTCCAACATAAACTGTCAAATATTGCAACAGAGAGTGATCCCCTCCCCCCGAGAAACTAGGTCGCAGAACAGTGTCCCGGCAGGGCAATGAGCCAAAACACACAGCCAAGACAACCATTGCTTTATTGAAGAGGCTGAGGGTAAAGGTGATGGACTGGCCAACCATGTCTCCAGGCTTGAACTCAATAGAACATCTTTGAGGCATCCTCAAGCAGAAGATGGAGCTGCGCAAAGTCTCAACTATCCGCCAGCTATGTGAAGTCGTAATTGAAGAGTGGAAGAGAATACCAGTGGCTACATATGAAACTCTGGTAAACTCCATGCCCAGTTTTGTATAAAGATGGTGGACACAAAAAATAATGAGAGTTGATATGTTGTATGTTAATATTAACAACTTTTCGTTAGGGGTGTACTCTTTTTTTCTTTTTTTTTTACACAGTGATCACCACTTATCAAGGCCCGGAAGCCACTCAGGGATAAGGGTTATTGCAAGTACATTACGTTAGTGTGGAGATTTGATGAGGTGATGGTTCATTAGGAATTTGTTAACATTAGACTCATTTTTATTGCCAGGGATTGAGCTTTTAATGGCTATATTTTGAGTTATTTTGACGGGAATATTCATTAACTGTTATAAACGCTGTAGACCGACTACTCTTTATGTATCAAAAATCAATTTTTCAGTGGAATCCCATGAGGAGATATACTTAAATATTTGAAGAAACGTGAGGGGTGTACTCACTTTTGTGATACACTGTATATATATATATATATATATATATATATATATATATATATATATATTTACACATATATATTTACATATATATATTTATATATATATATACATAATAGAAAAATATAATATAGACGTAATAGAAAAAATACTATTAAATTTAATGAAAAATGCCGAAAAGAAGAACTGCTGCCTTATACATGCATATATATATATATATATATATATATATATATATATATAGTATTCATGTATATTTGCTATTTGCTATATATATATATATATATATATATATATATATATATATATATATATAGTATTCATGTATATTTAGAAAGCATTTTTCTCTTAGGAATATTTCATTAATATCATAGACGCCTTTTTCTAGTAATTCTAATTGTGATCTTTTCCAACTTCTGAATAACGGTTTTCACATCTGGCAGGAATCGCCCTATTTAACGTAATTTCGAGTACGTTTAAACCCTTTTCACCCAAAGTATAATTATATAAATATCAAAATATCCCTACGCGGATTAACCTACGTTTTGACGTATAGAGATATTCTAATTTTTATATATATTCTTTAGAAAACTCTATATATGTGAAAAGATATTGTTTTTATATACTTGAACTCAATATATATAATCTTCTGTAGATGTAGATATATATATATATATATATATATATATATATATATATATATATATATATATATATGCATATATATATATATATAGCAAATAGCAAATTGGTAAGGTTGTCAGAAATATGTATAAAAACAATACTTATATATTTAGCGGTATTTTCTTCTACTACTTATACATGTGTATATATATATATATATATATATATATATATATCATACTTACATCGCTTCCATCAGATCACACTGATGCATGAAAGAACGCAATGCAACGTTGAAAGCATTAAATGATAATATCTGTACATATATGCACACACACACAAGCACACATACACATATTTATATATATATATATTACAATCATTCACAGAAGATCTCTTTTTATATACCGTGCGGCTCCTCACAAAATTGGGTTTCGAAATATAGGTAAAAACCACAGGGAAATATAGGAAAAATCCATAGGGAAGCTACCATTGAGAACTTAGCTTAAGTATTATAAGGTGTAGATTGATAAATAGATCGTTAGCTTGCTAGAGATCGCTAGATACCTAGATAGATGCATATATCGATAGCTAGCTAGCTAGATAGATAGATTGAAACCAATTGATATAATTCGAAGTGCATTGAATCATTGAAAAGTATACCAAACCTCACCAACAGAAACATAAAAGTTCTAAGTGGTAAATTGCATTTACCCAGACAAATGGAAAGCCAAAGAGCCTACTGATTAAATCAGAGAGCCTGCACTCCGCATTTCAGATTTCTCTCGTGCGTCGTACAAAGAGAAACGTTCCGCTGTTGGTTACATCTACGGATGAATTATTAAAATCTTTCAGGACCCGTGGAAATTCCACGTGATTAATATCTTTTGTGGAAGCTGGTTTTATTTTCTGCATAGCGTTAAAATTATTTTTGAGGACGAAAAAGCTGATACCACGCAGCAAATACGTGTTTTTCACCATTTTTTTCCCCGAAAATAGATATATAAAATAGATAATAGATAAATATAGAATTACCTAAAATTATTATAGATAAATTATTATGTACTAATAAATACTCCAAAATTCGTATTGTTCTACATAAATTTTCACTTTCAGTTAAGCATAAATATTTTGCCCTGTCTTTTTCGAATGTTCCCTTTTCGTACATAATATTTCTCTGACTTCCCTGTTTGGCATAGAACAGCTGCACGTCAACATTATTACGAGTTCCTTTCTCACGCCATTACAACAAGCATCATATATTATATATCATATATACATCATATATTATATATCATATATATATATATATATATATATATATATATACATACATATATATATATATATATATATATATATATAAGAATCACATATTATATATCATATATGCTCGGAAACAAAGCTGCGTAAAAGACGTAATTCTCATATTCTTACCGAAGGTTGCCAGATTGGCCTTTTTAAATGCAAGTTTCGCGAATTTTTCTTTTTTTTATGCAGTTTCTTTTTCTTAAAATGTATTTGGCCTTTATCAAAGCCTAACGTACGGACTAACGAATGTTAAATGAAAACTTACTTTCCTATTTAAACGCAACTGATCTTGGTTATACTAATTAAAAATGAATTAAATTAATTGTAAATTAAACTGAAATAAATTAAATTAATCAATTTGATATAATATTTCTTAATAGACTACTTAAAAAATTTATTACTAATTTTAATTAAAAATTTAGAGCTAATTATTAAAACCGATTTTCTTTAATGTAATATGCAAATGAGATAACCTCGTGAATTTCTATTTGAATAAATAGTATATACAGAAATCATGTAAGAAAAAAAGTTCGTTTTCAGCATTAAAATATATATGTGGAACAGTGTACCCTTTTGTTTATATTAACTAAAATATGAACAAAAAACAAACAGACAGACAGGCATACAACTTTATTATATTAGATATATATCTATTATATAACTTTCTTTATCTAAAAAAAAAACACATAATTGACTACATATGTGCATACATGTTTTATTCGGGTTTTCTTTCGAAAAGCAACATCAGGTCAGTTTATTAACTGTGTTCAGATGCGAAAGTACAAAATTCTATTTTCGAAACGTTTTTATAAGGAAATTATTATGAAATTGATTGTTCATTATTTTAATACATGTAGCTGTAGTTTATTAATTTTTAGCATATGTAGTCAACAATCCTGATATAAATACAATAATACAATAATACAGTTCTAATTGATAATAAACACTATTTCCTTACACAAGAATTTCGTTTATCTATCATTATCTGTGTGTGTATGTGTGTGTGTGCGCGTGTGTGTGTTTGCGTGTATATATGTGTATATATGTATAGGACATGATCAGGTTGACACACTGGTTCCTGTCAGATCACCGAAATAAAATAAAAATGATGAGTCTGGCTGGTACTAGATTTGTGATCATTTTGGAATTCTAGGCATTGTATGTGCTCTTCCTCTTTCTCGGCATTAGTTCCAGTCGTTCTGAACCTCCACTTGCCACTAATATTTAACAACACAAACTCATGGCAGATGTGGTTGGAGACTGCATAACTCTCTCCACAAGAAGTTTACGCGCAGACCCTTTTATAGTGGACATCCATAGTTTGTCAAGGCATAAGGAAGACACCATACGTGTGTACAAACATTAAAATATTATAATAAAAGTGTATTCTAGGGGTTCAGAGATAGGAGCAGGGCTACAAAAATGTTTTCATGCGTTTCCAAAAAAAAACAAAAAAAAACATCTGAGTTATTGCAAGTATATAAATAATTTCATTTAATTTATTCTTTCTTGACGTAAATACTTTTCATGTATGCGTGTAGAGGAATATTACAAGAAAATTCATACTGGCTGCATTGTTAGACCTGCATTGCAATGTATTTGGAAAAAAGAGTACCTTCGATAAAAAAAAAAAAAAACAAGCAAATACAACATCGCACAGAAAGTTTTTCCTACCTAAAATATTTTGTTTTTAAAAATAATTTTGAACATAAATTTTATTAATTCCGAATCCCGTGATTGTCTAACGTCGTTTTCATCTAATCAATTTCTCTACGTCGCGTGATTCTAGTCTTTTTGGCGACGTCTGTTTTACGATTTCTATCTTCACCAAATTACTATTATGTTACATATTAGAAACCCTACATCAATAGTGATTACGTCAGCTAGTGAGGATTTTGACAAAGATCACACTTAGTCCACGTCACTATAACCCAAATCTGCGAAGCGGAAATGTTCCCACGGTTGAATCAAGTATAGCAGATATGTATGGTCAAAGCTAAACGTTGAAGACAAAACAGTGATATGAGGACTGACGTCAAGTTTTCTAGTTGAGATTAAAAAATACCAGTCGGTTTGTACAAGCAAATCATGAGACATCGAATAATGCGAGTCGGCTAATGTTTGCGCAGGGTAGTTTGCCAATGAGGTAGAAAACTTTGTAATCTTAGAGCAAAATGTTACCTCGATGTCTACGTCCGTGTGTATTACTGATTTCCTTAAAGAAGTAACTAATAAGTAAATAATAAGCTAAGACAACTTTAGTCTCTTTCTCTTGAGCCGATTCTTTCCAAAATAAAAGCCCGACGAAAACTCTCAGCGAACATCGCTTTATATTGTCTTTCAGAGAAAGAACGTTATTATGTGGCAATAATTAGACGAGACTGTGACGACGATAATAAGAGATTATAGAAGGAGTGAGAACAAGAGATTATGTATAATAACTCGCGAGTATAAGTAAAAAAAAAAATAAAAACTCTTTCGTTATTGAAAATATTACAATATTATGTTTATTAAAGATTAGCGAGAAGTGCAAACCTTGCTTGATCGTAAAATATGCTTAAATATATTTTAATTCAAGAGGATTTCGTATTTATTATTGCAGAGCTAATACTTATATATATATATATATATATATATATATATAGAGAGAGAGAGAGAGAGAGAGAGAGAGAGAGAGAGAGAGAGTAATGATTTCAAAAGTTTCTTTTAATAACTTTGGTGCCATCATCAGTTAGAATCGAAACCAACACATTTAGTTCTCCAACGGCGTTTCCTACAGTTTTAGCTAACCTCACAGACAGATAAGAAATATTTTAAATATTACCATTTCCAGCTAAGATTAAATTTACGCATGCATAAATTTAATAGAAATATATCGGCAAGTTGAAATGAATATTTTTGCATTTCAACTTGCCGACATATTTTTGTATGCGTTATTCATCGATTTTCAAAGATTTTACACTTTATAAACCATCCTTTGTGTAAGATTATTATTTCTTGTTAGTTTCAGAGTTATGTGCTTAGTAGCTTAGCTACTGGTCATATAACACTGAAATTAACAAGTTAATTGTTTAGAGAAAACAGTACTCGCAGACACATGTCTCAGTTTTTTGGGGAAGTCGTTTATTTTTTTTTTACTTCATTTTTTTTTTATTTAACGTTGCGTTAAATACCGGGCAACGCCGGGTACATCTTCCATATATATAAAACTGGCTTCGTGTGCAGAATTGAAAAAGCAAAATAACAAAGAATAACTAGCCTCATATTTAAAAAGTGATAAGTATTTTAGTGACGGCTATATTACAATCTATGTGAATAACATTATTATATTTATTTAAATGAATAATAATAATAATTATAAGAAGAAGAAAAAGAAGAAGAAGAAGAAGAATATCATCTGTGTGTTTAAATGTATGTATGTATGTATTTATTTATTTATGTGTGTATGTATGTATGTATGTATGTATTTATTTATTTATTTATGTGTGTATGTTTGTATGTCTGCCTAAAACTTTCGACAAAGGAAACTGATTTTCACGAGATCGGTATCGTTTTGAAGTTCGACCCTTAATTAATTCTTTCATCCTCAACTGGGCCCTTTTCTGCAGGGTCGGGTTCGAGCCTGCCTGCCTACTAGCTCATTTTTTTTTTTTGCTCAACACACACCTCCAAACACCCGAGCAACGCCGGGCACCCAAGCTAGTAAAAATAATAAACGCTAACCAGGCATATGGAAACTGTTACAGACGGAAACCAAAAAGATAGAGGAACACTACTTGAAACTAAGAAAACTGATTCGCGAAACGTAAAATTAGCTAGGTTATTCCCTCCAAAAAACACGTTAATCTCGGCATATGCTGACTCCACCCTACATAGTATTGTAGGGTCAGCATAGGCAGAAAGGAGAGAAAGCACTAATCAGACCTCCTCTGGATAAGTTCGAGGAGGACTGGAATTTTATAGAGGCTCGTTCCACCTAGTTCCAGTTGAAGACCAATGTTTGTTTCCAGTAAGAAGTCAATGGTAAACGGGTGTTGTGATAACGCAAAGATCTTTGTAGGGTTTTGTAAACCTGGGTAGATTTTTTATTACCCAGATTCCAAGAAACACCACCTGTTGTTGTTCGTGAGCAACTTCTTATGACGACCTGTGCTAGAATTCCTAGCGCGTGGAGTAAAAGAAAGTGGCTTTTAAAAACGTCTTGAAGTATTAACCATTCTAGGCTCTCTGGCTCTTGCGCAAACAAACCTTTTCCTTCTAAAATGAAAAATTTATCTGATTAAATATGGAAAAAATTGGGGAAAAAATCGGGCGGAATCAATTTATTTTTTAAGAATTTAGTTTAAATGATATGCAAGGGGAACTTTTGTGATCGGTTTATTAGTAAGAAGTGTTATCCCTAACTCCTAAATGTATATCTGTAAGATTATATCAAAGATAATTGTTATCGATAAAAAAAATCCGCAGTATTAACGAAGTGAAGAGAGCATTCTAAGTCGAAATTAGTGCAGTGTTACGAAACAGTGTGATAGTTTCTATTTGCATGCCTTCCTACGAGGGAAGAGTTAGACACAATGTCAGTTTTTAATGGGGGGGGGAAATCGATCTTCTCAAAAAGGGGCACTCTGGATAGAAACAAAAATAACGATTTTCTCAATCATGAAAGAGTTCTCCTCCAGTGACCGAGGACAGAAAAGGTGAAGTGTAACATCAAAACAGATAATACACTCTTATCTTGGCCTGAAGATGGCAATTGACAACGTCTTATCCAGGTGTGTATATAACTAAACGAATATGCAACAACTATTGCTAGGAAATTTCAACCTAATGCATAAGTCAGCTATAAGTGTGTTTATTTGTATCAAGTATAGCTTAATTGTAGAAGGGATTGTGAATTTCATAACTGATTCCCTATGGTGAAACAGTATGTTATGAAATATATAAATATAAAGACTATTATTAAAGAGAAAAACAAAATACTTATATTTTAAACCAGTCAATGAATGAACAGTGAAGATGGATCGCTTCTCAATCATACTTTATTATACACATTCTATTACTTTCCGGTGTATAATATCAAGTTTTACATGTGAAATAGTTTATAAGATCAACTATAAAACAAAATTGAAACATATAATACCGAGTTTAAAACAGAATAAAACTTATATCAATTTAAAAAACAAAGGCCTCCAAAATAATTTTTTTAACTGTAAAAACATGTAACATCGATTTTATAACATACAAAACATACAATATCAATCATTTAATTGGAATTTATTATTGATATGAGTATTATTTATCAATTTATTTATTGCGGACTATTATTCTCATCTTTCTTAATTGTTGTTTCACGACGTTTCGGTCAACTATTCCCCTGGTCTTTGTCTGGTGGTAACCGTGACGGGGTAGGAACTCATAATCTCCTAACGGCATTCTACGCAGTTACTACCATCCATAGTTTTTGTCGTCTTCGTGGTCCGTGGCGCAGTGGATAGAAACGCTGAATCTCTACGGTTTCAGGTGATAATTCTCTGAAGATCGCGGTTTCAATACTACCCAAATCCGGCCAGAGGCTTACTTCGCGAAAAAAAAAACGTGCTGAGACGACAACAACTATAGATGGCAGTAATTACTGAGAATGTAATTAGGAGATTAATAGTTCCTATCCCATCGCGGTTACCCCCTAATAAAGGCCAGAGAAATAGTTGGCCGAAACATCGTGAAAAAACAACTATAAAAGATGAGGGTAATAGTCCGCAATAAATAAATCAATACAAGATTAAGTGAAAACGTAAAAAAACGCATAAATTCAAAACATAAAAATCGATTTTCAAATGTAAAACCATACAATATCAATTGTAAAGCATAAAATAAAAATTTTCAAACATAAAAACATATATTACAATATTTAAAACAACATATGCTATCAGTTGTAAACATAAAAAACTTATATTAATTTTAAAACCTTTAAAAAAGTGTATATCCTTTTACCAAGCTTAAAAACTAAATAATATCAGTTATAAAACATAAAAAAAAATCTTATATTAATTTTAAAACCCTTAAAAAAATTTCCAAGCTTAAAAACACAATATCAATTGTAAAACATAAATCACATAAAATAATTTTTAAAACGTAAAAAACGCATAGCTATTTTCAACCGTGAAAAAAAAACATATAACATCAATTACAAATTAAAAAGCACCTAATATTAATTTTTAAATGTAAAAAAATTTTTTAGCAATTTTCAAACGTTAAAACATAATATTAATTGTGAAATATAACATAAGAATATAATACCAGTTTTAAAACGTAAAAAAAACGTATATTATTTTCCGAACGTAAAAACATAATATCAATTGTAAAACAAGATAAAACACATAATATAAAATTTAAAGCATGAAAAATGGTTTGAACAAACAACAAAAATCATAAAGAAAACGATTTATAACCGAGCGTTAAAAGATGATTCTTCTTTCTAAATTGAAAAAAAATATTGGTATATAAAGTTCAGTAACACATAAACAACGATTATTCAGCGTGTATGTATGGATATATTTATGTATGTGTGTAAGTATGTGCGCTTGTACATGTGTTTTTAAGAGCTGTCTCCATCTGCGATGATCCAGTGAATTATGAAAAAGAGGCCGGATGCGTGTGCAAGATAGAACGGCCATCCAAATCTCGTCAAGCTGGACTGTAATGGCGGACCGCTGTTGCAGTAATCTGTCTTGCAGAAGCAGTAAAGGGCTGTCAAGTTGTTGGCTCCACTCCAATAGCGGCATCCGACGGAATCATTCACTCCTGGCAACATCCCCGGTATATAGCATCCTCGGATGAATCCAACCCATCCTATTGGAAGATAAGAAGAAAATGCAACCAAATTACGCTGTTCTTCGTACTGAGATAGCAAACTTTCAAGTAGAAACTTACACATGTGGAATTTATGAAATACATAAGCAAGGTTTCAATTCTGAAGTATTGGTAGCTCAAATACAAGTAAGTCAAATATCAGTGATTCAAATATATTGATTCAAATTGTAATAAGATAGTAGGGATTCAAATAATGTATTAATGGTTTAAATATTGATACGAATACGTATACGTGGTTCAAATAGTGATAAACATATTTGTGGTTTAAATAATGATACAAACATAATTGCTTCAAATAGCAATGAAGATATTAGGAATATAAACAGTGATACAGGTATTTGTGGTTCAAAGGTTAATGATTCAAATGTTAGTGGTTTAAATATCAGTGATTAAAATATTACTGGTCGTTTCTGTTTCATTTTACTTCAGTTGGAGTTCTCAGAAATTAAATGACCCCTTTCCTGTGGCTTTGATCTCTATATGAGACATATAAATATTTGCATATTCTATTAAAGTTCACATTTACCTATCAAACACTGAGTTAGTAAAGAAAACGGGTACATAATTTCCCCCCCCAATTGACGATTAACATATATTCTAGTAGTTCCTGGTCTTACTGGATTCCAGGACGAGAATTCATCTAGCCTGGTAGAGTATCCGGCTTCGTTTTGTTGACTGAAGTAACGTCCCTTGGATAAAGTGCACTATTCCTCGTAAAACCGAGTGTGGGTGAGCCATACCGATGATATCTTATTTCGGTCACAGGAGAGAGAGAAAAAGGAAGAAGGGGGAGAGAGAAAAAAAGGAAGAAGGGGAGAGAGAGAAAAAAGAAGAAGGGGGGGAGAGAGAAAAAGGAAGGATGTAATTCTTAATATTTAGTCAAGATTTACTTGCAGGAAAACGTCTCCTCTTGCCAGGTTATCCTGATAAAACCTTTAAAGAGAGATATTAAACACTCGAGGGCAGTATCCAGTAGATATTCAAGTTCTCTTTACTAGGTATTCAAGTTTTTTTTTTAGTAAGAATTCAAATTCTATCAAGTAGGTATTCAGGTTCAAATACGTATATTAATATGCGATGGTACATAAGTTGTGGTGAGCTTTCACTTGGCAACGTTCTCATGTGGGAAAACATGAAACAGGCTAGAAAATTTTCGGATATATTGGTTATTAAAATATTATTGGCTCAAATATGAGTGGTTCAAATATCTGTGATATTTGAGCCTCTCATGATAAATATTTGTGATTCAAATAATGATACAAATATAATCAATTAAAAGAATAATTGAAATATTATTGGTTCGAATAATGATACAAATATTATATACATATTTTTTTTACACTGTGGTCACGACTTATCAAGGCCCGGAAGCCACTCAGGGATAAGGGTTATTGCAAGTACAGTACGCTAGTGTGGAGATTTAATGAAGTGCTTACTTAAGGGGGCGGTTATATATTTGTAATATTAAACCACGAATATTAGTAACATTATTTATACACACATCTATATCTATATCTATCTATATATATATATATATATATATATATATATATATATATTATAATATAGGAATAAACAATGTTACTAATATTCGTGGTTCAATGTTAGTGATTCAAATTGTAATTAAAATAAAAATGATTCAAACATTAGTGATTTAAGTGTTAGTGCTCCAAAGAATCATCCTAATATTTGTGATTCAAATACTACTTGTTCCATTATTAAACAATGTTCAGAAAATATTAGTTGTCTACAGAATAGTTCAAATATGGACGGTTCAAGTCATCGTTCAAATATTAGTCAATATTGATACAAATATAAGTTATTCTTCATTATTTATTAACCCTAGTAATATATTAGTGGTTCAAGTAGTCATTTAAATATTAGAGAATTAGATCTGAACTGTTACAAGACGACATTGCTTTTCTGTCTTTAAGCAAAAAGCAATTATTTTTATTTACAAATCTTAATAAAGAGCAGTTTAGTTAGAAACAATTTTAACATAGTTTAAACAATATGTTAGATTGTCCTAAAAGTTCGTAAACACTTGCTAAAAATTGAATTTTTATGCAATGTGTAATTGTTTTTTGCTTGTATATTGTTATAATGGTTTTCATCTTTCGATTCCAGACATTTTAACTGATTCGTTAGTGTTGGAAGCAAGGTCTTTCAACCAGGAAAGCCACAGAAGAGATTTGTGCTATAAGTGTTAGAGCTCCAAAGAGGTGAGGAAAAATTGCATATGCGACGATCTCAGACTGGTACAAGAATTAGGTAGAATTTGATTATTTAAGTAGGCGATATATCAAAAATTTGTTTACATGGGACTTCAAAACGACCATGTTGTAGATGGATGGAAAACATTCCAGCGGAAACGCGTTCCACAGTTCAAAAGAAGCTTTGTTCATGGAAGTTGCGTTTAGATTTAGGTACAGACAAAGCGTAGGGGAAATTGTTGATAGTGGTTTAGATAGACGGCATTTTTAACTTGAATAAATATAAATTAAACACTACAGTCACGATTCAATCTCATTAAGCGAGCTCTTACGATTTCGCCTTCTGTGACGCGATTGACAATTGATTATATTGCTATATTTCAATTTGGCCGTTTCCTACGATTAAACATTTTAATATATCAGGTACATTATCTAGATCTCCATGCGACAGTTTATTGGTCCCCAATCACGTTGGATACTTGATTGTAAACAGAAATGTCCCGTCCTTTGAGACTTACTTTGTCGTGTCTAAGATATTGCATGAACTTGAAAGATCAATCAATATCATAATTAAATGCTTAAGAAACTTACCATCTACGTTTTAATGGTTTGTGGGCATCGTTCGCATTTGGTCATTAAAAGGACTATAGAGTCGGCAAGCTGAGTTTAAATGACATTCACAACTTTTTTAATAAACTAGCAGGCCGTCCGGCGATGCCCGGTGGTAAGTTACATTTAAATATGACATTTTAAATTATGCAGATTACATATTTATTATTATATAGACAATTGCCTATCGGTTATTATATTTAACCTAATATATAGTAGTAAAATCCAAACTATATATTTAAAAAAAAGAATGTGCGTGACGACACTTCTCAACCTATATACTCAACAATGTTTTCTTTACAGGCTTGAAATTTAGTGAATAGGGTAGTCAGACATGTGGAAAACTTTGTTGGGTTTCCATCAACAAAAACAGGACTGCCAAAGGGTCAAAATTAAAAGAAAATTTATTGCTTTGGAGTAATCGGATTTTTATATGTTTGTTAAATGTTTCACGAAGTTTAAAAAACATTTTAAGATTGTGTCAAGCTGATCTAATGGTTAGTAAACGTGATTCACTATATAAGGTTTTAGTTTCGATCTCAACTGGAGTATGTTTTTTTTTTTTTTTTTGCATTTACAAGAAGCCAACCGTTTAAAAAACATAATATGAGCATGCACATGTCTCAGTTTCTTTCCATTTTTTACTTCCTTGTTTAAAAGAGATTTAACGTTTCCTTCAACACCGGGCAAAGGAGGGTATATATTCTAGTATGTCTATAAAAATGAGCATGTGTGTGAGGAAAATTCCAGACCTATATACTCAACGAATTTTTAATCAGCAGATATGAAATTTGGTATATAAAATATTCAGACTTGTCAAAAACTGTTCCATTATGTTTCGTCCGAAAATGGGCTGCTAAGGGTCAAAATTGAAAAAATTATTACGTGGATGGCATCGATTTTTGTTTGTCAACTGTGTCACGAATACGCATGCTCTAATATTTCATATGGCAGATTCCCTAGGTAAAGAATATGTTGGACTGAGAACACATTTTAAAGATCGCATCAAGCTGGTCTAATGGTTGTCGCACTTGACTTACAGTCTTTAGGTTTTGGTTTCGATATCAGCTCGAGTATTTTTTAATGTGAACTGATTAGAAAAATATAATACTCGCATGCACATGTATAAATGAAAATATATTTATGCATATTTTACGATCGAACAACATCGAGCGGTCGGCTAGCGTGCATATATATATATATATATATAGCGTGCATATATATATATATGTATATGTATATATATATACATATATATATATATTTCAGATTTCATGATGTTGATCATCTTACAATTCCTTTAATACATTTGGCATTTACAATTCTTGACAGTATCTGTTTCGTAGCACAATATATATAATATATATATATATATATATATATATATTGTGCTACGAAACAGATACTGTCAAGAATTGTAAATGTTAACTGTATTAAAGGAATAAATTGTAAGATAGTCAACATCATGAAATTTTGAACATAGACTTTTGTAATTCATTATATGCTCTGTAATTCTATTGAGCATCTTAAATAAGTGTTGGTATATATAAAAAATATAAATGAATAAAGAATATTTCCACACGCACATAAACACACATATTTATGTATGTATATATATAGACAGAGAAACAGTGAGAGAGAGAGAGAGAGAGAGAGAGAGAGAGAGAGAGATAACCTTGGTGCCATCGGTTAAAATGGAAAAAAAAGCGTACAACACTCCACTTGATTTTTAATCTGATATGGAATATGAATTATAATTTAATATGAAATATTAATTTTTATATGTTAGAAAATATTGATTTTAATCTGATTACATGAATTTTAATCTGATTATATGAATTTTAATCTGATTATATGAATTTTAATCTGATTATATGAATTTTAATCTGATTATATGAATATTTATCTGATATTAAATACGAATTTTTATTTGACAGTTTTGCCTTAAAATTTGTCAAGTTTCATGATGGAGTGTGTTCTGCTGGGTCTTGTTTCTTTGTATTGATGTACAATCATGAACTTGGAATTCTGGGAGATCGTCAGATATTACGTGGTGCCCACTAAAGTAACTCGATGTTGATGGACCATTAACCCCCTACTCCACCAGGTAAAATCAGCTTAAGCAGACACTGATCCCCGTATGTTATTCGATAGTATATCACACTTGACATCGTTTTAGTATCTTGTTTGTTTATGTTATTTTGTGACCAGTAAACTATGCCAAAACGGTATGCTATCACAGGCCTGGCCAGTTTGGTAATGGTAGTTATCTTGTTTTTGTTTGTAAGATTTGTTTTACAAATTTCCTTTACTCAATGTATAATCACTGTCCATTGTTTCTCTCATTGGCATGCTGAATTGAATTATTTTCCTCAACGCTAATGTATTTGAATATATTCTAATCTTCTAGGGCTTTGATGTCCGTATATTTATCAAGCTGTATGTGTCGAGTCAGGTCTGTCTTTCTAGCCCTGGTCGAACCCGTCATCTATAAAGGATTGACTCTTTTTTTTTACTTTTGATCCTAGCTAAGATAGTAGGTCTTCCCGTTTATATTGAGAATGTCCTTTTCATTTAAGGATTTCCCCCTTCTCTCTCCCTGTTACATAAGGGAGGGAGAAGAAACGGATTTGGACTTGGACACTTTACTTGAGGGATACTGGTACCCTGGTGATGACGTGTCCATTTTACTAATGAAGAGAAAAAGTTTACGACGATGAGAGAGAGATATTACAAGTGTTATGAGACGAGAGAACGGGACCCAAGATCCCTTAAACCGTTTGTCTGGTGGTTAGGACACTTGTGGATGTATGTGTTTATATATAGAAGTTCATACCTGGTTTTGCTGCTCTGGGAGAGTCTTCATCTGGGTGGAGCTCTCTTGCTGTTTTCGCCGGAATACACAAGATGAAGACAGATGTTGGGTTTTCAACCTTTTATTCTCCCAGGCATGATCTGCAGATGTCGCCATCGATGGTCTCCACTGTGGGTACCTACCACGTCCCACGTCTGGGGCGCGCATCTCCCCCCTTACTTAGGAGAGAACCATTTTAGACCTCTGCTCGGCTTGGCATTTTCTGAGAGACTCAACGTTTCACCAACCTTGCCACGTAGCATCACATGACATCCGGTTAGATGAAACGTCACTTCCTGCAACGTGGATTTACTACAAAAATATCTCTCTGACCTCCTCCCACCCTCTCCCTCTCTCTCTCTCGATCTACTATCTAATAGAGACACAGAGAGAGAAAATAGAGAGAGTATGAAAGAGCCAGAGAGAGAGAGAGAGGAGAGATGCTCTTTAACATCCCTCCTCCTCCCTCTCTCTCTCCCTCTCTCTCTCCCTCTCTCTCTCTTTGCCTCTCTCTCCCTCTCTCTCTCTCTATATATATATATAAATATGTATATTTATATATATATATTTATATATATATATGTGTGTGTGTGTGTGTGTGTGTGTGTGTATTATGTACTTGCAACGGGCGCCACAGATTTAACCCCCATATATGTAACACGATTTAACTGAAATTCAATTTAATATTATCATCCTAACGTGTTATCATTTAAAAGAAGAGGCTTAAAATAAACTGCTCAAATTAAAAAAAAAACACACACACATATTACTGCATACCAAATTAAAATGCGAGATAAAAATACTGTCCACATTATTGATGCTTTAAAACCACGGTCCTATGTAGTATGTTTGAAGCCGTAAACATACCCATGTTTTAAAAATCTAGCAAAAATTAATTAATAGCCATATTTTCTCTGAAGTGCTCATTCCTTTTTAAAATAACTTACATAATAAAAGTTGGTTTCGTTTCATATATGAAAAGAAATATTTTTCAGGTGTTCTACTCCCTTATATTTCATGTTATGAAAACTAAACAAAATAAATGAAGTCCTATAAAAATTTCAAAAGTTTTTACGGCTAAAAAGAATAAATAGTTATTTAGAAATATATATATAATTATTTTTTTACTATAATAATTAATTACCTACAGACACTAGTGTTTCATCATTTCGGGAATTTTCAGTGCAGGGTGTCACGATTAACACCAGTCGAACGATTCGAACTCGGCAACACGAGACATCTCTGGCTCGATTAGCGAAGACCGTATCCATTCGGCTACCATTAACCGCGTGAAATAACGTTGAATTTAAACAATTTTTAATTTTAAATGTTCTTTACATCAGCCAGACAGTGATCTAATCGTTATACGATGATCTATGCATAAGAGCTAAATTGACCGACTTTAATTCAATTGAAAGTGCTCAACGATAAGTAATGAATTTCTTAAAGTGGAGGTGATAATTATTTTTTACTATAATAATTTAATACCTATATATATATGTGTGTGTGTGTGTGTGTTCACTTACCTTACAGTTGTATATAAAATTGGACATAGAATCAATATTAGTATGCGAAAGACCCATCGCAGTGCACCGGGAGGAAGCTTCACATATATTCTCGCAGTGACTTAGTGCACAACATATTTTAGTTTATATTGCACTGTAAAAAACTACTGTGGATTTCATTTTTTTTTTTTTATTTCGAATAATTGAAGTTTAAAATGAAATCAATTGTGATCTAAACAGAAACATCTATTTCAAACAATCCCTGTCATATAAAAGAACTTACTGTTGGTTTTTTATTCCTTACCTTACTGCTTGTGCAGTAATAATGGCTGGAATTTAAGTTTAAATAAAAACAAAAAGTCAAGTGCAATTGTACTTTAAACAAAAGCATTTTTTCTGAACTTGCCCCTGTCATATCAAAGAATCTAGTGTTGGTTGTATATATCAGGCCTTTCAGCTAGTATGGTAATAAACCCTCTTTAAACTATCTACATAGATCAAATTATACCTTGTCTCGACTAAAACCTGATGAAATGCATAGCTTAAGTTAAAATAAATTAAACTATCTAAGCATTACAGTTGTTCTTTATAGAGATTAGTATATTAAATAAAATAAAAATAGCAAAAAGCTTTAATAAACTATAAATCATAATAAACAAAATAAATTAACTAAATGTAATAATATAATGATAGCAAATATTATCACTCAGAATAGATTAGAAAGTGCGATGATATAGTTTACATAATGTAGTATTAATGTAAAAATGCTAACTAAGAGCTAATAACTATATTCTATAAATATATATGCAATTAATTAAATTTAATGTTGAATGGAATAAAATTAATCCATACTATTCTGACAATTAGTCCAATTGCAATACTTTTTAATCTATATATATAAAAGCGAAAATATGCGTATGTATGTATGTATGTCAGGTCATGTCATATGCTACTGGTACTATGTATCGAGTCACTGGCGACTAAACTGGTTCCCCCACCAGACTTGTTTGGTGAGGAGGGCGGCTAGTCTCCCTGAAGGATTAAAAACAAGATCTTTCAAAGGGCGAATGAACTCTTTTTCTGGGTCAACGGCCAACTAGCACCGTGTATATTTGTGTGTGTGTGTATATGTGTATTGGGGTGGAGAGGGCTCCCGTAAGCCGTGGTGAAAGCAACCTTTCTAGGAGAAGCAAATCTCTGATTTAAAAAACCATAAAGCGGAAGACCAGTACCCGCATTAAGCTGGTCTGCAGTTTAATTTGTTGCTGGCTATCTTGCTCTTGCATGTTGCTGGATCTCAACATTTTGAACCGAGAGAGAGACTTAGCTGTCGTACAAAGCTAAGACTCTGTAACGTCATATTTGTATAGATACTCCCTCAGAAATTTGGGCTCATGGATTTTAAATGTCTGAGGGAGTGACACTCGTCTGACAATACGTTGCAATCATCATGTATGTGCACTTTTTCTGTATGTCCGCAAAAGGCTTTTTTCGCCGGGCTTCTCGGTCGATTCGCTCCTTCTTAAAACTTTTTATATGCTGGCTTGATGATCATATGTACGACTTAACAACGGGGGTCACACGTGTATTTCATTTGCCCGACTTTTCAACGCTATTTTTTCCAGATTTTAAGATTGTCGCGTGTCCTGCATGACAAGATGACAACACGTTGTGCGTTGAATTCGTTTAAATATTATAAAAACCGACCCACGCGTCCATAGCACAATGGATTAAGTGACACCGTCGTTATCTTAAGATTGCAGGTTCAATCCGAGTTATCAGATATATTTTTTGCGATTTTTAAACTTTTAAGGTTATTTATATCATTTATTTTTCGCTTTTCGCTGTTTTTTTTTTTTTGCTTTTGTTTTTCCGAACACGTTCATTTTTTTTTTTTCATTTTTTTTATTTTTTTGTTTTTCCGATTTTTTAAAAGAAGTTTTCCGTTCGTTTGCTGTTTTTTGTTTGTTTGTTTGTTTTGCTTTGGGTTTTCCGATTTTTTAAGAAGTTTAAACAAGGTTATTACTTCGCTTATTCTTTACCCCCCCCCCCTAAACGCACACTTCTAAACAGCCGGGCAACGCTAGTTATAAATGAAATAAAAGAGTAAATGGAAAAAGTATGAATATTAGATATTGTGTTGTAATGTCAAATTTCTATTAATCATAACACAATATGGTATGTTAATTTAAAACTCGTGTAATTAGTTAAAATAAGTTAAGCATTATATAATTGACATACATCTAAGTATACCATGTTTCGAATAAAACCTGACTTAAAATATCATAGCATGGAAAATGACTAATCTTTTGTTAAAATAAACTGGAAATCGTAATGACAAAAGAAATAATATAATCAGATGTAAAAATATAATAAAAGCAAATCTATATATCTATAAAAGTGAACGTGGCTGTGTGTCTGTGTGTATGAACATTTCCCTACGTAATAACTATGTCAATTTTCAGTCTGCAGACTCGAAATTTGATATACAGGGTACTGAGATGTAGAAAAATCTTTTTAATCCGTTTTCGGCCAAAAGTTTGGCTGTTAAGGGGTCAAAATTCAACGATCTTGCCTCTGAGAACTCTACCAAACTCCGCCGACAATTTTGTGTCTAAACACATGAAGTTTTAGATATAGGTTCCTTGGACCTGGATCTAACTTAATAACTTGACTTGAGTTGAGCCCCAAACAATAAATGTTAAGGGGGCATGATAGGAGTCAAATTAAAAAAAACAATACTGCTTTTTTTTTTTTTTTTTTTTTTGCTCAACATACACCTCGGAACACACGGAAAACGCCGAGCTGTAATGCTAGTATTACAAATAGTTATAATCAGATTTATATTTCAAATAAATTAAGAAAGATATTATGGTGATATAGTTTACATAATATAGTATTTAATTTAAAATCGATAACTAAGTACTAATAATTGTATTCTACAATTATATGTAGATGATAAATTAAATATTAAATTAGCATATGGAATAGAATTAACTCGTAATGTTCTAAATGCTGACCTAATTGCAATGTTTAGAAATGTTAAACATTAGGTTTCAATAATAAGAAATAAAATAAAAATTTCATATCTTTAGTGATAAATAAATTCCAAAGCAAATGGATAAGAATAAAAATATGAGACATTAACTTGTAATGACAAATTTTTAATGTTGATATAAAATCACATTTGAAATCAGTAAGCATTATATGATTGGTAATCTGACCTAAATAAATCAACCAAATTTGATAATTGTAAAAATAGATATAGAAATATCAATTATTAGCAATAGATTAAATTTGAGCAAAAATTGGCGTAGCCTCTTTTGTATATGCATTAATTAAAAGTTAAAAATTTTCTTTTGGATTTATAGGTTGAACTATATATTCTACTATTAAATTAAAATATGGAATTGAGGGAGTGGGGCTTTAAATGTTCAAACTGCACGTCTTATTACAGTATCTAAACATGTAAAATATGAGTTTAAATAAAAAAGTTAGTATATAGGAAAGTAAATATTAAGTAAGTTGATATATAATATTGTGTTAAAATAATAATATCAACAATCTTAAAAAATTAAAAGCAAAATAAGAATTAAGTTATTAACTTTTATTTAAACAATCATTTAATTAATTAAAATGATACAAGATATAGTGTAATTGGCGTACTTTAAAACTCAAATAAATGTGAAATAAAGATTTAGTCAAGTTAAATAAAAATTGAACTGAATAACTGAGAAATGATTATTAGTACTTGGTTGTAGAATATTAGAAAAGAACAATTACAGGGGAAAAGTTATTTTAAAAGCATTACTTTCTGAATAAAAAAAAAAATAATAATATTATTATTATTATTATTATTATTATTATTATTATAATAATAATAATAATAATAATAATAATAATAATAATAATAATAATAATAATAATAATAATAATAATAATAATAATAATAATAATAATAATAATAATAATAATAATAATAATAATAATAATAATAATAATAATAATAATAATAATAATAATAATAATAATAATAATAATAATAATAATAATAATAATAATAATAATAATAATAATAATAATAATAATAATAATAATAATAATAATAATAATAATAATAATAATAATAATAATAATAATAATAATAATAATAATAATAATAATAATAATAATAATAATAATAATAATAATAATAATAATAATAATAATAATAATAATAATAATAATAATAATAATAATAATAATACGCCGCGCGTGCGTGGTCCCCCTCTTGTGCTGCATGTGAGATGACACCAAAAAAATAGTGAATAAATGATGAATGTGAGAAGTGTGAAGGGCCAACGTTGCCTTCACATTTTCGCCAAGTTTCAGAAAAATCTAATGGATGGAGCAAAAGTTATGGGGTAAAAATTTTTTAATTTGGTTAAATTTATGGGGTAAATATTTTTTAATTTGGGGGCATTTTTGACCCAATCTCAGTGAAAATGGTGCAGTTTCACGCCTTAATACATGTATATTTGAATTCAGCACCATGGAAAACCACTATATAGACATAGATATCAAGTTTTGGAGAAATATGAAAAAAATGAGCTACAAAAGGCATGTTTTTTAGCCCTAAAAGTCCCAGAGGGATACGAACCAGAATTTTGCCAGGTTCACCCATACTGAATTTATATTAAGAATAATGTCCTCCACATTTTGGCCAAGTTTCAGGAAAATCTAATCGATAGATTAAACGCTATGCCGCAAAAGTGTCATTATTGACCAACTTGGGGCATTTGTTTTTACCTCTTTTGATCCCCTGGGGACACCGAATCCCAGTGTAAATTGATAACGGTGCAGTTTCAGATTTTTAGCACATGTATACTTGAGTTGAGCACCGTGAAAAACTACTATATAGTAAGACATATAAAGTTTTTGTTGAGAAATATGAAAAAAAAATCCAGCCACAAAAAGGGGCGTTTTTAGCACTGAAAGTCCCCGAGGACGCGAATCAGAATTTTGCCAGGGTCACCCATACTGGATTTATATTAAGAATAACGGGCTCCACATTTTGGCCAAGTTGCAGAAAAATTTAATGGATGGATCAAAACTTATGCGGCAGCACATGTCATTTGTGGCCATTTTGGGGCATTTTGACGCAACGGGAATTTTCGCCATTATTGTGCACATCTGCTTAATGAAATGCAATTTGTCACAAAATTTCAGGAAAAACTAATGGACGGTAATCTGGCAATCGTCCGGACTAACGGACGCACGGAAGCACGGACACACGGACACACGGACGCACGAAAGCACTGAAAACATAGGTATCTCTCTCTCTTTCTCTCTCTCTCTCTTTCTCTCTCTCTGATAAATCGGGGACCAATAATAATAATAATAATAATAATAATAATAATAATCTACATATCTACAAGTTCTACATCCCATCACCCACCCCTATTGCCTCATAATCGCCCCCCCCCAAAGTGTGATACCAAAAAGCCAGGAAGGGTCAAGGAAGATGGAAAGACCAAGGAAAAACCGCTGACAAGATCTCCGCTGGGCAAGCATGAAGAGAACTGGGACCTTGGGGAGACTTATTACCACTCAAATTTCAGTGGAGACCAATGGCCACTGCCAGAGAGAAATCAATGATGAGAAGCTATTGCGATAACGCAAATTAATTTGCAAATGTTATCGAAGGAGGTGGAGAGTTCTTGACATCTGGGAAGACTTGTTGTCACTCAGCTTCCAAGGAATACCACAGGTTTTCAGTGGGAGATCTCTAATGACCTGTGTGAAAGCTCCTTGTGAGCGAATAATAATAATAATAATAAATATAGATTAATTGCATAAATGAAAATAAAATAGTGGCAATTAAATAAATTAAATTCAATATTAAGTTGATAAGTCTTAAGATATTCAATAGTTCAAAGTAAAATATAAAAGTTAATTTTTATTTATTCATGGATATAAATTAAATTAAAATAAAAGAAAGTTTAATAGAAAAATAATAGAAAAAGAAGGAATTCGAAAGAAAAAAAAACTTGAACAAAATATTTAAATTAATTAATAAATATATAATGGTTTACAGTAAAGTACTAATATAATGGTTTACAGTAAAGTACTAATATAATATAATAATCACAATTAAATAATATTAATAAAATGAATAGCTTTAAAGATATCGAATATTTTATCATTAATTTAAAACTTACGGACAAAATTGATAATAAATTTAGTTTGTGATCTAATTTCACTATAATAAGGATACAATACAAAATAAAATTGATTTGAGCATTTGAGAACCGAACACCTTCAGTGACACATAAGCTTTTTTTTAACATCGCCTGACGAGGATTTTTGGTTCTTGCCGACCAATTATCCGAAACATTAACATGTTCAGTGTAGCGACTATGTAATATTTGTCTATATATACAATATATATATATATATTTTTTTAAATCCCCGAAACAGTGTTTCATGGTAAACAACTGATGATCCCTTAAAAAATAACATATTGATATTATAGTAAATTCGAGAGCTAGTTGATGCAGTGATTGCAGGTGATTAAATGACTTACTGACTAGATGGTTTTCTAACGAATGATAAAAAATATTTTTTGTATAGTTTTAAAGGTTAAAAACTTCAAAGACTATATATATTTATATATATATATATATATATATATATAGAGAGAGAGAGAGAGAGAGAGGGGACTCTAAGAACAGGTCCAAGTAAGCATATCATGCAGCGGTAGAAGGTCGTTGCCTCCATACTCATTAGAATATAATAACAGTAATTAATAATTACATTTGTCAGAATATCATGATTTTATAAGCCGGAATAAGTAGGCAGCCACCATCATTTTTCTCTCTTGAGTGATTAATCAGAAAACTCGGATTGCGTTGTCGAATGCACCAGCTGACAATTCCGAGTTAATCGGCAGGTGCGAGCCAATCTCAAGTATGCAATGCATCTGAGGTCGATAGCTTGTGTCAATTGGTGTCTTCGAGGATGGAAGCGTCAAAATGCCAGATTTTAACGGGAGAAGTAATCCAAAATTTGATTTAACTGTCAACGTATGAAGCAATGTGATCAGCGTTAAATTCTAGATGCTCTGCTAATTACATGTAACTTAACGTCCGTTGTGTAATGAGTTTTGTGCAAGCGGATGTATCATTGCGCGGCTTCAAGGACATGATCTCCGCTAACCAAACTCGAAATCCTTGCATATATTTTTGACAGGAGGGCGTCACCGCATACCAAGACCCAGAAGCCACTCGAGAATAACGGTTAATAAGTGAATCACTGTGATAGACGGCAATTGGAAATTTTGTAGACATTAATTATTAACAAGGACGAATCAACAAGAATTTTACTTGAAAACGATTATGTTATAGTCAGCTGAGTAAAGAAGTGTTGTTTATGGAATTTCTGTTTAGCTTGGGTATAGATAGAGATTAAGGGAAATTGCTGTCAGTTGTTGTAGCTAATTGCGTGTTTACTGAGAATGTTTTACGGGAAAGGGAGACTGTAAATTAGAGCTCAGCCGAACAGCTTTTATGAAAATGACGATTTAGCAAAGATAGACTCGCTGCGTCTTATTTATGAGAAAAAAGTGGCAGAAAGAAAAAGAGAAAATCCGGAATCAGGTTTCGAGGCCGGTTCTGTACGATGTCGAGGTAATAAAAAAAAGGTAGTCTGTGAAGGCCATTCTCCAATATAGCAACAGTATTCTTATTTTAGGACGAATTTGATTCTTAAATAGGTATGATGGTTTGAGTCTGGAATGAGATATCTTCTAGAGCGATAAAATGATGCAACCATTTTTTCTGGTAACCTTGGCAACAGATTTGATGTGAACATTCATATTTATTAAAAGTTGAGTTTTTCTTCATTTCATCAGAGTAAATCAATTGGAATATTTTTTATGCCGAAATATACAAGACATAAAACGGCATATACACCCTCTTCTAATTACCAGAAACTGAATACGTATTGCAGTTTTACCAATTGTGAAATTGTGAGACAAAGAAAGAATATCCATTGTGGGGTTAGGGCTAGGGCTTCTGCATAATTAAATCTTGTAGCAAAATTGTCCTATACTTATAGGATAATTACGCAGATACGGGCAGAGGCATTTAAAATTCCTGCGCATATCAGCTTGGCTCGGAATGACAGTTGCTTATAAAACTCAACCAAGTTAGAGCTATCTAAGAACACAGGAGCTGAAAGCTTAAACTTGTACGCTAACATAAACAATGGAAATATTTTAGTGTCTTTGGTTTTTAAATGTATGCATGTTCTGTCTTTCTCCCCTTCTTTAGTTCTTCTCTCTCCCTCATCACACTCTTTCTTTCTTTCTCTCTCCCTTTCTCTCTCTCTCTGTCTCTGTCTCTGTCTGTCTGTCTGTCTGTCTGTCTGTCTCTCTCTCTCTCTCTCTCTCTCTCTCTCTCTCTCTGAGAGATAATAATTATGTGGAAAATTTAATTTGTGATAGCGACCGAGTTGGGTCGCTCTTAGCTGTTAAGGCCGTGGTCAAAAATAAATTCCGAAGTTAAAATGCTCCTTAACAGATAATGATAATGAAATAAATTTATTGTCATAAAATACAGTAAAACTCCTTTTATTTGAACTTCCTCTAAAGTTGGACTTCCTCTCATTTGGACTTCTTCTAAATCTGGACTTTCTATAAACTTGAACTGTTTTGTCATTGTATTAGCATATTTGATGCGGGGTTGCAGCAAACTGTTTACATGGTTTAGTTATATATTGCGTAGACATGTTAATATTGGCACTATGTAATTAATATAGATTAGCTATTGATAGTTAATTTACACTAACTGTAATTTTTTTTTCAGATTGCTATATTTAAAATAGTGTAAAACAGCCCATCACAATGGGTCTAGAAACAATTATTGAAACCAAACGGTTCCGACTAATCACGGTATTCTTAAATCACGTAATGAAAATGATGTTGAAATGTGGGTGCAACAAGATGAGGAAACTACCGATCAATATCCTGAAGGCAAAATGGTGATGAAAATAGCGAAAGCTCCGATTCTCTTGACCCTAATATAAATAATCAAGAACATTCTGATGAAGCAATATCATGGGATGATGCAGAAAAGTCTATGGAGACGGTTATAACATTTCTAGAAAAAAGTCCTTACTTTAGTGACAACTATGTTTTGCAAGCAATGTCACTCCGAAGAAATATAATCAAAAAGAAGCTACAGAACCAAGAAATTGTAGAGTTTCATAATCCCTTACGGAATACAATGACAGCGCTCGAGAGCTCAATCGATGAAAATAGAAACTGCAATCAGACTCATTCAATTAATAAATAAATAAAAAAAACTGTATTTTAAATAAATGTATGATTTCTGTAGATGATAACTTAGGTAATAAATACCTTACAAGTAAGAGTAGATTTAATTTATTTTCAATGTTTGTGTTCCTGGTAATAATATTTGACAATTCTTACTTGAAATATATCGTAAACTCAACTTAATATATACTTGAAGTATCATATAGCAATGAATTTCATTTACTATTTCTTAATTTTTAGAAAATTAAAGTTAACTGCAGCACATTTTTTTTATCACGGAACTTGAACAGCATCCTCTAATTAGAACGAAACGGATGTTCAAATTATAGGAGCTATACTGTAAATGTTTTTGTCCGCCGCGTTGTACAAGCGTTTAATTTCAGCAAGCTGTCATTGCAATCAACGACGATAGAATGGTGGCCGTAATGGCGTCAATAAGATACCCAACAGCAGGTGTAGCCGACATCAAGTCAACTCTAGCGATTCTATCTTTGATATTTCTATCGTACATGTGGGTCTGACACTCGAGTAGCTGGTTGCCGTTATCTCCCGGGCAGATTCCGAAGTGTTAAGAGAATATTAAATTCACAAGTGATCCCCAGTTGCACACATATCCTGATCAGGGGAAATGACGACATTACGCTTATTACTAATCCTTATCTACCAAATATATTCATTCAAAACTTGTAAAAACAGCCAATCCTTGAATTTCAAATGAAATGAAAATTTATTATTCTATTTACATTCGGGGGGCGGGGGAGTAAACTGTTATCGTAATATAACTGAATTGTTATCGTAATATAACTGAATTGTTATCGTAATATAATTGAACTTCAAAATGAATGTAATTGACAACTGAATTTACCAAGCACTTTATCCTATACGCGACGCTTATTTAGCGGTTGAAGATTCAATCTCTAGTGCAGACATTACTCAAAATGCAATTACTACTTGCTTAAAATTCCTACCCAGTCATAGCTGACGTAACGTGAGCACGTTTCCTTGTGAATTAAGCTAATGGTTTCGTTCGAAATTCCGTATATATTCCCGATTTCGACAGAAAAATTCCTTGTTAGACACGATACATGCCCCAGGTTACATCCACCGAAACGTTTTGTAAATGATACTAAAGATTCCGAAGATTCTAATATATACAAAATCTGTTATTTTTTAATGGCGTGAAACGGCTTTTATTAAGTGGTCTTATCAACCTGTAGGTTGTAGAATCAACGTGACGTAGTATTTTAAATGAAACGTCACAACAATTATAAAGTTCAGTGCGCACACTAAAGAAACTCACAATGCTATCCTTAAACCATTGACTATCAAATACAACATACGAGTGTCAGTGGTCGCTTTGGGTGTGTCAGGATAACCTAACGCAATGATACTTCAATCCATATTAACTATGCAAAATAGCATAATATTTTAAGCCTTAAAAATCATCATCATCGTATAGTATGAATCCGAAGATTCTATTGTTTGCATTGGTTTCCCCGATATATTTTTAGTCAGAATTCTTTCTATAAAGCTATTGGGACTTACGGAAAAGACCAGGTGAAGGTTGCCAACATTAAAAGTGAAAGTGATTTTTGTGGAACGAACTGGATTCGAACATTGGATACGCAAGTCGTCAATCCGTGTTTGCAACCAAAAAACCACCGCCACCTTCACTTAGGGCCAAGTAAGATCGGTATGACTACGCACTGCCTTCTTCTAACGGTGTTATATGAAGAAATAATGACACGACCCTGGATATTTAACCAGGCCAGATATTTTTGTTTGTATTAGATTCGATCAAACTAAGAAAATCTATTTATCTCTTTTCGTCTACTTTTATATAAAAGGGACGTTTTCTCTGTGTGCGTGTGTATGCGTGTGAAAGAGAGAGATACAGAGAGAGAGAGAGAGAGAGAGAGAGAGAGTTCCCTTTAAACTCAAAAAAGGGTTGAGTCGATTTTTATGAAATTTCACAGGAGGGTACATTACATGCCTCGCGGTGTTCTTAGACTTTGTATTTGAATGTTTACAATAAGTATTGATAATCAGAATAGGTCCTGGATATGACCTTAAACTATATCCAGTGGTGAGGTTCAAGCTTGCGGGCTTTTGGGAGTGTGGAGCCACCTTTTAATTGCCATTGCTCCCAGGTCAACTCTGACCCGGAGTGGTAGTACCTGTTAGGGTCCCATGGGTTTAATAGAAACCGACTTGAAAACAACAAATATATTCTATTAAAAAAATTTTTCTTCAAAATCTTTGGATTCGGCATTAAATAACCCGAAAAGGGTTGATATGTCGTAAAACAACCAACAATGATCAAAATAATCCGATTAAAAAATGGACAAAGTTAACACCTTACGCAACCTTACATCACAAGTTCATTTGAGAACTTTTTTACGACACAAGCCGAAAGGCCCGGCACATAAAATCGACAGAATGTTCTTTTATATGATAGGGGTGCGTTCGAATTGAATGTGTCTATTGAGACCACAATTCTTGATTTCTGCATTTTAAACTTTAATTCAAGCCATTATATATAAAAAAATAATTTTATAAAATAAAAAATAGGTTGGCTACAGTGCAATGTAGACTACAGTATGTTGAAGACTAAGTCACTGCGAGGACGCATGTGAAGCTTTTTTTTTACATGGAGGTCACCACTTATCAAGGCCAAGAAGCCACTCGGGGATGAGGGTTATTTTGTGTACAGTAATCAATGGGATAGTGTTGCAGTATTCATTAGTATTGGAGATTTGATGAAGTGTCATTACTTAAGGGGGGCGGTTCATCAGGAATTTGTTTATGTTGGACTTGAAGAAATCCATGTTGAAGTCAGGAGGGAAGCAGGCAAGCGGTAGAGAGTTCCACATGCGTGCACTTCTAAGAAAGAAGCTTTGTTCATTGAATCTACGTTTTGATTTAGACACAGATAAAGAGTGGGGAAGTTTTTGACGGTGGATTCAGCTAGACGGGTGTTTATCGTGAAAGATTGGCGAGGGGGGCGATAGATTGGAGCTCAGACGAGCACTTTGCATGGAAATAACGATAAAACAAAGACAGGCTCGCAACGTCCCTTCTGTGGGAGAGAGATTGCAAGGAAGAGAAAAGAGCATCCCCCACTAAACCACGAAGTCTATTTTGTACTTTGTCAAGGTAGGATAGGCTGTTTTTAGCAGCTCCTGCCCAGATGTGGCAGCAGTACTCCATCCTTGGACGTACTTGGCTTTTATATAGATAGAGAATTGCATCAGTAGTGAGATATCTTCTGGAGCGGTAGAAGGATCCCACCATTTTTTCCAGCGACCTTGGCAACAGGTTTGATGCACGTATTCCATTTCAGATCAGGAGTAAAGGTCAAACCCAGAAGCTTGTCAAATTATGGAGCCTCCCCTAGACGAGAGTCATCCATTTCAACTGATGTCAGATGGGGATCAGAGCGTTGATGATGTAAAGATAGAAGCTTGGTTTTAGATGCATTAAAGGCAACCAGCCACCACTTCCCCCACTGTACCACACGGTCGAGATCAGAGGAGAGAGAATCAGAGAAAACCTTGATAAGTGGTGAATTCCATGTAAAAAAAAATAGTTTCTTCTAACATTTCACGTCTTGTCAGTAAAAAAAATACTCGAACTGAGATCGAAACCAAAACCTAAACACAGTGTGTAAAGTACGATAACCATTAGATCAGCTTGACACGTTTATTACAGGGTTTTTTTTTTTACATCATTCTCATTCTTAAGATAAAGAAGCTGTAATTTTTCAGGGCCGCGCATCTGCATTCGTGAAACAGTTGACAAACACGTAAAAATTCGATAACCCGCACGTTCCAATTGTTCGATTTTTACCCCTTAGCAGCTGTTGTTTCTGGATGAAAACGAATTAAAAAGTGTTCATATGACTAAATACCCTAGATACAAAATTTCAAATTTGTAGACCAAAAATTCGTATAGTATATAGATTAAGAAGTATCCTCACATACATATTCTCACTTATATAGATAGCAAGAAAACTACGACTCAAAATAAAATCGACACGATTTTAAATTTACGTTTTCG
>NC_136510.1:82980158-83062658 GCF_053919585.1 Euprymna scolopes
CTAGGATAATTTTTATCCTATGAACACAGTTGTTCGCTATTTCTCTCCTACAGTTTAATAAATGTTGGGGGTCTTTAAAGTATAGGATAGCAAATTTTTCATAAAGGCATAATCTACATGGATCGTCTAGGTCTCTACATGTGTTTGCTTGTCTTACTATTTTCCATTCGACTACCGGCGAACATCTGCTTTCCTTGAGTTCCCAGTATTCGTTTGCTAGAGCAGTTTTCATTCGGTGTTTTTATTATTGAATGTACTTTTGTGGTCATAATATCGAGTTTTGAAATCTAAGGAAGTCATACCTACGTAATATAACTTGCTATTCGGGTTTTCTTTCGCAAATCTTGTGGCCTAGTATTTAACAGGTCAATCAATATCTATGAAACAGCCCTAAAACATAGTGGATACAAAAATATTGATATGAAATATAAGCAGCGAAACACCAATAACTATAATAAAATAACAAAAATAGAAGAAAAAGAAATATAATCTGGTACACGGCGCCATAAAATCAAATATTATAAATAAAACTTGCCAAGAAATGTCTAGATCTTATACAAAATCACTTCCCCGCGACCAATCTCTTACAAAAAAGTTTCAATAAAAAAACTAAAGTTATCCTACAGCTTCTGCGAAAATTTAGAGATGATAATTAAAGCACATAATAACAAAATATTAAATAAAAGTAATGAAAACAACAACAAAATGAACAATAAAAACGTGGACACCATTACAAAAATAAAACTAACACAAAGGACACATATGTAACTAGTAGAAATAATAATAATAATAATAATAATAATAATAATAATAATAATAATAATAATAATAATAAAAAACCAACTCCGGACAACGACAACCATACTAGAAATAAACATACTAATAACAAACAAGATAAACGCGACTGTAGATACCGCCCACTTTGCCCACTTCAAAATAAATGTCTAACCAAAAGCATAGTTTACCAGGGGATACGAAACCAAAGTTTGCAATGAAGGTCAGCTACGTCACCGGGAGTTAATATCAGGAAGCTCCGGTAAATGTTGTTAAACAAAAGGGACAAGTAAACGAGACTAAAAGGGGAGTGGATTAGGGTCTGATATTGAGATATAAAAATGAAGTAGAAAGGATGGGGATTAAAAAACGAGATGGAAGTAGCGAAAGACTGGAAAGTAACGGTGTATGTATGCGTGCGCGATGTCCGCTTCAAATCCTAAACATACTAATGCTCATAGGGTCAATTAGCAGTGGAGTTTACTAACTTTTTGGAATGCGAAGAAAAGGTTTAGAATTAACCCAGATCATTTCGTTATAGAATGTTTGGGCTGAATTTGCTGCGGTCAGAAAGTACACGCCTTACGCTCCCTCCTACTTATCCCCGCTACACCACAATCATAACTTATTTTAAAGTGTTTATTCAGCTCAAAATTGTAAAACAAATAAAAAGAATATCTTGCTCTACTTCGGTCTTGAGCATCCTGGTATTAACCTCGTTATACTTCAATGGTTACTTTATTTCTGGTAAATTTGACCTTTGAAAACTCTATCAAACTCCTCCGTCAATTTTTGGTCAAAACACTTGACATTTTTAGATGCAGGTTACTTTGATATGGGCTAAACATTTTAATTCAATTTGAACCCCAAAAAATAAATGTTAAGGGGTCCAGATTAGGCGCAAAGTTTTTAAAAAAATTGACTTCAGCGGTCTCTTCCAAATTACTCAACCAATTTCTGGTCTAACCATTTGAAATTTTACATGAAGGGTATTCAGAGATGGATCAATGTTTGTAATCGGTGTGGATCGAAAGTGTGAGCTGCTAAGGGTTCAAAGTTCAAAAGATTTGACCTTTTAGTTCTTTAGCAAACTACTCAGACAATCTTCGGACTAAACATTTGAAATTTTTCATAGCGAGTATTCAGACATGTGGCAAGCATTTTAATCAGTTTTGGGCGAGAATTTGGCTGCCAAAAGGTCAAAGTTGAAAGAGCTGACCTTTGCAAATTCTACCGAACTCCTCTGCCAATTTTGAGTCTAAACACTTAAATTTTAAATGTAGGTAACTGGGACATGGGTGAAACATTTTATCAAAATTTGAAACGAAAACAATAAGTGTTAAGGGGTCAAAATTTGTTTCCAGGTAAAAAAATATTACCTCTGCGGTCTCTGCCAAATTACTCAGTCAATTTTTGATCTAAATATTTGAAATCTTACATAAAAGTGTATTCACACATAGAATAAGTTATGAACAGTACAAAAGGCCCGAGCAAAGCCGAGCTGAATTGCTAGTATATATATATATATATATATATATATATATATATATATACATATATATATATATATATATATATAAGTGCTAATAGTTAATAACACATGTTAAAAAACACTTTGAAAAAGAATTAAAACCCCATTTAATTTGAAAAGGAAACATTAAATAAGGGGATAGTCCTTAATCCGTGGAGTTTCGAAGAAATATTTTCCTTTTCATCAGAGAGTAAGATTTAGCAAAATGCGGGGTCGAATTTTGCTTGCAAAAGTATTTGATGTAACTACAAGTAAGTCAAAGATCTTACTAGATAATAAAAAGTGACGCAGAGGGAATAAAGCGAAGAAAAAAGTGATTTCACGTGAATGGATAGTCTGGTGAAGGGTAAAGTATCCAATGACGGTAAGATCAAAAAATGCAATTTAGGACTATCCACTTATTTAGAGTTTCATTTTCAAATTAAATATGTTTTAACTCTTTTTTCAAAGTGTTTTAAACATGCTTTATTAACTATTTGCTCTTATTGTAAGCTCTATCTCCTATTTGGTTTTATCGAGCTTTTACATCTGGTTGAGATTACTTTATAAATATTAACTCTTCAATATTTATAATATAATTTAGTCTTACCATCTTGGATCATTTTGGTAAATTTAATTGTAATTTTTATTATATATATATATAGGATTTGGGAACGCGGGTCGTCTCTAGATTTATTTATGTCGACTTTTATGAGACTCGCGCTATTTCGCTTTGTGCCCGGTTCGTCCTGCATTTTAGTATAAATACAGTGAAAAACGTTGGGTTCTCGGCTTTTGCTCTGCTTTCCCCCCTTCCCACCATCATCTGGGGTGAAGTGAAAACTAAAAATAACGATCATGCGATGACCTCATTTAGCGTCGTCCTGTCAATCAAACCTCTTTTAGCTTTATAAGCTTTAACTTAACACGCTAATAAATTACTCTCACTCGTGGTTTAGACCGTTAAGTACTTGGCATTGGTTTCCGCGTCTAAAGCTTCCTGGTTCAATCCCTCCTCCCGACCAAATGTTTTTTTTTTTTTATTACTTACCTTGTTCTTTAGTTTACCCCCCCCCCATACACAAGTTTATTTATGCCATTTTTTTCCGTTTTGGTTTTGGATTTTTTTTTTACATCGTCTTTTTTATAATATTTAAGCAGGATTATTAATTACCCCCCTCCATACACACACATACAAACACCCGGGCAAAGCCGGGTACCCCCCGCTAGTACTGAATAAAAATGTCAAAATGTGACGGCTTAAAAAAAACCAACCTCATATATAGCGTAGGACACAAACTATTTTCTATTCTAATTCTGCCTAGCTAACTTCCAATTGCGATGAGATAATTGGGTAAATCTTAAATTTTTAATCCTTTTTTGATGCTTTCAGATTTTATCTTAAACTTTTACTGAATATTTTTTAATGAAACCTTTTTAAAAAAATATGATCCTCACTTCATTCTTAACATTTTAAAAGACATTTTAAACTGTTTGCCTCTAAAAAGAAGTTGAATAGAAGTTTCGGATTCGAAATTTTAAGATTTTCTTTTTTCTTTCAAGACATATAATGAGAAAGTGGCAAAGTGGCAGTAGGAGGAGAATGCACATAAAGAGAGAGAGAGAGAAAGAGAGTGTGTGTGTGTGTGTGTGTGTGTGTGTGTGAGACGCACACACGCACGCACACGCACATACATACACCTATCTATACGTATATGGATTGAAAAACAAACAATGCTATCACTAATAAATCTGTGACTGGTTATTTAAGAATATAAATATTAGTACTAATAAAACAGATCGAAAAGAGGGGGGGGGAGAAACCAAATTTTACTCGTGCTTCCCGCGCATTTTCGTGTATATTTGTGACCTTTTAAACAAACGCATTTCAGGTGAAAACAGTATAACCTACTTACTTGTTATGACGAAATTAGTTTTTTTTGTTGTTTTTTTTTGTTTTTTGAAATGATGAAAAATGAATCACTCGAAAAATAATTACAATAAAATCATAGGGCGCTTTTGTAGATTAAGGTCAAAACTTTATTACCTGCTTCCGGGTGATGTTGAATTTAGTATAAATTCCAATGTTAAAAAAAGGAAGAATAATAAAGAAATTAGTAACAAATATGTGGTGCCTGTATAAATTAACGATTATTTAAACTAGAGCATTTGTGGTGAAAGCATTAGTATGTACCTACGTTTTATTTATTTGTTTCCTCGCGAAAACAAATTAGACACAAGTTCGTTTTTAATGTGGGGGAAAACCAGCTCCCTCGAAAAGGAGGCACTCTGGAAATTTCCTAATAAATAGTAATTAAAACAGTATGAGGTGTTTCCCCTAAATTGACCAAGAACAAATTACAGAACAGATACTGCCTGGCCGGTAGTTACGTGTCATGTCAAAATTATGAATTCCAAAATTTATAAATAATGTATCAACAGGAAAATGATTACAAGAAGACTATAGGGTGCTTGTATATATTTCTTTTCTTATGAATCACCACTTTTCAAGGCCCAGAGGCAACTCGAGGATAAACGTTAAAGAGTGTACAGTGGTCAAAAGGACACTATCATAGTAATCGTTAAAAGTGTAAATTTGGTAAAGTGGATTACTTAAGGGGAACGGCTCATCAAGAACTTGTTTACATGAGACTTGAAGACGGCCATATTGTAGTCAGCTGTAGTTGCAGGGAAGAGAAAAAGGGTATCCTCCACAAGGCTATAGAGTCTATTCTGAACTCTGTAAAAGCAGGATAAGGTCTTCCTAGCAGCTCCTGCCCAGATGTGACGACATTACTCCGTCTTTGGACGTACCTGGCTCTTATACAGGTAGAGAATTGCATCAGCAGGTAGATATCTACTGAATCGATAGAAGGATGCCATCATTTTTCCAAATACCTTGGCAATGGATTTGATGTACAGATTCAATTTTAGATCAGAAGTAAAGGTATATTAGAAATTACTTAAACTAACGTATTTAAACGGAAAACATTATTTTTTGTCATATCGAAATTAGTTTTTCTTTTTGTAGTTCTTTTATTATGGAATTTGAATGTACTATTACGCTGATTTGAATGTAATAGGGGGTGTTTTCTAAGAAGAAACTGAACCTTATAAGTTTAGCATAATGCCCCTTCACAAACAATTATTGTAATTGTATTGGATTTCCATGATATTGAAGCTTAGCATGTTAATTTTCATCTATCCGAGTAGATTCTTTGCGTAATTGAAAATAACCTCGTATTTTTCTTTTGTTTTTTTTATAAAACTGAAACCGATGTGGCAACACTTTCAAATCTTCGAGACTCGAAGTAGAATTTAGTATTAGGTTGGTGCAAAAACAATATCGTTTTCTCACATATGGTACTTCTATATAAGACTAGCATGAGTGCCTGGCGTTGCCCGTGTGTTTGGAGGTGTGTGTTGAGCAACAAAAGAAAGTAGTAGTAGGCAGGCAGGCTCGAACCCGTGACGCAAAGGCGGAAAAGAAAGTGCGAGAAAACCTGACGTCTTATGGCTACTCCATAACGCGAACAGAATTCTGAAGGGTTCAAATTAAACGTAATCAATCAAAAATGGCGTTGCTCTTAAACCTAAACTTAAATAAATAATAATTTTTTTCATTATGAAGGGTTTCCCCTACATTGACAAGGGACCAATTACCGAATAGATACTATTCGGTCTGAAGGCCAGGCGTTTGCTTTCGAATAGATTCGCTCTATTTATACGAAAAAGACAAACAGCCGAGACGACGGCACAGTGATAATATTTTTTAACTTGATCAACAAAAAGAGACAGAAATGATGTCCGCTTGCGAATGCGAGATATTACGATCTGGGAAGTATGTGAAAACTTCTCGCGGAATCTAACCGATGCGACAAGCCTTTCGTGGACATACACAAACGCTCGTGCCCATTTTGCCCTTTGTATAATAGATTTCTAAATTAATTCATTTATATATATATATATATATATATATATATACATATATATATATATATATATATATATATATATATATATATATATAGCCATGTCAGATATCATTTTGAAGCGCGTTTTTGCTCTATCGAATCGTGTTATCCGTTACCGTTCTCAATCTTTTCATTCATTTTTCCCCGGCTTTTCGACAGCATGGGCACAATTCAAATCCCCACGATTTTCTTATTCCAGTTCAAACTAAGCCGAAAAGCTGCCGAGACGAATTTATCGCAAAACGGTGGTTCAAGAAATTTCGCAATGGTGAGGAGAGCCTCAGAGATTGAGTTGAGACGGTCGCAGCTGACCGACTGCAGCTGATAACGAATATTTTAAAGCCTTAATTGAAGCCGATCCTCACAAAACTACACTAGAAGTTGTAATTGAACTGGAGGTCGACCACTCAACAGTCGTTCGCCACGTAAAGCACATAGGGAAGTTAAAAAAGTTGGATAAATGAGTGCCGCATGAATTGAATGATAATAAAAGAAATCGTCGTTTTGAGATGTCTTCTACGCTCCTCCTGCGGAACAAAAACGACACATTTCTCGAGCGGGTTGTGACATGTGATGAGAAGTAGATCTTCTACGACAACCGGCGACGTTGGGCACAGTGGTTGGATGCCAGAGAAGATCCACAACACTTCCCGAAGCCGAAATCTTACCAAAAAAAGGTTACGGTGATTGTTTGGTGGTCTGCGGCCGATCTCATTCATCATTGCTTCTTGAATCCGAGCGAACCGATTACGGCGGAAGATTTCTACCGACAAATTGACAAAATGCACCAGAAGCTCCAACGTATATATACCTGAGATTGGTCAATTTGAAGGGACCAATTCTCCTCCATGACAACGCTCGCGTGCATGTTGCTCAACTGACGCTGCAGAAGCTGAACTAATTTGGCAACGAGTCTGTCATATTTACCGGACCTCTTGCCCATCGATTATCACTTTTCAAGCATCTCGACAACTCCGTGCGCGAAAAATGCTTCAAAAGTCGAGATGATGCCGAATCGGCCTTCAATGACTTTATTGCTTCCAGAACTGCGGATTTCTATGTTAATGGGATAAATAAACTTGTTTTGGTTGGCAAATATGCCAATTATAATGGCTATTGCTTCGATTAAGAAACTTTATTACGAAAGGAGTTATGATTTTTTGAAGTTGAACGTCAACAAACGACATTATTTTTACACAAGCCTAATAGTTCGTCAATTTAGTGATTTCTATTCCACAGAGCCTTGTGTTTGCACTAGTATTTATATTATTAGTTACTTTTTAATGTTTGTATATTTGTTATAATTCTATTCAAAATATATATTAGCGAACGTCAGAACCAAAATATCAGTCACGTTTGTAAATCATTATAAACGAACGTGTTATTTTATTTATCATTTTTAAGCTCGGTATTTTTCCAGAAGCAACGTTGGGTTGGTTGTGTTGGTTGGTTGTTTTATGGCATATCAACCCTTTTCAGGTTATTTAATGCCGAATCCAGTGATTCTGAAGAACATTTTTTTAATAGAATATATCTTTTTTTTCATGTCGGTTTCTATTTAACCCATAGTTGGGACCCTAACAGGTACTACCACTCCGGGTCAGAGTGGACCTGGGAGCAATGGCAATTAAAGGGTAGCTCCACACTTCCCAAAGCCCGTAAGCTGGGGCTTCACTATCGGATATAGTTTCAGGTCATATCCAAAACGATGAAACGTTGGGAGAGATTATCTGCTCTGCTGTCATTTTCAGGCAAGTACTCAACGCAATGAATTACTCATTTTATTGCAACAACTACCAAAATTTTCCTTATTTTCTCTCCACCTCTCTCTCCTTTCCTCTCTCTCTCTCTCTCTCTCTAAATTGTTTATACATATTTAACTTTTAATCCGTCGTTGGAAAAATATGTTATCAATAAGTCATATAATCTCCTGCAGTCTCAAACTAGAAGAGGTCCTACGTTTTCGGAGATCATCAGTTGTTTACCATGAAATACTGTTTTGAAAATTTAAAAACAAAATTTCCGTACATTTATATCAGATCTACCTCTGCGTTCCATGTTTAAAAATGGTTGTGTCCTCTATAGTATCAGACCTGACGAAATGGTTAATTGTAGGTATAGACAGTTTCATACCCTCCAAAAAAATTCCAGCAAGAACTTAACAGCCAGCCGTGGTTCTCTCCTAAATCTTCTGCTGCCATTGCGCACAGAAATAACTTTTTCCATTGCTTCCAACGTAAAAGATGTACTGAGACTAACGCTGCTTTCAGGACTGCCAGCAGCCACCGTAAAAAAGTTATAAAGAACGCAAGAGAGTATATGCTCAGTCTGTCAAGTCCAAAGTAGCTGAGCAGCGGCCTGATTCCCACCAGTTTTGGCAAATAGCAAACAGAATCCTGAACAGCAACGTGTGCTCTATCCCAACTACCATCAATTGACCTGAGGTAATTTTGTCAGCATCAGACAAAGCCAAACTATTTGCCAAGAACTGTGCAGCTAATTCTATCCTTTGCGAGCAAGGCCGCCAACCGCCAATATTTCCTCCTGTATCAGAAAACACGCTATGTGATATACCAATATCTGTACGTGACGTTGCCAAGCTAATCAAAAACCTTGATTCCAGTAAAGCAACCGGCCCTGATGGTATTCCAATTATAGTACTCAAAAGACTTCAACGAGAACTAGCGCCCATACTTACAAAACCGTTTAAACGGTGTCTTAAGGAGAATTGCTTCCCATCACTCTGGAAAATCTCATCAGTATGCCCTGTATTTAACAATTCAGGTGATCGCTCATCTCCTTCTCAGTACTGGCCAATAAGTCCCCTGTGCGTCATGAGTAAGTTGCTGGAATCTGTGTTAAATAGAGAAGTAATCAACCATCTCAGCAAAAATAACCTTCTTAGTGACACGCAATTTGGTTTCTGTTCTGCTAGATCTACAGCATATGTGCTTACAATTATATCTCATAGGATTAGCGAATCTCTCAACGGAGGCTTCCTTTCTAAGACAATTGCTCTTGATATATCAAAGGCCTTTGATAGAGAATGACATAAAGGTTTGCTTCACAAAATCCCCAGCTACGGTATAGCTGGAAATGTCTTCTCAATTATTAAATCATTTCTCCCTCATAGGTTCATAAGAGTAGTGGTTGATGGGCAGAAATCAGAAGCTCTCAGTATTAATGCTGGAGTCCCTCAGGGGTCCATCCTGGGCCCAACTCTCTTCCTGATATACATTAATGATCTTCCAAACCACATCCTTACATCATTCATAGACATTTATGCTGATGACACTACTATCTATCGTAGCACATCTAAGACCGTAAAAGACCAAGTTCTGTCTGATTCTCTATCCTCTTATCTTGAACATATGGTACAATGGGGAAAGGAGTGGCTGGTTACTTTTAATGCATCTAAAACCAAGCTATTATCTTAACATCATAAACGCTCTGATCCCCATCTGGCACCAATTGAAGTGAATGGCTCTCGTCTTGGGGAGGCTTCATGTTTTGACAAGCTTCTGGGCTTGACTTTTACGCCTGATCTTAAGTGGAACACATACATTAAAGCCGTTGTCAAGGCCGATCGAAAAATGGTGGGATCCTTCTATCGATCCAGTAGATATCTCACTGCTGATGCATATATAAGAGCCAGGTACATCCAAGGATGGAGTACTGTTGCCACATCTGGACAGGAACTGCTAGAAAGGACTTATCCTTGCTTGATATAGTTCAAAATAGACTTCGTAGCCTCGTAGGGGATGTCTTTTTCTCTTCCCTGCAACCTCTTTCTCATAGAAGAAATGTTGCGAGTTTGTCTCACCTTGATCGTTATTTTCATGGCAAGTGCTCGGCTGAGCTCAAATCTATGGTCCCCCCTAGCCAAACTTTCACAAGAAACACCTGTCTAGCAGAAATCACTATCAATAATTTCCCCCACTCTTTATCTGTACCTAAACCTAAAAGTAGATTCCATGAGCAAAGCGTCTTTATTAGAACTACACGCCTATGGAATTGTCTTCCGTTTTTCCATCTGATTGCAATATGGTTGTCTTCAAATCTAAAGTAAACAGGTTTTCGATGAGCCGTTCCATATAAGTTAACAAATTCACCAAATTCTCATTACTAACGATTACTATATTGTCCAATTTCTACTACCCTTATCCTCGAGTGGCCTCTTGGCCTTGATAAGTGGTAATGCCCATATTAAAAAAAAATTAAATCATAGCTGATAAAACACCAGCACCTCTAAATTAAAGTACAGAAAATGTTCCGGATAAATATAAAGATCACAGGTGAACTTACTATAATAAAACTGATAAAACTCGACGTTAATGGAAATGATAGTACTAACCATCATACCGTCCAACAATTTTTACAATAGCAATCAATAACAGAGATAAGAATAATGATAAAAATTATCATTGTTAATGCTCTATATACACACACACACACACACACATACACACACACACATATATATATAATATACATCACACTAGTCTGTTTAAATGTATATTTGTATGTCCGCTTAACAGCGACGGATTTTCACCAGATCGGGATTGTTTAGTGTCTTCACTCGCAAATGAATACTTTTCTTACAAGGAGGGGTCGCTTTTTTTGCCGATATTTTCGAAACCCATCCCCCTTTTTCGATTCACTAGTCTTAATTTAAACTTTCACCACCACTTCCCGGTTGGCAATGGACGCAACGGCAAAGATGTCACGATTTTTCAGGATATTATCCTCCTTCGCGATACGGGTTCGAGTCTGCCTGCCCACTACCACTCTTTTTTTTTTTTTTTGCTCAACGCACATCTCCAAACACCCGGGCAATGCCGAGTACATAGGCTAGTATCTATCTATATATATATATATATATATATATATATATATATATATATATATATATATATATATATCTGTTTTATCTATATATCTATATATGTGTGTGTGTGTAGTGTTATAATGGAATAATTCAAGAGGAAATCCGGGTATGAGAGCTCAATGTGGTAAACAGAGCAATAAGATAAATTATGTAATTTCCGTGTTATATTTTTTTATATTATATATATATATATATATATATATATATATGAGAGAGATAGTTTATGTGTATGTGGAACTGTGTGTGAGACAGAGTTCCCTATGTACTCCGTAGAAGCTAGGCTGAGTAATTAAAAATTTTATAGAAATTTTCTATATCTGTCCGGAAATCTTCTTGAATAAGTTTTTTAATGTAATGTGTTTTATAAGTATCGAATGTGTATAATCGGCAATACTTGGTTAATGAAGGAACAGTCCGATTTTGACCAAAGTTAACAACCTTACACAGCCTAACATCACAAACGCATTTAAAAAGTTTATATAAACAGAATGACCCCGCCTATAAAATCAAGAATAGGTTATTTGATAAAAAGAAGCGCGTTCGAAAATAATGTTTCTGCTTAGAACACAATTGAACCAGGATACTTGACTTTTGTATTTTAAACTTTAATTCAGGTCATGATATGGAAATCTATATACATAAAAGTGAACGTGTCTGGGTGTGTGCCTGTGTGTTTGTACAGTTCCATACGCAATAACTCTGTCAATGTTCAGTCTACGACTCGAAAATTGATATACAGGGCACTGAGATTTGGGAAAATCTTTGTAATCAGTTTTCGGCCAGAAATTGGACTGTTAAGTGGTCAAAGTTCAACGATTTGACCTTTGAGAACTCTACTAAAGTCCTCTGCCAATTTTGGGTCTAAACACTTGAAATTGTAGATACAGATTCCTTGGACATGGATCCAACTTAATAACTTGACTTTAGCCCAAAACAATAAATTTTAAGGGGTCATAATATTAGTTAAATTTTAAAAAATTGATACGGATACCATACAAAATTGAAACTAAACCAGTCCAGTGGTTTTCCGAGATACTTCTAGAGTAAATGTAATATTGCGGTAACAAATCCTTACTTACCCCAATTAATCCATTACTACGCATCGAATTGATACACTACTACTGAGTTCGCTGCACCGTATCATAGTAATGGTCTGTGCAAAATTTTAGCCAGATTAAACCTGTAGTTTCTAAGGAAAAAGGTAGAAAAGGTAGACAGAGAAAAATATTACATAGATTGATTTGGTGATTTTATTTGAAATTGTTCTAACGAGACACAAGTATGAATTTCAGTAAGTCATATTTTTAGCACTTGAATAATAAAAAGGTTTTTTCGATTAATCGTGACATTGCTTTGCATTGTGAATCGGACGAGAGAGTCCGAATAATGTGTTGCCTCGAGATCTCCCTATTTTCCAAAATATGAAACAAAAAGTAATTTAGTAAAAACAACAGAACATCCTCCATTGTACTTAGCTTTCGTTGTATTCAAAGTTAAAGAACCAAAACGCATACAAAAAAATCCAGTTTGAACGCTTCGGGTAATTTCCGATGAATTTAGATTCTGAAAGTGTGCATACGATTATACGGCGTTGTGTAGTTCATGGCGTAAGGTCGCTAGAAAAGCGTGAAATTTGTCAAACGCTAATTTACTATTTACAAAACGTGAAAAACTTGTTTATTTTGCCTGCATCCATTCAGAATATGGGTTGCAAAGTTAAAGAAATGAATTAACCAGACGCAGAAAAAATTAAAATGATAATAAAATGTTGTTTGCTTGAAGCATTGAGTGAATTGTGTATTTAGAGAAATATCAAACGGCTATCGTAACACAAGGAATAGACAGTTAAAGAACAAAAACAAAATAAATGATGTTTTATATATATATATATATATATATATATATATATATATATATATATATATATATATATATATATATATAAATTACAATTAAATTTACCAAAATGATCCAAGATGGTAAAATTAAAGTATATTATGAATATTAAAGAATTAATATTTATAAAATTATCTCAGCCAGATGTAAAAGCTTGATAAAACCAAATAGGAAATAGACCTTATAATACCAGCAAACAGTTAATAAAACATGTTAAAAAACACTTTGCAATGAGTTAAAAAAAACATATTTAATCTGAAAAGGAAACACTAGATAAGTGGATAGTCCTTAATCCGCGGAATTTCGAAGAAATACTTTCCTTCTCGTCAGAGGGTAGAAATATATATATATATATATATATATATATATATATATATATATATATATATATATATATATATACTACGCGCGGGGGGGGCTTTACTTGGGCGAATAATACGCTTAAATATGATATTTTGATTTCTCCAGATTTAATTTATAATTATAGAGTCGTGATTTGAAAAGTAAAAATAAAAAGTATTTAGGTACCATCAGCTAGAATCGAAACTGAAGCATTCAAAGCTGGTGACGTTACCACTGTACCAACGTAACGCGCACAAAAAGTGATTAAAAATGAAAAATTGAAAATAAACCAAAAAAAATGTACAAAATATTTATCGATTTTTTTTTAATTTTTACCTATTTTTGCCACCTTAAAAACAGTTTTAGCTGGCTAAAGATCCATAAACGAACGGGCCGTAAATAAACAAATCATTTGAGCGCAATTCTGCGCCTTTTAGTTTCGGAGTAGATAGAGTTTGAAAATAAGAAGACAGACAGACTCACAGACAGACAGACATTCAGACATATAGCCGCTTATATATTAAATATATGTGGAAATATGTCCCTTTTTCGATTATATTTCACCTATTATTCATTCTAATTCTTAATTTATGAAACTCAATATAATTACAGAGCATATGACAAATACATAACAAAAGCCTATGTTCTAAATTCCATGATGTTGACCATCTTACAATTTATCTCTTTAACTGCGTTGACATTCACAATTCTTGACAGCACCTGTTTCGTAGCGCAAACATTTAATTATTATATCTATCAATGAATATATTTTGTCATTAACTCTTCAGAAGTCAATCAATTTAAAAAATGCATTTGGGCATGACTACAAAGTCCGAAAATTGAAAGAGGAGTTGCAATTACATTTTATTTTTGTTCTTTTATCAAGCCATTTAAAATTTTCAAGTCAAGGTGCTGTTTCCCCTGAGAAAAATAATTAACAATGAAAGCGAATGCTTTATTATTCCTTCCAGAAAGTTGTATATTTATGTTGCTATGTTTGTTTGTGTACTTATTAGTATCAACATCGCTTGACAAATCGTCACCAAACTGGCCAAAATATCAGTCATAATCTAAGTGAAGCCTTACATCAGTGACGGAAAAGCCGTCGAGAAGAAAGTTCCGCAACGAAGCTAAATCTCTACTGATTGTACACTGTTATCTGGACACCGGGATGTGAAAACAGTCGACAAATACTATTATATACAAGTCTACAGTGTAAACTGTTTCTGTAAAACCGAACGTTTTCTCAATATAACCCGCTTCATAGCGAGTTTCTGTAACTGTTCTAATATTATTCTGGAGATATCTATGCCAAACTAAAGGTGGGAGGGGGTGCTTGGTATGTCGGTAATGTTTTAGTTTTGGAGTTTAAGGACCTTGTGGGGGAAGGTCTGGTAAGTTCATTTCTGGTGTGGCTGAGGGTATAGGGATACATGGAGGGGGAAGGAGGATATGTGGGGGTAGGAGGAGGGGGTTACTTTAAAATTCAAGTCTTAATGTTAAAGTTTTTGGCGTCTCGTTTATATGTGTGTGTGTATATATATAATATATATATATATATATTAATACATATATATATATATATATATATATATATATATATATATACTAGCAGTTCCGCCCGGCTTTGCTCGGGCCCTATATACTGTCCATAAGGTTATGTGCATATGTATATATTAAAAAGTGTGAATATGTAAAGTAATGTATTTCTGTATAATAGTCTTCCTTAATTACCATAGAGAAAAGACAGACAGACATTTACACTTTTATAGATGTAGATAGATAGATAGATAGATAGATTGGATGCAATATATAATAATGATTAAAAAAAACAAAAGACTCATGCGCCACCATTGAGAATCGAAACCAAAACGTTCAGCTCACGATTTATTTTGCCTCTGCCATAAATGACTGGGCTATGAAAACATGTTTACTGCAAGGCTAAAAATTAAAACATGAACCAATATTAACTACATTATGCATTCGTAATGGCGGCATTCGACCTTCACCTGGCAAATTTCATTTTTTTTAATTTTCACACTTTTGCACGGATTTTTCCAGGCTAAAACCCAAATATAAAGTTTTGCATGGATTCAAACATCTTATATATGAAATTTTATGTCCGTAGACCAAAAACTCTAGGAGGAGTTTGGTAGGCAAAATCTGTGCAACAAAAATATATACGTATATATAAATATATATGGAAACAATTTTGTGTTTCCTGTAAACGTTTTACGCAAATCTTACGCAAGTATAAATCATGTAGAATATCTGCATGAATATAATTACACGTAATAGTTAAATAAAGATGATCACCCCATAAGAAAACCGAAAAAAACTAATAGGAAATTAATTAAAATGAATGTTTAAAAGAATATTCAAATTAGCTAGATCTTTTGCAGATGGATGCAATTCCACAACCCATATATAAGAAAATTGTATTTTCTTTTTAAATAAGTAGAAAAGGGTGTTTTTAATATGAATATCAATACACCCAAAAGAAAAACGAATTTATAGGAATATATATATATATATATATATATATATTAAATGGCTAAGGGTTTTTCGTGGAAACTTCTTATGACGTTGTTTTTAAATAAGAATACGAAAATTAGGTGATATATTAATATTTAACTGGAATTTTCACGGAGGTTACATCCAGAGTAAAGGTTTTTCACATGCTCCTTATCCGTTAAGGGAATTTTTCTTTTTCTTTAAACAATGTTCTATTGTCAAGACTGTTTTTATTCATCATGTCTGAAGAAATGCTGGTTTTGTCAAAATTTTCAAACGCCATAATGTTTGAAATTGTCGTTCTGGCATGGAAACAATTGTAACGTAAAATGAAATACACTTTTTGTTGCTATCAACACCTTTTCTGAAGTCTTGATTTTGCTTATACCGTATATTAATGCTCAATTATCAAATATGATAATTTGGGAGCTTACTTTTTAAGTCATCTATTTTTGGTTTAAAACTTATTGGTATATGAAAATTTGCTGGATTACACAAACTTAGTGCATTACATATAAGTATATATACATATATTTTTATATATATATGTGTGTGTGTTTATGTGTGTTTGTGTGTGTGTGTGTGTGTGTGTGTGTGTGTGTGTGTGTGTGTGTGTGTGTGTGTGTGTGTGTGTAACACTATTGACTATTATTGTATTAAGCCTCACGGAAAATTCTATTATGAATGATTACAAAATATTAAGCAAATTATTGTAATTTCTTCTTAATAAAAGCGCATATTATTTGAACATACGTGAATTAAAAGATATGCTCATATTATTTTTTTATGTTCTTAAACACATGTTTATTATTATAAACTTAGAATATAACTTTACTTTTGTTTCATTATTTCAATATATCGTATTTCAATACATCGTATTTCAATACATCGTATTTCAATACCTACACACACAGACGCGCACACACACACGTTAATATATATATATATAATTATTTCACATGTTTTAAAAATTAGTAGTTATATATATTTCAATGCATGTCAATATTGGTGTATACAATATATATTTCAATATATATATATTTTTTTTTCAATATTGGTGTATGCAATTATGAATCTCGCTCAAATTAAGCGATAAATTCTCAATGCGATCGGAAATTGTTTTGAATATTCTCCAAGAAGTGAAAGTATCCATTCGTTTCGGAGATATCCACGTGTAATTAATGTTGAATAATCTTTTGGAACAGGAGGCAATGAGTCGGAAAATTGGCCAATCGTAGCATAGCAATTGGGATGAAATGCAATATGTGGAAATAATAGTTATTGTGAGCAATTAACGGAAGGTATAATGCGAGCGAGATTAAGGAATAGGGATGAAGATGCAGGAAACTAGAAAGTCATGAAAAAGAAGAAGAAATAAGACTGGGCATTAAGTGAAAAAAAATATAGATAAAAAGGAAACAGACAAAATGAAAAATATAAAAAAGAAGTAGAAGAAGATAAAGGGGCAAAGTAAGGAGAAGGAAAAAAAGAAAAAGTTAAAGAGAATATAAAAGGAATGAATGAAGCGAAGAAAAAAGAAATGAAAGACGAGACGAAGAAGAAAAAGAAGAAGAAGAAAAAGAAGAAGAAGGAAAAGAAGAAAGAATAAAAAGACGATTGGAAAAAATAATTAGAAGAACGTGGCAAAGAATAAAAAACCTGAAAAAGAAGTTATGCATTATTAAAAAGAAAATTAATGAAGTACAAGGGGAAATACCGTATATAAAAATGTCGGCGTATAGGTCGAGCATTAATGTTTAAATATCATCTTTAAAAAACAGGATTTTATAAGATACCTGGTGTTGTAATATCTTGCCTAGGCTAAACAAACATCGCTTTGTGATTTAGCAGTCGTCTTATACAACCGATATATGATAAATTTATTAAAATTTGCTCCAATTTTGTCCCTCGTCTTATCTGACGATCTCCTTATACACCGAAATATATGACAAATGAAGGAAGACAGAAAGCAATGAGAGAGAAAAAACAATTAATGATGGAGGAGAGGAAAGAAGGAAGTAAAATAGATAAGAAATAAAAAGAAGGAATAAAAAGAAATGTGGGAGAAAAAGAAGACAGAAAGAAATTAAGAGAAGAAGAGATTTAATGGAGGAAAAGAAGAAGAAGAAGAAAAAGAAAAGGACAACAAGAAGAAAGAAATACGAAAGACGAAAACATTAATAAAGGAGAATAAAATATAATTAAGGTTAAAATGAACAAAAAAGAAGAAGAAAAGAAATTAAGAGGAAAAAAATTCATAACCAGAAGAAAAAAGATAACAAAATTCGTAAGAAGAAAAAACTAGAAGGAGGAGTAATAAAAAGGAGGGAAAAAGGTCGTAGAATCAGAATTGAAAAATGAGAAAGAAAATGAGAAAAAGAAAAAGAAGAAAATGAATACAAAGAAGGACAGAAAAACAAGCAGAAAATTAAAAAAATGGATAACAACAACAACAACAACAACAACAACAACAACAATAATAATAATAATAATAATAATTCTGATTTCGTTTATGAACGTCTCTCTAGAAAGGGATGGGATTCATTTCCAGAGGATTTCCCTCAATCCCGGCTTCAAACCAGGAGCTTCAAAGATCTATGGTTTTCCTAAGGATGTTGGTGGTACCTATAATTGCAGAGGTTTGAAGGCCGCCTAAAACATCAGGGATTTGTAGTTTTTTCAATTGTCCTTCCAGACAGTTGATACTACTCCTAGTGTACCAACTATGACCGGGATTATTTGTGTTTTAACCCCGCGTATACGCCTTATCTCCAGGGTCAATGGAGCATAATTGTTCCACTTCTCATTCTCCTTCTCTCTCACATTCCTGTCCCAGGGCACTGAGAAGTCTACAATCTGCCAGTTTTTGAGACCTTGTCAATGACGACCAAATCCGGACGATTAGGTTCCAATTGCTTGATCGTTATGACACTTTCGTCCCACCATACCTCTACCTTGCCATCCTCACTTGTTCTCACTTCATCAGGCACCTCCTTAAACCATTTTTCAGCACACTTCACCCCAACCCTCTTACACACCTCCCAATATATCCGGAGTCCCATGCGATCGTGTCTTTTGCGGTACTCTCTCTGGGCCAGTCCACTAAACCCTGCTGCAAGGTGCGCAATTGACTCTGAGGTCTTACCACAAATCCGGCATTCTGCAGCAACTTCTTCTCATAGAACCACTATTTTGAACAACCGTGTTCCTAATGCCTGCTCTTGTGCTGCACAAACAAAAGCTTCAGTACTCTTAGCCAGATACTCAGCTCTAAACCATTGCTATGATCTTTCATCAGCACTTCTGCTATATCTTGGAAGAACCTTCCATGCATTTTCTTCCTAGCCAGTTCCTCTGCCCTTTCTCTATCCATATGTTTCACATAATCAGCCTTGGTCTAACATACCTTCACTTCGTTGACCGCAACCTTAAGCATCACCTCCTCACTTCTAACCACATGCTCCTTCAACGACATCTCCTCGGTTCTAATACAATCTTTTACACTTTTCAATTCTCTCCCACCATCTTTCCTCTTTTGATACAGCCTTGCTATGCTACTTTGAATGTCAAATATACCAAACATTGCTAAAACTTTTCTTGTTTTGATATCCATGGCATGCAAATCCTTGTCAGACCATTCTAAAATTCTCGCACTGTATCTCAAAACACTAACTGCCCATGCATTTACTGCTTTCATTAGATTTCCACCATACAGTTTAGACTTTGCAATTAGTTTAACTCTTCTAAGATACTCCTTCCTGACTTTTTCTTTCATTTCTCTGTTCATGATGCTTACACCCTCCAGTACTCCCAAATACGTATATCCTGTATCTTCCATTTCTTTTATGATTTCTCCATTCGGCAGCACTATTCCATTCGAATGTACCTTTACTCCTCTTTTCATCACCAGCACCGCACATTTACTAATCCCAAACACCATCCCAATGTCTTCTGAGTATGTCCCCACAAGTTCTACCAATCTCTCCATTTTCTTTTCATTTCTACCGAATATTTTCAAATCATCCATAAACAGTAGATGGTAAAGGCGTCTGTCACCAGATCCAAAGTTATACCCCAGTTTTTCTCTCTTCAAGAGGATGCTCAATGGCATCATTATCATTACAAAAAGAAGTGGCGATAACGAATCTCCTTGAAATATCCCACGTCTAATGACAACCTGCCCCATCTCCTCTCTGTTTGCTGTCAGCACCGTTTTCCATTGATCCATACTTGTCTCCAAAAGCCCTACCACATTCTCAGCAACCTTCATCATCAATAGTGTTTCACGTATCCATGGATGAGGAACCATGTCATAAGCCTTTCTGTAATCGATCCATGCTACGCTCAGATTCCTCTTCTTCGGATTCTGCATTATTGCTTTATCAATTAGTAGTTGCTCTTTAGTACCTCTCGAGCCTTTCCGGTACCCCTTTTATTCTCTAGATGTTCATAAATTTTCTCCGCAAATATTCCAGTCAACAATTTCCACATCAATGGCAAACATGTAATTGGTCTATAATTATTGGCATCTGTTCCTTTTGCGGGATCTTTTCTAATCAGTGTTGTTCTTCCCTTCACAAACCAATCAGGGACATCTCCCGACTCTACAACCTTTTGCAGAGTCTAATTTCTAAACACAAATCATAAAGTTGTCTAATTTCTAAACACAAATCATAAAGTTGTCTAATTTCTAAACACAAATCATAAACTTGTCTAATTTCTAAACACAAATCATAAACTTGTCTAATTTCTAAACACAAATCATAAACTTGTCTAATTTATAAACACAAATCATAAACTTGTCTAATTTCTTAAACGAGAGCGTGATACCTATTGTAGATTAAATAAAAGACACTGTGTAAAATTCCAACAGAAGTATTCCTGATTTCGACAAAATGTATCCGAAGAAGGTGTGAGGGAGGGGGTTACATCGACCGAAACATTGTGCGAATAATACCTCGGATATACTTATTTAAAATGTTAAAGGTGTTCTGCCCTCATTGTTCCTTTATACGAAGTACATAGAGATTCTGCCCACTTAGTGGCGCGGTGCTATTATGTGGCTTTAAAACTTTAATTAATAATGCTGCAAATAACAGGTTTATTATCATTCTCGATTATAAAGTATATGCCATATCTATTCATTTGCATAGAAAACGGTTGCGTTATCAAGAACATCATGATCTCTTCCAAAAAAAAGGGAAAGGCTACGTACCACTCACGACTTCCTATCTATTGCGTCATATCATGTCACGTAGTCCTTATTGTAACATTTTGAATATTAACTTTATATATAACGTTATTTTACACACCCGATTTAAAACTTAGCTGGAATAGTTCCAAGCGTGAAATAGCGTGAATAACATAATCGAAATAGCTAGACATTTTCCAGATGATCTAACATTAAAACCGTGCGTATCATGAGGAGACAAAAATACCCCGCTTTAAATTCGCTAATTAGTGATAGCGCTCGTCAATCGGGGTGTTGGTGTTAAGGTTATGCAATTGTTTGGTGTTCTGCGACTGGTTTTATCCATTACATCTTTTTGAATGCAGGGGAAACATTACAGATGAAATGCATCAGAAAACTCAACAGCAGCACCCAACTTTAGTCACATAAAAGCCCCACTTCTCCCCCATGATGGTGCCCGTACGCACCTTGCTAAACCGACCATGCATAAATTGAACAAATTTGGTTACGAAACTCCAAACCTCTCACTTACCGACTACCAATTTTCAAGTATCACGACAATTTTCTATGTGATAAATGCTTCAAAAGCCTAAGCGATATCAGAAATACCATCAGCGACTTAATCACCACCAGAACGCAAGATTTTTACGTTACTGGCATACAAACACTTGTTTTGCATTGGCAAACGTGTGTTGATTCTGATGGTGCTTTTTTCGATCAATAAATTTTTGTTTGAGCCGAGATATGTTCATCTGATTTTTAAATTGAAAAACCGCGAAACCTTTCTAGTCAACCTGATATTTATCCGTCCAATCACGAGAACCGTGCGCCATTGCAAGGTCACTCAGAACAGGTTACTTTAAATCCCAGATGATAATGAAATTCACTTACCGATTCTGAAAGTAATTGGCGCGATATGAATGCTTTCGTGTCGGCTCACGTTAAAATTTCATTAGAATTGCAAAAATAAAAAATAGTCAAAATTTATAGTCAATATCCAAGAGCAATTGATGTATCTTGGGATTTTTTCAAGAATCTCTTCGTTTGAATGCGATAGCAGAGTAGGAAGTGGGAATTAAAAATGACACGAAAGAAAAATTAGATCTATATGCTGCGCGATGACTTAGTTTTATATTACCGTTGCCTACAAATAAATGGACGACCGTATTCGAGAACTACACAAAGGCTGAATACTCACCGGTTAATATACATAATTTTACTATCTGTTTATTTATATATATCTTCATTTTTATCTTCGTAAAGGGATATAACACTAGTTAAAAACAATTCTGTTAGGGGACATTAATTTGCCCGCCCTAGGATCGTTATCCCTCGTGTTACAAATAAGAACCGAAGTATGTTCCCCTTCTCTCTCTTTTATTATCTAATTCTCTCGTTTCTTTTCTCTTGCCTTATATAAACCCTTTTCTATTTTTTATTTCATGATACTTAAAGGGAAAGGTAGTTTGCTTGAAGCATTGCTGGAAAACAAAAAGCTAACCATATAAGAAGGCTGTAAATGAATGGCACTCGTCTCGAGAAAACACCATGTCTTGTCAAGTCTCTGGGACTGACCTTCACTCCTGATCTGAAATGGAACACGTACCTCAAATTTACATCAAATTTACATAAATTTATATACGTGCACCCGCGCTATGTTACGTTTGTAGTGTTCCATTCATGTCATCATCTACTGTTCTGCAGCATCCCAGCACAATGTGATGTGAAAAATACAGTATCTCCTGAGTAATAATCCTCCGTGCCTGGTTACCGGCCTCGTTCTTTACGAGGTTAGATCGTTAATAGACATGTCGCACTCGGAACAAGGCAGATCTTATAGAGTAAAGCTTAAACAACAACATTTACATTTTTCATTAAATAGGGAGTTCCGTTCGAAATTACGTGCAGACAGGTTCCCCAACTCAAACTAAAATTACGTGGTAGATGCAGCAGTAGATGAAATGATGCGAGCAGAATAAGTGACAGATCGTGCAGTTTCCCTATTTTATTAGTAGAAAAGAAAAGATGGTAGTACGATATTTTGTGTAGACTTCAGAGCATAGAATAAAGTAAAAAAAATAGTAGCCCGAGCATTACCAGTTGTTGATGATATTTTAGCCTCGCTTGGGTCAGCAAAATATTTCTCTAAATAAGGTCAAAAGCCAGGTTACAATGAAAAAAATTGATAAAATGAATAAGAATGATAAAGAAGTATACAGCGTTCGCCTGCCACCGGTGTTTACTTCACTTTAGCATGCTGGAGTTCGGACTCGCGAACACCTTCGGCGTCTTCCAGGAATTAATGTCCATAGTTTTTCTGATGCAAGATGAAATCGCATTTGGATGGCATGCTAATATTCTCCAATATGAAGGAAGGCCATTTGATACACATAAGGCATTGCGTAGTCTAGAAGTGTAAGCCATGTTTAGTTTCAGAACAGTTTCCGATGGTTCGTTGTTCTCGACAGGTCCTGAGAGGTGACTGGTGTGCAGTAGACAGAACAGTTTCCGATGGTTCCTTATTCCACACAAGTCCTGAGACGTGACTGGTTTGCAGTAGACAGTTCCACAGAGCAAAAGATTCTTACCGTGTCGAGACGGTAAAAACATGCGAAATTGCTACAGAAAAAGTTTAATATTTATGGAGCAATTTTGGTTTCTGATTGTTTAGTAGCAGAACGTGAATTAATTCGATTCGTCAGTTTCTAGCAGCATCGTTTATAAATAGAATCGCCCGACTGTGTGGAATCATACCCCATCATTCATCTTGGATGATAGGATATGTCTCCTACCGGCTTCGGCTGCAGGGAGACAGGGTAGAAGTACTCGTCAAGGATTCGTTCTTGACACTCAGTCCGACAGGTGAGGGACCCGGGGCCGGTCCAGCGCCTGACGGACCGAGATACACCGCCTGGGTAATACCTAGGATGTTCACCTTCCCAGACCTTGCCACCGAGTTTTCCGGTGGAGTAAGTTCATTGCTTACTGCTTAAGACGCTCCGATCGGGGAATGCCGACGAGGTTACTCAGGCAATTTTTGCAACTGCAGGAGTGCCTCTCCTTTAGGGGAGCCTGCTGGATCCACACTTTCCGGCCTTGTGCCACATTTTGCTGAGGTGGACAGCAAATAAATCTCTACCTCATTATGAATCTAAAAATATTGCAACAAAGCAATATTTTTTACGTAAACACAACCCCACGTTAAAAGCCACAAGGTGTGAGTTCCTAATAAAAGAAATACAGCATCTCCGTTTCAAGGTTAGCGAGAGGGTAATACAGCCATTGTGAGACAAGTGAGGGCTTTCATCGGTATGATTTCATACTATCGCCCATTTATATTTTTTTTCCGATATCGCCGAACCGTTAGTCCGCTTGACGAGGAAATATACGCGTTTTCAATGGGACAACGCATGTGAGTCTGCCTTTGACAGTCTAAAACGAAGCTCGGAGAATAGTAATATTTGGATATCCCGATCCTGATAAGGACAACAGACTGAATACAGATGCCTCCAATTATTCAATTGGGCCATGTTTGTCACAAAAAGTCTAAATGTAAAGAGGTAGAAAAGCCAATCTATTTTTATTTCAAAATTGAGTAATACAAAGACGAGATGGTCAACAACTACTACTTGCATAATGCAATGTTCGCCATCTATGTATATCATAGACCTCTAGAATACTTGTTGAACTCATCGATACAAAATAGGAAAATACACACGTGGGCTTTAAGTATGAAGTTATAAGGTTATTATTGCCCCATACAATACCTCAAAGGTAAATACAATGTTTGTGCAGATCTCTTATCAAGCGCTGTCGATTCGAGTCAGGACAACAGTGATCACCGGCTAGGGATAAATAATAGGAACTATCTATTGAACGCAATAAACTTGAATCTCTTTGAGGTAAAAGAATTTGAATCGTATAAGAATTCAGAGGGTTCATCGGTAAAGCACGAACGACTTACGTTATCGGATATAGATTTAATTAGGGAACATGAAGCTTATACAGAAATATTAGATTTGAAGATGTGGATAAAGAACGGTAAAGCGTTCAAAGTAGAACAAAAGGGGTATATATTATTGGACGAAGTAGTGTATAATAGGTCGTAACCCGATGACAAACCATTAATTAACTTGTATATACCGTCGCATTTTAGAAAAAGGGTGTTAGTCTTAGACAGCGGCGATCTTGGTCACACGGACATTTTTAATATTTTATATGTGTATGGGCATCGCTACGAGGGTAACAAATCAGGTTCGAGCGCTAAATGTTTTGATTTCGACTCTAGTTGATGACACCCAAGTAATATTTTTTAACTTTTAAAATAGCTACTATTTATTTGGTAAATAAATTTATAAAAAGAAAACAATGTTCCTACACCCAGTACTGAGCCGTTTCAAGCAGACCTGCCTATCATTTCAAATATTTTTTTAAGATTACAAATACAGAAGATAAATAGAAAAACAATAATAAATATGAAATTTGTATAAATTAAAGTATTATATTAAAGCGTATTCTACGACCGGGTAACGCTGGGCAACCTGGCAATATATATATATATATATATATATATATATATATATATATATATATATATATATATATTAATTTATTTATACAAGCATTAATGGCTACATATGTGCATACATGTTTCTGTAATCACCCACGTTGGGGGATTACGTCTTCAGGCCAAGAATTACCGTCGGCCTGAAGACGTAATCCCCCAACGTGGGTGATTACAGAAACATGTATGCACATATGTAGCCATTAATGTTTGTATAAATAAATTAATATACCTGCTCTGTTCACTCATTGAGCACTATTTTGGTAGACACATGTTGTTTCATTGGATGTAATATATATATATATATATATATATATATATGTGTGTGTGTGTGTGTGTAACGCTAGGCAACCTGCTAGTACATATATATATATATATATGTATATATATATATATATATATATATATATATATATATGTATATATAAAGAAACGTGGAATAAAAAAAATTGTAAAAAGATAAAGAATGCAAAAAAATAAAAACTAAATTTTACTTATCGCAGACTTAGCACTTGCAGAAGCAGATTTTTTAAAAGATGAAGAAAAAAGAAAATAACCTTAACTAAAATTGTTAATCATCAGCTGCCTACCATGTAGCTGTTTCATTGCATGCATTTGAAAATTTATTTAGAAGGTGGTGAGCTTCTTCAGAACAGCATCTGCAAAAAGGTTTCCTTGAGTAGAGTTTTGGCTTTAAAATGTTAATGATAAAAAATCCCACCTATAATTCGAAAATGAAACTGTACATCTGTGTTCTCATCAGCAAACGCATGTTTGAGAATCACTGAAAAGAATAGTGTTATGAGACAACCTTGTTTTGTATCATTGGTTACCACAAAGATTCCTGAGATTTCTCCGTAAGAAACAACTCGACTGTTCATGAACTAAGATGACATGAAACACATTACCTGGGATCCCAAATTATGAAGGACTTTACAGAGCTTCTTTATTGCAAGCGTCAAAAGCTTTTGATTAATCACCTTTTTTTAAGATTATAGTACTAGTCTATGGTTAAAATTTTGTGACAATTTATAAAAAAAAGAACCTATATTTTCAAACCAATAAATATGGCCAAATTTGCCTACATTTGTATATATAGTGTCCTGGCAAGCCAGCTTTAGGTTTGCTGCTTTGGGATGATTTTCTTAGTTTTTTTCTTCGTGAGCAAAAATATGAGCGAAACAAATTTTATACATTTTATTGCACTAAACGTTATATTGAACAAAGAATAATTGAACAAGGAAACTTTAACGAGACTCATAATACAGGACAAGACATTTACTTTAATAAATGCTTCAGATGGAATCGCATTCCCTTTTGATTCCTTTAAAAGATCAATCCTTTTAGACATGCTCTTAACCAGAGTGGAACACTGTGAAGAAGAGATGCTATTTTATTCACTTTGCACAGCTTCCTACAGTTTGCCCTTGTTCGAAAAAAGTTTCTCCCGTCCAATGCACGAGATATTATGGACCAAATATTCTCGATTGGGTTTAAATAGGGGCTTTGACTTGGCTTAAATATCACAGCAATTGGATTATCAGAAAACCATTTTTGTGACTTTAGCAGTGTGTGCAGGGGTATTATCATGTTGAAAAAACAGTCCTGTTTCTAATATTCGAATGTATTTCTTTGCACTGATTGACTTCCCACATCTAATAAGTTCCCAACCTTCTGCTACAGTAAAAGTTCCCCATACAATTATTCCTCCATTCCCGTGTTTAACTGTCATTTTTATGCCACTTGTCGAAAATTTTTATCCAGTTCTTCGATTGCACCGTTCGGGAGCATCAGGAGCATCATTAACAAGACAACATCTTGATTCATCTAACTAGAAAACATTCCTGAACCAGTCTGTATCTTTCTTGCCTCTTTCTATCATTAGTGTTCTTTGATAAAAATGGTTTCTTTGCAAATCTTTTAGAAGAAAACCCCATTTCTGTAATTCGTCTAGAAGAGAATTTCCAGACCCTGTTTGCAATTCATTGCTATGGTCCACATAAGTTTTCTTTCAATCCTATATTTATATATTATATATATATATATATATATATATATATATATAGAGAGAGAGAGAGAGAGAGAGAGAGAGATTGCTAAGTGGTTGTTCGTTATAGAAACTAGAAAACACCCCCACCGAAAACTATAATAAAATTAATATTTTAAAAAAAGCTCCCCACACTTATATACCAAACAGAAAAAAATAATTAGTGTGAGTAAATAAAACCATCGGGGTATACATCTAAAGTTACTGAAAACTGGACTGTAAGTGGGTGCTCATTTTACGAAAATTCATACAGGAAATTGATCCCCCACTTTCAAATCTAAAAAGTTCATTTTTATTAATTTCTTTTCGTGCGGGGTTTATTTTCAAACTGTTAACATGTAATCGCCCTAAAAGGTAGAATTTTAATTTTTTCTTAAGAATAAAATCGAATCAAATCAGCTCATTCTAGCAAACAAGCATTAGTTTTTTTTTATGAAATTACGTGTAAGAATATTACAGCTTAGCGTTTCTGCGAACAGATTAGAAGAGAGCGATAACCTTAAACAAAGGAAGAAAGTTAATGCGAACATACAACTGATAACGGCTTCGTAGTTATCTTGTGTCTGTCTAAAGTACTCTCTCAATTTTACTGCCAACGAAAGCTTTAAAGTAATTTAAAGATAATGCAAATTGGACTCCGCAGAATACGGTTGGGAATTCGACGCGTAATTAAATAAAAGTTTCATAAGTTTTATTAAACCTTTCGTAAGTTTTCCTAAACTGAGCGAGTATGAACAGAAACGAAATAATAGGTCAGTGTACCTAATTAGAAAACCAATCTGTTCCTCTACTAATGAAAAGCAAACGTTCTGACTCCCACCACGCCCCAACTGAAATTGATGGCTCTCATCTTCAGAAGCACCATGTCTGAACAAGGATCTGGGATTGACCTTCCTGCTGGTGTGAAATTGAACACGTACATCAAATATGCTGCCAACATCACTGGGAAAATGGTTAGATCACTCTGCAGCTCTAGTAGTAACCTCACTGCCGATGCAATCCTCTATCTGTATAAGCGCTAGGTACGTCATAAAATGGAGTACTATTGCCACATATGGGCAGGAGCTGTTCGATCAGCCCTAGCCGGTGTTGATACAGGCTAAATCCGGCTTCGAAACCTAGTAGGTGATACGCTTTATTCTCTACCTTGTAAGCTCTTTCCAACAGAAGAGACGTTGCGAATCTCTTTCTGCTCCATGCATATATGTAGCCATACCTCATTATGAATCTGTTTTAAATGATGCTATTACAGATAATATAACTAAACAAGCGATTATTTACTACTCGAAATAAAAAAAATATTACCAATAATTTAAAAACTATTTACTTACTAGCTGTTTATCCCGGCTTCGCTCGGGCCCTATGTACTGTTCATAACTTGCGCTACGTGTAAGTACACTTTATGTAAGATTTCAAATGTTTAGACAAAAATTGATGTGGGTAATTTTGTAGAAACCGCAGAGATCAATTTTTCTAAAACTTTAACACCAATTTTGACCCCTTAACATTTATTGTTTTGGCCTCAAATCAAATTAAAAAGTTTGATCAATGTCCACATAACCTACATTTAAAATTTCAACTGTTTAGACCCAAAATTGGCGGAGGAGTTTGGTAGAGTTTTCAAACGTCGAATCGTTCAACTTTGACCTCTTGACAGTCAAATTTCTGGCCGAAAACCGATTAAAAAGATTTTAAAAAATCTCAATACTCCTTATGTCAAATCTCGAGTTTCTAGACAGAATTATTTGTAAGGGAAATGTACACACATACACACACACACATATTTTCACTTTTATAGATATACTAGCATTTCAGCCCGGCGTTGCCCGAGTTTTGGAGTTGTATGTTGAGTAAAAAAAAAAGCGGTCATTTTTTTAAAACTTTGACCCTTATTATGATCATTTATTGTTTGGAGCTCAAACCAAGTTATTACGTCAGATTAATGGCCAAACAAAAATCTATATATAAAATTTCAAGTGTTTAGCCCCAAAATTTACGAAGGATTTTGGTAGAGTTCTCAAAGGTCTAATCGTTGAACTTTGACTCCTTAACAGACAAATTTCTGACCGAAAACGTATTACAAAGATTTTCCCAAATCTTAATATCTTGTATATCAAATTTCGAGTATCTAGACTGAAAAGTTACAGAGATATTGCGTGGGGAAATGTACACACATACACATACACACACACGTTCACTTTTATAGATATACTAGCATTTCGGCCCGACGTTGCCCGTGTGTTTGGAGGTGTATGCTGAGTAAAAAAGAAAAAAAAACGGTCAACGTTTTTAGCTTTGATCTTTATTATGGTCCCTTAATATTTAATGTTTTCGACTCAAATCAAGTTATTATGTTAGATCCATGTCCAAGGAACCTATATATAAAATTTCAGTGTTTAGTCCCAAAATATGTGGAGGAGTTTGGTAGAGTTTTCAAAGGTAAAATCGTTGAACTTTGAACCCTTAATGGACAAATTTCCGGCCGAAAACCGATCACATAGATTTTCCCAAATCTCAGTAGCCCGTATATCAAATCTCGAGTCTGTAGACTAAATATTGACAGAGTTATTGCGTAGGGAAATGTACACAGACACACAGACAGACAGACATACACACAGACACGTTCACTTTTATAGACATATAGATATAGATATATTTCCAGCCCAATAATCCTGTCTCTAGTCATACGTGTGCAAACGTTTACATAAATATAAAAATCTGAAAACATAACAGTGAGTACAGTCAGACATAAAGTTCCCTATTGTCATGATTATTATATAGCTTATCAGGAAAGCGAATAGGGGTTAGATATTTGCATAGACACGACGAAGTGTGCTAATCGACGATGGGTGGGATTTAAAGATGGTCACACACTTTTTGAAAACACTTAATTTTAAACTAAAATTTTAAATGGGAAATTTGAAAACATTGAAGTGTCGAATATAATGATAAAATCGTTTTTATTTACTTATTGTTATTCTTTGTGCGTCCGATATTTCGCGAATAAATAGCCTCATCAGGATAGAAAGTCCGATCCATAAATGTTTATTTTTATTTTTCTTCATTTTGGTGTTATGGCGAAGAGAAGAGAATGTACGTGCTGTTCCGGTTATTTCAAGTGTATAATAGCGAAATATCGGACTTACAAAAAAATAAAAATAAGAAAATAAAAATGATTTTATCATTATATTCGACACTTCAAAGTTTTCAAATTTCCCATTTCAAATTTTACTTTAAAATTGTCTTCAGAAAGTGTGTGACCATCGTTTACTTTAAATCCCGCTCGAAACTGGAGCATTATACACTTGAAATCACCGGAACAGCAGTATTCTTATGTACATCTATATCAAAAACACATGTAAACGTTTTTTTTTTTATTATTTTTATGTCCATACTTTGTGGACCAGGCGCGAACGCAGCCCCCACAATGTTATTGAACCACCGTTCAGCCAGATCAAAATACCCTTTCCTGTGTCTCGATACATCTTCTATCATTATACGTAATCAGTTTTTTTTAAATAGTCAACCATATAGGAGCACATTCAGCTTTATATTATAGATTTAGGAGACCCGACGTTGCCTGTGATTGAACAATGATCAACGAATGTTTCACACTCCCATATTTTTATCGTCATCAAAATCGATGAAATCGCACATTTTTTTTATTCAAATAGATTGATTGCCTACTCTAGTAAGAAACCCATCGTGGTGCACCAGAATAAAGCTTCATATGGCTCTTTTAGTGACTTTGTCGACAATTTATTGCATTAAACATTGCACCGTAGAAATCAATCTGTTTATCTTATGAAATGATTTTTATATATAACGGAGTGGATTAATATATATATATATATATATATATATATATATATATATATATATATATATATATATATATATATATAAACTATGCATACATATTCACAAGACGAAACAGCGGTTTAATTGAATTGAACAAGCTTCTGTGGCCGATACTTATCCACTGATATTAAAAAGCTAAAATCTAGTAAACACAGCCTCACATTCGTATATAAAATCAGAAATATTTACAAAATTCATAACAATCAATACAAAAGCGTTGCCTTAAACAGCATCATCAAGCAATACGAAATCGCTTCAAATCGCACCTTATCAAAGATTAATAAGAAAGCCTCAAACCTTGCAGCGAAACTTAAAAAGGATTACAGAGCAAGCCAACTAGCACAGAAGACGGCTTTTACCACTTTGAAGGATCACAAGCTCCATTTTCAAGGTAGATCAACTTGTAGACTTATTAATTCAGCTAAGAGTGAACATATGATCAGAAAAATAAATAAACATATAAAAACTTAAATCAAAGGAACAGGTCAACCAGAGATAAAAAAATAGGCCTTTGCCCGATAAGTGCATGCTCATTGGCTGATAGGAAGGGCGCGGTGGATACTAGAAAACTGATCGGCTAACTAAAATCTCAACAGAAGATGCGTATATAAAAACGACAAACAACCACAAAATTTGCGCATAAGCCTGAAGAGTCCTAGAGTGGATGAAACGCAGAATATTCTGTGTAGCTTAATCGCCATATATATTTTATAACTTACTATATATATATATATATATATATATATATATATATATATATATATATAAAGATTTTTATGGGTAAATAATTTGATAACACTTTTGAAGAACATCGAATGTAATGTCATAATTAATTTTTGAGGGTTTAGTGTTTTTTAGGGGGTTCTATAATTTACACATAAACCATTAAAAAGAAATTTTCGAAAAGACCAAAATACACTTCTAAGTATATTTCTCCTAAGCATAAATTCGATAAAGAGGATAAATAGGGGTGGGGCAGAAAAAACACCTATCAAGACGTCTTTCAGCCAACGGTTAATCTTGAAAAGGGTTGGCTAAAAGACGTCTTGATAGGGTTTTTATTCTGTCACACCCTTATTTATTCTCTTTATCTTATGTATGCTTAGGAGAAATACACTTTAGAAGTGTGTTTTTGTCTTTTCGAAAGTTTCTTTTTAATGGTTTAACTATAGAAAAAAAACTTTCAGCAATTAATTATGACACTACATTCGGTGTTCTTCAAAAGTGTTATATATATGTGTGTGTATGTGTATGTGTCTGTGTGTGTGTTAAATTGAAGCAGACAGATCCCAGTAATTAAAGGAGCAGCGTAGATAATTTGAAAATGATATTTGTTAAAAGGAAAAGGTTAGAATCGAACCGAGCATTCAAAATTTAAAAGTAAATACATTCAGATACGATTGAAATAAATGTAGAACATTGTCTATTGTGTTTAGAAATTACGATACAACTAGTGAGGTCAGATATAGGACAATGTACATTAATGAATGTCTTTGTTTTGCCGTAAACGTGTGATATGTAAAATCCACGTGAGAAAACATTCATGTGGCTGGCGCACGTCTCTAACGTCACAAAGAAAGAATATTTTCAATATATTCAGAGAGGCAGTTAGTTAGTGGAGAGTTGAGTTCGGAGTCAGAGAGGAGAGTTGGGTTAGCTGCAGCCCTTTTGGAAGCGATTAGAAAGGGAAACAAGAACATGGAGAAATCTTAAGGTAATTGAATTCCTGACCATCATCATCACCAGCTGGTATGAATAAAGATTGCTTTGTCATTTTTCAACCACGAAAGATAATGTAATTTTTGGGATCATCTTTGTAGATTAACGTTGTGTAACACCCTTCTGAATTATTAACTGCCCCTACCATCACAAGTAATGTATTTCACCTCTATGTTAAAAAAAGATCTGTATTTCACGTTTTTCTCTTCACCTATACAGGATGTCCCAATAAAATGTATACACTCTTTAAATTATCTCAACTTGCTACATGAATACGCTATGCCACGTTCTCAAGAGATGTTTAGAAATAAAGAATTGCACTTTCAGCAGGATGGAGCACTTCCCACTATCATCATGACGTAAAACTATATCTTCATAGTCACCTGCGAAACAGATAATTAGGACGAAGAGGAAGTATCAAGTGCTATCCACGCTCACTGGACATGACTCCCTCCCCCCTAATAGATTTTTCTCTTTCTTTTCGGTCGGGTCAGGGGGCATCTTAAACACAGGGTTCACACAACAAAACGAGCTACAATGAATGAATTGAAAGCAACCATTGAAAGAAGATGTGTTAACATACTAACTGAACCGATTAGGAACGTTTTCGATTCAATCAGTGAGCGTTGTCAGTTGTTCCTGGATCACAATGGCCAATATTTGAACACTTTCAATAAGTAGATTTTTTTTTTTTAGATTTGTTCATAGTTTTTGATATATAAAACGTTTCTTCCTCATAATAAATGTTATTTTCTGTATATTTAAAGAGTGCATCTCATAAGAAATCTTATTTTATGGCCATTTAAACATTTTATTGGGACACCTTGTATATAAGCTTCTATTAATAACAATGAAGTTGCCGATAAGTATCATCACAGTCGCCGTGATGTACGCAGTATATAGATGCCTCATTCTCCGTTACCTGTATTGTGTTTTCGACCGTTATAAATATGTCCACGATATATACACGGCCCGCTACACAAAATGGGTGTGTGGAGTTTTATATATGTGTGTATGTTTTATTTACTCTGCGTTGTCATTTTACTTTCTCTCATATATGTGTTTTTGACGACAAAATCTGTTTCATTTTATAAAATTAACTTCTCATAAAGATTTCTTATTTTTCAAATGTCATTCAGCTATCGATTTAGCATAAAAAAATCTATAGGGCGTCGACGGTGTTGTGAATGATAAATCGATAGATAGTTTGGCCAGGAAAATGTGCACCGTACTAAAATAATAATTTCAAGATAAAAACATAGAATATATGTCTCTTTAAAATGGTTGTTTGTTTTGCTGAAGTTTTGTTTTGCTTCAAACGCCAGGAATTGATGGCATATAATTATTAAAAGTTCGTATTCTTGTCTTAATTATAACTATTTTGATTTGTCTGTGATTTTGGCGAACTCATTTGTCTGCTAATTAATTAGTAGGTGATATTGTGTAGCAAATATTGAACTGCAGATGTCATTGTTTTGGACATTGTTAGAAGTTATTATGGCGTTGATGGTAGACACCGCTTTGACAAAATAATAATAATAATAATAATTATAATAATAATAATAATAATAATAATACTAATAATAATAATAATAATTATTATTATTATTATTATTATTATTATTATTATTATTATTATTATTATTATTATTATTATTATTATTTACATCTTAGGAGTAATCACACAGGCTATCATCAAAGATTTAATTTTGAGAACAAACTTGTGGTGTTTTCTGAAATCTGAGTGACAGCAGGTCTCCTCAGATTTCTAGTACTCTCCACCTCTTTTTATAACATTTCCAGATGAATTTGCGTTATCGCAACACCCGCTTTCCATTTTTTTCTCAGGGGCAGCGCCTCTTGTTCTTCACTGGAATCTGGATGGACATAAATCTCACCAAGGCCCCAGTCCTCAGCAAAGGTCTGGTTAGTGTTCTGTTCCACTCTGTCATTTCATCCTCCTTGATCTTCACTTATTTGGTGTGCCGAATGTTTATAGCGACACAAGAAAATATCATCATCATCATCATCATCATCATCATCATCATCATCATCTATATATATTAATACGATACTCTGTGTGTGTTTTTCTGTGTCACAATTAAAGCCGGCTCACTAAATTGTTATGTACTTCCATTTCTTGTCATAAATAATTTTACCAAGAATTCTTCATAAGTTTTGGTTTCGGTTTTGATTATAGCTGATCGCACTAAAGTCATCTATTTTTTTTATAAATAATTTTATCAAGAATTCTCCATAAGTTTTTGTTTCGGTTTCGATTATGGCTGAAGGAACTCAAGTTATATATATATATATATATATATATATATATATATATATATATATATATATATATATATCGTAAGTTTTATTTCGGTTTCGATTCAAACTAATGCACCCATATCATACGGATATTTTTTTTCTTTTTTTGAAATCGCAACTTTATAATAAATAAAAATCGACAAAAATATATCTATAATAATATATACAAAATCTGCAAGAATTAAAATAACATATTTAAGCGTACTTTACAACCGGGCTTTGTCGGGCGTTTGTGCTAGCTCAGATAAATACTTTTGCAGTTTTAACAAAAGAGCTACAATGATATCAGAGCGTCAACATTTACATTGAACATCTACAGAATGACAGCATCAATATATTACATATGAATGAGTCTCTGTGGAATTTTCATTGGTCCCGCTAGTTACTATTATTATTATTATTATTATTAGTAGTAGTAGTAGTAGTAGTAGTAGTAGTAGTAGTATAATTATTATTATTATTATTATTATTATTATCATTATTATTACTATTATTACTATTATTATTATTATTATTATTATTATTATTATTATTATTATTATTATTATTATTGGCTCACAGGGAGCTTTTGTTACATATAGGGGGCTTCTTAAAAGAGAGTCTTACTACAAGATGAGTCTTAGTGAGAGATGCTTAGAAGGAGTCTTCTTACAGTGAGAGAGATAGAAGTTCATTTTATTGTAAGAGAGACTTAGAGAGATTGTTCATGTTATAATTCTTATATATTAAAATGTTCTTTCTTAGATCTTGCTGATGGAAGAAGGAGAAAGCTCTTAGAGTGAAGGGATATAGTGTTCAGACAGTTCGGACATTGTGTAGACATGATGATGTTGAGACGTGTATGTAAATACATATAACACAAATATATAATACAATTGGACTTTACCTTTGTATAAGAAACATAAGACACAAGACGAGCTTTACAAAAACACTTGATGGTTTATTCTTCACACGACCGGCCGGGATTTCCATCCTCAAGAATTCAAAGTCTCACATTTTTCCTTGAAGTGACGTCTCGCTCCTAGACGCTGAATCTCCCCGAGTTTTCTCACTGACTGTCTTCTAACTCTCTAACTAAAGTTTTTCTCTATTCCTAGAACTTTCTATTTTCCGTGACGTCATACACATGTTAAAACATGTGCATTTGTGCATTCTTTCACGTGTCCTGGACATACGTGTCCAAAACTTTTCCTATCTCTACAAAAGGAATTTTAACCTATATTCAATATGTTAAAACATTATCTTATAAGCTGCATTCTTTCAATTTAAAATTTCATAATAAACTTGACAGCTCACATTCTTTTCTATAATATTTATCTATATTCTAAACAAATGTTTCGTTTTACATTTTTAAATTCTCACACGTAATCTATTTCTAAACCAAGATTACGAGGTTCGAATTTCTCTATTGCTATTTCATTTTCATTTTAAACTAAATTCTCCATTTTTATACTTACATGAAAAAGGGACAGCCCTTATCATGTAACATCCCTCCCTTCCATATTTCACAAAAAAAATGTATGCATTTTAAAATTTAGTATATTTTTTATTTTTACATCTACACAACCACACGGCTAGAAAGATTAGTAAAAAAAAACGAAAAAAAAATCTCTTTCAGTCAGCCCTTCACGGCCGACTTCACAATTATTTATTTTTATTTATAAGATCAGAACCTTTCTGATCTTTGTGGCATTTACTTTTTGGGGGTGTAGGGTCTTTACCTATGATTCACATCAGCTATTTTCCAGCCATCCATATGCCGCAGACTAGAGGTTTTCAACTTTCTCGAAATGGACGACTTCCTGCGTCCCTAGTGTCCTGATCTCTCTTTCCGCATGGTTAGTCTTATCAAGTATGGCTTTGTTTCTTGTTTTTTTCTATAACTATCTTATTCGGGACATACCAAAGCTCATATACTTAAATCTTTGTGGTTGGCTTCAGAAGTTTAAGACATACCTTTTTTTCTCTCATACGGATTCACTCGGATTTCCTTGCTTGGATTCTTGAAACTTCGACGAGGATTTAGAAATATCACCCCTAACTAACTAACACCTTTCGCGCCCAACACCTTAATAACGCTCTAAATACTATCTAGTAGCCCGATTGTTTTGTGATTTTTCTTTTCTCTCACCAGCCTCTAAGATCCAGCAGATATATCCCACATTCATGCATCTCTAAAAAAAAATACAAGGTTATATCTTTCTTACGTAATCTACGGCATATTTTTGCCTGTCTCTTACTTCATTAAGCTATATGTGATTGCCTCGGGACTACCTCTCATCGGTTTACTGGTCCCCTTAAGAATTTTCGTATTCTTTCCAACGCCTGTTTATTAATTAAGCCAAGACTTACCACTTTGCTTGGAGTCGGTACGTGCAACCAGCTTATTTTAAGCACTTAATTAACCAGGTTCACAAATTTTTCGTATAGGGGCACATCTTGTGCTTATCAATCCCTACCAAGTCACTTTTCTTGGAGAAAAATTTTTAGGATCTCTAAAAAAAACAACAAAACCAAATGCTAAAACAAAACATCTTTCTTACGGCTTATCACATCTAAAAACTCTCCAAATACCCGTTTACGTAATTTTAATTCTTGTCCCCCTTCTAAAATTTTAACTGAATCTGTAAGCCAACCATACGTCTTAACTAGTTTTATCTTCACCTAGACTGTTTTAAATCTAATGTATATTTACTGATAACTTTGAATTCTTGCTGTGAAAATCAAAAACATTACATACATAAGACAATTTACAATATTTGTTCAACATCATAAAAACATATTCAAAAAAAAAATACCTTAATACATTTAAACATTTTGCAACAGTTATAACTTTTTTTCAACAAAAAAAATCATCTGTAACAAACAACAATTCAACAGTCTGTCCAAAACAATTGTCCCTTTTTTTTAATTCAAATGAAACACAAAAAATAAATAAAAAGCCGAAAAGTTCAACTATGAACACAAAATTGCATTTCCAAACAGACTTTACACGCTGTTTCAGGGAGTACATGCGATTTTTGAAAAATTCGTGTTTGATTGACAGATTAAATTCAACAATTCGTCCAAAGGATTTCATATTGACACAAATTTTCATACAAATTTCAAAACAATAATGGGTGACCCCCAATCTCTGCATTTGCGTGTATGTGTGTGTGTGTGTGTGTTTTTATCAAACCAATTCATTTATCAATGAATTACGCATGGTGACTTGTTTACTATATTTCCATTAATTACTATGGATTTCTTTTACGGCATATCGGCCTTTTCTTCTTTTTCTTTTTAATATTTCTTGTATCTTTTGTTCTCTGTGTGCGTGTGTGTTCAATTTTTTTTTTTTTGCATTTCTGTGATCGTGTAATTTTTTCTTCCGTGGTATTATTTATTTATTTATTTAATTATCTTGGACCCTTTTAAAACGTTGTGTTTCTTTTTCTTTTTCGCATTCTGTAATCGTGTAATTTTTTCTTTTTCCGTGGTATTATTTATTTATTTATTTTTTAAAATTATGTTGGACCCTTTTAAAACGTTGTGTTTTTAATTTTTTTTTTTCGTGGTATCGACCCCAGGTTCGTTTTTTTTTTTGTTTTTTTTTAAACCACCCTTGCATGAGTGGACTAGTCACGTACACCAAAATAAGTATATGTTACATATATTATGTAACACTTTCACACAGGTCTTAAGAGACCTTTCTCTGAAAACATGATGTGGTGTTCCCTGGAAGCTGAGTGACAACAAGTCTCCCCAGGTTTCCATTACTCTCCACCTCTTTTGATAACATTTGCAAATAAATTTGCATTATCGCAGCAGCTGCTTGCCATTGATTTCTCGTTGGCAGCTATTGGTCTTTTCTGGAATTTGAGTGGCAATAAGCCTCCCCAATGTCCCAGTTCTCTCTGCACTTATTTGGCTTAGGTCTGCTCATTTCATCGGTCTTTCCTTCCTCCTTGACTCTACCATGTTATTTTGTATCGCTCTTTGGGGGGCAGTGATGTGGCAATGGGGGTACGGTTGGGTTAGAGGACTTATAGATGTGCGGTTTCAGTGTTCTTGGTTCCATGTAGTGTTTTATGTTTTGCCGTTGAAGCAGTTTTTCTGGCCCGCACTCGTTGCTCCTGTGTGTTAGTTTCCACATTCAAGGGGTTTTCTTAACATTCCAGTTGTTTTCATGATTGTTGTTCGTTGTATTTTTCCAGTCATTCCTTTGATTCCAATTTCTCCCATTCTTTTTTCAAAATTTTTCGAGATTATTCCTAGTGCTCCTACTATTATACCTATTATTTTTATTTTTTTCATCTTTCATATCCCTTCCAGCTCTCTGGCTAGCTCTGTGTATTTGCTTCGTTTCTCCTTTTCTTTCATATTCACACTATGGTCAACGTGAACAGCAAAAGCTACGATTTGACAGGATTTTTCTTTCTTGTAAATTATTACGACATCTGGTCTTCTTGCTTGGATGGGTTTATCAGTTTGTATGTCCATGCCCCATAGGACGTTGTGATTCTCGTTTTCAAGTACTGTTGCCGGCTCATGTTTGTTGTTGTTGTTGTTGTTGTTGTTATTATTATTATTATTATTATTATTATTGTTATTATTATTATTATTATTATTATTATTATTATTATTATTATTATTATTATTATTGACAGAGTAGCATTTTTCACAGAGGCTATGGTCAAAAGTTTCTACCTGTCAACAATCTTCGGTGTTCTCTGGAGTCTAGGTGACAAGACGTCACTCCAGATTCCAAGTATAAACGGATTAAAACTGATTAATGTCATGAAGAAAATTGGATTACTTGTGGGGTAAAACAACGAAGGAGACAGATTCCGGTAATTAAAGGAACAGCGTAGATAAGTTGAAAATAATATTGCTAAAAGGAAAAGTTTAGAATCGAACCAAGTATTCAAAAGTTAAAAGTGGATGCATATTGCTATTTAGATACGATTTTAGGGGTGTAGAGACTTGTCTGTCGAGTTTGTAAATAAAGATAAAACAAGTGAGGTCAGATATCGGGTGTTGGATGTATTTAATATGTAAAATCCATGTGAGAAAACATTCACGTAGCTGGAGCACGTCTCTGACGCCACAAGTAAGGGATATTTTCAATATATCCAGAGAGTTAGTCATTCATGGGAGAGTTGGGGTAGAGTTGTTTTTGGAGTCAGAGAGGAGAGTTGAGTTAGCTTTTGGGACTGAGCAGAAAAGAGAGACAAGAAAATGTACAAATCATATAGCAATTGATTTCCTGGTAATCATCAGCTGGTATGAATTAATTAAAGTTAATTTAATTTATTTAAAAGTCGTCGTTTTGTCATCTTTCTTTTGAGCAAATGGGCAGAATTGTAGACAGACACGTATTCAGAGATGGTCACTTTTTAGTTATATTCACCTCGAACAAGGCTTGTTGACACGTGTATTTAGGTGGTATGCTTGTCTTCTGTCAGCCATAAGCAATTGGATCCTAAGTATCGCCTCGAATGACAGAAGAACTGACTTTTACTTAGTTATTTTATTAATAAGCATTATACGTTCATTAATATATATGGTTTTGTTTCACAATATTGTTTTATTTTTTGTATATCTTTAGAATTTGTTTTCAAATGATTTCTTATATAGTTATCGACTTGTAGCAACCGATTTCTTATAGTTATCGACTTGTAGCAACCGATTTCTTATAGTTATCGACTAGTAGCAACCGATTTCAATATTGTAATTGCAAAAGCAAATTGATTTCTTTTCTTTAATTACTGTCACATTAAAAAATATAAATTCGTATCGAAATCACGAAAATGTTCATTTTTATCTATATACATGAAAAAATAATGTGGACGATTTGGTTTCCTGTTTAAATTTTAAATTAATTTTCAAGCGTTTCAATGGTTACGTTTATGCAGTAAGTTGTGAAAAACCAGTTAATTATAGAATGGAAGGTTCGAGATTCGAAAAAGGACCATCTTTTGGGGTGTTATGAATAAAAGCAGTTAGACTTATTTCATTTACAAGGGAGTCACAACTTATCAAGGGGCAGAGGCTACAATGATCAGAATTAGTTAGTGAACACAGTATTAAACGGTAATGGTAAGCATTGAATGGACGTTAATAATTTATGAAGATATTTGAAAACGACCATGCTGTAGTCAGCTGAGAAACACTCCATTTATTGTGTTCCATCGACAAGCACAAAGGATAAAAGATGCTTTATTCATGGAATTTTTGTTCAGTGTACGTACAGGTGGAGAACAATGGAAATTTTTGTCAGTGGTTGTAGCTAGGCGAGTGTTTTTTGTGAATGTCTTGGAGGAGGCATAGATTGAAGCTCAACTGAGCACCTGTCATGAAAATAACGATGGAGGAGAGATAGGTTTGCTACGTCTCTTCTACAAGAAAGAGCTAGAAGGAAGGAGAAGAGGACATCCTCCACGTGATCGCGAAGTTTTGTACAGTATCCAGGCAAAAAACGGCCTCTCAGCAGCCTCTCGGCAGATGTAACAATGGCATCAATTTTAGGAGATATCTAACTACTATATATCTAGAGGATTGCGACAGGAGTGAGATATGTTCTCGAGCGATAAAACTCTTCAACTATTTTTTGGCGACTTTTGCAAACAGATAGAGTTTTCTCAAATGCACGTGATTTTCAAAATCAACTCATTTTTTCTTTCATTATTTACTAATTATGAACAATTCATTGAATATGTTGAATTCGAAATTTAAACAACGTTAATTAAAATAATTTTGAAAAAGTATCTCAAACGTGTTATTACTACCCCTTTCCTTTTTCTTTCCTCACACACAAGTCTGACACTACGTAATCAGATTCCTTCATCTTGAAGTTCTCGAAGACAATTACCGAAAGTCAAGCTTTGCTAAGAGTTTCAATAAGATTTTTTTAAGTCTACCGAAGAGAAACAAAAAGTATAAAATGAGGTAAGTGATGTAACGATGTGCTCACGTAGAATCACGTACTGTCAAAACGATATAATTTCGATTGATCACCATAAGCGTAGATTGTGAAATATTAGGTTGGGTGATGATTGGGGTGGTGAAAGTAGAAAATATTTAGTGGGTAAGTTGCCCTGCTACCACTACTAAACGTATCGTAATTGGAAGAGTGAATCGGATCGGAGAAATTGTAGCAATTTATGGATTGTAAGTAAATCGATTGATTATTAGCAGGAAACTTTCATGAGATACAGACAACCATTTTTGGTTTAATGTCTGGTCTCGGTGTTTCTTTTGCTATTGTGTCAGTTTGTAGCCGGGAAAATTTGTTTATATTTTATTATATATAAAATTTCTATTGGCTTCCAACAAGCATTGATGTTACTGTTTTTTAGGCTTCTTTTTTCTTTGCTTTTAAAAACCTTAATAATGTTTTCGGAAGTAAATAAAAGAATATTTCTCTCGAAAACAACTAAACAAATCACTATGCACAAATATTTGGAGATATAAATAACACGATAGATGAACCTGTTTGCTAAATTATTCGATTAGTTATTAAACAAGCAAAACAAACAAACCAAGCGACATGAATAAATATTTGAAGATATAGTGAACATAAAGCATAAAATCTTTTTTTTACATTTATTAAAATCAACATCAAATAACCCGCAAAAGGTTGATATGCCGTAAAGCAAACAATCCAAACCAATCGCTGTGTAATGCGCACATCTCTTTCCTATCTATGCCTACTTGCTGGTGTGGCTAGCTTCATTATATTTAGGACATCTAGTGAGTCTACAACTGTGGTCATGCATGAGCCTCCACTATCTAGACCTTAATTCCTCAGGTGTTCTATCCATGGATTTATGTAAAAAATTTCGTAAAAGGTGTTTTTTTAGGACGGTGAACGTTAAATTAAAATAAATAACTATAAATATGTTTCTTATACAAATATTTAGTTTAGTGCAAAGATTGGTTTTTGGCTTTTATAATTTAAGTATAATGTTAGCTACATGACTTCGCGAATCGTGCGCATACGGCGTAATTTTCATAAACTCTACGCTCTAAATACGGCTATATTTCAGCATTTTCTTCTACTGTGTCAGGTATTTTAGCGTAGGCATAAGGATTTACATATTCCCAAATATAATAATCTAATGGGGTTAGATCGCACGGACAAGGTGGGGGAGAGGCTGCAGGGAAGAGAAAAGGGCATCCCCCACTAAGGCACGAAGTCTATTTTGTACTCTGTCAAGGCAGGATAGGCTTATTTAGCAGCTCCTGCCCAGATGTGGCAGCACTACTCCATCCTTGGACGTACCTGGCTTTTATACAGATAGAAAATTGCATCAGTAGTGAGATTTTCTGGAGCGGTAGAAGGATCCCACTATTTTCCCAGCATCTTTGGCAACAGACCTGATGTACGTATTCCATTTCAGATCAGGAGTAAAGGTCAAACCCAGAAGCTTGTCAAAACATGGAGCCTCCCCAAGACGAGAGCCATCCATTTCAATTGATGCCAGATGAGGATCAGAGCGTTGATGATGTAAAGATAGAAGCTTGGTTTGGGATGCATTAAAAGTGACCAGCCACCTCTTCCCCCAGTGTACCACGCGCTCAAGATCAGAGGAGAGAGAATCATAGAGAACTTTGTCATTGACGGCCTTTGATGTGTTGCCATAGATGGTCATGTCACCAGCATAGATGTCAACGAATGATTTAAGAATGTTTTTTTTTATGTAAATTGATCGTATCATTTGCAATTTTTAAATGCTCATTCATAGTAAGTTTTTTTTCATGGTAAATTGCCAACCTAAGCTGAACCAAAATAAACGATTTTTTTCCGAATCTGCAATTAAGGAAAATAAATTGTAAATTTAAAGTTAGTCGTTTCTAAATTAACCATATACAGTCCTGGTCAAAATTATAAGACAACTTAAGAAAGTAAACGTTTACGCATATTATCGAATTTTTAATCAAACAAATGGTTGAAACCATTGCCAAAAAGGAAAATATCATGGAAAAAATGAAACCTGCTTCATTAGAAACCTTAACCCTGGTCTAATAATTATTTAAAAAAAAAAACATTTTCACCTGGTCAAAATGATAAGACCATTTTAATAAAATCGGCTAGTTTTGAAAAAATGAATACGAAAAGCTTTCTATGTTACTAAAAGCAACTTGTTAGTGGATAAAAAAAACATCTTACTAAATTATAAATGGCAAAAGGGAAACCATTATCAGATTTTGAGAGAGGAAAGATCTTTGAGCTTACTAGGGATGGACTCTCCCATAGATCCATTGCAAACGAAGTGAATCGTAGCAAAACAGTCATCACAATTTTTTAAAGAAATCCAGATTAATATGGGCATAAAAAGAGTCCAGGTCGACCAAAAAAAAAAAATAACCCCATGACTGGATCGCCGTATCAGAAGAAGTTTTAAAAACACCCAGTATGAGCTCAAGTCGATTGAAAAGCCAAACAGCAGCAGAATGTAGTCCTAAGGCACCTGAAAATCAAGGGTTTCAATCATTTAAAGCGACTGCAGAAACCATGTCTTCTTGAACAGCACAAAACTAACCGACTTTAATATGCCGCCAAATACCAGACTTGGGATGAAGAGAAGTGGGAAAATGTAATTTTCTCCGATGAGAAAATGTTGAATCTAGATGGTCCAGATGGATTTCAACACTATTGGTATGATAAAAATTTTCCCAAAGAGACTTTATCAATTCGGCATCGTGGAGGAGGGTCTTTAATGATCTGGGGTGCTTTCTCGTCAGCTGGGACCTTAAAGTTGCAAGTAGTGAAAGGCCGGAAAACATCATTGAAGTACATTTCAATGCTTGAAAATGCTTTTATCAGGACTGTAGGTCCACGTCTGTGTGGAAGAATTTGCATTTTCCAGCAAGACAACGCTGCGATACACACTTCTCGACAAGCACGAGAATACTTTTCTTCAAATAATATAGAATTGTTAGATTATCCAGCATGTTCTCCGGGCCTCAATCCCAGTATGATTCGATAGAGGAACTTTCTGATTCAGTTTTCAGTACATGGGATAAAATTCCTTCGCAACTGATAAAAAAAATTAGTCGCAAGCATGCCGAAGAGAATTTTTGAAGTAATTCGTAATAATGGAGGCTATACTAAATACTGAGACCCTTTTTAGTAATTTATAATTGCCTTTTGCTAGATAGATTATCAGTGGTTTTATAATTTTGACCACGTAGAAAAGGTTTGGGTTTTTTTGTAATTATTAGATCAGGGTTAAGGTTTCGAATGAAGCAGATTTCATTTTTTTTCATCATATTTTCCCTTTTGGCAATAGTTTCAACCATTCGTTTAATTAAAAATTCGATAATATGCGTAAACGCTTACTTTCTTAAGTGGTCTTATGATTTTGACCAGGACTTTATATATATTAAAACAAATCGCAGACTACTTGAGTGTTAAAGAAATCAAAGACTACTTGAGTGTTACAGAGGGAAATCACAGCAACAATCAGGACAGTACAAAGTGTCGCACATTATTGGCAATTATAAACGTTGTATTTCTGTTGTGCGTATTATTAGACGACGATGAAACAAAAACTCTTAGGCATTTATTAATTAAAAATTAAACTGAACAAGTCAATAAAAGTATATGGATTTCATGAACTATTTCATCCACTATTCCATTTTTTCGTTATTTCCATGGCAGGTGCTCGTCTTAACTCCAATCTCATGTTCCCCCCTCGCCAATCTTTCACGAAAAACACCCGTCTACCTGAATCCACTGTGAAAAATTTCCCCCACTCTATATCTGTGCCTAAATCAAAACGCGGATTCCATGAACAAAGCTTCTTTCTTAGAACTGCACGCCTGTGGAACTCTGTTCCGTCTGCCTGATTCCCACCGGACTACAACTTGGATGTCTTCAAGTCCAACGTTAACAAATTCCTAATGAACCGCCCCCTTAAGTAAACACTTCATCAAATCTCCACACTAACGTAATGTACTTGCAATAACCCTTATCCCTGAGTGGCTTCCGGGCCTTGATAAGTGGTGATCACTGTGTAAAAAAGAAAAGGGAGTAGTCTCTTGGGTTTATCCGGTACATAAGATGAGATACGTGTGTCTACTATTCAATATTGAGATTTTTAAAGAATCAACTTGCTGCCCACCTCAGGAAGATGTGACAAAAGATGGGAATGTTGTGATGTCAAGCCAGCATTCCTAAAAGAGGGGCACACTGGCCCAGCAAAAATTGCCTTTGCATTCCCATCGGGGCGTTTCAGGCAACAAGCGATAAACTTGCGCCACCCGTAAGCCGGGTGGCAAGGTCTGGTAAAGTGGACCTCTTATGTAATACTCAGGCGGTGTATTTCAAGCCGATAGGTACTGGACTAGTTCCTGGCCCCGCAACTGTCGGGTTGATTGTAAAGAACGGATTCTTGACTGGTACTTTCTACCCAGTTTCCAACAGCCGAATCAGCAAGGATACTTATCCCAAAACATCAAAAATCGTGGAAAATAAATGAAAAATATGACGAATAAATTTTGAAATAAAACATGATATATATATAAAACACTAACCTAACCACAACCTAAGGAAAATTAACCCTAATGAAAATTCATCAGGGAAAAAGAAAACCAATTTTTTTTTACTGATAAAATCCTTTGAATATTGTTTTTTCAATACTAAACCTAGAATTTTCAAACTGTGTAATATTGTCCTACAATAAATCCCATCTGTTAGTAGAGGCTTAACAACAGATTAATCTTTTATTTTTATTATGTAATACAGTTGACTGTATCTCCTTTTCCTTAGAAATATAATGTATTTTCCTTATGTAATTTTTTTACACGATAATGCTTCTAACTCAAATAATTTATGTAACTTTCAAAAATAAATTGACGACAAATTTTTATCCTTAAAAAACTGGCTTCACTTTCTGACAGAAAGTTTTTCTTTTAAGTTTACATTTAAAAGCAAAGTTATGCATACGCTGCATTCTCGAAAATGATATTCAATTATTTGAACTGTGATTTAATTATATATAGTGTCTTTTATATCAGCGGGCAGATGATAATAAACCTTTAATAAGAGCGTAGCTGAAACATGTATGCAAATATGTTGCCAGTATGCGTGGATAAATAAAGGTGTATACTCATATATACAATGTGAGGCAGCACGTTATCAATCTGTTACAATCGAGGAACTCATAATTCAGTTTCACACGAAAAAAGACGTGAGTGTACTGTGAGGAAGAAAAACATCTAATGTGAAGCTGCTTAATCGAAACAATGACTTGGAAATTTCTGTTGATTTTAAGATATATCTACAATTTCCAATCAGAAAAGGGTCAGATATTCTAGCATAGTCCGATTAAAGGTAGAGAGTTCTTCTCATAGAATTTGCTATCCCTGGGTAGAAAACCAAGAAGAGGCACATAAGCAGAAGAAAAACCGATATAAGACATTTCTTGCTGACAGTGCACAAAATGATTAGAGATGCCATGTGATTCCGATTAAGAGTGGTGCTCGTGGATTTCTGGGATAAAAATAGAAAGCATAGGCCGCAAACTGAAAATTGTCTCTGGTCGTCTTTAGAACACAGCTCAATATGCATTAAGTTTAATTTATTCAAAAGCGAAACATCTTTACCATTAATAGATGTAATAATTTCTCCTTTTGATCTGTTTTGTTTTTAATATCCTGAACGGTGGCAAAAACTGTTTTTATCATCAGGAGTGGCAGCATTGCCTTGAGCTACCGAAACTTTGTTATCATTCTGATTGGCTGCTGATGAGAGCAGGGTATCGCACATGCTTTCACATATTATATATACGAGGTACCTTCAATTAGTTTTCAGATTTTTTTTACAGGCATTTAAAATTGTCGTAGACTCCTGAAAATTCAATATGTTATTGCTATATATCTTACGAGATGGCTGATCAATTTTTATGGTTTCGGATTCAAAGGAACAGCTACAGAAAGAATCGCAATACACCCTGCTAAAGCCTGAATGTCACATCTAGTGAATTTCAAAAAAGCAATCTGGGCGTGAGGACATTTTAGAAGAAGGATATCCGATAAAGTTCTGTTGTAAACTTGGAAAATCACTTTTTAATTGGTATAAGAAGTCATTAAAGTCTGTGAGGGATGAAAAAGGGTATGAGGAGAGTAAGGAAGTCAGAAAACCAGAGTTGAATAACTAAATAAAGAATGCCATTGATAAAAACAGCTGTGTGTCTATAGAGACAATAAGTGCACAGTTTGATGTCAGTATGGGAACTGTATACACAGTTATTCGCGAGGAACCAGAGATGCGGAAGATTTGCGAGGAGTTTGTTCCAAGGCTGTTCATAGAAGATCAGAAAGAACAACGCTGTCATCACTGCAGAGAAATGGTCGAGCTAATCAATTCAAACCCGCAGTTCTTGATGCTTTCGTGACCTGCGATGAAAGCTGGATCAACTACTATGACACCGGGACCAAGAGACAGAGTTCCCAGTTGAAGCATACCGTCTCTCCCAGACTCCAAAGGACCAGTACAGAGCAAATCCATCCAGAAACTTATAATTATAATTTATTTGACAGCACCGGATTCCGACTGGACAGACAGTTAAGAAGGAATACTAAGTTGAGGTTTTTAGGGAGGTAAAAACAGGTCAGCGGCATTTCTACCAGAACAATGTCCACAACACGATTCCTGTCCGAGACTATTTAACCAAGGTGGTCATCAAGACAGTTCTCACCCTCCCTTTAGTCCAGACCTTGCACTCTGACTTTTTGTTATTCCCTAAGCTGAAGGAAAACTTTAGAGGCTGTCATTATAAGACAATTGAGCAGATTAAAGACGCTGTGACGAGGGTCATTGACACGCAATTACAAGTGGACTTCCAGAATTTGTTGAAACGGAATAACAAGTGTATTGCAGCCGGAGGAGATAACTTCGAAGGAGACTAGAATTTCATGTGCGTACTATCAATAAAAGTACCCAAATGAAAAAGTCTGGAAACTTATTTAAGGCACCACGTAGATTTATAGACCATCAAAAAATTAAAACCTACATGATTGTAAACAATGATATTTTCAAATGTTTCTATACTTTAAGATGAAGTTGCCTATAAATAAATAAATATTTATTAAAACGAAAATTATTCTGAATTACAATTAATTTTTAATATCTATATTTTTACTCTCATATAAAAGAAACTAGGTTTATGTGTGTGGTGTGTGTCTATGTGTTTGTGAGTCGGTTCCCTACGGCCTAGAGAGTGGTTGGGCCGATTTTTATGAAATTTCACAGAAATGCTTATTTAGTATCTGGCAGTGTTCTTAGGCTTTGTATCGGAATGCCCTTGTAAGTATCAATAATCGATAATTGAATCAATCACGTTAAAGAAAGAACTGGCGATGTTGGCCAAAATAAACACTTTACAGCCTAACATCACAATGACATTTGAGAAGTGTCACTACCTCAACAGACCGGCTACATAAAATTAAGAGTAAGTTCTTTGATATAACAGGGGTGCGTTCGAAATGAATGCTTCTGTTAAAAGCACAATTAAATCATGGTAGTTGATTTTCTTTATTAAAAACTAAGATTCAAATCATAATCAACGCCATGCATAAAAATCAACAGTATGGTTCTTTGATATGACAAGATGTACGTTCGAAATAATTGCTTATGTTTAGGCGCCACTAAAGTTCTCCGTAATAGAGTAGCCTTGCATCGATCCAACATTAAAATCGCAGAAAATAGACACCTGCATGTTTCAACGCACATGCATACATGCAGTTAATGCAATTTTAGGATAATGCCAATTTTTCAAACCGATAACTACTTTTACTTACTAACACAAGAAAAATTTCATAACAAAATTCACTACCGCATAAAACAAATCCCAATTACAACATATATAAAAAAGAAAAACTCAAAATACACTTACGCGCTCAAATACATATCCAAGTGTTTATCCCACACACGAATCAAGACAAGCAGGATGAAACGCACACACGGCGCTCAGGCACACGTATTTGCACGGAAACACTCACATCAAATATAATGCAGAGTTCCCAAAGAAAATGCACTATTATACCCACATGCAATCAAAGAAAATCTATTTATATATTTATATATGTGTGTATGTTTATATGAGTGCATGTATATGCATATATATGTGTATGTTTATGCGTATATGTGTGAATGTATACATGGGTATATATATACATATATATATATATATATACTTATTCTCTTTTTATTTTATTTTATTTTCTATTTATATATATGTATGCTTAGGAGATTTATTTAAACTAATCAATTTTAATCAATATATACATATGTACATGTGTGTATGTATATATATGTATATATGTTGATGTATGTATGTATATATATATGTATATATGTGTGAGTGCATATATGGGTGTGTGTGTGTATATATATTCTTAATCTTAGTTTTATTCATTATTTATTTTCGATTTTATATATATATATATATATATGCTTATATTTGGGGCCGACCTTGTGCCGTCGAGTGACAAGTAAATAGGAACATATAAGCCAATACAGCATGGTATGCCCACATGCATACACCTAGGTTATACACCTACACACACGAATCAAATCAAGCATCTCAAAAAACTCATGTATACATGTCCCGTTCACGCACGCACACACGCACACGCACGCACGCACGCACTCTCTATGTTTATCTCGCTCTACTTCTCTTACACACAGCGACACACACAAACACACGGCACGCGCACACACACAAGCATACGCACATGTGAAAAAAAGAAATCACAGAGTTTAACCCGTACACACACATACAAGCATGCAACATATAATAACTCACTCTTACACACGCACATGCACGCACGCACTGATACACACACATCAAAAGAAAAAATAATGAAAAAAAAAATGGGCATAAACACCTCCCAACATCCCCACATACTAACATTACCAAATGGACTCAACACTGATCCCATCAAATGAACCTCTAAACAGTCCCATTGGAGACACCTAATCCCACGCTCACACACATGTTTTAAAAGCGCACTCGTGCTGTGTTGACCGAACCAAGATAGTCTTGAAAAGAAAATTCCATACACATTTCACCAAGAAACAAACTTTTACCTAAAATACTTTTAACTCAAAATTTTTTAACTAAAAAATATCTGAAGAGAGCTAAATAAAAACCCTAAACGCGCTTTGAAAATAGTTAAAAATATTTAAAAATAATAAGTCTAAAAATCAGCAAATGTTGCTGGCTGTACTCTTTTATATATATATATATATATATATATATATATATATATATATATATATATATATATATATATATAAGAGACGAATATTGGCTGAAGAGAGCTTGATAAGGATACCTTAAACGGGCCTTATTATCGGGCTTGAAACCGACGGTACCAATGATCTGTCTCAACTAACAACTTTCTGTACACAAAATATAAATATATATATATATATATATATATATATATATATATATATATATATATATATATATATATATGGGTTCGTTCCTTATAGACTAGGAAACGGCCAAATAGATTTTCATTTAAATTGACAAAACTTCAGTGTATAATTCTGGGAGTGATCTTAGTTAGGTTTTGTCTCAGAATACCTCTGATACTTACCGATAATCGATAATCGAAACCGTTATTTTAATTTATTTATCATCGATAATATTATTTCCATGTCGTCGCTTAGCAACAATGACAGAACAATGGGCGTGAAAATTATACTGCGGGTAAGTTCATAGCGTATATTTTTTTTCATGACGTGGTCTGTAGTTTCAAACTCCGCACGTAAATTATCTTATCTTTATGCTGTTTTTTTTCTCGTTAACTAGAAGGATTATTTATATAAAATAATATTTATAAAAGAAACAGTAGATTCTCTAAAGTGCGATATGTTAACATCTATTTTTGGACTAAGTTACTCTACAGAGGCATATGAATCTTCCTCCCGGGCGATTTCACGGTTTTCGATGACAATAAAAATATAGGAGTGTGAAATATTCGTTGATCATCGTTCTAATCAAATTATGCATTTAACTTGGATAGATTGACTGTATAGGTCTCTTAAAGCGCCAGTCGTAATATAAAAGAGGCTAAGCAAATTTACGTTAAATATCTAATTCTTATCCACAATAAAAAAGAAAAAAATCACTGTGTGCGTAAGTGTGTGAGGAGTTGAACCTATCTTTTGCAAATTTTACACAAAGCTAATTTATACATCTGGCAGTGTTCTTAGAAATGTTTATGATAGAAACTCATCAGATAACTATCGAAAATAGAAAAAATCCAATCTTAAAAATAGCTTTTCTCTGGATAAAGAAGAAGAATTTTTGAAAGGAATATTATACATTACACGGGTTAAGGGAGATAATAAAATTTCAGTAAATCATTTCTTCTTAAAAAAAACAGATTTATTATAAGCAGGATATATAGCTTAGTGGTAGAGCATTCGACTACAGACCGAATGAGCCTCTGTTCAAGTCCGGGTGTGCCTCACCATGTCATTTTATTTTTTTTCTTAATTATGAGTTCAATTCATGATAAAAAAGAGGTAGCATTTAAAATTGCCGCAAATAATTTCTACGTTTGCATATTTTAAAACTACACATAAATCAGAAGTGACATTTCCAGGGCATTCATCGTAAAGGACAAATATCAGCTAACGTGATGTTGTAAAGAAACACAAACGGAATTTGATGAACTATATTGTCATCATTATTATTATTTTTTTTAAATATTTGTGAATTAATCCATCGGTCAAATGTTTCATCGTATTATATAATAATCAATACTGAATTGATTCTACAATAATACATGCGCAACCGTCATAAATTATATTATCATGTTTAAAAGTATTGTTCGACCGGGCAACATCGGGCTGCCAACTAGTTGTTTATATATTCATTGTTTTTATTTTTAAAAACGTTCTCGGGATGACATGCTTAAAAAAATTTAATTTGAACAGTACATCAAAAAGAGATTCTGAAAAAAAAAGTAATATTAATATTGTGACTAGAGTTTGACTTTCAGTTTGTGATCCACATATGGAACGCTGTGTAAGAACAAGATATAGTCCCTGCTATAATTAATGATCATCTTTCAGCTACCGTTAAAGCCATCACTTTCTCCATGTTAATAATTTTTCTTGTTCGGTTGACCATGTTTACTTATTCAGTGTAATGGCCACAGAAACCGGAAGTTAAAAAGAGTAGACAATCTTGGCTATCGCTAGACTTATATATTTATATATGTGCGTTCGTTCATGAAGTGTTTTCTTTTTAATCTTGATATAAACAGAAAGTGAAATTTACAGTTTTGTCAAGAAAGTGTTATGTAAATAGCAAACCTTTGTATGGGAAGGTGGTTACTTACCAACGAGTGGAGGGTTACGTTGCAAGGCACATTTTGCGCCAACACCGTCACATCTCATCCCTTCGAAAAGGTAGGAGTGGAAATCTTCGCCGCAGCCCTTCTGTTCCTTGTTCGAACAATGGTAACAAATCAGAGCGTTTGCTGTAAAATATTAAAAAAAAGCAGAAAAAATTATAACATTAATTGTCATCGTATGTTCCTGTGTGCGTGTGTCTCTACAAATTCAAAAACTGCACAAGACACGCCTAAAACGCTGATACATTTTGCGGTATTTACCTCTGACAAAGTATAGAAATATTTGGGATAATTTTAATTCTGTTGCGGGACGCACGAGTCTCAAGTTAAACCTATTTGCACTTCGCATAAATAACAACATTGAAAAATTGGGAAAGAAAAGTACGATGTGCCGTAAATAAGTTTCCAGACATTTTTTATACAGGTATTTAAAATTGTTGTAGATTCTTGAAAATTAGTATGTTATTGCTATACATCTTATGGGATGACTGAACAATTTTTATGATCCTAGGTTAAAACAAACAGCTACAGCTGATACTGGAATACACCCTACTAAAGTGTACACATAATTCTTTGTGAAGAATTGAAGACGTAGAAGATTTGCGCGAATGCACAAGTCCGCACCTCCATCCTTGTTACAGACTCTTTGAGGAAGATGGGCATCAAGACAGTTTCTCACCCTCACTATAGTCCGGACCTTGCCCCCTGTGACCTTTGGTTATTTCCGAAGCTCAATATAAAAAAAAAACCTTAGAGGCTGTCGTTATAAGGCAATTGAAGAGATGAATGAGGTTGTGACGATGGTCATTGAAACGCTCACACAAGAGGAATTCAACGGGTCCTTCCAGATGTTGTTGAAAGAGTACAAGTGCATTGTCGCCGCAAGTGATTATTTCAAAGGAGAATAGAGTTCCGTGCGTGTACTATCAATAAAAGTGCACACACGGAAAAGTCTGCAAACTTATTGAAGGGACCTCGATTTAAGAATGGCTTCTGGCATTAGATTCATTGATCGACACCTTGGAACGTCAAGGACATACATTTCTTAGAATTATCACTATCTTAATTATCACAGAATTTACAGGCAATTATGTTTGAAAACTCAAACAGGATTTATAATAAAATTAATATCAGTACTTTTAAGAGAACTAGAGAACTTGAGTTTTAGAGAACTTGGTTTATTTTTTTCACTAGCGGGGGTTGGTTTATCCGGGCGTAAAATACGCTTAAATATGATATTTTAATTCATTCAGATATCATATATATAAATATAGACCATGATTCCGAAAGGAAAAAAATATTTAGGTGCCATCATCTAGAGTCGAAACCGAAGCATTCAATGCTGGTGACGTTACACTGTACCAACGTTATATATATATATATATATATATATATATATATATATATATATATATATATGTGTGTGTGTGTGTGTGTGTGTGTGTGTGTGTGTGTGTGTGTGTGTGTGTGTGTGTGTGTGAATAAAAAGGAAAAACCTAAAAGAGTAAAAAAAAATAAATAAAATCAATGCTTCGTCTCCATTTCAGGGGACATCATCAGGATTTCTAGGCTAGAATGTACAGGAAGACGGTCATATCACATGCGAAAGAGGAGAAGTTTAGTTCTCTTTCTGTTCTGGAGAGCTGAAATGGGGACGAAACGTTGGTTTCATTTTTTATTTATTTATTTTTTTTACTCTTTTAGGTTTTTCCTTTTTATTCACATAACGTCTAAAGCATCATTTATATCTTGCTTTATTTTATTCATATATATATATATATATATATATATATATATATATATATGTATGTATATATATATATATATATATATATATATATATATAGATAGATAGATAGATAGATAGATAGATAGATAGATATAATTTACTTGGCGTGAGTGAGGTAACAAAAAATGGAATGTGTTAGTAAGGCGCTTGCGACAATTTCTAGATGGTAGACCGCCCACTGTTTATTAACTTGATGAGACCGATAAAAAGCAGTTCAATCTCTAAATGGAGCTGAATTCTAGACAGGAACAAAAAAAAAATGAGGCGGGAAGTTAGACGTATATGATGTTGCTAAAAAATGAGATCAATTAGTGGGTTGCCCAAAGACAAAAAGAAAAGCTGGGTGTGGGCATCTTGGAGGTTTTCCTACTTTGCATCTCTAATAAAATTAGAAATTGCACACAAAAAAGTCCACATGATATAATAAAGATTGTAAAGTATTTGAATATTTATTTGTAACTGTTGTAATTTTATGTGTATGTTGCATTCACATAAAACTGAACCATTAATTTAATTCCCTGTTATCTATATATCTATAAAAGTGAGAATCTCTGTGTGTGAGGGCACGGCTCAACCGACATACTCCACGAATTTTTGATCGACAGACTTGAAATTTGATATATACTCTATTCAGACATCTGGAACTTTTTTAATCGGTATACATCCAGAAAAAAGGGATACTAAGGAGCCAAAATTGTAAAATTGGTACTTGGGAGGGGGGTCATTGGATTTTCATCTGTTTTTCAACTGTTTGATAACTGCGAACGAGCGGTCGTGAAACATGACAACTTCCTTATGTTAAGAAATTAAGTTTGAAAACACTTTTTAAATTTCGTGGCAAGCTGGTTTAATGGTTATTGTTCTTGACTCACTGGGTTTAGATTTTTGTTCCGATCCCAGCAAGAGTATTTTAGTTTTTACTTATAAGAGGTGAACTATTACTTTTTATTTATTGCGGACTATTATCCTAATCTTTTCTTCGTTGTTTCACGACGTTTCGGCTAACTATTCCTCTGGCCTTCGTCAGGTGGTAACCGCGAGGGACTATCGCCTGTCTTTAAATGGAAGATCGGATAATAAATAAACATGAATTTATAAGACCAAAAAATTCAACCTTGGTCGCCCTTCAGGGCCCGTGGCGCAGTTGAAAGAGACATTGAATCTCTACGGTTCCAGGTGAGAATTGTCTGAAGATAGCGGTTTCAATCCTACCCAAAACGTGGTGAGACGTCAACAACTACAGAAGGCAGTGAATGCAGTCAGGAGAATCAGAGTTCTTATCCGTCGCGGTTACCACCTGATGAAGGCCAGAGGAATAGTTGGCCGAAACGTCGTGAAAACAACTAATAAAAGATGAGGATAATATTCCACAATAAATAAAATTAATAAATAATACTCATCTCAATAATGAGTTCCAATTTTAAAAAAAGTTAACTGTTAAGACAAAAATATAAAACTCGCATGCACATGTCTCAGTTTCTTTCCGTTTCTTTTTTAATTTTTTAAGAAACTCAACGATACGTTTAATACACATGGTATTTCTGTTTTTTAATAAATAAGAAATCTCTATTAAGTAAAATATAATATTTATGCATAATATACGACCGGGCAACGCCAGGCGGCCTGCTTGTATTTGAATAAACCGCACGTTCATACATCATGCTAATTTTGTCAGTTTTTAGTTAAACTATACGTACGGTTTTACATGCATTTTTGAATAGGACTATAGTATCGCCTGTCTCTAAATTAAAAAGAAAATACTCTTACATATTTTTAATTAAACAACTTCATGTATAATTGTAGTAGCGTTGTCTTTATGACAATATAGACTGACTCATATCATTCTCGAGGAATTCGGAGTTTGACATGCTCGCTTTACGCAAAGAAAAAATTAACGGTCGCATTTCAGGCGAATTTTTTCCATCGACCTTTCGTAGGAAACGGTACATGTGATAGAGAAATCGAGGTTGACGAGAGAAATTAAGAAATGGATAGAGAAGAGAGGAAGATGAAGGGAGAGAACTCTTTCTTTAATGCAATAAAAATTTTCAGGTTGATATTATTAAAATAAATGAATATAATGATAGTCGTTAATATGCTTTCGAAATAGTCGGATCAGAAGCTATGCTTGTTTTCCTAAGATAACATATTAAAGTGGAACATGAGTACAGGAACATTGACATGTGAGTGGTGTTACTTGGTTGGCAGGCATAAAAATAATATAATTACGATGACGAGGCGAGAGAGATAAAAATAGTTTGCCTACATTTAAGTCTCGAATCAAACCGATTTACATTTGCCCGGGATAATTACGTGGACCTTGATAGTGACGATGCATAGTGATGTGCTTACTGTGTGTGTAACAATACGCCTATCTATGCCGACCAAGCCACAACTTGACAGAACAAAAGGAATTGTGTGTACGCATAAACAAAGTAGATCTCGCGAATAACTGCTACAAAACTACGAACAAACATGGTCTTTGTTGATTCAGAAAATTTATATTAATTTCTAAATTAAGATGGATGCAAACATTTAGGTATTATTTATTTTACTTTAATGCCCTTCTCACGTTCGTATAGAATATATATATATATATATATATATATATATATATATATATATATATATATATATATATATATATATATATACGTTCGTATATAATATATATATATATTGTATATTTCGGTGTGCTTTAAAGAATATGATAACCGTTTCCGCCGCGAATTCACAGTTTGCGTGGTATTAACCTCTGAACCCTGAGACTATTTTTGCCATTTAACAGCCTTCGTTTACATTACGCGCGATCGCGCAATAGCGTAAACGAACTGTGCACTCGCGCGCACTCGCGTACCAAACTACTTTCTCACAGCGTAGAAATCTTTGGCAGACAATTTTTAATTAGATAAAAGTCAAGTATTTTTCCAGATATTTAGCTATGGATTTCTATGTTATATGTTGTGGCTATTTTTGTACGCGCAAGCGCGCAAATATTTTGCGTACAGAAATCACCACCACTGGTAACATAGAGAATCACAGTACTTAATATCTTGAAAACTACTTGTTTGCGGAGAAAATATGCGCGCATGCGTGTATAGAGATAGTCACCACTGATAACATAAGGAATTACATTGGATAATGTATGAAAAGTGCTTGTTTGCAGCAAAAATGCGCGCTTACGCATGCAGAAATTGTCATAATTGATAGCATAAGGAATTACCGTTGTCTGTATGTAGATTTTTCTTTATCTTTGTTTTTCACTGTCTTCGTGAATTTATTGAAAGATGAAAACAGAAAAAAAAATCTTTTTTAGCCAATAAACAAACAAAAAATTCTCCCTCACTACGTAAAGTGGGTGCTCATGTAAAGTTACATTTATTTTGAAAAAGAAATTTGTTCATGTCATGAAAACTCTTTCTTTGCGACGGAAACGTTTAAGAGATTCGTTTTTAGTATTAAATCTACAAAAAAAAAAATTCAATACGAACGTGAGATGAGTTTTAAAGTTAAATGTTACCGACATTTGTTAGTATCGATTTTAATTTAGTGTTTTAATTATCTTATTTTTATAGAAATTACTGCATATAAGATATGAAACCACGTGATGTAAGAGGTTAAGACATACTCCGTTTAAGTTAAAAAGCCTTCCGAGATAAGAATTATATGGATATTATCCGACCCAGAAAACCGGAAGTAAACAGAATGTCCAGTTTTATAATACTCATTTTTATCAGATGAGTCATTTAACATTTTAAATTAACTAATCTGTATATTAATACGATAGCGCTGGTGTTATTTTGTGTGTCACGCTTACATCATTTTTTTTCGAGTGACTGCCGTTTAATGTTATGACCTGTCATTTCTTGTAATAAGTTTACCAATAATTCTTCATAAGCTTTGCTTTCGGTATCGATTATAGTTGATTGCAATCAAGTCATCTATTTTTTTGTAATAAATAATTTAACTATATATATATATATATATATATATATATATATATATATATATATATATATATATATATTGACATTAATGTTTGGGCTATGAAGACATGTTTGCTGCAAAGTTAAAAATTAAAATATGAACCAATAGCTATTACGTTATTGTGCATGCGTATTCGTTCGACCGTCACCTGGCAAATTCCATTTCTTTAATTTTCACACTTGTGTTCCGATTTCCCGGCTAAAACCCAAATATAAAGTTTTGTATGGGTTCGAACACCCTATATATTAAGTTACCTGTCTGTAGACCAAAAACTCACAGAGGAGTTGGGTAAGCTCAATTTTTTAAACAATTATATATATACGCATATATATGGAAATAGGTCTTCTGCAAGTATAAACCATGTAAAATATTTTATTGATATAATTACACGTAATAGTAAACTAAAGATGATCATCCCATAAAAAAACCGAAAAAACTAACAGGGAATCAATTAAAATGAATGTTTAAAAGAATATGCAAATTAGCTAAATTTTTTACAGACCAATGCAATTTTACGACCCATATATAACAAAGTTGTATATTTTAAGAATAAATCGAAGAAAAGTTGTTTTTTTATAGGAATGTCACCACACAAAAAATTATAGGAGTATAGATACATGTATATTTCTTTTACTTCATAAGTTTTGGTTTCAGTTTGAATTTAAGCTGATGCTCCCAAGTCATGTATATATATATATATATATATATATATATATATATATATATATATATATATATATATATATATATATATAGTAGAGATTTAGAAGAATTCATTTTCCGATTAATCATCTAATATGTTTTGAATCGATCTGTCACGTCCAACATTTGAAAAGGGGAATTTTTCCCCGAAATATATTATGTATATTGTCACCGACATAACAAGTAAGACATTTGTATTTAATACACCTGAATAAATATATGTATATATAGACATATATGTATTTATTGATTTGTAAATCGCCACTTGTTTTCGCCTTCTCTCACCAACACCGATTATATCTCATTCCTCGCATTGTGATAGCTTTCTAAATTTCTACCACATACTTATCCCACACAATGCTTCAAGCAAACTACATATCAATTATATATATATATATATATATATATATATATATATATATATATATATCACAACTTATATAATATATAAGAATCGATAGAAAATTGACTCTATAATTTTATATACAAAATCTACATAAATTAAAATTTCGTATTTAAGCGTATTCTACGGCCGGGCTACGCCGGGCATCCCTGCTAGCTTAGATAAATATTTTTGCAGCTTTGACAAGAGCTACAATAATATCAGGGCGACTCCATTTACGCTGAACATCTACAATGCCAACGTTAATATATTACATATGAGAGAGTCTGATCTGGAATTTCCACGGGTCTCACTATTATTTATTAATAATATAGCGTTCTCAAATGTGTTTCTACTCTAAATTAAGTATATTTTCACTGTGACGTAAGAAGGCACTATTTAGGATTGCGTCTTTTAGGGAACCGTACGAAATTGAGCATCAAGATAGCTGCTCGCATAGAATTTAACAACAAGAAACAAAGACGACATGCCAAGGTCTTACTGTCCAGGGAAATAAACTAATAGAGTAGAAGGCTTTACGGTACTTGGGATATCAAAAGTGAAAGTGTGGGATTTTGTTGTTTGTTGGGTTATTCGGGGACATATCCGTCGAGGGGGGGCACAAGTACTTGTCAAACAGGCACAGGGATGAAACATTGCGGCGATGGGACAGAGGTTTATGTTTGGCCGAGAGTCCGGAATATATTATATGTTATATAAATTATCAAAGTAAAAGGGCATGTTTAGTGTCACAAGGCGGCTGTCAGGTCAATTTTGTTTGCAATTGTTTGGCACGTGTACACCTGACAGCAGTTTGCAAGGCATATCTTACTCTGAAGTGTCGTTTGCAATATGTGATTTTTTAAAAATGATTAACCGACGTCTATCGATGCTAGATCATATACGTCATAACAAAAAAGACTATAAAAAAGAGAGAGATCGACCACGGAACAGATCACGTGAGAGACGTGGAAAACGTTCAAGATCACGTGGGTGCCGTAACAATGAGGGAATAAATGTTGTTACAAAGAAAAGGCGAGTTTAAGTTCTTTCCTATTCTTGGTCTTTATTGTGACGTAAACTTAAAATTACAACGTGTTGGTCGCCGGGCAACGTTACAACCAAACCAGAAAAGGACGGACTTTTAAAGTTCTCGACCAACTGCATTGCCAAAAATAGTTCTAGAATCTGTAACCACGAGCAAAACTAGTCAAAACGCATGCTGTTCTTATACAAATTATATATAAAGAGTGTATGCAGCAAATCCTACCTTTTCTTTGCACAGAGTGTTGCCGAATCCGAGATTTGATAAAAAGAAAACAAGAAGACAAAAACAGAATTTCACAATAAAAGCAGAACCCCGACACTATATTCGTCAAATATTAGTGTTACATACAACGTTATTTTTCATTGTAACTGCTGCCGGCGAAGATCACAATTTCTATGTGAGCGCGAAATTAGTTACACACTTGTCGTTGTCTATATCGGTTAACCCCTCCACGATGGCAGTCTTAAGAAAGTCGATCGTGTTGTGGTTGTATTTGTTAGTATTGTCCTCGATCACGCTCCGGAAGAATCAACCAACGGTTGTTGCTGTCATGTTGGGAGGGTGGCATCAAGTCCTGCGATAAATGATGAGGAAATGTGTTGACTAACTATACCTAGGTTGCCTTGACCTTGTATATAGAAGTGGTCCTGGTGAAAGACGTAGGGACGTCTGAGGGCGATATCGTCTATCCAGTGATTCACCGGGCGTATTTCGCGTACTTCTTTCTCAAATTTCAGATTATACTGCAACGCTCTTTAGTAGCTAGTCACCCGGAACACGACAGAATAATAAGATCAGTGGCATCTTTTGATGCAACGGGAGGTTCATGAACTTCACAATACTTCCTTATCTAGAAAATTTAGATCATTTTTCGTTTCTTGTTCATATTACTTTTTTATAATTTATATGAAAATTAAAAATGGGGTTTTGCTTTGTTTATTTGGACTTTATCCAATCAAACATCAAATCCTCTAATTACCAATATTAATTAGAAGCCGTTGATTAGATCAGGATGCAAATGAGAAACAAGCAATTATGAAAAGTGACGGATCAAAAATGTAACAATGTTTCACCGGCTTATTATTTACGTAGCCATGAGGAGAGGAAAATGAAGCATACACCAAACATTAAATTATCATCGGCGGTAGGAAATAACGTCGGCCATCTTCTTTCCTTTTTTCGCAGCTGAATTCCTCTCCATCGCTAAACTGAACTATCAAATTGATTAATTTACCATCGAAAATATAGTTGGTTTTTATTTTGAAATTTACTAAAACGAAATCTATATCGCTATTTTATTCTAATCATTTTCTCCCCAAAACCCGTCTTTATACAGCGATTACATAATGTAGCTATGTATATGCAATCATATATATATATATTATTTAGAAATATTTATATACATACATATATTTATACAAAGTAGAATGTATGTGTGTGAGAACACTTCTCAACCTATACACTCAACGAATTTTCTATATACCGAATTAAAATTTAGTATATAGGGTATTCAGACACGTAAAAAACTTTTTAATCGGTTTTCATCATAAAAAGGGCTGTTAAGGGGGTTAAATTTTTAAAAATTAGTATAACTTTTTTTTTACATGGAGTTCGCCACTTATCAAGGCCCAATGGCCACTCGGGGATAAGGGTTATTGTGTGTACAGTAATCGAAGGGATAGTGTAGCAGTAGTATTGGAGAATTGGTAAGGTGTCATTACTAAGGGGGGAGGCGGTTCATCAGGAATTTGTTTGTGTTGGCCTTGAAGACATCCAGGTTGAAGTCGGGAGGGAAACAGGCAAGCGGAACAGAGTTCCACATGCGTGCAGTTCTAAGAAATAAGCTTTGTTCATGGAATCTACGTTTTGATTTAGGCACAGATAGGGAGCGGGGAAAATTATTGATGGTGGTTTCAGCTAGTTGGGTGGTTTTTTAAAAAGATTGGCGAGGGGGGGGCCAGAGAATGGAGCTCAGATGAGCACTTGCCATGGAAATACCGATAGAACAACGACAGGCTTGCTACGACTGTTCTGTGGGAAAGAGGTTGCAGGGTAGAGAAAAGGGCATCCTCCACCAAGCCACGAAGTCTATTTTGTACTCTGTCAAGGCAGGATAGGCTATTTTTAGCAGCTCCCGCCCAGATGTGGCAGCATTACTCCATCTTTGGACGTACTTGGCTCTTATATAGATAGAGAATTGCATCATTAGTGAGATATCTTCTGGAGCGATAGAAGGATCCCACCATTTTCCCAGCAACCACAGACTTGATGTATGTGTTCCATTTAAGATCAGGGGTAAAGATCAAACCCAGGAGCTTATCAAAGCCTGGGGCCTCCCCTAGACGAAAGTCATCCATTTCAATTGATGCCAGATGGGGTTCAGAGCGTTTATGATGTAGAGATATGAGCTTGGTCTTAGATGCATTAAAGGTAACCAGCCACCTCTTTCCCCACTGTACCACGCGCTCAAGATTAGAGGAGAGAGAATCAGAGAGAACATCATCATTTAGGGCCTTTGATGTGTTGCCATAGATGGTCGTGTCATCAGCATAGATGTCAACGAAAGATTTTAGTATGTGTTTTGGGAGATCATTGATGTAGATCAGGAAGACAGTTGGGTCCAGTATGGACGCCTGAGGGACTCCAGCATTAATACTGTGGGCCTCTGATTTCTGCCCATCAACTACTACTCTTATGAGCCTATCTGAGATAAATGACTTAATGATCGAGAAAACATTCCCAATTATACCGTAGCTGGAAATCTTGTGCAGTAGGCCTTTATGCCAAGCCTTATCGAAGGCCTTTGATATGTCGAGAGCAATTGCCCTAGAAATGAAGCCTTTGTCGAGAGATTCGTTAATCCTATGAGATATAGCCGTTAGCACATCTCCTGTATATCTCGCAGAGCGGAAACCATATTGCATGTCGCTAAGAAGGTTGTTTCTGCTGAGGTGGTTGACTACTTCTCTATTTATTGTGGATTCCAGCAACTTACTCATGACACACAAGAGACTTATTGGTCTGTACTGAGAGGGGAATGACTTATCACCTTAATTCTTAAATACAGGGCATACTGATGAGGTTTTCCCGGGTGTTAGGAAGCACTTCCCCTTAAGGCAACGCTTAAACAGTTTGGTAAATATGAGGGCAAGTTCTGGTTGTAAGTTTTTTAACACTATAATTGGAATACCGTCGGGAGCAGTTGCTTTACTGGAGTCAAGGTTCTTGATTAGCTTGGCGACCTCACGCACAGATATTTGCATGTTTCATAGTCTGTTGTCTGTTATAGGAGGGAATATGGGGAGTTGATGGCCTTCGTCATACAGGGTAGAATTTGCCGCAAAGTTTTTGGCAAATATTTTGGCCTTTTCGGATGCTGTCGAGATGACCTCTGGTCCATTAATAATGGTTGGGATAGAACGCATGTTTCTGTTCAGGATCCTATTTGCTATTTGCCAGAACTGGTGGGAACCAAGCCGCTGCTCAGCTACTTTGGATTTAACGGATTTAGCATATAGTTCTCTTGCATTTTTATTACTCTTTTACAGTGGTTGCTGGCAGTCCTGAAAGCAGTTTTAGTTTCAGTGCATCTATTACGTTGGTAGCTACGGAAAAAGTAATTTCTGTGTGCGATGGCAGCAGCACATTCAGGGGAGAACTATGGTTGGCTGTTAGGTTTTTGTTGGAATTTTTTGGATGGTATGAATTGGTCTATGCCTACAAGTAACCATTCGGTCAGGTCTGATACTATAGAGGGCACATCCTTTTTAAACATGGAATGGAGAGGTAGATCAGATATGAATGTACGGAAGCTATCCCAGTCAGCCATAGAGTATCGGTATACAGTACGGTGGAGAGGTACGTCTGTAGATTTATTATATTTCATTTTTATCCTAACTGATACGACGCAGTGGTCGGAGGATCCCAGAGGAGATAGAACGGAACATGAGCATAGCTCAGAGGAAGTGGATAGAAAAAGGTCTAGAAGGCTTGCGTACTGACCGGTAGTATCGGGCACACGGGTGGGCTCGTGAACAATCTGAGTGAGGTCATAGGCAATGGCAAAATCATGACAGAACCTCCCCTCATCATCAGTCTTATTTGAGTGGGTCAGCCATTCCACATTATGGACATTGAAGTCACCGCAAATGTAAATGTTAGCCGAGGGATGAGCAGACAGCATGTGGTCAATTTTTTCTGATATACTCTTAAAGACAGTAACTCCGCTGTTGTAGGGGCGATAGTGGGCAAATATAAATGCGGTGGTGTAAGCAAGTGAAACCCGGAAGCACATATAAGGTAGATTAGGGTCTTCTCTTGAGATATCCCTGCCACATCGGAAGCCATCTTTAATGTAGGCAAATATTCCATGCCCGTGACGATCTTGGGGGTCAGATTTAGATGTTGTTAGAGTATCCTTTAATTTTGAACTCATCTAGGGAGGTGGCCGGCCCTATTCCAGTTTCGCTTAGAAAGAATATGTCGGATTTCGTCCCTGTAATTGGTTTTCAACCTCTGGAAGGTTAGAACGTAGACCCCTGATGTTGGATAAGGAGACTTGGTAGTAGGGAGTTGTATAGACGCGTTGCTTGTCACATCGTAGAATGTAGAACTGGATAAAAATAATAAGAATTTAAAAATCGAGGCATAGCCATTAGATTGCGCCGTGGCCCATATGGTTAGGTCGTCAGTATTGCACACTTCATGAGTGCGACGACCTGGTTTCGCGCCTATGTTGGAGCACGTCACTGATGAGATGCAGTACATCGAACCCCACTTTGGGTCTGGCGTTGTCCGTTGTCGATGCAATTGCTCGATTCTATCTATTCTGGGGTCTAGCTTTATCGTAAAAGGTGTATGTGAACGGGTATTTATATATATATATATATATATAATATAACTACTTAATTTACTCACATAAAATTAATATACGAAAGTATAAATTCATGCGTAAACTTTAAGTATTTAATTCAAAAGTGCTCAATACGAAGGTAGAGCTAGTTAGTAAGTTATAAAATATAAATGGCGATTAAGCTACACTGAATATTCCGCGTTTTATCCACTCTGTGACTCTTCATGCTTATGCGCCTAAGCCTGAAGAGTCCTAGAGTGGATGAAACGCGGGATATTCAGTGTAGCTTAATCGCCATATATATTTTATAACACTATCTATCTATCTATCTATCTATCTATATATATATATATATATATATATATATATATATATATATATATTTCTCTGTGCGTGTAATTAGGGGATGGGAAATCATAAGAACACAAGTGAATGAACAAATTTAAGTGCAACTTCCTATGTCATACTAAGTGGCCTGAGCGATTTTAACAACAATGTGGATGCCAATTTCCGTTTTTATGATTATATTATCTAAAATAATTCTCAGAAACCTTTTCCATCCAGTAAGCGACAATGATACCGTGAATCGCAAAGATTAAAATAATCCGGAGTAAATGCAAATCTTGCAAAATAGGTAAGTGTAAATAAAGATAATCGGTGTTGGTGAATTTAAAAGATGTTAGCGTTGCGTAAGAACGGATATTTTTTCGAAGAATGTCAAATATGATTTAATGGCTTGCCCCGAACGATGTTGATTATATACATCATCATGGGTCGCATCTTCTTCCTAGTGTGGATTGCGAAACCACGTGACGTATTTTTCGCCATTCCTTCAGATCCAGCGGAAATTGGTTGATGGACGCTCAACTGTCGACAAATACGTTTTCTCTCAAATTTCTTCTTGCCACTTTTACATTCTAACATAGCCTCAACCCCTAACTTTGACAGGACAGTTGTTGATCGTTTGACATGGCCGAAAAATTTAAGGATTTTACTTTTGACTTTATCAAATAGCGGGGGTAAGGAAGTAGTTTGACGGAGGTTGGTTGTTTTCGATCAGGCATTCTTCCGTAATGAAACGTATTACGCGATTTTGAAACACTCCAATGCGATTGGCTAATTGTTTAGTCCATGTGATTCTATCAAGGTCTATATAAAACTATTTTATACATAGATGGGCACATAATATGTCAGAGGTTAATTATTTTTATTCTGATGCAGTTCGCTCCAACAAGGCATGGCTCCATATAATGTAAGGAGTTGCAGAGAACCAAGGATGATTAATATAAAGAGAATGCGTACCTAATTATGTAACTAATAAAAACAAACCCATATGTAGGAGGAAAACAGTCAGTACAAAGAGATATCAATAAGACGACGGTTTTTTTAGAAACAATCAACGTGAACAGAAAACAGGATTATAACGAGGCACATCAACAGCAAATTAACGAAGACTAACGAGTTAAATAATCTGGAACAAATAAAGCAGAAGATAATCAAACAGTTCTTAAGAACACGAGCAATAAATAGCAGAGTGAGATTATTAGCATCTGTATGAAAGAGACTGAAAAACAAAGAAAGAGGAACAAACAAATTATTGAACAAATAGAACAATTGATCAATTTATTTTATTGCGGACTATTATCCTCATCTTTCTTAGTTGTTTCGTCACGATGTTTCAGCCAACTATTCCTCTGGCCTTCGTCAGGTGGTAACCGCGACAGGATAGGAACGTAGTGAGACGACAACAACTATGGATGACAGTAATTGCTGAGAATGCAGTTAGGAGATTCGGATTTCCTATCTCGTCGCAGTTACCGCCTGACGAAGACCAGAAGAATAGTTGACCGAAACTTCGTGAAATGACAACTTAAGAAGATGAGGATAATAGTCCGCAATAAATAAATTAATAAAAGTACTCATCTCAATAATGTATTCCAATTAAATAATAAATAGGGCACTTGTTATATAGGGGGAACAGAAGAGAAATTGTATGTTATTTCTCTATATATCTATCTATCTATCTATGTTTGTATCTATCTATCTATTTAGCTATCTATATATCTATCTATCGATCTATCTGTCTATCTAATTGGGAGTAAATAAAAATGAGATGTGAAACTGTGTTTTGATAAAAGTTGTCAAAACATGGCCAAGTTACACCGGAAGAGATTGACCAGCATCGGAAGTACGTGTCTTTCTGACACTAGTTCTGGTTAGCTGAGAAAATAGATGAGTTGGAAAGACGATGTCAAACAGAGCAGATGGTTTAACAGGTCGTCACCCTTACCCGGAAGGGAGCTGACGTGTCTAATAATGGAGACTACTAGACTTGAACACTCAAACAAAGATCGTCGATCGCTCTTCTGCTAGACGTAATGCTCAGAAGCGAATAAAGAAATATTAAAACCAAACTATCGTTTTGAGTATCTCATATACGTCTTCTTTATCAAGAGAATACACTCCCCCATGATGAATCGAGGAACTCCTCCTCCAAAAGGAAGCAGCAGAACCTGGTATATCATTGTTATGCATTATATGTCCACACACACACACACACACACACTAAAAAAGACACTACTAACGATCACAGCAGGGTAAAAAAGTTAAAGAAAAGAGTTAATTACACACTAAGAAAATGTTAAGAACACACCTAGATGACCATGGAACGTGAATAGACTACAACACGATACCTTAGGGTTCAGATTGTGAAGAAGCCACTACAGACATTTAGTAACACGACATACAATAACACGACGTATACATGAACACTGCCCCACAACGTAATATACTTAAATGCGATAGAGGCTAAGATTTAATATAATTCTCAGGACTTTGTTATACAATATATATATATATATATATATATATATATATATATATATATATATAAATATTAAGTTTACTAAAAGTTCTTACGGAATTTTTTAATTTGGATTTTAAACGATGTATTTTCAAATAATATTTCGTTATAATACCTTAATTTAATAAATCATTTTGAAGTACGTTTTCCGCTCTTTCTAGCCGTTTGAATTACAAACTTTTTAAAACAATTGTGTATTTTCTCAGAAGGCTGACTACAAAATAGGAAAAAGCAAATTCGCATAATTTTCTAATTTCAATTAAGGCTAGGCTGAAAAGCTACTGAAACAGTTCGTGATATCAACGAAGCGTTTGGCCCAGGAACCATTACTGAACGCTCAGCACAAGGGTGGTTTAAGAAATTTTGTGGCGGCGGTAAGAACTTTGAAGATGGTGAGCGCAGTGGTCGACCATTGGATGTAGACAACGATTAATTAAGAGCCTTAGTCTAGGCCAATCCACGCACAAATGCTGGAGAACTTGCTACTGAATTAAACGTAACGTATACGAAAATTTCCAACTACTTGAGAAAGATTGAAAAGATAAAAAACTGATGAAATATCTCTCATGAACTCAACAACAACCAAAAGAAACGCCGTTATGAAGTCTCATCTTCGTTTTACTCTTTTACGCAATAAGAACGATCCATTTCTCGACTGGTTTGTAACTTGCGATGAAAAGTGGATTTTTTACGCCAACCGTGATCATACCTCTGACAAGATATCAGACGTTATTTTGAACGCCCCCCCACGCTTCACACATAATCATGAACAGTGTTCACATGTCTAACGAGATCGCGGACGTTATTTTCGTCTCTTACGTAATCTTATTAAAGTTTTTATTTTTTCTTACCGATTACGTCATTTCGCGTGCATTTAAATATAGCCGTCTGTGCTTTGTTGCAAATGCAGCATTGTGTTTTTTAGGCAATCTGTATATTAATACGATAGCGTGTGTGTTCTTTTGTGTGTAACGCTTACATCCGGGTCGTTTAATTGTTATGTCCTTCCATTTCTTGTAATACCAATTACAATTGTAATACTTGTTTTACCAAGAATACTTCATAAGTTTTGATTTCTGTTTCGACTATAGCTGATCATTAAATCATATATATTTTTATAAATACTTTATCAAGAATCGTTCATAATTTTTGGTTTCGGTTTCTATTATGGTTATACATATATATATATATATATATATATATATATATATATATATATATATATATATATATAGAGAGAGAGAGAGAGAGAGAGAGAGAGAGAGAGAGAGAGACTTCTTTGTAATATACTGAGCTTTACTGGGTTCGTATAATTCAGTAAATTATCATATACCAATAAGCTTTAAGCCAGAGAGATGACTTAAAAAGTAAGCTACAAAATTATCATATTTCACAATTGAGCATTGATATACTATATTTACAAAACCAAAACTTCAAGAAAGGAATTGATAGCAACAGAAAGTGTATTTCATTGTAAGTTACAATCGTTTCCATACCAGTTTGACAATTTCAAGCATTATGGCGTTTGAAAATTTTAATATTAATATCATATATTTATATTTGAATGGGCTTTTCACGGAGGATGCCTCCAGGGTAAATGTTTTTTCACGTGCTTCATTTCAGTTCAGGGAATTTTCTTTAAACAATGTTCTATTGTCAAGAGTCTTTATTATTCAAGAAGTCTGATGAAATGCTGGTTATGTGAAAATTTTTAAACGCGATAATAATTGAAATTGTCAAACTGGTATGGAAACAATTGTAACTTAAAATGAAATACACTTTCTGTTGCTATCAATTCCTTTCATGAAGTCTTGGTTTTGTTAATACAGTATAAATATATAACAGTTAACGGTGGCCGAATGGATACGGTCTTTGCTAATCATGCTAGACATGACTTGTGTCGCCGGGTTCGAATCTACTGACTGGTATTAACTGTAACACCCTGCAGTGAAGATTCCCGAAAGGAGGAAACAGTAGTGTCTGTAGGTACTTAATTATTATAGTAAATGATTATATATATATATATATATATATATATATATATATATACTAGTGGTTTATACTTTCGCACTCGTCAGTGCAGAAAACGACACTTCCTACTAGTCGAAGGATTCGAACTCACCAACAATGTCACGTTTGACTCCATCCGCTAAGATTTTAGCTTCAACTAATAGATAACCTGCAACAATAAAAAACGGTTTTCACAAAACAGAAATAGAATCATGTCGTATTGTCTAGGGCACAATTTGATTGCTCCACCCTGTAATAATTCTCCGCATCTAAGATTGCTCTAATTTCTATATCGATTTCTTTAAATCGCGAATTAGTTTTGGTTACTTGAAGCTTTAATCTATTTCGATTTTAAATCATCTTTTGTGTCAATTGAAAAATGATTAGTTCCTTTCATCTCCTTACCCCATTCTTGACTATTCACACACGCTTTCCACCATCATCTCAGCTATACGCGTTTCAGTACGTGCTAATTGTATTTTGCGATAGCATGTACCTCTCCCGAAATAGATTAAGAAGTGATTAAAAACAGAGGATAAACTATAAAAAGTGAGGAATTATTTGAACGGATATGAAGAATGGCTAGAAGAGAGCAAAAGTGGGACATGTGGCTCACCAAGGTACACAAAAGCGATCCGAAATAACATTGTCAATCAGTCAGGTTTCAATCCCGGTTTGAAGTAGTCTCGTAAGGGTTGTGATACAAGAAAACAATCTGTCTCAGGATGACAAACTATACATATATATATACAAGCAGTCCTCCCGGCGTTTCCTGGTCGTAAAATACGCATACATATTAGATTTTAATTAATAAAAACTTCTTAATTATTATAAACAGTAATACCATAGGTATTAAACGTAACTTTTAATTCTTAAAAAAACAAAATGAAAAAATAAAACAAACTGAGGCGTGTGCATGCGAATATTATTTATTTTTTTAAAGTTCATTTCTTTTCAGTAAAAAATGAATATTTGAGTTTAGATCGAAACCAAAACCTAAAGACACTGTCACGTACGATAACCATTAGACTAGCTTAACATGATCTTTAAATAATCTTTGCAAAGCAACTTTTACTTAACAGACGGAAGCTGTCAGGTTTCTACAATTGCTCATGCGCGGTCATGAAAGGGTTGAAAATAGATAAAAATCCAATGACACCCCACATACCAATTTTTCAATTTTGGCCCCTTAGCAGCCCCTTTTTCTGGATGGAAACGAGTTAAAAAGTTTTCACATGTCTGAATACTCTATATATCAAATTTCAAGTGTGTAGATTAAAAATCATCTCTTTACACACACACATTCTCACTTTTATAGATATAATAGAACAGCTATATATGCATGTAGTTTTTGTGCCATTTCTGTAGGAAATCTTAATGAGCAGTTAAGTCAAAATTTTATTTAAAGAAAAAACAATTAAAAACACTTATTTATGAATTTATTTCAACCCTAGAGATTATAGATTATCTTCAGATGGACAGGCTGTCTGACGACTGTAGCAAAATCCTTAGATATAACCTCCGCTCAGCTTGCCTATCTGAAGATGTTAAGGTTGAAATACATTTATAATGAGATACAACTCAATGTTCGTATTTCTTCTTTCTAACTTTAAGGTTTTTATGTTTTTAAAGATATGTCAGATGTTTGCTGTCATATGAGATAATGTTTTATTTAATCTACAATTCTAAACGTCCATTTTAATCATTTTTTTTCTTTTTCACATATTTACAATTGACTAAAAGTCTTCCAGTGGCGTCAGTAATAAATTTTCTTTTTTTTCTTTTTTCGTCAAAATTTAATGTCGCATGCTTATTCAGATCTTCTAACTTTATTCTGCTTTTGCATCCATTTCCGCCCTTTTGTCGCGTTTTTATTGGATTACTTTGAGTTTTATATTTCGAATTCTCCTTTTTTTGTTTTGTGTCTTTCAAACTCAGCTTTGTGTTCATTTAACTAAACACCCTTCACTCATTCAAATCTGCATATTTTACTTTTCCCCGCCAATCTCTGCACGCCATGGTTTAAAACGTGATTCCTGGAATAGCACCGCGTTTTCTATAGTCATTAATTTCCGGTGCTAACACGATCCTTCCGAACTTGTCTCCTAATTTCAGAACAGTAGGATTATTTTGTTTGATTTTTTTTTCTAGAAATGAGCCGTTATTTAATTATTAATGACTAGCATTGGTGCCCGGCGTTGCCCGGGTGTTTGGAGGTGTATGCTGAGCAAAAAAAAAAAAAAACAAAAAAAACGGTCAATTTTTTTTTAAATTTGACCTCTATTATGACTCCTTAAAATTTATTGTTTTGGACTTAAATCAAGTTATTAAGTTAGATCCATGTCCAAGTAACCTATAGCTTAAATTCCAAATGTAAGACCAAAAATTGTCGGAGGAGTTTGGTAGATTTTTCAAGGGTCAAACGGTTGAACTTTGGCCCCTTAACAGCCAAATCTCTGGCCGAAAAAAAAAACCATAGATTTTCCTAAATCTCAGTGCCCTGTATATCAAATTTCGAGACTGTAAACAAAAAATTGACAGAGTTATTGCGTAGAAAAATGTACACAGATAGACATACACACATACACACATACACACATACACACAAACATGTTCACTTATATAGATATATAGATTATAGAAGGAGGTGGCCAAGTTAAAATCTATTTGATTTTATAGCAGTACTTTTTCTCTAAAAAACCTTCATTTGATCTAAGTATTGTAGAATTATTACTCCTTAATTGTATTTACTGTTAGGAAAGATTTCCCTATTATGTTTTGGTATATTTTCCTCTCAATATTTCCCCTTTTCAAAGTATAGCGTCGCTTTCTCACTGCCTTTTCTCACATTCGCCCATTTCTTTCTTTCTCTCTCTCACTCTCTCTCTCTCTCTCTTTTCTATGCATATATATATATATATATATATATATATATATATATATATATATATATATATATATATATATATATATATATATATATATATATATATATACATATATATATTATTTTGCGGACTATTATTATCATCTTCATAGTTGTTGTTGTGTCATCATGTGTCGAACAACTCATCCTCTGGTTTTCTTCAGGTGATTAACCGCTGTGGGATAGCAACGCTGTGTCTCGTAACTGTATCCTCAGTAATTACTGCCTTCCATAGTTGCCATCTTAGCACGTTTATTTTTTGGGCAAAACGTGGTGAGAGAATAAATATGGAAAGCAGAATTTACTGACGTTTTCTTACAGTGATGAATCTTAAAATATCTTTTTAGTTCCATTTTCATATATACTTTCATAATTTACTGCGTAACTCTTCTCCCGCATTAAGTACGGTTAGATGTAAATACTGAAAGTTGGTGCATAAAACATTACATTCTGTATCACACTTCATGTAGATAAATGAAGTTATTAAACACACACACACACACACACTCACACACACACACACACACACACACACACACACACATATATATATATATATATATATATATATTCATTACTTTTTTAAATCGTATTTTCCTCGATTAAGCTCTGTTGAGCGAGGAAAGAAACCAGGTTAGATAACCTTTATTTTAATTTTTTATTTTTTAAATCATTATGTTGATTGGTCTGTATTCAGCAATTATTAAATTCTGTACCCCCCAGAAAAATGTTCACACATATATATATATATATATATATATATATATATATATATATATATATATATATATATATATATATACACACGAGGGGCGTGCAATAAGTAATGTCTCTGACCTTCTTCTCATAGTGGTAGAGCAACGAAACTTTGCACAGTTATTAGTCTTTCTCTACATAAGAACAATCCAGTGTTATGCATTTCTCTCATCGTTTGATGCAGCTCTGGAGACCGTTTTTGTAGAAAACCCCAGGTTGGTCCTCCAACCACGACGTGACTTCAGAAATCAAGGCTGCATCGTCTGGGAAGCGTTTTCCTTTCAAAAACAACTTCATGGCTGGGAAGAGATGAAAGTCAGAGAGTGCAAGATCAGGAGAGTAGGGAGGATGGGGGAGGATTTAATAACCACACGCCCGTGCTTCTGATCTGGCGACATGTGAGTTGTGTACCGGAGTTTTATCCTGCAGGAGGAGGGTACCTTTTTTTATTTCTCCCCGCCTCTTGATTTTGATAGATTCACTTAATTTCCTCAAAAGTGAAGCATAATAGGCTCCTGTAATTGTGGTACCCTTTGCTAGGAAATCTGTCATCACTATTCCGTCCTGGTCTCAGAAGACTGTGAGCATGACCTTGCCAGCGGAGGGCTGCACCCTTGCCTTCTTTGGTGGTGGTGAATCCAAGTGCTTCCACTGCATTAACTCGGCTTAAGACTCTGGATCATAGTGATGAACCCATGTTTTATCCTGTGTAATCAGTCTTTTGAAAAACTTTGACTCATCTTCTTGGCACATCTCCAAATTCATCCTCGAGCACTCGACACGTTCTCGCTTCTGGACTGTTATGAGCAGCCTGAGAATCCATCTTGCAGACACTTTATGCATATGCAAATGGTCATGAATGACAGTTTTCACACACCCTGTACTAATCTAGACATCTTGGGATATTTGGCGAATAGTAATACGCCGAACTTCCAAAATGGCAGCCTCAACTTGACAGACAGATGCCTCATCAATAGCAGAAGAGGGGCGACCAGGTCTGGGAGCTGTTTCCACAGCTTTCCGGCCATGTTTGAATTCACGATGCCAGCGTTTTACAAGGTCATATGATGGGGCATTATCACCATAAGTTTCTTTCATTTCATCAAAAGTCCCCTGTGATGTGTGTCTTTGCAAATACAAAAACCGGATCACTGCTCGACATTCAACAGCCTCCATTTCACACCTGACTCAGTTCAAACACCTGTAAAACAGAAAAACAACAATTAGTTCAGAGCTGTAATTTGCCACATAACCTGTATAGATATAAATCATTTCACATGCAAGAATACATGTGTTAGGGCAACGCCGGGCAACGCCGCGTAGAAAGCATTTATTCAGTTATAAAATTTATTTATCCATCTATATATATATATATATATATATATATATATATATATATATATAATTACCTATCTATCTAGCTGAGTAAATAACAGAAAAGTATAAGTTGAGCGAGCATGCAGGTGCAGAAAGGGTTAAAGGGCCATTTTGTAAAATGTATCAAACTGGATGACCAATAAGTTACACCGGAAGTGTCCGAAAGTGGACCGGATGTGACGTGTCAGAGATTCCGGTTTGAATAAGCTGAGTTGGTGTTGAGAAACGTCACAAATCTGAGATCATCGATTTCACTCCATGCTGCGGATAAATAAAGCATCTTCATAAATCAGTGAAAATAAATAATTATTTCTTTTACAGTTCAAAACAATTAAGGACGCGCTGCCATTGTGATTTCTGTTATTAAATCATATGCTTGTAATTATTTCCATGTTGTTTTTACACTTCGTCGAATCAGCTGACTCGGATCAATTGTTTTTTTTTCTCTCTTTTATTATATTTTATTTTATTATTGTTATTCTCTTTTCCAGTTCATACATTTTTTTATTGCGTTTACAATTTTCGCTTAAAATATCATTTACTCATGTACTAAGATTAGTGTCTATTAAAGATTTTTATGTGATTAAAAACCAACTAAAGATTTTTATGTGATTAAAAACCAACTAAAGATTTTTATGTGATTAAAAACCAACTAAAGATGTTCAAGTGAATGCAAGACCGCTGCTGTTGTTAGAGATAAGTAAATCTAGCAATAGTCTCTCCCCTTAGACAGGACTCAAGAATAATCTGTAATTCAGTAGGTTCCGACCTATCAACCAAGCTCAAACCCCTATCTCATCACCTCAATGTTACATCCCTGTTTTGTTTTACAAGTACTTTAATGGAACGTGATTTAACGCACTCATAGAACTGTTATCTACTTAACGTACTTACTGTCAACTAACCCAGTATACTGCAAACCTTTATCTATCCACTGTGAAAGCGTATTGAACCCAAGCGTAATAGAGAAATGTAGTTGTCCAAGACGAAATTACTGGCAGCAAAAAATTTTGTAATAGAAGTGTTTCTAGTTGTAAAATTTAGTCAGAATAAGTATCGTGTAGTGGTGCTTTTGTGTACAAATGGAAAACTATCACTATAGAATTCAAAAGTATTCCGACATCTGATTTCTTCGTGCGTATCATATAGGAATATAAGTATCGTCAAAAGCGTTTTTGTTATGCCTTATTAAAATGCTGAAAATATTGTAACAAGTTCACTAGATGCCATAGAGTCGATACTCTAATAGTTTATTTCATCTGACTGCTATGAAATTTCTCTATTTCATGTTTCTCTAAGTGTACTAACACGCAAAGGTTTTAAATGTAATATAAAAAGACATCTTACTGCTCACTTCCTTACTTAATACCCTGTACACATGGTTCCAAATGGTAGACTTTTACATTCATGTAGCAATATGCCTTGTCTGGCATGTATGTGTCAAATATTTCTGCTTTATGGTACGTAGAAACTTTTTTATTTAGTTTGTTTTGTCGTTGGCACCTTGCAAGCGACTCTATAATGATTTCACCAACACTTTATCTTTTTTTGCACAGTTAGCAAAGGAGAATTTGGGACGTTTTTTCATTTATTTTTTGTTAGGACAAAAGATTGTCCCTTTTGATTCTCCTCACATGAGAAATTGACCTTTTGTCTAAATTGACCCTCTTGGAGAGGAATATTAATAGAGACATGGATATTTTAAAACTAGATCGCATTTATTTTGTTAGGTAAGGAATAGTACTGTGAATTATTTATCACCCTCCCACAGCGGGAAGATGTGATACACGGGTCGGAAAGTTAGATTAAAGCGTCACTGTTCTAGAAAAAGAGCACTGACAGCATTCCCTAGTGAATTTGCTTCGGGCGATTAACAATAAACTAGTATATTCTGTAAGATAGAAAGTAAAGCTTGGAAGGGAATCTCTTTAACAGCATCAGTATTATACTACAATCAACCGGGAAAAGCAATTTTAAGAATGGCATAGACTCTGGTTGGGCTGTGAGTTTCTTGGAAGCCCTCATAGGCTTTACTGTTTAGATAGTTATTTTATTGTTAATCACCCAAGATTCAATTAAGCATTAAGAATTTTTTAAAGTTCAATTTAACATTATATAATCAATTATTAATGCTACAATATTTTAAGTTATAAATTTATTATAGTTTTACTAGAATATCTTGTCGTTTTCTTTTCCAGTTTTTAAAAACAATTCTTTTTACTTTTTAAAATTTTATCTGAACCATATTACTTTTCATGCTCGCATTTTTCTATGTAATCCATGATTTTTCCAGGTTTTGCTTTGTCAACAATCCATAAAAACATTATTACCAACTTCTTAAATTGACTAAATAAAAAAATCAAGTAAAAGACGTAATTAAGTAAATAAATAGTCAGTTTGGGGCGGGGGGGTAATGTGAAAAGTCGGTTAGGGATTGATCGCAGCGATAATCAGCGACAGTACAGCTTAGCGACCAATCTGGAGAGCGGTGAATTATTTGCGACAGTAGTAGGTGAGTTGCTATAATCGTGACGACAGGCAGAAAAACGCGGACGAGCAACGAATGAAAACATTGCAAGGAGGATAAAATATAATAGACAATATATATATATATATATATATATGTGTGTGTGTGTGTGTCAAAGCATTGTAAAACTGACGACTCACTCAGCAGCCGATAGCGTAATGGTTAGGAGCTTTGACTGTCGAACAGGCGGTCGGGTTTCGATCCTGGCTTCTTGAGGTAGTTGCCCTGTCTAGCCGCACTGATGAGCTGTGAAACAGCGAAAAAGTACTGTGGTTGGACGACTATATATATATATATATATATATATATATATATATATATATATATATATATATATACATATATATATATATATTTGTCTTCGAGAATTGGGTATCCCTATTTTTTCCTACGTAAGCATTTTGGTATAAACCCGGGAAGCTTTCTTTTTTATATCCTGTTACGTCATCATCTCCGCTGTTCCAGGCTGATTTTAGGTAGCATAACAGCTTTGGTTGCTATGGTAACCAACAGCCAATCAAAGAAAACCGTCTCTGTGCTCTTTACAGATTCTGAGAACTTTTGAACACCAGCAATTTTATTATAACTTTTGTTTTACAGAAGGAAATGTGTAATTTTGAAAAATATATATAGCTGAGAAGTTGAGCTATGAATTTAAAAAAATATTGTAAATTTGGTCGCAAAATGAGTGAGTGTTGAAGCTTTAAAGCAGTTCTAAATAAGTAAAAACTAACACATAACCATATATTCAAACACGGCATGATTTATACTATAGTACATTTAAGATACGTATGTATGTCACGGTTTGCCGATTATAAATTATTCGATCGGGACATCCTATTTATTAAAATGGAGGATATAAGGCGACAATATACCAATGACGTTTGATTAGTAAACAGATACAACAATTTAATGTTCGCAACATTCTACCATTCCCCATTCCAATAAATAGGATCTCCCGATCACCGAAGACACGTTTTTAAAATAAATTATAAATGGTGTCGCTTTTGGGCCGTACGTGAAACTAAAATATACTAGGATCCAAGGCTACTATCCGTTCTGTCTAAAGATGTTATAATGATATCGTGGGCTTTTGTTCGCGTAGAGCATTCATAAAATGGAAACGCATATAGACTCCCATAAGAATATTAGAAATAAACAGTAATAACCAGATATATCTTATTGCAATATTTTGGATGCGTGGTATGATCCCCAACATTTTAGAACCAGAATTAACTAAAAGCCCCGTAGTAATTAATTGTGATAATCAAGCCAGTATAATCTTAGCACAGAACACGATAATCAACCAAAGATCCAAGCATTTCGATATAAAATACCATTTCATAAAAAAACAAGGTGAAAAAGGAATCCATTATTTTGAATTACATATCATCAGAACAAAATACCGCTGATGTATTCATGAAACCCGCAACAAGAATAAAGTTAAAGCGTTTTTTTTTCTCAAAACTTGTTGGGGGATTCGACTGAATAATTTGTTTTTCACGGCCCTGTATGTATATAAATTTCTATATATCAACAAAAAAAGTAGTCATGGACAAGACGTTAAACTGTATCCATTTTATTTGTATTAAACCTACTAATGCGTAACTAATACTTTTGCTGAAAAAAAAACTCTTTGTAATTTTCCTTTTCGACAAAATATTTTTTGCATGCTTATTTTAAGGCGCGCAGAAATTACAATTGACTTTTATTTTTTTTGTGTGCACATTAGTTTTCTTTCTTATTTTTCACAAATGTCCTATTGTTTTTTTTTTGCATTGTTTTCATTAACAAAAAAAAACTCTTTAAACGGGTACATATTGCATGTATATTTATTTATATGTATGCGTTTTTCTTTTCTTTTGTTTTTTTTTTTACAAAACTGCATAATGAAATTTAAGAAATGCCTTCTCTTTCACATACCCACCCCTTTTTAAGGTTAAATTACTTTCCATTTATTTTATTTCTCTTTTCTGTACACATATATCTGTTTTGACATTTGAACACAATTAAAAATGGCGTCTTTTTACATGCTAAAATTCTAAGATCCAAATGATTTCCAATTTTTGTTATGCATAATAGAATATAAAAAATGTATATTTATTTTTGAGCAGAACGAACACAAGGGACTACCTCATTATAGAAAATAGGGAAGAGGTTGCAATATTTTGGATGTGTAATGGGGTATGATCCTACACAGCCGGACAATTCTATTTATAAACGATGCTGCTAGGAACTGACGAATCGAATTAATTCAAGTTCTGCTACCAACCAATCAGAAACCAGAATTGCTCCATAAATATTAAACCTTTTCTGTAGCAATTTCACATGTTTTTACAGTCTCGACACGGTAAGAATATTTTGCTCTGTGGAACTGTCTACTGCAAACCTATGAAGACTTTCCTCGTCTATTTGTCTGTTCGGTGGTCGAATTTAAGGTTGACGTGTATGTTAATCGGTCTGTCACAATAAAAATGGGAATAATATTTTTGAAAGCGTCGGTTGACTATCAGAGACGATCTTCGTCCATTTGTTTGTCCGTCTGTGGAAATTAAATTCAAATAGCGTGTTCCTCGGTCTGTCACAATAACATTTGAATTAATATTTTTAGAAACGGCCGTGGTCTACCGGCGACTCTATTCCTCCATGTTATTCCGCCGGTCGTCGTTTTGTAATCGCACATGCATCGTTCAGTCGCATTATTTGTGTTCACTTATAAGTTAGAGGCTGTCTTCGTCAACTTCTTTATCTGTTATTAACATTTGACAATAACACTTTCATAAATGAACGTTTCTTAATAGTATCCATTTCACTTAATGTTCATTTCTTTCTACGGATCAGTTCAACCATAAACGACGCTAATTATATCCAACTATTCTTATTCGAAACGAATATTAAATCATATGCATAAATAAATAATTCAACTAAAGTACACTAGATCCCCGCAGACAAAACAACGGTATTTAAGCGCCACCTCCCCAAAATGAAGCACTAATTTTAATTAGATTTTCTTTAATAAACTAAACAAGAAAGTCATAATCAAACCACTTGAAAACAACCAAAAATGCAAGCGAATGCGTTTTGATATTTAATGGATACATCCTGTAAGAGTAACTACACGTATAAGTGTGAGGCAAGGGTTGCGCAACCACTAACCACAACGCTCCTGAATCGGTACTGCTTTACTCCAGTGGCAAGGAGAAGTGCTAAATAACTCGAAACAATGCCGAGATTAGCGGAGAGCATATACAGCACTTGAAAATCCTAAATGATCATCCATTTTAGTACTGACCCGGCTAAACGTTGCTTA
>NC_136510.1:83067658-83132658 GCF_053919585.1 Euprymna scolopes
TCTCTCTCTCTCTCTCCCAGTGAATTGACGTTGAAACATTCGGTTTGATTTTCTTTCTTTCATGGAAAAGGCGAATAAAGAATTTTTTCTTTCTTTTTTTTATTTCTTTTTTTTTTGTATAAGCTGCAGGCATTTTTTTTTTCTCTTTTCTCGTTTCAAGTGGCCAGAATTACAGGTCTTCAGACTATTGGCTATGTTTTTCTATCAGGCTAAATATCTGGTCGGCTTCTCGTTCAATTCTGCTTTTGTCCCTTCTATTCTCGCTCCAATGGACTTTTTGTCAGAATTGCGGATGTTGAGTGAATCGCCTTTGTTATTCTATTAGACTGAATATCTAGTAGGCTTATTCTCCTGGTCTGATTCTTGCTGGGCTATCTTCTTTCCGCTTTCTCTCTAGTGTTCTCTACTTTCTGCCAAGTACTTCTATACTGTTTTTCTTCCCACCTAAAATCAGTCATGTGGCTCTTTTTTATATCAAAGTAAGTGGATGTAACTGTAAGATGCAATCAACTCCAATAGCCAATCAAAACTCGCCATCGATTCCCACATGTAACCAACCAAAATGACATCACTGATAAGTGCATGGAATCCAGTTCGAGCAAGCACATTAACAAAAGGATGGGGTAAATTATGTCCAGCACCAAAGTCTTCTGAACTGAAAGAATCGGAGAATACATCTGGTCTAGAAAAAATTCTTGAAACCAAACGGTTACCGAACAACCACGCTGTTCTTAAATCAGTTAATGCAAATGATGTTGAAATGTGGGTGCAACAAGATAAGGAAACTACTGATCAATATCCTGAAGGCAGTAATGGTGATGAAAATACCGACAGCTCTCATTCTCTTGACCCTAATGTAAATAACCAAGAACACTCTGATGAAGCAATATTATGGGATGATGCAGAAAAGTCTATGAAGACGGTTATAAAATTTCTAGAAAAAAGTCTATACTTTAATGACAACTGTGTTTTGCAAGCAATGTCACTCCGAAGAGATATAACCATAAAGAAGCTACAGAACCAAGAAATTGTAGCTTTTCGTGGTCGTTTACGGAATACAATGGCAGCGCCCGAGAGCTCAATCGGTGAAAATAGAAACTGCAATGAGATTTATTCAATGAATAACAAAAAAAAAACTGTATTTTACATAAATATATGATTTTCGTAGATGATAACTTAGGTAATAAATACCTAACAAGTAAGAGTAGATTTAATTTATTTTCAATGTTTTTGTTCCTGGTAATAATATTTAACAATTCTTAATTGCAATATATCGTAAACTCAACTTAATATATACTTGAAGTATCATATAGCAATGGATTTCATTTACTATTTCTTAATTCTTAGAAAATTTAAGTTAACTGCAGCACATTTTTTTATCACGAAACTTGAACAGCATCCTCTAATTAGAACGAAACGGATGATCAAATGATAGGAGTTATATTGTATATATATATATATATATATATATATATATATATATATATATTTGTATGTGTGTGTACGTGTTGTTTATTTGTTTTTATTTGCGACACTTTGGAATGAATTAATTTATTTATACAAAAGTGCATTTTTACCTAAATGCGAGTGTAGTATAATTATTTCCTTTTACCAATTTGGTACCCTGGAATGGGGTGCGACATATATAATTTTTAAAATATAATTATCCACTGACACGTGTTTCGTTGTCTACGACTTATCGAAGTGGCTGAATTTAGCGAGATTCGAAATCGGGAGCTCATGGTTAGAAGCCTAAATCTCTACCTTTGAGCTATCTCGCGCAACTGTATCGCGTTTTAAGTATATATATATATATATATATATATATATATATATATATATATATATATATATATATATATATATATATATATATATCTGTGTGTGTGTGTGTGTAATAGCTGTAATTAAAGTTTAAAATGCAAATTCAAGTATCATACTTCACATGTGCTTTTAAGAGAAACATTCATTTCGAACGCATCTCTGTCATATGAAAGAACTTAGTCTACATTTAATACGTCGAGCCTGTATGGTAATAAACTTCTCTAATGCACTTGTGATGTTAAGCTGCATGTGTGTATACTTTGGTTCAAATCACCTGTTCCTCCTTTCATTGAATTATTCAATTATGGATTATCGATACATATCGAAGACATTCTGATACAAAACTGGTCTATAGAAACTGTTAAGCCCATAAGCACCTTCGTGTATGATTTCATAAAAATCCTCTCAGACGTTTTTGAATACATTGAGAACGAATTCACAAACACATAGACGCACAATTCTTTTTATATAATAATGGAAATTAATATCGTCATGTATATATAAATATCACCAAGTCCATGTTGATATCGCCATGTATACATTGATATCAACATGCATATATCAATATCGTCATGTATATAGTAATATCGCCATATATATATATATATACAGTGATGATCATATTTATTGGCACGGTAAAATAAAAGTTAAATTTTGTCTAATAAATTCTAAAAAAGGGATTAAATTAAAGAAAATAACAAAGTATATTATGTATTTTTAACTGGCCTTTTCGAGGCAGCAATCGGATTTTAGAAAAAATAAATAACAAAGGAACAACAAACATAATTGCAAAAAACCCTTGTTCAAAATTATTGGCACGATTTATTAAATAATCAATTGTATAGCCTTTGGCCTTGATTACCTTCCTCAGTCGCTTTTCATAGTTTACAACCAAGTTGTTGCACTCTTCAGTAGTAATTTTAGCCCACTCTTCCTGACAATAATCCTCCAATTGAATAAGATTCTTAGGCTTCCTTTGCATTACCCTCAATTTTAATGTTCTCCATAAATTTTCAATTGGATTAAGGTCTGGGCTTTGTGATGGCCACTCCAAAACATTAATATGATTGTCCTCAAGCCATTTCTTAGTCAGTTTAGCCGAATGCTTTGGGTCATTATCTTGCATGAACCACCAACGACGACCAAGTGAGAGCTCTTTAGCAGAGTCTTTCAGGTTTTCATCCAATATTTTAACATAATCTTCCTTTTATATGCTACCTGTGACCTTAACAAGTCGCCCTGGTCCAGAGGCAGCAAAGGATCCCTAAAACATCAAACTGCCTCCATCGTGCTTCACTGTGGGTATGGTGTTCTTAGGCAGGAAAGCTTCGCCAGATTTTCTGTAAATATAAGACACTTTATTATGGCCAAATAACTCTAGTTTCGTTTCGTCAGTCCATAGAACACGTTTCCAGAATGCAACATCTTTATCAATATGACGTTTTGCAAAGGCTAGCCTTGCTTTCAGGTGCATAGGCTTCAATAAGGGAGTCTTTCTCGGACGACATGCTTTTAAACCAGCTCTCTTCAAAACTCTACCAACTGTATGTCGAGATACATTCACTCCAGAGGTGCTCTGTTCATCAACAATCTCCCCAACAGAGATCCTTGGGTTTTGTTTTACTTGTCGAACAATTTTCCGTTCATCTCTTGGGGAAAGAATCTTTTTTCTCCCTCTACCCTCTAAACTCATAACGTGGCCTTGCGATTTGAACTTGTTTATTATGGCTCTAACAGTGGATTTGGGAAGGTTTAGCTTCTTTGAAATCTTATCATAGCCCTCCCCATTGGTATGGCATGCTACAACAAGCTTCCTGACGTCTTCGCTGTGTTCCTTAGTTTTAACCATGGCGATTGAAAATTATAATTTAGTCACTTATAATAGTTTAAATAAATCGCTATCTAAAAATTATCTGAAAAAATTATTCACTGAATTAGCGTTAAACAAGCATAATATGGCTATAAAAAAGTTCAGAAAGCACGTAAACTGGAAATTGATTGATATTATACTGATACTAAAAGAAAAACAAAGCCGTGCCAATAATTTTGAACAAGGGTTTTTTGCAATTATGTTTGTTGTTCCTTTGTTATTTATTTTTTCTAAAATCCGATTGCTGCATCGGAAAGGCCAGTTAAAAATACATAATATACTTTGTTATTTTCTTTAATTTAATCCCTTTTTAGAATTTATTAGACAAAATTTAACTTTTATTTTACCGTGCCAATAAATATGATCATCACTGTATATATATATATATATATATATATATATATATATATATATATATATATATATATATTAATATCGTCATGTATGTTATTATCGCCATGTATATATTAATATCGCCATGTATATATTAATATCGTCATATATATATTAATACCCCCATGTATATCTTGATATCGCCATGTATATATTAATATCGCAAGTATATATTAATATCACCATTTATATATTAATATCGCCATGTATATATCATTAACGCTATGCATATATGGAGATCGTCATGTATATATATATATTGATATCGTCATTGTTATGTTGATATTCCCATGTATATATTAATATCGCCATGTATATATTAATATTGCATGTATATATTTATATCGCTATGTATATATATATATATATTAATATCGCCATGTATATGTTGATATCGCCATGTATACATTAATATCGTCATGTATATATAGATATCGCCATGTATATATTAATATCGCCACGTGTACTGGGCGATCCCCCCAAAAAGAGGACATTCAATTGTTTTTCTGAGCATTTTACAGTCAATGGAGAAAAAGGCCAAAGACCCTAGTGTTTTGATTTGATGTTTTTAATATAATAAAGTAGTTATGACCAAAGTTTAATTTCACTAAGAAATGGAGCCTAATTAGAGTTGGGCCCGTTCTATAGGTTACTCTGTATATTAATATCGACATGTATCTATTAATATTTCCATGTATATATTAATATCGCCATATATATATTGATATCGCCATGTATATATTAATATCGCCATATATATATGTTGATATCGCCATGTATATATTAATATCGCCATGTATATATGCAGATCGCCATGTTTATATTGTTATCGCCATGTATGTGTTGATATCGCCATGTACATATATTAATATCGCCATGTATATATTAATATCGTCATGTATATGTTTATATAACCATGTATTTATTAATATCGCCATATATATATATTGATATCGCCATGTATATATTAATATCGCCATATATATATTGATATCGCCATGTATATATTAATATCGCCATATATATATATATATATATGTTGATATCGCCATGTATATATTAATATCGCCATGTATATATGCATATCGCCATGTTTATATTGCTATCGCCATGCATGTGTTGATATCGCCATGTACATATATTAATATCGCCATGTATATATTAATATAATCATGCATATGTTGATATTCCCATGTATATATTAATATCGCCATGTATATATTGATATCGCCATGTATATGTTGATATCGCCATGTATATATTAACGTCGAGATGTATATATTACGCTGTAGAACGGAGAAAAAAGGCCTAAATAACACCAAATATAAAATAAACGGTTGAATATAAATTACAATATCATATATACAGGGTGACCTAAAGAAACACAATACATTCAATTGGTTTTCTGAGCATTTTACAGTCAAAGGAGAAAAAAAGGATAAAGGCCCTAGTGTTTTGATGTGATGTTTTGAATATAATAAACTAGTTATGACCAAACACTAAGAAACGGTCTAATTAGAGTTGGGGCGCGTTTTTTTTGGGTCACCCTGTATACTAATATCGCCATGTATTCTTTAATATCGCCATGTATATATTAATATCGTCATTGTGTATATTTAGGTAGCATTTTCTCATTTAGACAACTATTATTGAATAGCACGGAATTATTCTGTTTTACAATTTTCCTTTTTATCTTCTCCAATCTCCAAATAGTCCTTTTTGTGTTCTTCTCGAAATTGTATATGTTGGATCCATAATCGCGAGCGCTTTCGATAGAAGTACTTCTATGATCCTCAGGCATATTGTAGAAATAAATGTAGAAATTGTTTTTTAATTTACTTATATATACATTTTTCCTAGTCACGTGGTAATTTGTTACAAGTTAGGTGGACGGACTTTTTTTTTACATATATTAAACACATTTATATATACAAACACATATATACATATTCAAATATTTATCCCAAACATTTCAAAACGTTCCGGCTGCACTCATAATTAATATTATTTATTTGAGGCGTCTTTGTTTTAATGTACAAGGCTTCGAATATTCTTAGCCTATTTACATTTCTCTCACTCTGCAATACTCTTGTATTTTCTACCGTAATTCTTCGAAATTCCGAATGGTGGCATCCATGTCCCTTCAAATGTTGTGATATGGCTGATCTAGCAAAAAAGTTATTTAATTTAATAGAGAAACCTTCTATTTACGTTCGATACGTAGTCGATATACTAATTTCAAAAGTTAAACGCTGGGCGCGCTTCCGAATAACGACGGTGTGGACTGTTTTTCGAACGACAGAATCTCTAAATTATAGAAAATAGTTTGAGGGCGAACACAGAAACGAAGAGGAAAACACCAGTACTTAACCTGATGTAATAACAATATTACGCAATTCTTCAGTTGAAAACTTCGGACTAGTGTCATAGGTGAACGTTTCAACTAATCCTACACGCGTATTTCATCAGCGCAGATAGCGTAGCATAGATTGTAAATAAATTAAAATAGATTTTTATCAAACTAGAGTTCTTTTGTTTTGTCTTTTACATAGGCATTACCACTTATCAAGGTCAGGAGGCCATTCGAGGATAAGGGTAGAAGAATGTACAGTAGAAATTGGACAATATAGTAATCGTTAGTAATAGAAATTCGGTAAATTTGTTAACTTATATGGAACGGCTCATCAAAAACTTGTTTACGTTAGACTTGAAGACAACCATATTTTTAGTCAGCTGTAAAGCAGGAAAACGGAAGACAATTCCATAGGCGTGCAGTTCTAAGAAAGAAACTTTGTTCATGGAATCTACGTTTAGGTTTAGGCACAGATAAAGAGTGGGGGAAATTATTGATAGCGTTTTCTGCTAGACGGGTGTTTCTTGTACAAGTTTGACGATATTGAAGCTCAGTCGAGCACTTGCCATAAAAATAACGATAAAGCAGAGACAGACTCGCAACATCTCTTCTGTGATGGTAGTGTCATCAGCAAAAATGTCTACAAATGATGTAAGGATGTGATTTGGAAGATCGTTAATGTAAATTAGGAAAAGAGTTAGACCCAGGATGGACCCCTGAGGAACTCCAGCATTAATACTGTGAGCTTCTGATTTTTTTTTGCCCATCAACTACTACTCTTATGAACCTATCAGAGAGAAATGATTTAATAATTGAGAAGACATTTCCAGCTATACCATAGCTGGAGATCTTGTGAAGTAAACCGTTATGCCATATCCTATTAAAGGCCTTTGATATGTCAAGAACAATTGCCCTAGAAAGGTGGCCTCCGTCGAGAGATTCGCTAATCCTATGAGATATAATTGTAAGCAGATCTGCTGTAGATTTAGCAGAACGGAAACCATATTGCATGTCACTAAGAAGGTTATTTTTGTTGAGATGGTTGATTACTTTTCTATTGATCACAGATTCCAGCAACTTACTCATGATGTACAGGAGACTTATTGGCCTGTACTGAGAGGGAGATGAACCATCACCTGAATTCTTAAATACAGTGCATACTGATAAGTTTTTCCAGGTTTCTCAAGCGTCTATCTTTTTTCCGTATATACAAATGGAAAACTATTTCATTTTTGTTTTATGTTTTAATTTAAATTGCAATAAAATAATTAAAAAATAATTAAGTTAATTATGATGATCGATATCGGCTAGGAAATATCTAGAACACTACAGCAAAAAGAAAAGGAAAACTAAAATAAAATTTGAAACAGGTTTTATTGTAATTAGAAAAAACAGAATACTCCTCAGTTTTAGTATCTAGTCCTGATCAATATTTGCATTTTTTGACCGATTTCGAAAAAGTCAAAGGATAAATTTATATGTACTGGTATTTACTCCTACTCACCCCACCGACACCAGAAATTAATGTATATAAATTTCAGAAAATTCGATTCATTTTTCTGCTTAAGAGATTTAAGAAAAGCAAGGTGTCTAGGAGGGATTATGAGAGGCGTCGGAACAGTAAAGAAGGCAGAACATCCTCATTTAACCTTTAGCCTTAAGTAGCCTTTGCGCCTTGATAACTGGTGATAACTTAATAGAAGCTTACTGATTTCCATGTATAGAGGATAAACTGGTCGAATTATATCCACTGTTAAGATATGCCTCATGTGTAGATTGAACTAAATGTATGTTCCATGTATATAAGATATTTTCAAAAACTTCTCAGCTGTCGAATATAAAGCAACGGTACTGTTTTCTAGTTGACTACAATATAGTCGTTTTCAAGTCCAATGTAAATAAAGTCTTGGGAAGCAGTTCGCCTAGTTAAGTCTATTCTTACCATTTAGCTCATCGTTACAAATCAATTTCTTCACCTTTTATTCACGAGTGACCGTTGGACTTTGATATTTTGTGACATTAATAAAAAAAATACAAACAAGAATATTATATTTTAGGCTAATAAAAGAAGATTCAGCAGTATTTATTGCGTTAATTAAAGGCATTTTGTGTTTCAAAATTATTTTTATAAATCGTTTCAGTTCATTTTATTTTAATCATACTTCCACAAAACAGTTTCCTAAAACTTTCTTTAAGATTTAAGGTAAAACGTCAGAACAGGGCCTTAAATAATAACTTGTACGTACCAATACATACCTGGTGATTTATTATCGCAGGATAACGTTAACCCGTACACAATAATGTTGAGATCAGGGGGTCAGTGTATGAACCCATATATCACCTCAGCCTTCTGTAAACTGAAAACTGACGCGATGTCATATGATCCAAAGAGAGAGAGAATGAATATATGAAATAGCTTATAAGTCGATTAAAAATAATCGAGCTTAGGACCCGGATGTCTGTAACCAGGCAATGTAATAAGTGGTCATAATTTTTTTTTGTGTGTGTGTGGGATGTAAGACTTCATGCTAACAGAAGGCAACCCACGAACACAATCGGTGATAAAGTGCCTTAGTCCAAAAGTTAGTCGGGACACAATTTATGATTAAATTGTTCCATTGTGATTTGTCGATTTACATTCGATGAGAATATGTTTTTCATTTGAACGTGATATACGAGCGAGTGGAGCTCTTCTCGGAGAGGAAGTATGCAACAAAAGTACATTAATGAATAGATACATCATTCTTTCTTTATTTATTTATTTAATTTTTTTTTTTTTTGGTGATGCGTACGAATTTCAGAGATACAGACGAGTCTCTTCAATCAATGATTTTCATTATCGCCAATGAGTCGATATCGATTTCATGAACTTTTTTTTTCATTCAGTTGGAAACTGTTTTAAATTATGGTCTGCTTTTGTTTCGTGTTTTTAATATTTTTTTTATCGATCTGTATCGATTATAAGGCCATTTTTTTGATACATAGATTTTATCTTTTGGTAAAGTCTGTATTTTACCGAATATGGTTTTTCGCTGCTTTTTAAAATTATGTAATATTGCAAACGGAAACGTTATCTTTGTGTTTATTCAAGAATTGCTTTTTCTTTGTGTGTCTCTTCTCTCTCACTCTAGTCTGATTGTTTTACTCAGAAACTTTTTTTTATTTGCCGTATATTTGTATTCTACGTTGATTGGCGATGATGATGATGATGATGAGGAGGAAGATTATAAAGATGATGACAATGACGATGATGGTTAGATGATTATGATAATGGTGATTGTGATGATGACGACGATGATTACAGTAATGATGACGACGATGACGAGGATATGTTGCAATTTTCTTCTTAAATAATTGGAACAATTTCAAGGCATTTCATTGCAAAAGTTATATGATGTGATATATGTAGATGTTAATCTACCTATTTCAAAAATAATAGACTTTATTTGGAGATTATGAATATAGTTATCTACAACACGATTTAGAAGTAGAATTTGCGTTATTTATTTAGTGGTTGTGTAACATAGTGTATATGAGAGCGCGGGAAAATGTCAGCAGCAATGATAGCCGAAAAATACGCATATGCAAATTATGAAGAGTGCGCGATAAGACATAGGAAAAAAGAAAAAAAAAGGACAGCGCGTGCTCAGGGCAGAAACAAAGTCGGCGTAGAAGATAATGGACGTGGAAGTCGAAGGCGACAAATGGCTGGCTACGGCCGGCGTGAAAACAAAAACAAGGTACGCGTCAGCGAAAATGAACGTGTAAAGTCGACGACGAGAATGAGCTGGCTGTGACAAGCATGCAGTCAGAGGAAAGAGAAAGGCTCGCCAGTTAAAATTAACATGTGACAGAGATATTTTTTTAAAGTAGTACTGAAAGCAACGGTAATAAGTGCTTTTGTTAAAAAAGAGAAAATGTCGACCCAGATTTATTTGCTTGTATTTGTTTTATTTGTTTGTCCATTTGCGACTGTACCACCTTACAGTGAGTTTATCTCGTGGCAGCATGCCAGTCGAGGTTCTGATCGCGACATTTAATCTGGCAAAAACTTAATCATGTCATTTTCTCTGAAGCATTCGTTCTAGGTAGTTCTAACGGGTCTATTCTCCAAGGTATTGTCTCTTATATTACGGGTTGAGGAGGATTATTGCTTTCTGCTTGAGGCGCCTCAGTAGGGATGAAACTAAGAAAACAATGGAAAGTTATTCTTGATTTTGACCCAGTCATCGGTGACAGACCGATAATATTCTGCTACACTATGTTCAACTCCGGTCGTTGCCAAGGTCGCTGGAAAAATGGTGGGAGTCTTCTATTGATCCAGTAGATATCTCACTGCTGATGCAAGTCTCTACTTATGTAAGAGCCAGGTACTCCAAGGATGGAGTACTGTTGTCAAATCTGGGCAGGAGCTACTAGAAAAGACTTATCCTACCTTGATAGGGTTCAAAATAGACTTCATAGCAACTTTTTTCTCACAGAAGAGATGTTGCGAGTCTGTCTCTGCTTTATCGTTATTTTCATGGCAATTGCTCGTCTGAGCTCCAATCTATGGTCCCCTGCGTCAAACTTTCACAAGAAACACTCGTCTAGCTGTAAAAACTATCAATAATTTCCCACATCGCTTTATCTGCGCCTAAACCTAAACGTAGATTCCATGAACAAAGTTTCTTTCTTAGAACGGCACGCCTGTGGAATTGTCTTCCATTTTCCTGCTTTCCAGCTGACTAAATATACGGTTGTCTTCAAGTCCAACATAAATTAATTCTTGATGAGCCGTTCAACTTAAGTTAACAAGTTTACCGAATTTCCATTACTAACGATTACTATATTTTCCAATTGACTACTGTACACTCTTTAACCCTTATCCTCGAGTGGCCTCTGTGCCTTGATAAGTGGTGATGCCTTTGTAAAATAAGGGTCGTTGAGTGATAGGTTAGGGTGAATGAGAACAAAGGATAAATGACAAAAGAAATGAAGTAAAACGACTTATCAAATAGACAATAAATAGAAATTTATTTTTAACAAAGAAAAATATTTTAATTGGAATTCATTATTGAGATGAGTATTATTTATATTAAAACGTAGTGAGACGACAACAACTACCGATGGCAGTGATTGCTGAGAATGCAGTTAGCAGATTCGAAGTTCATATTCGTCGCGGTTACCACCTGACGATGGCCAGAAGAATAGTTGGCCGAAACGTCGTGAAAACAATAAAGATGAGTATAATAGTCAGCAATAAATGACTTAATATAAATAATACTCATTTCAATGAGTTCCAATGAAAATAATATATGTATACCATTAGGTAGGGACCCGACCATGGAACATCAGATAATAAATAAAACGTGGATTTATAAGATCAAAAAATTCAATCTTGATCGCGCTTCGGCGCAGTTGATAGAGACGTTGAATCTCTACTATCCCAGATGATGATTGTCTGGAGATAGCGGTTTCAATCCTACCCAAAGCCGGCCAGAGGCTTACTTACAAAAACATGGTGAGACGACAACAACTACGGATGGCAGTGATTGCTGAGAATGCAGTTAGGAGATTCGAAGTTCCTATCCACCGCGATTACCACCTGACGAAGGCCAAAGGAATAGTTGGCCGAACCGTCGTGAAAACAACAACTAATAAACGAGGTGAATAATAGTCTGCAATAAATAAATTAATATAAAGAAAAATAAGGTTAAAATTTTATTTAGGGTGTGACGAGTGACCGGTCGCACGTCAAATCTTAAACGAACAATGGGCCAGAAGGCATTTTGGGGAGGTGGGGAGGTTTTACTGTGAGTCAAGGAAACAATAGAAACGAAAAAATTTGGGATATGGCCGCGGGAAGTTAATCGCTCGGAGGTTCCCGAGGTAGATGAGGAGATGTACTGGCAGCAAGTGATTAACACGGCCTCGACAGAACGTACATGTTAACCATAGCATGCAGAAACACATTCTCAGAGCTCAACCAACATATATAGGAAGCATCGGCGTCTGTGTTTTTTCTATGTTTGTTTTATTTTATTTTCATACTTGTGAATCCGCGCGTCCCTATCGACTGTCGCCAGTGAGGAAATGACGATACTACCATAAGAAGATAAAAAAGAAATGAATGAAAAATCCACGGCACACAACCTCCTTGGATTAAATAAATGTTCGAAATGTTGTGCAGAGTTCCGAGTTCGAGAGAAAGTGTTACCGTGTTTAGGAAGCTACACTCGAAGAACAAACGTTTTGTGAATAACATTAAAGATGAGAAAAGTAGTCTAAATAATCCAAAATAATACGAATTATTAATCTTCATCTAAATAAAATCGGAAACAAAGTAACCTGCTATTTCTGTTGTATTTCTTGCGATAGTGTTACATAGTGGTTATCGTACGCCGGTAACGATTAAATTAGCTAGTGTGAATTTTGACAAAGGTCACACTCAGTGCATGCTAATCCAGATCTGCAAAACAGAATCATTTCCAGGGTTGAATGAAAAATAGTTGATGTACGAGGGGCGTGCAATAAGTAATGCCCCTGACCCACTTCCCATAGGAGTAAAGCAACGAAACTTGGCACAATTAGTATTCTTTCTCTACATAGGAACCACCCAGAGTTATGCATTTCTCCCATTGGTTGATGCAGCTCTGGACCGTTTTTGTAGAACACCCCAGGTTGGCCCTCCAACCATGATGTTGCTTCAGAAATCAAGGTTGCATCATCTGGGAAGCGCTTTCCTTCCAAATACAACTTCATGGCTGGGAAGAGGTGAAAGTCAGACGGTGCGAGGTCAGGAGAGTAGAGAGGGTGGGGAAGAATTTCATAACCACACGCCCGTGCTTCTTATCTGGCGACATGTGAGTTGTAGACCGGAGCGTTGTCCTGCAGGAGGAGGGTACCTTTTTTGATCTTGCCCCGCGTCTTGGTTTTGATAGCTTCCCTTAATTTCCTCAAAAGTGAAGCATAATATGCTCCTGTAATTGTGGTACTCTTTGCCAGGAAATCTGTCATCACTACTCCGTTTTGGTCCCAGAAGACTGTGAGCACGACCTTGCCAGCGGAGGGCTGCGCCCTTGCCTTGTTTGGAGGTGGTGAATGCAAGTGCTTCCACTGCATTGACTGGGCTTTGGTCTCTGCATCATAGAGATGGACTCAGGATTCGTCTTGTGTAATCAGTATTTTGAAAAACTTTGATTCATCGTCTTGGCACAACTCCAAATTCATCTTCGAGCACTCGACGCGTTTTCACTTCTGGAATGGTGTGAGCAATCTGGGAATCCATCTGGCAGACACCTTATGCATGTGCAAATGGTCATGAATGATAGTTTTCACACACCCTGTACTAATCTTGACATCTTGGGCTATTTGGCGAATAGTAATCCGCTGATCTTACAAAATGGCAGCCTCAGCTTGACGGACAGATGCCTCATCAATGGCAGAAGGATGGCGACCAGGTCTGGGAGCTGTTTCCACAGACTTCCGGCCATGTTTGAATTCACGATGCCAGCGTTTTACAAGGTCATATGAAGGGGTATTATCACCATAAGTTTCTTTCATTTCATCAAAAGTCTCCTATGATGTGTGTCTTTTCCAATACAAAAACCGGATCACTGCTCGATATTCAACAGCCTCCATTTCACACCTGTCTTAGTTCAAACACCTGTAAAACATAAATCACAATCAGTTCAGAGCTGTAATTTGCCACATAACCCGTAGAGATATAAATCATTGCACAGGCAAAATTTCAGCTAGATCAGCTGGAAGTGGGTCAGGGACATTACTTACTGCATGCCCCTCATAAAGTTGAGGCAGTCGGCTACAGGTCAAGCGTTAGATATCAAGTTTTTCGAGCTAAGAGAAACAAAACTTTTTTTTAAATCAGTTTATCCGTGTAAACTAAAGGAACAAAACAGCACCAATTAGAAAAATCTTAGCGGAATGTTACCTTGACAGCTCTCTTTGTTTGTGTCACTTCAGTAAATTAGAAAGCAAAATAGTACAGAAGTAAACAATTAACTAAATGTTAAAGAAACTCTCAGCAAACGTCTTCTTGTGTGCTCTTTTATCATGAAAATAAGTTTATTTTTATAGCAACTAGTAGACGAAACAGAAACGATGAAGAGGTGTGGTGACGTCAGACCAACAAGTATAAACACACCGCACATGCGTATAAAGCACATGTTTGTTTCGTTAATTAAAAGTGTAACATTTCTCTTTTATACTAGCGTCCTTGAGTTTTCTATACAAATTAATCGCATACAATTCGCTGGAAAATAGCTGAGTATTTTCATTTTCTTTCGTCCAACTAATGATTGTAATTTGACTTTGCAGAGCACTATTCCTCTCGCTGGTTTTGTAATGGTCCTTTTAAATTATCTGTGCTTTTGTGAATCATGCTCGATGAGAAATAGAAAAACAATTTCACACGGTGTTAAACAGTAGTGCAAGGGCGATAAACGAAACAACAGAAAAGCCTGCTTTTCAGGAAACAATTCATCGAAATAATGACAGGCTACATAGCTGTAATTGAGATGGTACAATGAGAAAAAGCACAACAATTCGATGTATTGATAACAAAACGGCAAATTACTACTAATAATGTTATTAACCCTGCTACGCGTACTCTTTCTCCTGCTTCTACTATTACTACTACTACAATTACTACTACCACCACCACCATAAATAATAATAATAATAATAATAATAATAATAATAATAATAATAATAATATTAATAATAATAATCGGAAGTCAAAACTGCCAACACTAATCAATAACTTGACGACCAAAATAGAAATAAAACAAAAACAGAATACGACCACAAGGAACCAAGAAAACCAAAACCGCAAAATTTTAACTACGCCCCCCCCCCTAAAAAAGACGGTAGCGTTTACATAAAATAGCGCTACACGAAAGAATCTTGAATGGTCCGATAGGGTCGAGGAATGATAGCACTAACCAGAACTCCACTAGAAAAGTGTGGATGAAAGTAGAATTTGGGGGAGACTTCCTTACTACCAAACGCCAGGAAATACTAATGGGCGTTAACAGTTAGATATCAAAGGTTAATGGATGTTGAGATAATGTCATTTCATCTGCACTGGTTATCGAGAGAGGTGGAGAGCACTGAAAATCTCGAAGACTTGTTGTTACTTAGATTCCAAGGAACATCACCGGTTATTACCACTGACTGATGCAAGTGATTACTTGTGTGAGAACTCCTAGTGAGTTGATGATGATACTCTTTCTGTATAAATTCCAGTGTCTGTGTATATTCCCTATACAGTGCAAAGAGAATCTTCATAAAAACAAAAGGTATACTATATGTAAGTTATTTCCCGGGGGAAATAATAGAAGTGTTATTGAATCTTTAAGTGCTCTTCTAATGGAAGACATGCGGGTAGAATTTCCTTTATATCTTAAAATACTTCTTTTGATTAAATTTAAATCATGCCCATGAGATTCTCTAGGTAAGACAATTGAATTGGCTTCGAATCTATACGCCGTCCGTAATGTGCAGAATTCTGTATATTCACACTCTATAGAATTCTGTATATTCTATATGTTCGGTATATTCTGTATACTCTGTATATATATTCTGTATATTCTGTATATTCTGTAATTCTGTATATTCTGTATATTCACATTCTATATAATTCTGTATATTCACACTCTATAAATGGACTCAATTTCATGCTTCAAATACGTATATCTGACTCTAATAAAAGAGATTTCAGGTTCTTCTGGCAATGTTAGGAGGCGGGACAGGGAGCAGCAAAATAGATAAAATAAATGGTGTTGTGAGCATGTTGTTCTGTATTAAATCTCCAGCGACTTCGCACCCTCAAAATAGATAAAACCTAAGGAAACAGTAAATGTAGACTTTGTAAACAAAGGAACGAAATGCTAGATCATATAATAAGTGAAAGCAGCAAATAACCTAAAAATAATCCAAGACTAGACACATGCAGACTAATGGCCGTGAGTCAAATATTACAACCATTAGGCCGGTTTGACATGATCTTTAAAAGGCTACTTATTTTTTACATAAGAAATCTGTAATGTTAACCATTCACGCATGTGTATTCGTAAAACAGTTAGCAAACTGATAAAAATCCGATGACCACTTTTAATCCCTTAGCAACCCTTTTTTCGGATGAAAATCGATTAAAAAGTTTTCTCCCGTGTATGAATACCATACCACATTTCAAAATTCGTTTAGTATATAGATTGCGAATTGTCCTCACACACAGTCTCACTTTTATTAATATATATATTCGTCGTTTACATTTTCATTTTTACTATTCATTTATTTTTTTGATTTGTCGTTTTTTTTTTTGCCTGAGGGTCATCTCTGTCCTTTACAGTCTGTTTCTATTGCATCTATCTTGCTTATTGCTATTTTGTCTTTTACGACCTGCCTGATCTGTTTGTTATTTATCGTCGGATTTTTACTGTATATATCTTTATATTTTTCGTATTTTTTATTGTTACACGTAGTGCCATACGTCATGTGCGATAGTCTACTGTAATTTTTTAAATGAAAATTCTATCTTCATAACAAGCAAAAATTGAAGCCTGTTATTGCCACATGTATTAAACTATAAAATATACTAACAAAATAAAGTTAAAGATATTAAGTTTGGAATAACGATATTAGTGTTATCTAGTAGGTCTAACACAGAAACGTATTTGTTAGTTATCTATTTAACTTTGTATCTATCTATCTATCTATCTATCTATTTATCGACATATCTATCTATCTATCGATCTAGGTATTTATCCATCTCTATCTATCTATCTGTCTATCTATCTATCTAACTGGTGAGATAAACAAGAGACGAGATATGAAGATGTTTTGATAAAATTTGTCAAAACATTATCGAGCCATATCATGGACAAGTTCACCGGAAGCATCTAATCAGCTGACGGAAGTACGTGTGGGACACGTGGTTCTAGTTAGCTGAGACGAAGAATTGAAGTTTAAAATTGGGTTAAACGGTTTCCTCTCTCTCCTTTGGAAGGCTGATAACGTGTCCCAAAAATAGAGACCATTAGAGTTAACCACTAACAAAAGAAACTCACTTTCCATTTTTATCGGCGTCGACATCCTGGAAAGTGAAATAAATAATACAAAAAGTGCAATCATCGTTTTTGGAGTGAGTGCATATTCGTTCAAACAGGCCCCAGCTTCCCCTCCAAGAACAGATGAATTCCAGATGGATGAAGATCAATGACGCAGTGAAAATAAGATATTATCGGATACATGACACACACACTAAGAAAATATTAAGAACACATACCTAGACGATCACGGAACATAAATAGACTGCAACAAAATAACTAAAGGTTCAGATAGGGAAGAAGCACCATACATATTTAATGTCACGTACACACATTCAGATGAATCCTCCGTCACAAGTACATATCCTGTATTCAATGAATCAATTTTCTGTAGATTCTGATTCTTTCGCAGATAAATAAGTAAAATTAATATTATAGTCAACCAAAGATGATAATACATGGAATAGGAAGCTAAGCATATTAGTAACCGATTATTACGAAATGAATTTCTTGAAATGCATGATAAACATAGCAAATATTTTCTCGTCTCTATACAAGGAAATAGAGGATTACATCCGGATTGTATCATATCCTTCAAATCAGGGATGTATCTAATAAAAGCTACCGTAAAAATAGGAAAACTACAGAACATCAAGAAATACTAACAATGAAAATACGCGATTGAAATAGGAACTATTATTCATATACAAAGAAACGCATCAAGAATGTAATGAACGAGGATAAAATTAAACTGCTGTACTAAAGAAACAGAAGAGTGTGAATTGTATATAAAAAAGTTGATTAGACTTTTCTAACTTATTCAAACAGACAATGTTATCGACCTGAATGACTAATTTTTATTTGAGATCAGATTTGTAATCACAAGTTTTAATATAGGAGCGACAATTGCCCAAAAGGTAAACGAGCAAAATATGTGCGGATAAGAAACAATCGCAAGCACCTTTTTTTCTCATTCTTCTTCTTTGTCGTTTCTGGTTTTCGTTCCGGTCGTGTTGTCGTCTTTACAAGTTAGTGACTTATGAGGAAGCGAACTCTAGTTTACAAGTATAAAAATAAATAACAAAAACCACAGACTTCGACACACTCTGCACATATCCGTTGTACTCTGAATCCGTGTGTGTCTGTAACACCATCGACTCTCAAAACGCTGACGTTCACATCTTAATTTCTTAAATTTTTTTTTCAAGGCCATTTTTCTCAGTAGTTTTATTAATTCATTTCTTAATTTCGATGCCCTAATCCCTCCTAACATTTTAACTGTTGTTAACTATCACTAAACTGACTCTCGCTTCTATAATCTCGCGTCTGTAATCTAAATGTCTGTTTGTTTGTCCCAGTCACCATCATAGTTTGATTAACCATCCCAGTTCAGATGACTTTTGTGTGCTGTGGTGAATCACATCCCTCATTGTCTTTTTATTAATCTTACTTCCTATTATTTTTCTTCTGATAATTATTACTTTCACCCTGACCTTAAATAGAGGTCATATATCAAATATGTTGCCAAAAAAAAAATCAACGGAAAAATGATTGAATCATAAAATATCTCACACTCGACGCAATACTCTACTTATTCAAGAGCCAGATATGTTCTAAAAATGATTACTGTTGCCACATCAGGAGCTGTTCAGAATATCCTATCCTACCTTGACGAATCTTCGAAACGTAGTATTAGATACTCCTTTCTTTCCTCTGCAAACTTTTGTCCTACACAAGAGGTGTTGCGAACTGCTGCTACTCCATCGATATTTTCATAGTAAGCGCTCGTCTGAGCATCAATCTATGGTCCCATCCTGCCAAATCTTTACAAAAACACTCCTCTAGCTACCATCATGATCCACAATTTTTCTTATTCCCCATCTGTGCCTAAATTAAAACGCAACTTCCATAAACAAAGCTTCTTTTCTAGAACTGCTCACTTGGGGGAATCTGTTCTGCTGGCCTGCTTACCAGCTGACTTCTATTTTCAAGTCTAATGCAAAAATCCCCCGAAATAATCGAATTGTAACCGTGCCCATCACTAAACTGTTTTCCTGATGATTTATAGACACTGATTTATCTTTATATTTTAAGGCAATTCAGACCTGCATAAGTAGTAACTTCCTTGTAAATAATACGTGTTTCACTTTCTAATATTTTGGCATGTCCATATCATCACATGACTGGAATCTCAAAATACCAAATTAGCAAAGAAGCTTAAAACGCTAAAGGTGCTACAAAAATAAATACAGGTAGAACGATAACGTTGTTGCCCTAAAGAATATTAAGAAAGTTTCGCCTCCCAAGAAAACGTTATAAAAAGACAGAAGGCAATGACAGGGAAGTCGAGTTCTAGTAGTATCTAGCCGTATTCGAAAGGCTAGTAGTGTTTAGCGGTGTTTGAAGTTTTGAGTGCCGATCTGAGCACGTGCTTATGAGATGATCTTTAATGATCATGGGGAGATGTGGTTTGATATACATTGATTTACATTTCACTGAAGTATCCCCTCACAAGAAAACGGTATAAAAGGACTCAAGTCGAGGAGGGGGGTCAAGTTCTAGGAAACGGACTGAAAACGTCATAATGTAGAAACCCTTATCCTTGAGTGGCCTCTGGGCCTTGATAATGTGGTGATGCCTTTGTAAAAAAAAAAAATGCTGACAACATGTTTTATTATTAAAATGCACTTAAGATTTAAATGTATTTTTTGTGGATCCATAACGCTTAAGTTTAAAAACAGAATTTCCGTCGATAAACGAGTTGATAACATTTGCCTTTCCTCAAAATAGCTGTAAAATAATCGCAATAAATCTAGGCGGAATGTTCTCTCGTATCTACTTTTTATATGTTAATTTTATTTTTATTTCGGACTATTAGTCTCATCTTTATTAGTTGTTGTTTGTTTGTTTTTTTTTATTGGTTCACAACGTTTCGGCCAACTTCCTCTGGCCTTCGTCAGGTGGTAACCGCGACGGATAGGAACTTTGAATCTCCTACGAAGGCCAGAGGAAGTTGGCCGAAACGTTGTGAACCAATAAAAAAAACAAACAAACAACTAATAAAGATGAGACTAATAGTCCGAAATAAAAATAAAATTAACATAAAAAATGCTCATCTCAAAATAAAAAAATAAAAAAATTCCAATTAAGGAATAATATATATATATATACTTTTTATATATTTCGAAAAAAAAATAATTTGATTTTCAGATTAATTTTGCCGAACTTCTTTTTTCTATCTAATCTCTGAATAACGTTATTAACATTTTAATGTGTGCGGCAATTTCCACTTTGGATTTTTTTTTTCATTTGACATGTATAGGCTTTCACAAAATGGACCACAACAAAAAAAAGTGAAGAATACAACCCTTTACGTCGCAGAATACAACCCTTTACGTCGCACATGCATCCGCGTTGAAGTGGAACTCGTGACGCCATGATACTTTTCTTCGGTTACTGTGTAATAAATATAAATTGCGATGTTTTATGTCTTATCGTGGGAAGTAAGAGGAGGGAGGGAGTTTTGCGGTATTTGTTGCTTTTATTTATTTATTTTTTATTTTAGCGTAAGAAACGAAAATTTGAAATAATAGGTTTTCTACTTAAACTTTAAAGGTAGTATGTTTTTCCCCCAAAGGATTAACGTTTACGTACGAAAAAAGAAATCTGAGGACATGAATGTACATTTTTTTTCAACTCAGTAAATTTTATCTAGAAGAAAACGAATAACTACGAAATTTGTCAAAAAAGCTTAGTAAGAAAATAATGTGTGTTTTTTATAGAGAGGTCAGATAAATATAATATCCTGTCTGAATAAGAACAAACTGTGTCCACGTCCAGTTAAGGCGTACAAGTACACGTAATTACAACGCCCCAAGTGGACGAACATCATAATCATTGAAAAAGATACGCATACCTTCTCTCATTTCCTTCGTGGCAATCTCCTGGATTTTTCTATTTCCGTTTTGTGTTGTGGAATTACGTCGCCACTAGACCTACTCGTTTTGTGAACGCTGGAATATAGGCTTTTCCTATCGTATACCATACAATGAATACATGATATTTCTTATTGTAGTTTTTATTATAGATTAATTTACATTACATATAACATAACATTGTCGGTCGAGCCACACGCCGCTATCTAATTCCTTAAGACACAAATTCATCCCAAGCATCCGTCACGTTTCTCAGATGCTGATCAGTTATAATAGGATCCCGTAACCTTACTCGGCCTTCGCAAAGGTAAGAAACTTACTCACTTATGCTCGAACCCTCTCCAACCCTCTCTCTCTCTCTCTCTCTCTCTCTCTCTCTCTCTCTCTCTCTCTCTCTCTGCTTAACCTCGCGTGTCGGGACGTCACTCATATTTCAGTTTTGGTCTTTGTTCTCTGAACATTCTAATATTCCGATAATGAGTCATGAATCTATTACCAATGCCAAAAGCAATCACTACTGTTTCACCCCAAAATTAACCTTTTTTGAAATTAGACAATTACTGTACATAGTCAATTGCTTAAACTTCTTAAGCTGCATACATAACTAATCAAGCCTACTCGCTCGGTACCGTAAAGCCTCAATCTGTAATAAGCCGCTTAATATTAATTAGGGGGTACCTATTATTTGGATTATTCGAACTACTGTTCTCATCTGGAGTGTTATTTACACATTTAGGTCGATGCAATGTCCACCCTTCTTCAGGGTGATTTTGTTGAACACAACAGACCTTCTGTCAACCGCGGGAATCTGCACTGAATTTTCAATAGAATTCTTTTAATGAACCAAGATAGCATAACCTACGCCTGGATAAGATATTCTCAATTGTATTCTTTGTTCGCACTGAAGATTGAAACTTCAACCAAAAAAAAATACACTTACGCTGATGTTATTTCATGAGATACTTTATTAATTTACACAACTTTGAACATTCGCGTTGATGAAGATACACTGATTTAATACGTGAATTGTCGGATTAAAAATAAAGAGAAAAAATGAGAAAAAACAAGTATGCGTGCCGATAAATAGACGGATTGAGAGGGTGATGGCTTAGGTTGGGAGGCGGGGTGGGGGCTATGATTCGGTTATCTATTTGATTTTTATTTGTTGTTAAGTGTTTGGAGAGGGTTAGTTTGCGGCCGTACGCTCGATCACACACATATACTTAAAGAAACGCTCATCTGTACACATACATCTCCGTCTAGGCATGTAAACACATGCACGTGTGCGTACATGCATGCATATACACCCGCGCTGCTCCCGCTGACTCCGAAGTTTCCTTAAGGTGTTAAATTGAGTATGTGCACGTAAGCATGGATGCGCACATATACAGACACCTGCACATCGACACCCATATACCCATGCAGGCGTATACATGGGCCTACATGCATATATTGGTTCAGACATACTTGCATCCCCACGCGCACATACGCACACATACAGATACTTATATTCGTGAATACATACATCGACATATACACAGCTGCACGCTCCTACATACGTATGTGGACAGCATGTAGCGGGCACATACACTCTCATATATACACACATATACATAGGTACGTACACATATACATCGTTGCCCTCACGTACACACACATGGATGCACACATGCATATATACACATACACGCATACCCAGATATATAAACAGTTATTGGTATAGACATATTCGTCTACATAGATGTAAATCTAAGTTCATTTGTGGGTATATAGATGTAATACTTTCGTTAAATGAAAACATAATTATACATAGATATGAGCATAAACTTATTCCCAGGCTCATATGCGTAATATTTTTATTAGTGGAGGTTTTTAATGGTTTCATGTGGGTGCACACGCGAGCGCCGACGTACACATCCGCATACATATACACACCTACAGATACACGTCCCCACACGCATGCATGCACACACATATGCATGCATACACGCATACACATATGCATACATACATGCACTCATACATACATCTGCAGAGATACACACCCACTCTCACTTACGCACGGATATCTGCGCACGCATATATATACAGATATATAGCGTGACATGCCGTAAATATGGGCACAGGTTCCACACACATATACTTACATACGTAGTAATAAACGCACACGCACCCGGGATTGTCGTCATATGTAGCCATACTTATAAATTTTGGGGAGGAGTTTGAGGTAGTTTATATGGGGATTAAGTAGATATATATATATATATATATATATATATATATATATATATATATATATATATATATATATTAAAACATTACTTTCCAAAACTGTGTTGTAATTCCTCTGGTCTAAGCAGATAATATTTTCATTTTTGATGTTGTTGTTGTCTATTTAAGACTTGTTTGTTTACTCTTAGACAGCTTGATAAAACACACACACATATACACGTGTGTGTGTGCGTATTTATGTGTACTTTTCTTTGCTATTATATGCATCCTCTGCTCTCATAGTTTTTATTCTTTTTGTATGTGCTTCCATATTTATTTAATTCTTTTTGTATGTGCTTCCATATTTATTTAATTCTTTTTGTATGCGCTTCCATATTTATTTAATTCTTTTGCTGATATTCTTAACTCTAAAGGCGTGATCTGCTCGCAAATTCGCGGCGCATTAACTAAGAATACAAATGCGTTTTTCCCTAATCGCGAAAGAAACTAATAGATCCGAGTAAAACCACGTGGGGATTACACTTTCCCGCGCATGCATAGAGATATCTGGTCTTGTCTATGTATTTTTTTTTTCAATTCTTGTTCGGAAATATAGCTATTTTGCTTTACTCTACTTTGCTGGTTCCGATATTGCACAAGTATTTTTAAACAAAAGATTCGACAATATGGAAAGTTTAAATAAAACAAACAGACAATTTTGTAAAGAAGTACTTTTATTCTTCGCATCGTCATGTTTCGTTTTCAATCAGCAAAGCGTATATAAACCAATATAAAGGGCGGAACGATAAAACTGTCGCCATATATAAGACGACATTATTCCATTTCCGTTTGATGAGAACCGGTTTTTATTTTTTGTTTGCATGCGATCTACTAGTTGAGCAGTTATGTACAAATTCCAAGATCGATAGGAGCCTTCTATCATGTCTGAAATTGACACAATGTTCAACAAGCGAGATCAGAGATGTGCCACTGTATAACTTATGCTCTCTACCGATCCAACTTATGAGAACAGGACCATTGCCAACAACATAACAATGCAAATCTAGACGGTTAAGCGCTTGAGGGCACAGTTTAACGAAGTTTGGTCCACGGTTATGGTGTTTGTTGTTTCAAGTGAGGGTCACATTATGCTACCTCACGTCTTCGAAGTTGGCTTGAAAGTCAACATCAAAGTGTACCTGGATGTGCTGAGCAGTGTGGTGATCCCCGAGTGTATCAGATGGCCGCTGGGTGACACTGGGTGTGGCAGCAGGACTCGGAGGCGTCCCATAAGTCCAAAGATACCCAGACGTTGCTTCAGAAGGAGTGCTAGGACTTTGTAAACTGCTCTTACTTGCACTCCTCCCATTCTCCACTGGACTGAACTCGCTTGATTATTTCGTTTTATATACATCGAGAACATCACCAACATGACATCTCGCAACACCAAAGCCAGTCTGATTGCTACTATACGCCGAGTTCGGGACCTGCATCGAGGCAATGATTTAATCTGAAGGCGGCTACATTGAATAGATGTCAGAATTTCTACATAATCAAGTTACCTAAATTGATTTTTAAAGAAGTTTTAAAATAAAGCTATAGTGTTGTCTTCACGGGTGACAAATTTCTAGCCTTTACACCATAATAACCTTGGAGACGTCGGATACAATCATTCGTACGCCAATATATATATATATATATATATATATATATATATATATATATATATATATATATAAGAGCTTTAAGCGTCTAAATCACGTTGACACATCAATTTTTATTTCATCACTGGATTGATGTTGAATTTTGCCAATATAAGATGGGTGACTATTTGGAAATACTAGGCGCTGCATATATTTTGGTACGAGGATATGTATAATATCAGGAATGTCAACGTTCTACACAGCACACTTGCATGTCATCCTTGCACAAGGTGTAGCACTTGTAAGACCCCTTTGATATTCTTGAGTGGATGGGGTTTCTTTATCCGTGTTAAAAGCAAGACATCTAGAAAAGAGGTTTCTGTTGGAAGACAAAAGCGGATAAAAAGAGACCGTTGGACATGTACGTTCAGCTTCTCGAGATGGTGTCACAAACAAAACAACTGCTTCCAGTGTTATGCGCCAGCACGGAAGTAGTAAGGTTCAGGAAATTGTCATGGGGATGTCCATGTGAATGCGTGATCTGGCCTAACTAATTACGGCTGTATTAATACAACATAAAATATAAAAACTGTGAATGATCTATTGACTTTAATAAGTGTGGGGTGCCTCTTAACCCTAACCCTAACTCTAACCCTTAAAGTGAAGAGAGACAGAGAGAGAGAGAGAGAGAGATTGAGAGAGAGGATAAAAAATATAGACAAAACGATTGTGTCGTGTACAACCACTTTCTCTAATAGACGGACGAGGCCTTTTACGCGTTTGTCCACTGGTAGTGTCATCAAGATTTTTTTGAATTCCTCCATTCCGCCGATTATCGATTTCCATTACATAAAAAATTAATTTTGACCTCCCTTCTGTCAATCGCTCATCCATTCAATTCACGAATTTCGTTGTGTAAGTATAAGAGCAATAGATTTTTTTCTATTCAGAATAACTAATTTTAAATTTACGAATTTATTTTTATAATTTAAACTACCAAATCCGTTAACAGGCGTTGCCCGGTTGAAGCCTGCACCCTCTGTCACAAAAAAATGTAAACTACGGTTGTTGGTGGTGGCCACTGTTGTCCCTGAACAATTGCGGACTGGCGGTCGTGTCCGAAATTAAATAATCTGGCTTTCACTTACGATTAATGCTGGTTAGGGGCGATAACATGCAGATAATGTTTGAAATTGAAAAAAGCAATTAAGTGAATTCGTAAATCAGTGTGAAATAATAAAATTACGAAAACTGGTCCATTAGAAAAATAATGAAAAGTGAAAACAGAAGTTCTAGAGGTTAGGGATTCTCACTGTATATTAACTGTTTTGAGTGATCGAAATCAGTAGCAGCAGTCCTAGCTGTTTCCGTTGTTCGTTCAAGTCTTTCTCTTCTTTTAACTCTTCCACGAATAGTATTAATATTAACTTCCAGTTTTATGTCGTCTCTATGAAGGTGTAAAACAAAACAATTACGACTTTTTACTTCACTTCCTTCTTTTAAGTATTGTCATCTTAAGAACAGCGTTTGGGATAGATATCCCAAACTCCCCAGCTTAAAGAATGACTTTCGGAATAGACACTATCAATCTCTCCATCCTAAGAACGGTGTTCAGAATAGACACCCCAACATTTTCATGTAAAGAACGACTTTCGGAGTAGACAACCTTCTTTTGTTTTTTTGGGAGAAGTGGAAAAATAATTCTTCCAAAATTTAACCGTGATAGTCGTTGTCAGCATACCCACATGCAGATGTAAAAAAATTGGGGGCTGGCAGTATCAGGAGGAGAGATCTAGATTTGTTTATCGCGCCTGCGTTCAAACTTGGCAGCAGTGAATTACAGTGCATAATACAGATCTTTATATTTCTATAAGTACTTGTCTTCGCAAAATGTGAATGAGATTTTTTTAATCAGCAGTCGAAACCTAATAAATCCTGATTCTAAAGAAAATTATGGAGGTGGACCTAATGCACCGAAAAATATAATTCATTACTGGAACAAATGTACAAAGCGGACAGCGAGAGAGAGAGAGAGAGAGAGAGAGAGAGAGAGAGAGAGAGAATGAGAGATACAGATAAAGAGAGATCAAATAAGTGTTTGTTGTTTTTCTTCGGCATCGCTGTAAAGAAATGAAAGAAGCGAGCGAGAGAACAAGAGTTGGGAAGAATATATACAGATAGAGATACGGAGTGAGAGAGAAATTGCAAACTTACACCGTTAAATGCAAGAAAATAAACGCAGCAATTTACCCAGGGGACAAAAGTCGGCATCATTGCGACGCCATATTTAGCGTTCATTTAGTATGCGAATAGCATAAATCTGGAATATAAGAATGGTCAGCCAATCAGATTGAGTGGAATTAGTCTTGAGGAAACTTTATTATACTTTAATCGGAAAAGGGAAAGATTATGTTATATCTATGAGTTTATAGTCCAGTTACGAAGTTACCCTATGTCTGTCGAAAGTGCAGAATTCTGATCACTGGGGGCGGTGGGAGGACTTGATATTTAGAGAGAAAAATAGAAACTCTTTCCTCTAATGATGGTTGCTATTGTGATGGTGTGTCTCCTAAAATGAAATATAATTTTTAAAAACGACTGAAAGGGTTCTAAAACAGCGTTTTAAAGTCGCGATTGACAGTGGCTAATAGTCTAGACATAATAAATCTGTATGTGACATATTATTGAGGAGAATTTTACAAAACAAAATATTTTACATGGAGATCAAAAGAAAATACAGCTAAGGAAAAACGTGATTTTGACACAAAGAACAAAAAGATTAATTTTTTGTGAGGTAAGTATGACGACACTTGATGAGGTCATGTATCCACCTTTAAAAGAAGTGAAATAGTTCCAGCCCGTATTTTCTTTTCGATTATCCAGATTATTGTTCTCATAATCGATGTTATTTTCACAACCGTTCTGCCGATGTAACCTCCGGTCTTCTACGAGTGAATTGTTTCGATTTTTAAAATTTTTATTTCGAACTTGGGTCCTTGTACAGAATGGAACAGTTGATAAAAGTGTGAAGTAATTTACACTTCTGGAAATTGAACGCGTAATTATCAAAACAGTCGATACTAAAATACAATAAAGAAAAAGTTAACATTTCTATTCGCTAATGGCTGACGAAACAAAAACAAGCTACCGACATATAATGAATAAAGTGTGTTTTGCAGAGGCAGTACAGAGAACACCCTTCATAGCTTTTGATTTTTCAATGTAGCTTCTGAATTTTCGCATTTTTCTTGTATCCCCGTTTATTGAAAAAAATGCGACCGCTTTTCGGAAGACATGACGCAATTTTGTGTCTCCACTTCTAAAAGGTTTGATGTATATTCTATATAGGGAACCCACTTCAATAAACTGTTAGTGTTTTTTACACATTTATTCTATTATAATACCTGTCACAGGATTAGAAATAAATATGTCATATTGCTTCAAGAATGAGAATTCAATATAGAAACGGTGTTTTAATTTGAATAAAATAAAATACGCATCAAGCTTGAAACCAAATCAAAACGTAATATTAAGAAAATAAATATTTTACTTGTTTGAGATTTATCACAAATATATTTCAAAGGTATACTCCATCTTCAGTGTGTTGTTTTGTTTCTTTTTTTTTTCTTTCGTTTCCATGTTGTAAATTTGGAGAAAGAAGTCGGTTTGTATAAAGCCGCGCGTTGTATCTGGCGGTTGTATCTGGCGGTTGTATTTTGAAATGTTTGAACTGTGCGTAGGTGACGCGAGAATAATTTCAAAGAATGAGAGTTCATATAGAAACGTTGTTTTAATATGAATAAAATAAAATACGCATCAAGTTCGCTTGAAAACCAAGTCACAACGTAATATTAGTATTATTGTTCATTTTCCTAATATTACATTGTGATTTGGTTTCAAGCGCATTTGATGCGTATTTTATTTTATTCATATCATATTACTGTTGTTTTATTACATGAGGACTCATTACAGATAAAATACAATGTAAAATTTGGTTATAAATTAGACTTTTCTAGAGTTTGAAAGTCCAATCCTCAGTGCGGGCGATAGTAAAAATATAATTGCGAATTACTTCATACTTCTATAAGCTCATAGCTGGCGGGACTACTTCTGCAACTTAAATAAAATTTTCGTTCATAATTCCATGTAGATTCCTGAGTTTGACCAAAATATTCCGAGTTTGACGATATACACTTGAAGAACGCCGAAGGTTACATAACCCGAAACGTTGTACGAATAACACGCAAACAGCAGTCAGAATAATACCGATATTGCGTTAGTTTTTGTTAAATTTTAAAAGGTGTCTTTTTTAGGGCATCGTATGGTTTCCGTAGTAAAGTTCACAAAAGAAATTAATATCATTCTCTCATTACTCCTTCTGTTTTCAATCCATACTTCATAATTTGCATTATTTGGATTTTTCGGACTACTGTTCACACATTAAACGCACGTATAATTGTGATCCCCTAATTCATAATAGTCTCTTACTTCTCAGTGGCAGTGAGTGTTGTTTTAGGTGAATTGATGTAAAAAAAATATTGTCAACCTGTTTTCAAACGTTTAATATAATAGATAAAACTGCGATGTTTTCACAAATAAGGATACTCTTTTTCTCTCTCCTCCCCCCTCCCTCTCTATTTCTATCTCATACACACTCTTTCAATATCTTAGGTCACTTCGTCTAACGACAGCTGAACTTCACCGGTTGTCGCTAATAACCCACTTTTAATCGCAAGTCACAGCCTGATTGATTCTTGTTGCGTAAAAGAAGGGGAGATGACACTTTTTAATGGCGTTTCATTTGGTTGTCGTTCAATTTGTGAGGCATCCATTTATTAAGACTTTTGTCTTTCGAATCTCTCTCAAGTGGTTGGAAATCATCGTATACGTTAAATCTAATTCAGAAGCAAGTTATCGAATAGTTGTCCGTAGATTAGCTTCGATTAAGACTCTTAATTGATCGTTATCAACATCCGATGGTCGAGCACTACACTCAGAATCTTCAAAACTCTCCTCATCATCACGAAATTTCTTAAACCATTACTGTGTTGTGTGTTTAGCAGTGGTCTCTGGGCCAAACGCTTCGTTGATATGGCGAGCTGTTTCAGCAGATTTTGAGGCTAGCTTGAATTGAAATAAGAAAATTGTGCGAATTTGCTTTTGCCATCTTGTATTCTACGTTAAAAAATGAAGACATAATTGTTTTAAAACGATTGTAATTTAAACGATTGGATAGAGCGAAAAACGACATTTAAAATGATATATAAACTAAAGGTATTATAACGAATACCTATTTGAAAATACATCATTTGAAATCAAAATTAAAAATTCCGCAAGACCTTTTTTCTCAACCTAATATTTTGAGTGTCACCCCCGCTTATGATTGAGACTCAGCTTCCATAAGTGGCAACTTAGAACTGAATTTCACCAAGTACACAGGACACTCAAAATATACTTGAGAATTATTTATTTCCGAATTCTCAAATGTATTTTAAGTGTCGTCCGTACTGAGGATTGAACCTTCAACCTCTTGAAGAGTGTAACTTACGAGTTAATTTTACCAAGTGTATCATTTACTATGCAATGAATTGTTCATATACATCTCGATTTTTATCTAACTTCGGTTCCCTCGCATTATCTCCACTATTATATAAAAGTCACTTTGTGTGTGAGAGAAAGTATTCCTTACTCATAGGACCAAAAATTGTTGAGCCTATGTTTTGCAAATTTCACACAATACTAAATTGTATGCCTTGTTTTTTTACAGAAATGTCATTGATAAGTATCGAAAGTCGAAAAAATCCGATTTTAATATAGCTTTTATTTTTGATCGATAAATAATAATAATTTTTACAAAGAATATTTCTACATTATACCAACCAAGGGAGATAATAACATTTCAGCAAATAATTTCTTCTTAAAAAAAACAGATTTATAATGATCCGGAGATATAGCTTAATGATAGAATATTCGACTACAGCTCGAATGGTCCACTGTTCAAGCCGAGGTGTACCTCACCATTTCATTTTAATTTTTTTTTTCTTATTAATGAGTTCAATTTACGATGAAAGAAGAGGTATCATTACTAGTCGACGCAGATCATTTTTTATTTCATATTTTAAAACTCAACATTAATCAGAAGTAACTTTTCCGAGGCATTCATCGTCCAGGTCAAATATAATATAAACACATACAGAATTTGATGAACGGCATTATCATTATTATCTTTAATTTTTTTTTCTTGGTGAATTAGTCCACCGAACAAATTATTCCTCTATTCCTTATATGATAAGCAATACTGGGTTGATTCTATAATACATACGAAATCTGTATAAATGTAAATATAATTCTTAGGCGAATTAGCGATCAGGCCAGCTAGTTCTCTACATATCTATTAAAATATAAGATTTAAATAACGGTTTTCCATCGTAATGAAAGCATGTAATTATACTTTATAATGAAAGCATGTAATTATACTTTATAAAAAAATATAATACAAACAGCTGCACTTGAAAATTCATTATTGAAAAAAACGAGCATAGTGGTCATATTTGTTTATTTATTTTTAAGTTTTGAACACCGTTTGATTTTATGCAAATATTTATTTCAAAAATTCTTTCAAGTTTAATTCAATTATGAAAGAAAGAAGAAAAACAAGCCAATCGAAAACGAGCGATGTCCACAATTAATGGCTTTTATCTTAGAAAGTATTTAGGTAGAATGTTGAAGTATTGATGGCTTTGCGAGAACTACACAAAGTTAACAATTATGCGACCTATGGTTAATTACCCGCTGAAAGACTGACAACATTAATGGTGATGAGGTAAACGTAAGATTTCTTTTATTATATTTCCTGGAATTCATTTAATTCTTAAACATGGAAAATATGCTGTCTTTTAATTAATTAATTAAATTTCTTAGTGAGATGAGTAGTTTGTATTATTTATCCCGTAGCACAGTGGATAGTGACGTTAAATCTCTACGGTTCCAGGGGAACATTGTCTGAAGATAACGGTTTCAATCGTACCCAAAGCAGGCCAGAGGCTTAATTGACAAAAAAAAAAAACGTGGTGAGACACCAATAACTATGGAAGGCAGTAATTGCTGAGGATGCAGTAAAGAGATTCGGCGTTCCTATTCCGTCGCCGTTAACCATCTGACGAAGGGCAGAGAAATAGTTGGCCGAAATGTGAAACAACAGACAATAGTCCGAAATAAAAAAAATGGATAAATAATGCTGCCTTTTGTACAAAAATCTTAACTCTTAATTTATCCACATTTTAATCAAATTCTGCAGTTTGGTATTTTCCCCTTTTGACAAATATGTTCTAAAGACAAAACTGACAAAAAAACTGGAATAAAACTGTTCTAAAGACAAAACTGGCAAAAACTGTTACAAAAGAAAAAAACTAGCGAAAAAAAACTGGCAAAAAACTGTTCTAAAGACGAAACCGGCAAAAAAAACTGTAAAAACTGTTCAAAAGACAACTGGCGACAAAAAACTGGCAAAAAAAACTGGCAAAAAAAACTGGCAAAAAACTGTTCTAAAGACAAAACTGGCGACAAAAAACTGGCAAAAAAAACTGGCAAAATCTGTTCTAAAGACAAAACTGGCAAAAAATATCATGTTCCATTCCTTTGTTTTTCTTTTCTTTTCTTTTCTTCTGGTTTCCTTTTGTTTTAATGCCTGTAATTGAATTTCGTCTACCCCAAAACGGGAAAAATATTGATAGTTTGAAAACATAAAAGTATTCTGACTACAAGTTACTACATATATGTTCTGCGCTATTCGCATTATTTTAACTTGTTTAACCCCCTTAATCATGCCCTAACACTATCTTTGGAATCCTTATGTCCATTGAAACTGTAGTTTAATCTTAGTTTGAACTATTTTTTTCTGAGTCAAACTAATACAAAACAAGGCTTCTAGTAATGAGTATGCAAAAACATTTCGGAATTTAATGAAAGGAGAATTTATCTTTAAACGTTAGATGCCAGAAGAAGTTTATTTAAATAATATACTTAACATCTACAGTTTCTATATGTCTGTAAATATTGTAACTATATCCATATTGTTATTTATATCTCATTATTTATACGGAATCTTCTATAGCTTATGCCTTAATACCAGTTATACCTGTAATAAAATGTACTTTAAATTTGAATTTGTTTATGTTGAACTTAAAGACATCCAAGTTGTAGTCAGGTGGGAAACAAGCAAACGGAAGAGAGTTCCACATGCGCACACTTCTAAGAAAGAAGCTTTTCTCATGAAATTTACGTTTTCATTTAGGCACAGATAAAGAATGGGGAAAATTATTGACAGTGGTTTCAGCTAGACGGGTGTTTTTCGTGAAAGATGGGCGAGGGGGGCGAGAGATGGGAGCTCAGACGAGCACTTGCCATAGAAAAAACGATAAAACCAAAATAGGCTCGCAACGCCTCTTCTGTAGGAGAGAGGTTGCATGGAAGAGATGAGGGCAGTCCCCACTAAGCCACGAAGTATATTTTGTACTCTGTCAAGGCAGGATTTTTCCCTGTAAACTTATTTTTAATATCACTTTGAATCCTACTTTAACATTTTACCTATTTGAACAATATTTTAACCATATAATAACTCCTCTCTTAAATCAACCAGCAAATCTAGATGTTCCCATACCATTTTTTTATTTACCCGCTCTTTTTCCATTAACAGTGAAATGGAAAACGTAATAAAATCCCTTTCAATTATTTTGATGAGTGTAAATTTTCATTAGATGTATATAACCGTTAGTACAAACTCAACTAATCATAACTACCCATGCGTTAAGGACCCAAGCGGTGAGCTTCCTTTCTCGGTGCTGATGGACCTGTAGATCTTCTCAAGTCATCCGTCTAGGGGAAGGAAAACTCTGAAGCTAAACCTGTACTACTGACCTCATACGTATTGGCACTAAGTAAAGGAGACAGAGGTTTCTTCAGTCCTGGTCAACGACCTTCTTAGAGCTAGTGACTTGTACAAATTACCGGTTTTCAAACGTAAACTGCTTAAAAAGTAGATAGGCTCTGCCTATCGCCCGGTTTACATAGTCCTTTTCCTATTAGCCAAACGCAGATGTGCGATCAATGGGACTCGACAGACTCTCAATGTTTGACCTTGTTTCCTTACTAGGGTAATGGTCTATACCATAAGTACCCGGTTCCTTTCTAGAAGAAATCCCGATTAAACATATACTGGGGAAGTCAAAGCTAGGAATAGGATCCTTAGGTACGTACATAATACAAAATAAATAAAAACGAAGTAATAAGTTATTGAGTAATTTACGAATCCGGGCTGACAACTAGTCGTTAACAAAAGAGAAAAACACTATCATCGGAATGCGTGAACACATATAAACACTTCAAATACGCCAATTTCTACAAAACAATGGATTTAGTATTGGCAAATGTGAAATAGCAAAATCTATTTTTAAAAGAATGAATAGGAAGATACCTGTTATTATACCTCTTCTTTTTTGTGGGGGGATGGACTTAGATTGTTGATGAACTCGCTAGCCTAACTTATTCTTGAAGATGTTTCGCAAGTTTTTTTTCCTTCTCTTTTTAACAGCTTGCCTGAAACGGTGCACATCTAAACTCCTATCTTATCTGGGATCTTCAGATCACTGGGCTCCGTCTGTTAAGAACAATTCAAAGTTCAAAGCGTCCTCTGACGTTCCGTTTCAATCACAAAGTGTATCAATATACAAACGCTGATCGGATTTGATTTGGTTTGATTAAATGGATTTGTGTTACGGCATATCAACCCGTCTGGTGGTTTTATTTTATGCCGAATCCGTTTTTGTAAAAGCCTTTATGTTTCAACCTTACATCTTCAAATATTTAGTCATGGTTCGATTGTGCTCTAAATAGAAACATCTATTTTGAATACGCCCCTGCTTTTTCAAAGAATCTACTGTCGATTTTATGCGATGCTGCATTCTGCTTGTGCAGTTATAAAACTTCTAAAATGCATAATTTAATTAATTGGAATGCATTATTGAGATGAGTAATTTACATTATTTATTCATCCTCATTTGTTAGTTGTTGTTTCATGACGTTTCCAACAATTATTCTTCTGGACTTCGTCAAGTGGTAACAAAAGAAAACAAAAAAGAAACTCTACCTTGATTACCTTCAGGGCGCGTGGCACAATTCATAGAGACGTTGAATCTCTACGGTTCCAGGTGAGCATTGTTTGAAACTAGCGGTTTCAATCCTACCCAATGCCGGCCAGAGCCTTAGTTGGCCAAAACCTGGCGAGACGACAACAACTATGGAAGGCAGTAATTGTTCAGGATGCAATTGGGAGATTTAGAGCCTGTCCCGTCAGGGTTACCACCCGACGAAGGCTAGAGGAATAGTTGGTCGAAACGTCGTGAAACAGCAACTAATAGATGACGATAGTAGTCCACAATAAATTCTCAACTGCACTTATTTGGCTGAATAAAAGCGTAGCCTTTGGTTGATATCGAACTGTTTTTTTTCTTTAATGGTCCTTTATTGATTATTGATACTTATCAGAGGAATTCTAATACAAAACTATTTAAGAACAACCTCTGTAGTCCTAGCATACATAAATCTTAGTGAAAGGACTAGCCCTCTCAATTATCGCCTAATCAGTCTCCTCCTCCTCCTCCTCTTTGCTAAAATCTTTGAAACCTTAATCAATCAAGCACTAGTCCAATACCTCACAGAAACAAATTTTCTCTCCGACAAACAGTATGGATTTAATCAATGTCGTTTTAATGCAGATGTTTTAACAGTCATGTCTGTATGCATATAAGTTGCACTGTATAAGACAGGCGAAGCCAGGGCTGTAGCTCTTCATATATCCGAGGCCTTTGACAATGTCTGGCACGAAGGATTGCTAATGATAATTAAATCGTACGGTGTAACTAATATATTTAGATAGTTCTTAAGCCAAGAGTATCATTCATGTAGTCATTGGTGGACGCATATCCAAGCGCATAACATTCATGCGGGAGTGGCTCAAGGGTCGAGCCTTGGACCACTATTTTTCTTGATGTTCATTACCGACTCCCCTTATAATACTGTGTGTGAGATGGGTGTATGTGCAGATGACACAACAGTCTACAACATGCACGAGGAAAGAACGAGTGTACGCAAATCTAAGACAATGGCAGAATAGTTAGAAACCACCGTGGTGGAATAGAGCCGTAAATTGATGGTAACTTTTTAATGCTAGTGAGACTAAGCTGCTCTCCTTTAACAATTACAAGAAGCCTCTCCAACCATTAATATCCAAGACAAATAACACTATACACTGAGAATTATTTTTCAAACTCATCGGCTTATCATTCACAGGAAATATGAACAAATACATTGAGGACATTGTGAAGGCTGAGTGCAAGAAAGGTGGGTTCCCTCTATCGTGCTAGAAAACCCCTCACGCTTGAGAGTATCCTGTACCTCTACAAAGCTAGCATTCGCCCATGCATGGAGTATTGTTGCCACATTTAGACTGGTTTCTCTACCGCTAGTCTCTCCCTATTGCATAGGGTTAAAAAAATGTCTCCCTATCTAATGGGTCTCGATTTGTAAACTAAACGCCAACCTCTGTCCCATCGCCACAATGTCGCATCTATGCCTATTTTATAAGTATTTTAATGAAATGTGCTCTGATGAACTTATTGAATTTGTGCCGCCACGATATATATATCTCCGACAAATCCACTTAGTACAAAATCATATCGCTAAACTAAAGGTATTTAAATTCCAGGAAGTTTTCTCTCTAATAGCTTCTTACCTCGAACAGCTAGACTTTGAAACTTCCTTCCTGCTACCTGCTTCCCAGACCGTACTGAAATGCAGAAGCATAAATGTAACGTAAACCAACATATTGTTAATCTTTCTTAGACATAGTCTTAAATAGTAGCCCTTTCCGTTCCAGAGGCGATATGCCTTGTTTGGGGTAAACGCTAGTAAAACAAAATCTACTGTTTAATATTACAACATTTCAGTGGGAAGAGACACACACAGTAATTGTCTGTATTTTTGAGATGAGGTGTTTTCATTTATTGAGATTGTCGGACTTACTTCCTCATCGTGGTTGTTATAGTCACAACGTTTCTGTCGTTTTTCCCTCCGGCCTTCAAAGTTTACAGTTACCCAAAGGTGCTGAGTTCAATCCTGAACGAAGGCAGTGGAAAGTAACATTCAAAACCGAGAATCCACAACTATGTCCCAGAGCCTAGCTGGAGTCCGAAAACGGTACCCCCGTAATAATAATAAAGGGTTGGGTTCGAGACTCCTAACAAACGGTTCCCCAGTTCGATACAAAGCACCTGATAAATGGCCGGAGGGAAAAACGGCCGAAACGTTGTGACTATAACAACCAAGATGAGGAAGTCAGTCCGACAATCTCAATAAATGAGACAAACACAGTTGTGCGCATCCAATAAATATCAGTATATGCTACTATTATACAAAAGAAACTTTGTATGTCCGAGTGTGAGTTCCTTCCATATTGACTTTGAAACAGTTTAGCTGATTTTTATGAAATTTCACACGATGTACTGTATGTGTCTTGCAGTGTTCTTCAATAGGTTTTGTATAGAAACAATTCGACGAAAGAAGAAACGCGCGATTTTGACGACAGTTAACACCTTACACCGCCTAACATCACCAATGCATTTTAGAAGTTTTATTACCACACAAGCTGAAAGGTTCGACATATAAAATCAACAGTAGACTCTTAAACATGACAGTTACGATTTAGAAATGAATGTTTCTGTTTAAAGCACAATCGCACAATGATACTTGACTTTTTCGTTTAAAGCTCAGGCAATTATCATCGTTCAACCAGTAATGCTAGGCATATAAAAGCAACTGTAGATTCTTTGATATGACAGGGGCGCGTTTGAAATGAATATTTCTGTTTAGAGCACAAGTGAAGCATGATACTTGACTTTTGCATTTTATATTTTAATTGAAGTCATTATATATAAATATATATTTTTTATAAAATCGACAGTAGATTCTTTACAACTTAATGTAGACTACAAACTAGTGCAGATCTTGACGGTTTGAGTCTTAGAAAGCAACCTCTCATTTATATAGACACAACTCGCGGCTGTGTAGCTTTTCAACGTTTTGCATTAAAAAGTAGGTTGCTTTACTATAGGAACGAGTCGTATGCCAAAGCCCGCTCCGGACGCCCGTGTACAGCCATCATTTATCGCTGGTAAAAAGTGCATTGAGAATGGTGGTGACTATGTGAAAAAAATAAATTCTGAAGCACCAAAGATAGCTGGTTTATATGATATCATTTTCGTATTCGTACTTTTTCAACTTTCTGGGTAAGAAAAATTGGAGATTTCGCTTTTGGAACAATCCTCGTATAACTGTTTCTTTATTATGTATGTCTTTTCGTGCACAAGTAGCTGGTGTGTAAGATATTATATGCTCTTAAAGATATTCGGACGATTTGTGAAAGCGGCAGCAATCTCCTCATCTCTACAATAAGTTGTATTATAAACTATTAATAGCGTTTCACCCCCCCATGGTGAATCGGACAGAGGCTATGTCTGTCTGTTAATAGAATGTTGACCTGTCCGCTGAAAGAATAGCGAATTATCAAGTAGCCTCACTCCAAACTGCATAGTAATAAGTTCGGTTTTGAAGATCTCCATCTCTCTCACTTGTTTCGGTTAGGCATTCACGGAGAGATCGGAGAGCCACAGGGGCAAACTACCTCGACTTTTAGAGAAACAGAAGTTCCTCTTAATGGAAGAAGATGGTTAGTTTGGATGGATGGGAAGGGGTAATTCTGAGAAGATAAAATGGCGGACAATAAGCATCCGGTAAAAATAAGGATATCGAGAGAAACGAGTCGGTTTCCTGCCTAAAGCACGCCGTTCGCTGGTTGCACAAGATTCTCAAAGCCGTGTGTAGAGAAGCCACCGAGTTGTCGAGTATGGAGGAGGGTCGATAATATGACGGATAAAGGATAAAAATAATCTGACGGCATGAACTAAATGAAAGAAGGGGAGATATGGAACTCAACGTTTCGTCCCATGTTTGCATGGGCTTTTTTAAGAGTAAGACAATTTTTTCTCATTTTTTGTCATATTCTATCTTTCTCTATATCCCCTCTCTCCCTCTCTTTATCTATCTTTCTCCCTCCCCTCTCTCTCTCTTTCTCTCTCTCTCTCTCTCTCTCTCTCTATATATATATATATATATATATATATATATATATATATATATATATATTTTTTTTTTAAAAAAACAAGGCATCATCAGGCCGATGGTCAGGGTGATAGTTCTTCTGAAGCCCTAATCGATGTATATTTGCACGAACAAATATGACGTACATATTGTTTGCATCAAAGCGCCGACCACTTTGGTTAATTTAACAACAAAATAAAAAGGGGACAAAAACTAAATCGGTTTTTACAAATAAGTTGCTTTTAGAATGAAAGTTTAAGAAAATTTGACTTTCCTCCTAAATGATTAAAAATTATCTCAATATCATTTAACATCTGCAGACAAATTTTGGCTACCGATGCTCACTGTATCTTGTATACCAATGACCTTAGACGAGGGCAGAATCATCGTTATCAAATATTATTTTTAAGTTATGCCGGGGCAACATCGTGTGGTCTTGCTGATAGTTGACTTAGAACATCGAGTATTATTATTAAAAAAGTAAAATGTTAGATAATGAACATTATTGTTGGTTTGTAACTGCTATGTAAAAAACGCATGCCAGTGAAACAAATGTATGTTTAATCAAATATTTTGGTTTACTTAGAAACAATTACAAAGTTAGAATGTGGTTAACGTAAGCGGAGTGATTTTTAACCTAGGGATAAAAACAATAAATTTGGCCAGAAAACGTGACTAAAGGTCACGTGCTGGGACTTTGTGTGGTCAAGTGACGTAACGATAAAGGTATAGTTTAAAAAAAAAACAGAGTTAGGAGTTAGTTAGAGACAGAGCTAGAGAGATTGTCAAGCGGACGAGGAAAGTGTTCAAGACAGGGATTATAATGGCCCTGTGCGGGAGTGAAGCAGAGTCCAAGACAAGCGTAAAATCTTTCCAACAAAGAAAACAGTGAAGTAGAAGCTGTCTAAAATATAACCGGAGACTCCTTGTCGTTCCTTTGGAAGAAATGTTTATTTAAGCTTTTGGCAGATTTATCAATTAAATCCGGATGAACAAAGGTATGATTTCTTTAATGGCAAGATGCATAACCACCCAGAACTTTGTGTCGTCCCCTTTGTGTTATCCGTATTGTTAATGTCCTGTAACTCATGATACACACACACACACACACACACACACACATCCACAAGGATTTATGAACATTAGACGACACGAAGAAACTTCACTATGTACACAACTCATCATATACTCAACGCACCTATACACTCCCTTACATATTTTATCTACTTGGGAAAGAAAATTACAAAAGATGGAGATCTCCTTCCTGAGATAAAGAGAAGGGTAGCAGTGGGATGGGCAGCTTTTGGAAACGTGGAGAATATCAAAACCGAAAAGCAAATGTGTCATTCAAAGGGAGGAACTTTCAATGAAAATGTACGATATGTGATGATCTACGGGCCCTGACAATTCTCCAAATCTTGGCAGTAGCACAAACGAAGATGGAGAGGACAATGCTAGGCATCACTCTACACGACAGAAAAATAAACATCTGTATTCGCCAACAAACAAGAATTATAGATATCAATACTACCATCAAAACATCCAAACATAAATGGGCAGGGTACGTAGCCAGACAACATGACAACAGATGGTCCATCAGGACAACAGAATGGACACTTCATGAACATAAGAGGCCAAAGGGAAGACAAAAAAACGATATGGAGGGACGACCTGATACAACACATAGGTCCTACATGGCAGCGAATAGCTCGGAACAAACTTAGATAGGTAGGTTTCTTCATTGAGTGATAAAACCCTTGTTGATGTTGATGTTGACATATTTGTAAGCTTTATACCCGCACAACGTAACATTATATCGCATCGTTGGAATGGAAGCAAATCATAAACCAGCCACAAATGTAGAAGGAGAAATATTTCAGTTAGACGATGCTTTTTAGTCGCGTGCAAGCGACTTTAAAAGTCACTCCGTCGGTCCGTCGGTCTGTCGGTTGGTATGCCGATCGGTCTGTCTGTCAGTCTGTCCGTAACATTTTTGTGCTTGGCCTTTTTGGTTAAGATAAAAGGTCTGTTGTTAATAGATTCTGTTCTTAGCTTTTTAAGCTTTTCTTTGCCTTTTGACCAAGATCAAAGTGTAGTATCTGTTCCGACAAATGCTGCAAGCTATGACTAGCTATGACTAGCAAAGACCAGATGTGGGGGAAACCCCACGTGCTTGACCTTTAACCAGCTCCCATTTCCCTCCTCTCGGGAGCTGGTCCCCTTTTTCCCTTCCCCCTCCCTTCACTCCTCACATTAAAAATTGGCCTTGTGCCTAATTTGCTCGGTGGGGGAGCAAATAAATACCATCTGTTCCGACAGATACTGCTAGCTATGACTAGCTATGACTAGCAAAGACCAGATGTGGGGGCAACCCCACATGCCTGACCTTTAACCAGCTCCCATTTCCCACCTCTCGGGAGCTGGTCCCCCTTTTCCCTTCCCCCTCCCTTCACTCCTCACATTAAAAATTGGCCTTGTGCCTAATTTGCTCGGTGGGGGAGCAAATAAATACCATCTGTTCCGGCAGATACTGCAAGCAAAGACCATATGTGGGGGCAATCCCGCATATAAGACCTTGGTCAATGTAGGGGAAACCCTTCATACCAATTGATATTATCCAGGTCCCCTACTCCCCGGGGAGTTGGTCCCCATTTACCCTTAACTCCTCACATTAAAAATCGGCATTGTGCCTAATTTGCTCGGTGGGGGAGCAAATAAATACCCATTTCTTGGCCTTTTGGCCAAGATCAAAGTGTAGTATCTGTCTTTACTACATGCTGTACTTATGTTTGTAACTTTGTGATATAAAGTGGGGGATCACTTTTCTCTATTAATTTAATGTAAAATGATCACCCACCCACTTAAAACCAGTCAGTCTCAAAGCCATTCAAGTCATTCTCCAGATCATTCAAGTTGTTTTGAAGGATTCCAGTTATTTTTTAAGCATTCAAGTCATTAAGGTCGTTCAATTCATAAGTTCATTAAAGTCATTCTAAGTCATTTACTTTTTATTTATTTAAGTCATTTCAGCCCATTTTTCGGTCATTTTAGTTTATCTTTAAGAATCAATCCTACATTCACGCATTCATTCATTACACTGGAGTATGCGACTAATGGCTATCGACCTTGTTTGTCATGAGTGGATTGAAATGCTAGTAAAACTGCATCGACTACAATTCGTATTTTTCCGCATATTTTTCACAAGATCTTGTCTCAGCAACTATTACTGTTTGCAGACTTTAAGAGAATGTTCTAGGGAAAAAATATTTGGCTCTAATGAAAAAGCGATATCGGAAAGGCGTATTTTGATGACAAAGACATAAGAAACACATTGTATTGTTAGAAAAACTTGTGAATCAGTAAATCAACCAGCGACTGGCATGGTTAATAACACCCTACCTCATCGTCAAAACTCATTATTATAATATTCACAGCTACACGAAGAGGCATAAATACATTGCGACACCTGCTACGAAAACGGTAGGTTAGCTTTACGAGCTAGAAAATTCCTCCCACCTGAGCACCTTTTTATCTCTACACAGCTACCAACCGCCCATTCCAAGGATGGAATACTGCAGCCATATCTGTGCAGGAGCTGCTAAAAACAGCCTATCCTGCCTTGACAGAGTACAAAATAGACTTCGTGGCTTAGTGGGGGATGCCCTTTTCTCTACCCTGCAACCTCTCTCCCACAGAAGAGACGTTGTGAGCCTATCCTTGTCTTATCGTTATCTCCATGACAGGTGCTCGTCTGAACTCCAATCTCTGGTCCCCCCTCGCCAATCTTTCACGAAAAACACCCGTCTAGCTGAATCCACTGTCAAAAAATTTCCCCACTCTTTATCTGTGCCTAAATAAAAACGTAGATTCCAAGAACAAAACTTCTTTTTTAGAACTGCGCGCCTGTGGAACTCTGTTCCGTCTGCCTGCTTCCCACCTGACTACAACCTGGATGTCTTCAAGTCCAACGTAAACAAATTCATAATGAACCGCCCCCTTAAGTAAACACTTCATTAAATCTCCACACTAACGTACTGTACTTGCAATAACCCTTATCCCTGAGTGGCTTCCTGGCCTTGATAAGTGGTGACCACCGTGTAAAAAAAAATTCATGAAATATTGTTGAAACATCTTGGCCAGTACATCTGCCACTAGTCTCTCACTTTTAGACCAGGTTTAAAACAAAATTTCCAATTCAGTGAGTCCCGCATTACCAACCAAGCCTCAACCCATGTCTTAACACCAATGTGCATGTTTTACAGGTACTTTAATGGAATGTGCCCTGATAACTTCATAGCACTTGTCTGACCACAACGTACCTACTTCCGATTAATTCGACAAGCAGCAAAATTCCACCCTTTCAGGTTTTTGGTTCCTAAATTCCGAAAATTTTTACAGAATTTAGCAGAGAAGCTAACAAAGGAAAAAAGAGTAAAACATTGAAATATACAATAAACAATTGTTGCTATTTTGTACCGATGGGTTTTTTTTTTCGTTTTAAAATAGTTTAAAATTATTTTGTTAAATCTCAAATATTTGTTTCTTACAAGCCGTTTGGAAAACAACATGGGGGCAGGTTTGTTTTTCATGAAGATGACTGCAAGCCGCCATGTTGTTTGCAAAACCGCTCGTAAAAATGTAATATTTGAGATTAAAAATCATTTAAAACTAAAAAACAAAAATGCCAGGTAGGTACTAAAGTAACTTTTATTGGCTACTAGCCTTAGTGCCTGGCTTTTATCGGGTGTTTAGAAGTGCGCCTTAAGCAAAAAAAAAAAAGTGGTAGTATGCAGGCAGGCTCGAACCCGTACCGTGAAGGAGAAAAAGAATATGAAAAAAAGTGACATCTTTGCTGTTGCGCCCATCGGTAAACCAGAAGAGACAAAAGTTTTAAATTAAAGCTAGTCAATCGAAAAGAGGGGATGACTTTCGAAAATATCGGCGAAAAAAAGCGACCCCTCCCTGTAGAAAAGTGTCCAGTTGAGTGTGGAGGAATTAATGTTTTTGGCCGATTTTAGATGCTTGTCGTCCGAAGTGTCGAGCTTCAAAACAATATAGATTTCATTAAAATCCGTCGCTTCTGTCGAAAGTCTTAGGCAAACATACATACATACATACATACATAATACATTTAAACAGACAGGTGAGATTTATATTATAGTTAGTAGCATTTATTTAATGTATATTTGATATTTTATTTCAGTTGTTTTTTAATCCTTTGCTAAAGTTCTGAATCTTCTACTCTAATAGTTTCTTCCCTCGGACTGCTAGACTTTGGAGTTCTCGCCGTGTTTCTGGTTTTTATGACTGCAATAACATACGAAGGTTGAAGGTAATGCGAAGAAGCTTTTTACGGCTCAATATCATACATAGTCCCATGTAGACATGACTTCAAATAGTAGCACCTTAAGTCCAAGTAGCAATACGCTTTATCTGGGTTGAAAAATGTTTTTTTTTTAATCTATGTTGATAATTGAAGTTGAGTTCTGCCTAAAACATATTTTTGCAGGGATTGAGTGTTTTGTTATTTTTCCTATGACTGAAATTAAAGAACTATAATTTTTTCTTTACAAGGGGATCAAGGCTGTAAGTCACTGAAGGTTAATATATGTACGATGGTAACCGGGACAACAGCGTAGGGACTGTTAGCGTTGGCAATTGGTTATAATTTGATTATTTAAAATCAGAGCTCAACAAGGACTTGTTGGTCTCCCGATTTATCGGAGAAAGGGCTATGTTTTCAGTGGCGTCCGTGCGTCCGTTATTCCGGACGATTGCTAGATAACTGCTCATTAGTTTTTCCTAAAATTTTGCCACAATTGTATTTCATTTTATAGATGAGCAGAGTAACAAAAATATTTTTGCGAAAATTCCCGTTGCGTCCCCAGTGGCTCAAAAGAGGTTTAAAAAATGCCCCAAAATAGCAAAAAAATTACACATTTTGCGCCATAACTTTGGATCTGTCCATTAGATTTTTTTGGAAATTGGCCAAAATGTGGAGCCCATTGTTCTTAATATAAATCCAGTATGAAGAACCCTGGCAAAATTCTGGTTCGCGTCCCCGAGGACATTTACTGCTAAAAACGTCGCTTTTTGTAGCTTTTGGTTTTTCATATTTCTCAATAAAATCTTGATATGTATGATTATATAGTGGGTTTTCACAGGGTCTCTTGTCACTTTTTGCCCCATAACGTTTGATTCATCCATTAGATTTTCCTGAAACTTTACCAAAATGTGGAGGCTATTTGTCTTAATATATATTCAATATGGGTGACCCTGGTAAAATTCAAGTTCGCATTCCTCTTGGATTTTTTTTTTTCATATTACGCAATAACTTGATATGCATGTCTATATAGTGTTTTTTCATGGTGCTGAATTCAAATATACATATCTTAAGGCGTGAGACTGCATCGTTTGTCCATTTTCATTGGGATTCAGCGTTTCCATGAGCTTAAAAGGGGTCACAAATGCCTCAAAATTGCAAAAAAATTATACTTTTACCCCATAACTTTTGCTCCATTAGATTTTTCTGAAACTTGGCGAAAATGTGAAGCCAACATTGGCCTTTCACACTGTTCACATTCATCATTTCTTCACTATTTTTTGTGACGTCATCTCACATTCAGTACCAGATGCGGACCGCGCACGCGCGGCTTGTTTATATTGAACTTGAAGACGAACAAATTGTAGTCAGCTGAAAACCAGACCAGTAGAACAAAGTTTCACAGGCGGTCAGTTCTAGGAAAGAAGCTTTGTTCATGGAATTTGCGTTTAGATTTAGGCACAGAGAGTGGGGGAAATTATTGAAAGTTATAAGTTAGACGGGTATTTTTTGCAAGTTTGGCGAGGGGAGACCATAGATTGGAGCTCAGACGAGCACTTTACAGAGAAAAAAAAGCGATAGAGCAGAGAAAGGCTCCCAACATTTCTTCAGTGAGAAAGAAGTTGAAAAAAGAGAAAAGAGCATCACTTACAAGGTTTGGAAGCTGGTTTGGAATATTCTCAAGACAGCATAGGCCCTGAGAAGTTCCTGTTAAGATGTGGTAACAGTACGCTATTTTAGAACGTATCTGATATTATACGCAGATTTGAAGATTTATGTGTCCTTTGCTTTTTTACTTTAAGCACTTTTTGATATAGCATCGTTTTCTGATTAATAAACTTATTTGATCATTGCTGTGACGGTTTGAAAAAAGAACTTGTAATAATTTCGACGTTCATCAGTTTTTCACTGAAAAAAATCAACGAAACGTTAAGTAAAAAATGAACACTCAAAAGAAACAGGGCAAAAAAGAGCATTGTCTTCCAAGAGGTGCTGAATTAAAGAAGTAAATTAAAGATTGTCTCTTACAATGTGATTTTATTATTTATATTGAACTATGTAGCACAATATTACTTTCTGAATATTCATTAGTATTATATAGTTATCTTATTTGTATAAGTTCTATAGTTAAAATACATATATAAAATGTTATATTTACTGAGTATTATTGTTTTTCTGTCTAAAATAAACATAATTTTCTACCTATCCAGATAAATATCAGTTTCATCAAACGTAATTTTTTGTTCAGTATATTTCTCGTTCCGCGGTATTTCCACAGGTCTCGCTAGTTAGATCGATAAAAATAAAGATCTATTCGTTCGAGATATCTCTTATTTTAAATCCGACATTTCGGTGACGTTTTAAAACGTTTTCGGCTTTAAAAAAAATACAAAATCTGATTTTGCACACGCGTTTAAATATGACAAACTTTAACATCTGCACTTAATGCAGATAATTTTTGTTTTCTCGATGTTTTAACTCTGATGAAGAACGTTTACTAAAATTGGCTACATTTATAAAATGAAGCTAACAAAAAAAAATACAAAATTACGTATTGTTTTCAGCAATTTAAAACCTGTGGGAAAGAAAACCAAGAATGTGGAAGTAGAATAAGTGAAGATATTTGCTAAATTTAGCAATTTAAGCGAGTGGATATTTAATTGGATTCGTGCATTTTTCTTCAAATTCTTATAAATCCAAATTTGTTCCGATCTGTAATGTATATATATATATATATATATATATATATATATATATATATATATATATATATAGGATTGCTTCATTTAATCAGATAGAAAGTATAAATTAATGCGTAAACTTTAAGTATTTACTTCAACGGTGCTCAATACGACGGTAGAGCTAAAATATATATGGCAATTAAGCTACACAGAATATTCTGCGTTTCCTTCACGCTAGGATTCATCAGGCTTAAGGCATAAACCTGATTAATCCTAGCGTGGATGAAACGCGGGATATGCTGTGTAGCTTAATTGCCATATATATTTAAAAGTTTACTATATATATATATATATATATATATATATATATATATATATATTGAATATAATTATGTTTTCTTTTTGAAAAGGGGAGGAATTTCTCCCGAAATAAATCAAAGTTCCATACAACGAACATACCAACAACTTGGTTGCAAATTAATTATGTAACGAGGTGAGGAATGATATATGAATAAACAGTTAGACATTTCTCTACTCGAACATACCCGTGTTTTGTTTGTTTGTTTTTCTTTTCTTTACTCTCATGATTCCGGTTCTTTCCGCATTGCTTTTGGCTTTTAAAACTTCCATATATTGCTTTATCAGCAATGCTTCAAGGTAACTACCCTTTACCTTTATTAATTTTATGGTAGGAGCTCAACTGAGCTCTATTTTATGGTCCAAACACTGCAACAAACACTGATCTAGCTATAATAACCGTCAATAACTTCGCTCACCGAATATCTGTGTCAAGAACTGAACGAAAAGTCTATAAGCAAAGGTTTTCTTTCTTAGAACTGTCCATCTGTGTAATACAATACCGCGGGACTGCTTCTGGACTGACTATAGCACGGTTATTTTACTGATCTAATATGAATAAGATCGTGTTAAGCTATCCTCTTAAATAATCTTACCCTACCCAAATTCCACCATTACTGATCATGTTGTCTCATTATGAGAGCTATGACAACAGAATATTCTGATCATTGATTTGACACTCGAGTATATATCCGACAGAGTAAGACACAGTTAATACAACCGAGAACCACATAACTCTATGTAAAAGCATAGAAGATATCAACTGGTACACACTCGAGAGTCAAAACAATGAAAAGAATATGCTGCTGTCCCAGCCCTACTCATTATATACCTGACACCTAACCCTCATCCTCGAGGGACCTCCGTGCCTTGATGACTCTCCAATTAAGAAGAATGTACATCAATTGATCGGAACGTCCATCATTTAATCATAATGTCTGTCCGTCTGTTACGTTTTAAACTGCATTCTTCATTTTGAACTGACTCGACTGAATAGATGCATCTTTATAAAAGACTATATATCTGTCAGCATGGCACACTTGTTAACCCATTAAAGACAAGAACTCATCTTTCTATCACAATTGAAAGTATTTTTTTCCTATTGTGTATGCTTAGAGTCAGGCAAACTTTTCTATAAACAGTTTTTCCGTTTCTGGAACACATTACCTGAGTACTGTTTCTTTGCATACTAACAGATGCTTAATGCCAGCCAATATTTCTCATAAAGCATCCCACAGGTAACAATTCCACGAACCATCGTGAGACTGCGTACCTTAACTGTACATCAAAAGGACGAGACAACGGTTTATTTTGGGTTTACTTATCTTGTATGAAGCATTCCCGAAGTTACTCCATGGAAAACTTGATAACTAAAAAACGCGATACTTATGCTAAATTCGGATATTTTCTGAGCTAATGGAATCGCAGCAGATCACGTCATTTAAAAAAAATATTTGTTGTTATTGATTTAATATTTTAAAAGAAAAAAAAACTTGATTTGAAAAGAAAAAATCATAAAAAAGAAAAATATCAGATTTGAAATATCAACACTTTTATGTTTACTATAAGTTGCTTGTTGTTCAAAAATGAATCAAGGGTAACTAATATATTTCCACAATGAACAAAACCAAAATCAATGAATCTTTGTTAATTTTAACTCATTTGAAATCATTTCATAATAGTATTATATATATATATATATATATATATATATATATATATATATATATTAGCTATTTTCATAATAGTATTATATATATATATATATATATATATATATATATATATATATATATATATATATAGGACAACAAGAGTAGGAAATAAAGTCACAAAACTATATATTGGTAGATATAGAATGGACCATTTATTGAATAATGGAATACAAGCAAAATTTGGAGGATAGAAGGGACTCTTTATTCCAGGGCATTTCGAATCATAATGCTTCGCATCAGAAGAGTAGAGTAGGTGCTAGGTAGCATGGAGGAGATGCAGCGTCTAGCGTAGGGTTCATTAGGGGCGAAAAAGATTATGAGGAATTATAGAATGTTGGGGGAAGCTCTAATGAACCCTTTTTGTGATATAACAGAAACATTTCTATGAAAATGACCTGTTGGGTCAGTATGTTATATTAGCTATGGAATTAATGTATGAGCGTGACACTTGTGGCGTAAAGAAAATAGTTTTTTTTGTAACATAAGAGAAACATTTCTATGAAAACATTAAAATGAAAAAAAGATATAGATAGATTTCTATGTCGTTCTGTTTATAATTTTATTTTTGTAAGAACGATCACTTACAGCCATTGAATTATAAGTGGTTTGCCATACTTATAGGTAAATGTGCACTGAACAGATACCATAATACTTAAAGGTGAATTCAAATTTTGATATATCTTTTAATTCAAACGGGAAAAAATGACTATTGGGACGTTGAAAACGTACACAGTAAAACAGTACGTTTTATTGTCGCGTTGTAACGCAAATTAAAAAAATATTTGCGCATATATTTACACATAGAGACAGCTATGCATATATACACAAGTCTACATAAGCGAATGTACGGAGAGAGAGAGACAGACAGACAGACAGAAGAGGGGGACGGAAAAGAGGTATAGGTGTGCGAGAAATACATTATATATACATATACGGTAATATGAAGAAAATTAACACTTAAAGAAAATGTGTTTTGAAAAAACACACACACATACATGCACACACATACACATATATCCACATATATATACATATATATATATATATACATATATACATACACATGCATATACATATATACACACATACTGACGTGTATATACACTTTCATGTACATATACACATACACTTGTATAAATACATACATATATGCGTGAATAATGCGCACACACATACGCATACATAGACCAATGTGTACGGGAATATAAAGAAGGAAAAAATCAGGGAAAATGTGAAGGTTTCGGAAAAAGTTCGCAAAAAAAAGAAGGTTTACCCCATCTCATATATAAGCAGTGTTTTCTAGGGATGGAAAACTTTAAATTAAAACAAATCACGGAAAAATGTTTCTTTATTATACAGGGTGCAACAGAAATACCTCTCACATTTTAAACTTTCAGCTATATGCTGCATATGAACTTACGCAATGATGCTTTCATTTAGCTAATAACTTTACATTTTTCCTGTACCCTCATTAAGCAATAGGTATGTTTTTGAAGAATGGTGAATCTGTAACTGCAACACAGAGAGCTTTCCGAGTTCACTACAAATTAGGACGGCATGTTTCTGTTCCAGATATATGCAAATTTCAGAGTTACAGGTTCGGCACTTAAAAGAAAGCCATCTAGAAGGCCTCAAAACGCTCGAAACGCCAGACAGTATTCGACCTGTCATACTACTTTCCGTTACTCAGTCTCCTACACGTTCAGCTCGCAAACATGTTTTGGCCTTAGGATTATGTGATCGAACAGTCAGAAGGATTCTACACACCGATACGCAGTTCCATTCATACAAATTAATGATTGCTCAGAAACTGCTTGATTTTGTATAATCATCCATTCATCAAATGTTTCTCTCGGAAAATTGATTGTATCTTTTACAATTTGCAAACGCTGCTACGGTGCCAGTTAGTTTTTTTTTTTTTAAGATGATTTGCCAAATTAAGCCGAACACAAAACAACCGATATTTGCCAACAATCGAACACCATCAATTGTCAATTTAATATTCACCGCATTTAAAGACACCATATATATACTCTCTCATACACACAAACATACACATATATATATGCACACACACATATAAATATATACATACATATACATATATATATATATATATATATATATATAGAGAGAGAGAGAGAGAGAGAGAGAGAGAGAGAGAATAAATTTAAAAAGTTATATTCCAACATTCGTGATGTTGACCATATAATTTATTCTTTTAATTCAGTTGACTTATACAATTCTTGACAGTAACTGTTTCGTAACGCAAAATCAATCACTTAATCATTACATCAATCAGTGAATCGACGATGCCCTTAACTCATCAGAAGAAATAGCAACAATCAATCCGTCAAAAGAAAATGAAGTGTTATTTGACATGATTAAAATCCGAAAATTGGAAGAGAAGCTGCAAATACCTTTATATTTTCCATTACGCCATATTGAATTTTTATATAATCATACACACACACACACACACACACACACACACACACTTCGTAAGTTGGTATATTGTCTCCACACTATCATCACGTAACACGAATAGTGAGAAAGATTAAGTATCTACAAATGCCAAATCAGACAGCATAAACAGTAAAAAATTAGAGAGTTTTTCGGTATTGTTGCACTTTGCGTACTGTATTTCTGTAAATCTTGTGATGTGTAGCTACCGTTAACTGCCGGAATATGCCGAGCACTGATCAAGTTGATCAGCCAATCAAGAGCGATAACACGCGTTTTTAGCCAATAAGATACGAATCAGACAACGTTCTATAAATTTTAAGAAGAAAAAATAATCACGCACAAATTTACTCAGTCTAACCATGACCCTAAAAACACAATTTTGTAATCACACACAAATTTAATGAGTCCAACTCTATCTCTTACCCTACCCTTAACCATAACAAAATGTTAGCAATTTTCCTAAAAATTCTTACGACTTTTATAAAAAAAAACTGTCAACAGTTATCCTATTAATAAACATTGTAAAGACATTGACAGCTATCGCTCTTCATCTATTTCTCTCTAGACATTAATGAATTCATTGTTGCTCATTATTCAAAACGTAATTCGAGCTGTTTCTCGAAAGTGTTTGATGCATTGCCATAGATTTCTTTGCAGTTGTATAGAGTGTAGGTTTGATTTTCTTTCTGTCCGAGCAGTGGCTATACTCAGCGATTGTCCTGACCATTGTACACAAAGGACTGCTCTAGCATTACACTAGTCACGTGCTTTCTTTGATCTCACTTTACGCTGATTGGGGGACTGGAGTGGGTTCTCGACTTTGTCCAAGGGTCTCCACAGATTAGCAACTGGAAGGAAGCGCATTTGCTTTTCCTTTCAATAGTGCTGTCCCGTCATCCTATACAACATCTAGTATTCTCAAACAATGTACCATCTGATGCTAGACAGGCTCATCGTTCTTTAACTTAGATGACGTTGTGTGTCGACGTGATTATGCCGTATGAGAAACATATGTTTGTGTATAGACTTTATAGTTTTTCATATACCGATCTTTTCACTGTGGAACTTCAAAGATTGCTAACATATAAAAAGGTCGATGACGTTAGGCTAAAGTCCCCTGATCAAGATTTTATTAATTAAACTGACCATATTGTTTTTCTTTCGCAACTTCAAAACAATTTCACCGACCGTTTCGCTTAGAACCGAATAACAAGATTAATATGTAAATTCATAATCTTTCGAGAAGTGGTAAGTCATCTTGAAACACATAAAACACATTAATTGTCAATTATTATTCGCTCCAAAAAAGATGCATTGCCACTTGGGCATAAGGGGCTTCTATTTGGGATTACCTCTATACAAAATTATGTAGGGAGTTGAGTAGCAAGATATTAAGATTACATAACAACTTCTGCATGTTAGTACAGTCAGCGAAACAAAAAAAAAGGAAGGTAATTTGAATTCGAGCAGTCGGAGCGACGAAACTATTAGAATAAAAAGCTTTCCGGCATCTAGGAGCCTCAATAGCGAAGGGGTGGGATTTTTCTTGTTGTTGGATTTGTCGACGAGGGTTTACGTCAAGGGTGGGCAAATTAAATGGACGGATTTTGAAAATACAAAACAAAAATACTCCAGTCAGGATGAGTAGACTATCACAAAATCTGATGGTACGACACTGAGCACTATTGACCTGTTCTCTATAAAATATAAACTACTGAACTGAATATACAATGAACATTTAATGGTAATGAAAAGATCTGTTTCTAATCGAACTATATACTATTGTAACATACCGCTGACACGCGTATGCAAATGCTTACTAAATGACGTCACCAGTAAAGAAAGGAGGATTATAAAGCGGAGAAAAAGAGCGATCAAGTTAGAGCTGTGGAACACGGAAAGAGATAGCGTTCGAGATCACGTAAGAGAACGAGGAGAACGTTTTAGCACGTGATGACGTCACAGCCATCGCAAGGAGGAAATAAATGTCGTTGTTTTAAAGAAAAAGCGAGCTGCAATTCTTTCATGTTCGTAGTCTCCTTTACGGCGTGAACTGAGATTACAACGTGTTGGTTCCCAAACCACGTTAGAGTATTACTATGTTTTAATAACCAATTTGGTTTACTATACCTTTTCAGAGGAATATACTATATTTTAATTCTTAATAAAGAAGGGAGGAAATAGTGTAGTATCTGTTTGTTACCATGATACTATCTGCTCATCTCCACATTTTTATTGCGTAAGGGTTGGTCTCCTCGCTTCTTCGGTTGCGAGGAGGCTTATGTAAAAATAATATTCGGAAATCTGTACTCGATGATTAGGTCGGCAGCCGCTGGGCCAGTTTACTCATCTTTCGCCTCTGGAACTAATATATTTGCCTGAGTGTTAGCAAAGAGGTAACATTGCTTTCCAGCTTTCAGGAAAGGTAAGTGCATTGCTTACTGCCTAAGGCTCCCTCACTGGGACTTCCCGGCAAGATTTTGCAAGATCAGAGAGCTTCTTCTTAAGAGACGCTGATTTAATTCTCCACACCTTTTGATATTGTGACACACCTTTCTGCGGTATGTAGTATGTAATTCACTATTATCCTCCCAGAGATTAACCCCTCCTTTAGGGTAATGGAATGTAACATCTGTTCTGTAGTCATGACTATCCCCACAAGCACTACCTCTTCCAAAAGCATAACACAATATATATATATTCGTTTATCATTATACTATTATCCAGAGACCTTACCTCCTTTTTGGGGGTAAGCGCAGTGTCATATATATATATATATATATATATATATATATATATATATATATATATATATATATATATATAATTATTTACTATTATAGTTAAATACCTACAAACATTAGTGGTGTTTCATCCTTTCGGGAATCATCAGTGCATTCGAACCCAGCAACGAAGCCATTTCTGACTCTAACCTTAACCGCGAGAAATACTGTCGAAATCTAAACATTTTTTATTTTTAAAAGGTTTTTTAACGTCTGTCAGTGTTTCATCCTTTCGGGAATCATCAGTGCTGGGTGCCACGATCAAACCATTTCTGACTCCGTTAGTAAGGATCAAACCCATTCGGCCACCGTTAACCGCAATTCAATACACGCTTAAAATATATATATATATATATATATATATATATATATATATATCAAATTTTAGTCATTTAATGAATTTAAAATTTTATGACGTGAAATGTTTGAATTTCAAATCAAAAGATTTTTATTATTCTATGTAAGACAGATTTCAATTGAAATATTTTAACTCCGGATCTACATATATATATATATATATATATATATATATATATATATAAGTGAATGTGTGCGTGTGCGGGTGTATTTTTAGTCTACAGACTCGAAATTGGATATACAGGGTACTGAGATTTGGGAAAATCGATGTGATTGGTTTTTGGCCAGGAATTTGGCGATTAAAGGGGTTAAAATTCAAAGATTTGACGTTTGAGAACTCTACAAAACTCTTCCGACAATTTTGGGTCTATACACTTTACATTTTAGATATAAGTTCCTTGGACATGGATCTGACTTAATAACTCGATTTGAGCCTGAAATAATAAATTTTAAGAGGTCTAATAGGGGTAAAATGTTTAAAAAATTGACCAATTTTTTTTTTTTTTTTTTGCTCAACATACACCTCCAAATACCTGGGCAACGCCGGGCACCATGCTAGTATATATATATATATATATATATATATATATATATATATATATATATATATATATATATATATTACCGAATCAATTATATAAACAAAGGAAATTGCTCCAAGCAAATGCCTACATCGGAGCATTACATTGTGATGTGGATTACTCAAAATACAGTTTGGATCTTTTTACAACACAACTATCAAAGACATTCACTTCGGATTTTACGATGCAATTTGGATATGAATATTTATATCCTTTTCATTAACTTTCCTTACTCTATGACATTTAAATACTTAAGCAATTTTTAATTGTGATTTTTCATGTCTCACTGACTTTGGCACATAAGGTGTAAACTATAATAACTATTTGCTAATATTTTCTCCACTGAAGAGATGGTAGATATCAAAATCCTATAGGATAAGGAGTTATAATATTTCAATTGTATTCTTTGTCTTACATAGAATAATAAAAATCTTTTGATTTGAAATTCAAACATTTCACGTCATGAATTTTTTAATTCATTCAATGACTAAAATTTGATTTATTTGCTCTATCTTGTATATCGAGCAATTCTTATTATTGTGGGCTAGTACTTATAGAATATTACTGCCAGTAATATCTTGTAAGACTTATAATCATAGGTTTACATACCAGTTGATTGTTAGATAATTTTATTCTGAAGTATATATATATATATATATATATATATATATATATAACGTGCATTTTCAGGCAGCGTTTTTTCATTTAACCAAACACTGTTAAAGATAACAGAAAACTTTTATTTAGTGATACATTTTTTATTTTTCAAGTTTTTCTGATGATGTTTTTGTATATAGATTAAAAGTATCAATAAATGTCCTATAAGTAATTTTTTTCTCTTCGGGGCATGTTGCGATTATTTGCTTTTCGCCTTTCGCCAAGACATAGTCAAGAGAATGTGTAAGGTTGGTTGTGCTGACGGGCGGATTGCCATTAGTAGTAGTAGGAACGGTGGATGCGTGCGAGGTTGTTTGCGCTCTGTGAGGAGGGACGGAGTGTGGTTTTGAGGCGAGAGCAAGGCCAGATAGAAGGGGAGGGTTATAATAGGCATTTTAAAATGTTTGGGCTAGATTGAAATATAAGCATATTTAGGACAGTTTTCCGGGGTTTTATATATACCGATTCCAAATTTTTTATTATTTCGATAGCTCCCAAAATCCAACATGTAAAATTTTATTTAACAAAAGTGCTCTTTTCTACAGTTGAAAACAGATTGAAGGAATTTTATTTGCAAGGCTGTGTTACAAGACGCAATCCAATGATTTCTGTAAAGAACAGAAAGCGCCATATAAACTTCGTCAAGCGCAATGAAGATCATGGCTCTTCATATAAGTCGAAAGTGATATTTAGCGATGAAATCAAGTTCAATAGGCTAGGCAGTGATGGTAGGCAGTATGTCTGCCCAAGGAAGGACGAAGAATTGTATCCGCAAGGTAGTGGGGGTTCAGTTTGTGTGTGTGGCGTTATTAGTGCAGATGGTCCTATAGTTCCCTTGCAAGATCGAATTAATTCAACCAAGTACATTAATATGTTGACTGAGTATTTTTTACCATACTTTGGTCGGATTTTTTATGATAATCCTATTTTCGTTCAGGATAATGCTCCCACAAACGCAGCTGGCAATGTCAAGAGGTTCCTGGAAGAGCATGATATTCCAAGTTTGGATTGGCCTGCACAATCTCGAGACCTCAATTCTATTCAAAACGTATTGTATTAGATCAGGCAACAACTACGTAATGATAAAATTTAAAATCTGGAATAACTTTGGAAAACAATTAAAGAGAAGTTGGATGCTCATTCACCGGAGTATTGTCGCAGACTAATTAAATGAATGCTTGAAAATTGTAGGCTGTCAAATTACAAAAGGGCTATGCTACTAAATATTAACTAGTTCATTGTGTTCCTGTTGTATTTGTGTTGCATTAATGTTCTAAAGTTATATTAAAATAACAATTTTCCATTGTCTTGAGTTTCTTTTGCCTTTTCGATTTGAAGTTATTTTTTTTAATTGATGTAGACACTAGAATATTTCAATTAAAAGTCAAATATAAACATGTAAAATTATAGAGGAATAAAAAGGCGAATCAAATGAGGTATAGTGTGTTTAAACAGTTACATTCAATTTAGCTCAAATTTGCGTTTTTTGAAAAAATGATAAGTGTGGACTTTCTTTTTGGCGCCACTATATATATATATATATATATATATATATATATATATATATATATATATATATAATCAGGAAGGCTGTAAAAGAGAAAGAGAGAGAGACGTATTGACAAAGAAAGAGAGAGCGGGGAATTTTGCTATAAAAATGTCATACACACTTTTTAACTTCTTTTATTTTCCTTTTATAATCCAGATATCATTGCTAATAATAAATGAAACTCTATACTTATATTAACATATATTTTCCTATATTTCTTTTAAAGTGATTTCAGTGTAAACGCCGCCATGCGTTGCGATCCACTTAAAATTAACACCACTTAAACGTCTTCGCAGGTGCACATGACTGATATTATAATCTATACTTAACATTGCTGTCTTTTGTGGTATAGAAAAAAGAGAAAGCGGGAAAATCGAAGCCTCAGGGAAAACATTAAGCGTAAAAGTACATTAAATCCAATATAATATGAGATATCTTTAGCAAATATTGATACTTACATCAACAAATAGAGTAAGGTTCATCGTATAACTCTCTTATTACACAGAAAACTGAGTTAATCAACGTTTGTTTCTCTAAGGTACCGTTTTCTTTAATATTTCAATAACTCAGAAGATTTTTTTTTTCTTAGACGAAAAAATAACAAAATCAAGGCTATTTTGGAAATGGTATTTTATTGTTACTGAGGTATGTTGCTTGTCATGTGAAGTTCTGGAGCTCTGCCCTCCCAGACTTTGACATCTATTTTTAATAAGTGGTTAGTTTATTGATAGTCCCTTAAGGTGCTCCTTACCGGGGATTGCCGACGGGGCTTGCCAAGCATTTTTTGCATACCAGTGTGCTTCTCCCCTGGGATGCTAGAGATTCAATCCCACTTTTCAACCCGCTGTGTCACATCTAACAACCGTTAAAAGTTATATAGTTTACGACCCAGGCTACATTTAGTAGCTGGAAGGCACCAAAGCGAAGACTGCCACACAAATAATTCAATACCTAGTGAGCCTCGTTCCCCATATTAAGAATGGAAATTAATTTATATAGCCATTCTTACCACGAGTAAAGGAAGGTGTTTTCCGCCCACAATGAGGATTACCCCTTCAACCTTCAGAAGAATCTAAATTACAGCTGAATTTTACCAAGTACATAATCCATTACGCTATGGATTCTTGCAGGAATAGATAACTGGATATATTAGAAATAATAATTGCATAACTAGCGAAACTAATAATGATACCTTTAACAAGTAGGATCGCATGCTGTACCAAATGTTCATCAGCTTTCTAAAGAATCTCATCTCTATGGTCAGTATTCTTCTCTCTGGGTCCACGATTCACACGAAATATAGAAATAGCATGAGGGCTCAAGGAATGCATCCACCTGTTTTTTTTTTTTTAGCTTTGTGAACTATGTCATTCAATATGAACCTTAGTTTGGCCATTATGCTTTTGTCTGCGCAATTCTTGAGTCTATCATTAGTCACAAGCGTCCAAAGGTACTTGAAGCTGTTGATAGTTTCAGCTTCTCTCCTCGGACATTGCAGTCCTTCCTGGTGCCAATGATGTAATTGGTTATCACCCAGCATCTCGTCCTTGACGTTGTTGCCATTTCTGGTACCAGTGGTGTAGTTGGTCATCAATTTGGTAGTTTCTAAGCTGTGCGTTATATACAGTGTATGTATATATATATATATATATATATATATATATATAAGTAGGGTTCGCGTGTGTGTGTGTGTAATTATCCCACAGCCCACAGCCCACAGCCCACAACCCACAGCCCACACAACTGAGCCGATCATGACCAAACTAGGGATGATGAGTCTCCCACCTAGGCATGGTGCACATCATTTTTAAGGTTAGAGTTAAAGGCGAAGGTCATAACCGGTGTATATATATATATATATATATATATATATATATATATATATATATATATATATATCCTATAGCCCACTGGACCGATCATGATGATGGTCTCCAACCTAAGGATGGTGCACACTATTTTTCAAGGTCAATGTACAAAGGTTAAACGCCACATTTAGTGCAGCTCCTCATAAGCTAGTCGACCGAGGTATGGTGCACACCAATTTGGAGGTCCGTCACCATCCTTTGTGAATTTTAATTAGATCACCTTCCTCCACCCTATACCCTCAGCCAATTAAATAAAAGTTTACAATTGTAGTTCTTTGTAACATTTTTTAAATGTCTATGTGTAATAATATAAATGTATATGTGTAATAATATAAATGTCTATGTGTAATAATATGAATATCAACTTTGATGCTTTAAAGTTCATAGTCGGATTCTAGTCACTTCAGAAGGTGATAGAAAATTTTAAACACCTTAAAAAATAGTTGCTCTTACAACATCCACTTACTGCAAGGGTGCCCGCGAAACGGGTACCCGAGTGTACAATAAAGTCCCGTGCGAAGCGCGGATTACTTTTGCTAGCATATGTTAAGCTTGGTTATCAAAATTCTGTGGCGTTTCCTGTCTCTCCAATTTTCAAATCATTAATACCACACGGTAAGTTTGCATTCTCTACACGTGCTCTTAGTTGTGTCTAAAATGATATCGCACGCACGGGTTTGTAAATAAGCGTTACTATGGAAACTCCAATCAATTATGCATCTATAAACACGCATTAAAATATTTCTTTTCTAAATCGCGCGAGGCTTAATTAACTGCGAATTTAAAATTACTATACATGCGTGAGATATATTTTATAGCGAATACAAATGCAGTAATATAACATATTTGCTAATATTTTGAATAGATTTGGATCAATTATAATTACATGAATAATGTTACATTTATTTTATCAAATCTTTCATATCAACATAAAACATAACAGAATAAAGGATAAATTACCAGGTATTACGTATAATAAGTATAAAGGTACTTCGTTTTATCGATAATTTTATTTCTCTTATGTCAGTCTCTTCAAGAAAATTGTTTCTTATCGTTGAGCACTTTCAGTTGTAATAAGTAAATTGTCATATAATGAATAGAACATTCTGACTGACGTAAAAAAAAACATTTAAAAAAGAATAAATGTTTAATTTCAACTGTATCCCTAACAGTTGTCGGTAGCCAATAGTTCGGGTCTCCTTGCTAATGAAGCCTGACATGACTTCGTGTTGTCAGGGTTCGAATTGCTCGACTGGCGTTAATCGTGACGCCTGCACTGATGATTCCCGAAAGTATGAAACACTAGTGTCTGTAAGTATTTAATTATTTCATTAATTATTATAGTAAATAATTATATATATATATATATATATTACTTACTTACTATACATATTTTACTTACTATATATATATATATATGACTTACTATATATATTATTTACTATATATATATATATATATATTACTTACTATATATATATATCTCTTTTTTACTTACTATATATATATATACATATATTTTACTATATATATTTTACTTACTATATATCCTTTACTTACTATATATACATATATACATATATATATACTTTACTTACTATATATATATATATATATATATATATATATATATATATATATATATATATATAAAGTAAAAATTGTCACACACTTTTAGAAGAAACTTATTTTGAATAAAATTAAAATGAGAAATTTGAAAACTTTGAAGTGTCAGAAATAATGATAAAATCATTACATTTAATTTTATTGTTGCTGTAAATCTTATATTTTGCTAAAAATAGCTTCATAAGAATGGGGAGTCCGGTCCTTGATTTTTATCTTTTTTTCATTTTGGTGTTGAGGAAGAGGGACGACCTCGAAGTCGAAGAGAAGAGAAATATATGTGTACTTCTCTTTTCTTGAGATGGAAATTTACAGCAAAATATGGTGAGACCCTTATTTTGTATAAAATTTAAATGAGAAATTTCAAAACTTCGAAGTGTCGAAAATAATGATGAAATCATTTTATTTACTTTTATTGTTGTTGTAAGTCATATATTCCGCTAAAAACAGGTCAATCAGGGTAGGAAGTACGGTTCGTGATAATTTTTCTTTTTTTCATCATTTTGGTATTAAGGACTACCTTTAAATTAAAAAATTCAATATAACCTAGGACGAATGTACAACATGTATAATGCTTTTTTTTTTCAATTTTAACCCTTGCTTACCCTTTAAAACGAGTTTAACCGACTAAATACCTATAAAAGAACGGTCCGTAAAAACTCATTTGGGGCACCTAGTGCTGCTCTACAAACAAAACAAAAGAATACTCAATTCTAATTTTAACCTATTTTGAAAAAAATATATTTTTCATTTGCATTGTCCATTCTTTTAACTGACATATTTAATATTCAGATTTCTAAATGAATGAACAATCGACTCTTTTTCCGACGTAAACAATATTTAAATATTTCAAATAGAATTAACAATATGACTTAATTTCTAATATTCCAATTTTTCCATTATATTTAACACTTGCTTACAGAGTTCGATTCTAGCCTTATCCTAATATCATTTTCACTTATCTTGTGTGTCGTTTTACTTCCATGAAAAGGGACAGCTATTCTATGTAACGTAATTTAATATATCTTTATTGAATGTTGTAAAATTATAAATGAACTCTGAACAAGTGTTTCATTGTTTCTCAAGAGTACAAAAAGCATAACATCGGAAACTCATTCGACCAAGGGAAGCAATAATAAGAGGCCCAAGTTGCTGAATGATATTTATAATATATCTATTTTATAACGAAATGTTTGCTTGCATTTTTCTTCCCTTTTCATTACCGATTTATACGTTTTTATATCTGTATTGCTGTTCGACTTTCCAATGTCATTATGATGCTGTCTGCGTGGGTCGAACCGGTGTTTACTTTGAAACAAGAATCGGATAACATGTACTTTTAGGTTTTCGTAATAAAAATAAAAATACATTTTCCTTAACCCTACCCACAATAATTTAACATCTGTGATCGACAATCGTTTATTAGATAATCCAGAATGTGGTTTGTGCATATAAAGATTTTTTTTTCGATTTTGTTCCGAGGACGACCGAGTAATATTTGAAAACTCTCGAATCTGTCTCCATCGCACGACTTAAGCTCTTTCTCTGCAGAAAGAAGGGGTTCATTAATACATTGGCGAGTCGTAGTTCAGAGAAGGGGTTCATTAATACATTAGGCGAGTCATGAAGGGGTTCATTGATACATTAGGCGAGTCATGAAGGGGTTCATTAATATATTAGGCGAGTCATGAAGGGGTTCATTAATGCATTAGGCGAGTCATGAAGGGGTTCATTAATACATTAGGCGAGTCATGAAGGGGTTCATTAATACATTAAGCGAGCCTTGAAGGGGTTCATTAATACATTACACGAGTCATGAAGGGGTTCATTAATACATTAGGCGAGTCATGAAGGGGTTCATTAATACATTAGGCGAGTCATAAAGGGGTTCATTAATATATTAGGCGAGTCATGAAGGGGTTCATTAATACATTAGGCGAGTCATGAAGGGGTTCATTAATACATTAGGCGAGTCATGAAGGGGTTCATTTATACATTAAGCGAGCCTTGAAGGGGTTCATTAATACATTACACGAGTCATGAAGGGGTTCATTAATACATTAGGCGAGTCATGAAGGGGTTCATTAATACATTAGGCGAGTCATAAAGGGGTTCATTAATACATTAGGCGAGTCATGAAGGGGTTCATTAATACATTAGGCGAGTCATGAAGGGGTTCATTAATACATTAGGCGAGTCATGAAGGGGTTCATTGATACATTAGGCGAGTCGTAGGCAGATATCATAACTGTATATATATATATATATGTACGTTTTATACGTATATACATACATACATATATATATATACATATATATACATATATATATATGTATATATATATATGTATATATATATATATATATATATATGTTTCATTCTCCTTTCCCTTCGTGTATATTTTCTACGTGACTGATACAACTGCTTCCTTTTTCCCCAGTATACTTATATGTGGGATATATGTTTCTTACTCGTATTTTTTTGCGAATTTTTTTCTCCCCACAATATCTGTTTACACAGCTTTATTGCCGCATATATGTTTAAAAAATTATTACCTTGCTCTGCTCTCGTCATGAACTTGTTAAAGTAAATACTGAAAATAGGTACATAAAAATTAATATAGATACGTGAAATTATATATATATATATATATATATATATATATATATATATATATATATATATATATATATTAGCAGGGCGATTCGAGGTTGCACGTGAATGAATGGGGACCAACGAATGTTTCTCCCTCCACATAGTTTATTGTCATTGAAGTCGGTAAAAATCGCCCATTTTTCAATCCTCCTCGCAGTTACTAAGTCCACAATATATCTACATTGCACTGTAGAGAACTTACCTTTGATTTTATAAAATGATTTTTTATATAATGGCTTGAATTAAAGTTTTAAGTGTTTCTTTCTTTCGCAATCATCAGTGCAGGAAGTGACGATTGCAGCTGATCCAACAATTCGTATCGCGCCAAGAAACCGCATCTGACTCCATTAGCAAAGAATGATACTCCTAAGATTACATCTATACATATATACATATATATATATATATATATATAGATAGATAGATAGATAGATAGATAGATATTGCATAACATAAAGTGAGATCAATTTTGCGCATTTCCTCAATTAGTGATAAAAACTCGATTTGAAAACTCAACTTGATAAAGGGATAAACGGAAAAGCTTTTATTATGCTTTCTCTCAACCATCTAACAATATATCATTTATCTATTTCCATTAAAGTGTTTTTTATTGAGCATGATATATTTCTTAAACGTCAACAAAGCCAACAACACGATGTGTGATTCAATCAAGAGAAATACAAAGCTCAAATAATGTATTCTCCCAACAAAATATATGACATTTTAAAAACGACAGTTGCTTATCCATGAAAAAGTCTATAATGACATGTTCAAATCGTACGACTAGTTGAACAGTTATCTCAACGCCGATTACTTCACAAAGTCAGTAGTGTGTGTGTGTGTGTGTGTGTGTGTGTGTGTGTGTTTTATTTGTTTTTGTTTCTCTGATACGT
>NC_136510.1:83135158-83182658 GCF_053919585.1 Euprymna scolopes
GTGAAAACAACAAATATATTCTATTAAAAAAATTTTCTTCAAAATCTTTAGATTCGGCATTAAATAACCCGAAAAGGGTTGATATGCCGTAAAACAAAAACAACCAACCAACCAACCATCCTCCGATACTAAAGAATGGGTTCAAAAAATCACATTATAATTTCAGCACGACACAATAACTAAGTGCCGAGATCGCGATAAACTGAATAAGTGATCTCATAGTCATTAAAATATGTTCGTTCTTTCAAGAAATTTAAAATACTGAAAGTAAGGGTGTATATATATATATATATATATATATATATATATATATATATATATATATATATATATATATATATTTATTTACTATAATAATTAAATACCTACAGACACTAGTGTTTCATCCGTTCGGGAATCATCAGTGCAGGGTGTCACGATTAACGCCAGTCGAGAGATTCGAACCCTGGCAACAGGAGTCATGTTTGGCTTTATAAACAAGGACTCGAACCATTCGGCTATCGACAACCGCGAGAGATAGAGTTGAAATTAAACATTTATTCTTTTTAAATGCTTCTAATGTTAGTCATTATATGACAATCTACGCTAAGTTGATCGACTTATATATATATATATATATATATATATATATATATATATATATATGAGTCACTCATATTCAAGGAATTATTGTTTTGTATATCAGAGTGTATTCGTTTTATCAAAAAACGCATCATATCTTTTGGCTAACTTACTTAAGGATGAGGTGAATAAAAGGTAAATAACGATTCAATATTATATGTCACGACCGCTGCTGAAAGAAAAATATTTGGACTATAGAAGAAAACCATGTTTATTAATGCCTGTTATATACACACTTTTGACCATTTTTTTTTCATGTTTCATTTTCTACTGTTATTTCGTTTCTGCCCCTATTGTCCAAGAAATCGATTAATATAGCGAAAAACTTCATAGAAAAGAGTAAACGGCAGCAATTATAATAGCAGGAAACATTAACGCCCGTGTTCTTGTCGCACCATTCCAGACTTATAGGGCGACACGAATAATTTTAAACCTATCAACTTGGACGCACTTGTTTGAAACTGGTTGTATTATGCCCGTCTCTCTATAGAATTCTCTTTTATATTGTAAACGACTGAAACCTTTTAACCTACAAGAAACAGCTGGGAGTAAAATAAATCTTTTATTCTTTTTTCATAGATGTGTCACATCGAATTGATCATGAAATTAGGATATCGATTACGCTCAAAGAATCCGTGATTATCCTTCACTGGCATTTTCAAGCGAAACTTTTTTTTCAATTTGTTATGCGTTTTCGGTTCGATAAGTATTGTTGTCACATAAAGCACTTTTGATGGCTTCACTGATGGCTAATACAAGCTGGGGTTCGTGGTCTTTGATAGATAGACTGCTGACTATTAAGTTCCTGTATAGTTGTTTTCTTAAGAAAACATAAATTTCCTACATACTTATCTAACCAGGAAGGAACAGTTCAACATAAGGTTTGTTTGTAACGCGGGAAAAAATTCCATTCTAAGAAAAGGCGACACACCGGATCAGGACGAAAATATGAACTTACTCAGTCTATAAAGGTTTTCTCTTTCACTGGCCGAGGATGAAAATATAAAGTTAAATATTAGAATATATTTTTAGTCTTGACTTTTGTTTGCTTTGATTTACTTCAAACACAACACGTTGAAAGGGAAGCGTAAGGGACTAGTGTCCAATAGTGTCACACCTAACGGTGATCTTAAGTAGAAAAGTGTTTGTTTACATTACATCTAATTTGTGTATGTTTGTATTATCAATAAAACAAAAAGCAAGAAAAGGACTCAAAAGCTTAGCAGTTCGTTTGAGGAAATAAGTCATTAGAGCAGAAAGCTGTTTGGCATATGACGACCTTGTCAGTATAGGTATTAGGATTTTGCTGATTGTCCTGTAAGTTGCCTGTATTTACGTCGAGATGGGGACACCATTGCCGCAAATTCATGTGTAATTTGCTTCCCTCACTACGAAGGCAGAGGCAAAAATTAATATTCAGCCAATGAAGAAGGTCTCTCTCTCTCTCTCTCTCTCTCTCTCTCTCTCTCTCTCTCTCTCTCTCTCTCTCTCTGTATATATATATATATGAATGAACTCTTTTTCTGGGTCAACGGCCAACTAGCACTGTGTATGTTTGTGTGTGTGTGTGTATATGAGTATTGGGGTGGCGAGGGCTCCCGTAAGCCGTGGTGAAGGCAACCTTTCTAGGAGAAGCAAATCTCTTATTTAAAAAACCATAAAGCGGAAAACCATTACCCGCATTAAGCTGGTCTGCAGTTTAATTTGTTGCTGGCTATCTTGCTCTTGCTTGTTGCTGGATCTCAACATTTTGAACCGAGAGAGAGACTTAGCTGTCGTACAAAGCTAAGAATCTGTAACATCATCTTTGTATAGATACTCCCTCAGGTATTTGGGCTCATGGATTTTAAATGTCTGAGGGAGTGGCACTCGTCTGACAAGAGGTTGCAATCATATATATATATATATATATATATATATATATATATATATATATATATATATATATGTAGTTGAACGTCAGAAAACGACTTTATTTTTATACCAACCTAATATTTTCATACGTTTTTATCTTATTTTATTTATTATTTTAAATACTTGATTCATTTCAATAATTTAAAAGTTAATCCAGGGGAAATAACTTTTACAGTTTTTATATCCTTACTTTCATTATTTTAAATTTCTTGAAATAATGAACATACTTTCATGACTCTCATATCACTTATAATTCTCGGTACTCATGCACTTATTGTGCCGTGCTGAAATAATAACCTGGTTTTTCTAAACTAATTCTTAACTAGGGCAGGAGAAATGGGGGTGAGGTATTTTTTTTTAGATTAGGTCCACCTCCACAATTTTCTTTTAACTTACGACTTTTCTAGGTTTTCGACTATGCTGAATGCGGAAATCGCATTGAAATTTTGCAGAAATAAGTAGTTATCGAGATATAAAAAGTTGTATTATGCACTGTATTATTTGGCGGCCATCTTTCTTACGCGCGTAGATTTGTTTATGGCGCGCATGCGCGTAAAAAAGATGGCCACCAAAGAATACAATGCATAACAAATTTTTATATCTCGATAACTACATATTTGTGTAAAATTTCAATGCGATTTCCGTATTCAGCATATTCGAAAACCTTTAAAAGTCGTTATTTAGAAGAACATTGTGGAAGTGGACCTAATCTAAAAATTTACCGAGGGTGATTCTTAACTATTCTATACGTTCACCTAACAATTAAATGAAAAATATATTGTAAAACTTGAATTTAACTTGAAAATACTATTTAAAATATAGTGCGGTATAATAAACGCATAAGCACCGAGACCTCTAAGTATGAATATTGCTATTAGGTTGGTGCAAAAATAATGCCGTTTATTGATGTTCAACTTCAAAAGATTATAACTCCTTCCATAATAAATTTATTAATCGAAATAATAACAATTAGAATCAACATATTTCAGAATTAGCATAGAAATCCGAAGTTCTGAAAGCGATGAAGTCATTGACTGTCGATGCGACATCATCTCGGCTTTTGAAGCATTTTTCGCGCAGGAAGTTGTCGAGATGCTTGAAAAAGCGATAATCGGTGGGCGAGAACTCCGGTGAATATGGCGGATGAGGCTGAATCTCGTAGCTCAATTCCTTCAGCTTCTACAGGGTCAGTTGAGCAACATGCGAGCGAGCGTTGTCATGGAAGAGAATTGGTCCCTTCATATTGACCAATCTCGGTCACATACGTTGGAGCTTCTGGTGCATTTCGTCAATTTGCCGGCAGTTCTCTGGGAAGTGTTGCTGAGCATCTTTAGCATCCAACCACTGTGTCGACATCGCCGGATCCACTTCTCACTACACGTCACAATCCACTCAAAAAATGGGTCGTTTTGTTACGCAGAAGGAGTGCAGAAGACACATCAAAACGACGGTTTTCTTTTATTATTCTCTTACGGCACCCATTTATCCAACTTTTTTGTGTTCCCTATACGCTTTTAATGGTGAACCTCGAGTTCAACGGCAACTTCTCCTCTGGTTTTGCAAGGATCGGCTTCAATTAAGGCTTTCAAATGTTTTTTTTTTTTTTATCAATCGCAGTCGGCCGGCAGCGATTGTCTTCATTTTCGAGGCCCTCGTCACGATTGCGAAATTTCTTGAACCATTGTTGTGCCATACGTTCGTTAGTGGTTCCTGGTACAAACGCATCATTGATATCACGAGCTATCTCTGGAGCTTTTTGGCCAAGTTTGAACTGGAAATAGAAAAGCGTGCGGATTTGAATTTTGTTCATGCTGTCGAAAAGCCTGCAAAAAATGAATGAGCAGATTGGGAACGGTAACGAATTAGACGGTTGGACAGAGCAAGAAAGGCGCTTCAAAATGATATATAACATGGCTATATACATCAATGAATTAATTAAGAAATCATGTATAAAACGATATTGTTTTTGCACGAAACTAATAGTTTTATTATCATAACCTAATCGAGAATATACTGAATCAGAATATATAAATGTTGTTAGTTTAACTTCAACAATTTTCTAAGTCTTAAGTCGAGCACACAAATAAATTAGCATATTCTTTCCATGATAGCTAAAATCAGCAGCATGTGTTTATGTTGCAACCGAAAAGAAATATCACGAACAGAAGGTGGCTGAAAAGAAATTCAGGTAAAGAGAAGTGTACTTGGTGACCGCTTAAGGTTTCGAAATCTAAAACTGACAAGCGGTGCTAATCAACAGGCGGACTGGCATGATTTCAAAAAAAGTTCAGATTTTGGCGGAATTATTTATGTCACTTGTTCGTAAACATTGCGTTGAGAAAGTTAACTTCATTTCCTTCATTTTTAACCCTACGTTTGAGTGACAAGGTGGTAAAACAATCCGTAATTACCTTAAAAGTGAAATGCACACAAATACACACACACACACACACACACACACACATATATATATATATATATATATATATATATATATGTGTGTGTGTGTGTGTGTGTGTGTGTGTGTGTGTGTGTGTGTGTGTTTTCAATAATGTTAAAAGTCCACGTATGCTTCTAGGATGGTGATTTAAAGGTTATGAGGGTTTTTTGAAGCATGAAAAACGATGTTACTTTTTGTATTTAATATTTTTATTGTTATTTTTTATATTTCAAGCGGACCTTCGATCTTGGTCACAAAAAAGTATCGAAAAGTATCGAAATGAAAAAGAAAAAGAAAACCGTTGAAAGAACTGAAAATTTGTAGTGTTGACAGCGTTCATTCCTAGCAATCATGTTCGAAAAAGTTCACGTGATATATTTTAGACGTTTGTGGAAGAAGATTGTATTGTTTTATTATTTTTTTTTCATTATTTTATTTTATGTTTTGAAATGCTGAAAACGTAAAAGTGTTTAATTCAAACGGCAAAAATGAGACGCAATTGATTTCAATATATATATAATGGAATTGAAATGAAATTGTTAAACGGTAATAATAATATAATTAATAGTTATGAATAATAATAATAATAATAATAATAATAATAATAATAATAATAATAATAATGAAACTCCCGAAGAGGGCAGAGTGAAAGACAATGTCTGCTTTTTAATGGGGAGTAAATTCCCTCTCTCTCTCAATATAGACGGCACACAGGATAGGGAATATATATATATATATATATATATATATATATATATATATATATATATATATATATATGTTTACAGACACACACACGCATATATATATGCGTGTGTGTGTCTGTAAACACATATATATATATGTTTACATATATATATATGTTTACATATATATATATATATATATGTTTACAGACACACACACGCATATATATATATGTATATATATATATATATATATATATATATATATATATATATGCGTGTGTGTGTAAACATATATATATATTATTTGTTTTTGTTTTTGCGATACATTTTGAATGAATTCAGTTATTTACGAAAGTACATTTTACCTAAATGCGAGCTGAGAATAATTTTCCCTTTAACCAATTTGTCACCCTCACATGGGGAGCGGTATATATATATTGTTTTAAAAATATAATTTATTTATATATATATATATATCAAAACCTTATTATAAACGAACAGTTAGATCTTCACATGTATTTATAAGAGACACTATCAGGCCACCCGGTGTTGTCCGGTCGTAAAATATAAATATTATATTTTAGTTCATGCAGAATTCTTATTTGTTATATACTGAAATATCGTTGGTATTGAACGTAAGGTTAAATTCATTTGAAATAAAATGAAAGCCAAAATAAAAAAAAGAGAAAGAAACAAGGTCATGTGCATGCGGGTATTAAGGGGTTTTGTTGTTGTTGTTGTTTTAATATAAACCGTTTACTTCTTATAAGTAAAAATAAATACTCGAGCTTAGGTCGAAACCAAATCCTAAACACAGGGAGTCAAGTATGGTAACTATTAGACTGGCGTGTCACGATCTATAAAATGTGTTTTTAAAATACCTATTCTTAGCATAAGTAACCTGTAACGCGAATTATTCACGCATGCGCATCCGTATTTGTGAAACAGCAAACAGATTAAAATCTGATGACTGCCACGTACCAATTTTTCAATACTGACCGACCCCTAAATAGCACGTTTTCCCGATATTATTAATTTAATTCTTTTATATAATAGAATTGTATAAATTGTTCTTTTTATAAATATTATTAAAAGTTGGTTTATTTAACTTATTTTTTAATTTAATTTATATTTCATTTAATATATTTTCAATTATTCATAGCTGACAGCAGTTGAGATTAAAACCGGAAGTCAGCTAATTTATTTTAATTTATTTAAGCTATGAGAGTTATTTCCCCTTTAAGCTATGAAAGTTACTTCGCGTCTGATTTTCATAGGCCAAGATTGTGTTATGCTTCTCTAAATCCCACATATGGTCACTTTTTGCAACAAATAAGGATATTCCATTTATTGAGATTGTCGGACTGACTTCCTCATCTTGGTTGACAAAGAAACAGTTGCAGTGATTTTAAATGGTTTCTCTCTTTAATCGTAAATTGAACTCATTAATAAGAATTAATTAAAATAAAATAATGAGGTAAACGTTTCGGCCGTTTTTCCCTCCGGCCTTCATCAGGTGTTTTGTATCGAACTGGGGAACCGTTTGTTAGGAGTCTCGAACCCAACCCTTTATTATTATTACGGGGGTACCGTGTTCGGACTTCAGGTTTAACATTAACAAAAACGAACTAAGAATTGTCCTAGTAACATATGGCCGAGTGGTCCTAGACGGTGTATCAAAGTTTACAGTTACCCAAAGGTGCTGAGTTCAATCCTGAACAAAGGCAGTGAAAAGTAACATTCAAAACAGAGAATCAGCAACTATGTCCCAGAGCCTAGCTGGAGTCCGAACACGGTACCCCCGTAATAATATTACAGGGTTGGGTTCGAGACTCCTGACTAACGATTCCCCAGTTTGATACAAAACACCTGATGAAGGCAAAACGGCCGAAATGTTGTGACTATAACAACCAAGATGGGGAAGTCAGTCCGACAATCTCAGTAAATGAAAACACATCATCTCAAAAATACAGACAATTACCAAGGATATTCTATGTCTCTTAAATAGTATGTAATTAATCCCAACAATATGTTTCGACTAGGCAACGCCGGATATATACAGCCAGTATTGTTATATTATTTTATTTTTTAACTATATCAATATAATCTTAGCTCAATGTTTGTTTGGGATTGTCATCTTTCCATATTTTTGCCGTCAGCCGATACAAAATAATCAAATACTTTAAATCCTTATCAGATCGAACTGAAAAATTGATTATTGATTCTTGTCAATAAAATCAAATCAGATTCAGAAATACTATAAATAAGTCGTCTTACAAAGAAAACGAATTTTTTTTTTTTACAAAATGAAGCGTAGAATCGACATTTTATATGTTTGGCTAAACTGATCGTTTTCCCGTTCAGAATTTTGAATGAATTACGTCTGATATATTCATAGCGTTTATAAACGTATCCGAAAAGATAAAAGCAATAATACTTCAAACGCCCCACGTAACAATATTGTTCATACTGATAAAACATAAACTATGTCGAACAACTATTTCTTATCTGACAATGTGCATATAAGTCAATAAAGTACAAAAACGAAATCAAATAAACGAATGACTACAAAACGAAGAAAGCTCAAAATATCAAAGCGTACACAACTCAAATATATACTGATTCTACAATGTCCATTAAAAACACGCCACGATAACTATACGACTTTCATATAAGTATAAAGTACGGCTTCATAGATTGAAGATAAATGTTAAGATTGGTCGAGTAAATAAAAAAGGCAATTCTGAGCATAGACGGTAATTACAAACCCGCGAATTGACTATTGGCGTGTGTACAGAGGAAAGACTGACACGTATGCTATGGTCTAGATTCATTCAGTTGCTAAGAGTAAATCTTGAGTTGACGGTGCATTCTAAAAGAAATTTATGTTGTCTCATCTTATATATATATATATATATATATATATATATATATATATATATATATATATACACCGTATTTTTGGGTAATTGCGCCAAGTCCGGGGTAATTTCGCCAACTTGTAAAAAGTGCTCTTTTGGCAACCACGCAATTAAGCTTTATGGTTCACTTGAAGTTTCATTAAATACTTTGCAAGCAAAATCCGATTCTGTATTTTACTAATTCATACACTCTGGTGAAAAGGAAAACATTTCTTTCGAAACTCCGTGGATTAAAGCCAATCCACTTAATTTGTTTTTTTTTTAAATTAAATATGTTTTTAACTCTTCTTAAATTGTTTTTTAACATGTTTTATTAATTCTTTGTTGTTATATATATATATATATATATATATATATATATATATATAGTTATATATACTAGCTGGACGTCCGACGTTGCTCGGTCGTACAATACGTTTAAACATGATATTTTAATTTATACAGATTGTGTATGTATTATTACAGAATAAATTCTTCTATTACCAGGATTAATTTTGTCGTTTGAATAATTCGCAAGAAAATTAAAAAAAAAACACTAATGATAATGCCGTTGATAAAATTCCGTCTGTGGGTTGCTTATAATATCACATCAACTGATATTTGGGTTTGACGATGAATGCACTGAAAAAGTCACTTATGATTAAAGTTTAGTTTTAAAATACGCAAACAAAGAAATCAGTTGCAGTGATTTTAAATGGTTTCTCTCTTTAATCGTAAATTGAACTCATTAATAAGAATTAATTAAAATAAAATAATGAGGTAAACCCGAGCTTGAACAAGGGGCAATTCGATCTGTACTCAAATATTCTACCACTGAGCTATATTTCCAGGTGCTAACAGTTCTGTGGAGGTTTTTTGTTTTGTTTTTTAAGAGGAAATCATTTGTTGAAAACTGAATCTCCATTGATTTGCTGATAATTATTTCCCTTGTTCTGTGTAACGTATATATTAAAACGTTTGACTTATATCCAGGTAACCGGCACCTTAAATGTCAAGTGCTTAGGCCCAAAATTGGCAGAGGGGTTGGCAAAGTGAACACTTTTAACTTTGACCTCTTGGCAGCCAAATTTTCACCAAAACTTGATTAAAAAAACTTGCTGCATGTCTGAATACCCTTTATGTAAAATTTTAAATGTTTAGACGCATAATTTGGCTAAATAGTTTGTTAGAGGTCGCAAAGGTAAAATCTTTTAAACCTTGACCCGTTGGCAGCTAAATGTTCGACCAAAATCTGATTGAAAAGTTTGCCTTGTGTCTGAATACACTTTATGTAAAATTACAAATGTTTAGACCATCAAGTGTTTGAGTAAATTGAGAGAGACGGTAGAGGTAAAACTTTTTGTTTTTTATTTATACTCAAATTTTAACGCCTTAATATTTATTGTTTGGGCTCAATCCAAATTAAAGACTTTGATCCATGTCCAACTAACCTACATCTAAAATTTCAAGTGTTAAGACCTAAAATTCGCGGAAGAGTTTGGTAGAGTTTTCAAAGGTCATATCGTTGAACTTTGACCCATTCACACCCAAATTTCTGGCCGAAAACGAATAAAAAAGATTTTCCCAAATCTCAATACCCCATATGCCAAATCCCGAGTTTGTAGACTGAAAATTAACAGAGTAGTTTGGTAAGGAAATGTACACACACAGGCACACACATATGTTGTCACATATGTTACTTTATATATGATCTTTTAATTAATTCCTTGTCGTATATAGCATTGTTATATATCATTTTAAGCGCGTTATTCGCTCTATCGAACCGTGTTATTCGTCACCGTTCTCAACCTCTTTATTCATTTTTTGCAAACTTTTCGACAGCATGGACAAAATTCAAATCTGCACGATTTTTTGTTCAAGGTCAAACTTGACCGAAAAGCTGCCATGAGAGCACGTGATATCAATGTTGCGTTTGGCTCATGAACCACTAACGATAAACTTCATAATCTTTGTATATGGCAGTTAATGTGTGCGGCCACCACAACCACACACATTGAGAAGCTGTAGGACTGATGTGACCTTTCATCTACACGATGCGCCTTGGTAGTTCCAAATAGTCACCTGTCTGGTACGGAACAGGCTAAGCGTTACTTAACCTAAGTGATCTGAGGAAAACTGCTTTGTAAACGTGATTTTACTATAGAGCCACCTTTTATCAAATGTGACCAGACGTGTGTGGTCCCGACAAACCGTCGACCCCTTACGTCGTGTGTGCCGTAGTATTTTTCGGTTATTGCGTTTCTTATGGCAGGATCGTCATTTTCTCACTGGCGACTGCCGATGGGAATACACATGGTTTCACAAAGTAGAATTATTAAAATAAAACAAACACGAAAAACACAAACGCCAATTCTTCACATACATATCAGTTGAAATCTGTGTGTGTGAAACTATAGTTTAACCCCGCGTACTACTAAGGCTATTCTCGTTTGTTAATCGCAATTCTTCTGTATCTCTGTTTCGCAGTCAGATCTAAATACTGTCCATACATATCGCTATCAGTTTCCATCCGTCGCAACCGATAGCTCGATGTCAACTAACTGTCTTCTCTGCATCGGTATCTGAAGTCGCCCCGACCCCCAGCCACCCGGAAGCTGCCCTTCCCTTGTAGTCTGTAGGCTTGTATTGTCATTGTCAAATCTGTAAGCGTGTGTTGTGATTGTCAAATGTAAAAAGTTCGATCGAAAAATACCTACAGATTTATTGTTTGCTACTTCCTATTTCATTGCACGTTTGTATGACACTTATTACCTTTCGTCCCCCATCCGCACTTAGTGACTCGTGGGTCACCTTCATAGTATTACACAAGTATAGCGGTCATTCAAAAATAAGTTAATGAATGTCGGGAGAGATAACATCGTCATGGTCGGTGATAGTTTAAATAGGATAGAAATTAATACGTTTAAAGGATGCCTCAGCTAGAACATTTTTTACGTTCGACTATAAAACGACCATGTTATAGTTATATGGGAAGTAACTCCGTGATAATATGTTCCACAGCTGAACAGTTTTTAAGAAAAAGGTTTGTTTGTAGAATTTTCTCTTAATTTATGGCACGGATAGTGATTAATGGAAATTGCAGATAGTGGTTGGAACTAGTTGGATAGTGATTAATGGAAATTGCGGATAGTGGTTGGAACTAGTTGGATAGTGATTAATGGAAATTGCGGATAGTGGTTGGAACTAGTTGGATAGTGATTAATGGAAATTGCGGATAGTGGTTGGAACTAGGAGAGTGTTTGCTGTGCATGCTTTACAGGTAGCGCATAAAGTGGAGCTCAGTCGAGCGCATCCAATAAAAATAATGATATAGCCGCATTGTTTCTTCTGTGAGAAAAAAGTTGCTGGAAGGAGAAGTAGACATCGCTCACTTTATTTAAAATCAGGTTTTGTACAATGCCAAGTCAGGAAAAGATGTTTTGAGCAGCTCCACTTCACATGTGGCAACAGTACTCCGTTTTAGGATGTATTTTGCTGTCATGGAGAGTTGCGTCATAAGTGAGATACCTTCTGGAGCGATAGAATTATCCAATCATTTTTCCAGCGACTTTGGCAACTCAACTATGTCTGACACTCATGTTAAAGCCCACTCCGGTGTAATGTTTATTCAAGCTGTTACGCAATTTAGTTTTCCATATGAATTTATTTCCATTTAAACTTGTCACCTCTTATCGATTTGGAGAACGCGTATTGATAATCAGATAACCTTCAATAGTCTGATTATTATGAAACTCTAGACGATTATGACCCGAAATAGTCGCTTATTTTGATTAATCACGCCATTAATCTCATCTTGGCTGCTATCTTCGCAACGTTTCAACCAATCATACCCTCGACCATCTTCTAGTTTCCGTTGTAGAAATTTGGAATCTCAATGTCGAACTCGTGCATATGCACTGCAATCTGAACTGGACCCTTTTATTAAAGCCATCAGGGTGAATTACTCTCGTTCTAACAGCCAGGACCTTACTCTAGACGTACAGAAAATTTAGCACACCAGAACATTACTTAAAAGTATTCTTTCATTTCTACATTAGAATCCCACCCAGGAAATAAGGTACTTCTACAGTATTCTAGCCATATAAAAAGCAAAGAACATTTTACCTGTGATGTACATAAATATGTAAATTATTTTAAATATGCGTTGTACATTACCCGCCCTAAGTAAGGATTTTTTCCATATACGTGCTGTAAATTCCCTGTGCTAGGAAGGTACAATTATTCTATACATATGTTGTGTAATACCCGTCATAGGGTGGGTAAAATATTCTTTTGCTCAAGATGACAAATGATACATAGACATAATTCCTCTATCCTAAGAATAACAGGTATCTCAAAATCAACTTCATTTTTCTCATTGTCTTATACGGTGCCGAGCAACGCAGTGGCCTTGGTAGTATATATATATATATATAGTTATATATATATATATATATATATATATATAGAGAGAGAGAGAGAGAGAGAGAGAGAGAGAGAGAGAGCGAAAGAGAGATTTATTGATTCTTTGTGAGTTTGTGAGTGTACTGTAGTTTTTATATCATTACAAAAGCATTGTTGTTAAAGTTGCTATTTAGAAATAATAATGCACTTAATCGAAAAAAAAATGTATATGCTTTACAATAAAACCTAACGTGAAGAAATATTGCAAACGAATGGCTTTATATTTCTACACTGAAGTCAATTGTTTAGTAAAAACAACGTTTTTCGCTCGTGAAATATATTTTTTTATGCGGTGTAATCGCCTGATGGTCACTTGGGTCACTTGAGGATAAGCGTTCATGAATCCAAGGTGGCAGTGTCGTATCCGTTTATGATGTAGAGTTTAGATTATGTAAGGAGACAGCTAAACAAGCACTTGTTTACATTAGATTTTAAGGCTACCATATTGTAGTTGATAGGCGTTTAGTTCTAAGAAAGAAGCTTTGTTCATAGGAGTTGTATTTAGAATTAGACACAGCTAGAGAGTGGGGGATAGTATTGATAATAGCTGTAGCTAGTAAATTGTTTTTGTTAGATTGTTATCTACCGCAAAACACTGGAAACATAATCGAAGATTATTATGAATTTATGAATTCATGATAATCGATGACAATAATAAATTAAGAAACTTTATTTTGAAAACGATATTTCAGTGATGTTTATGGTGAAAATTTTAGATTAACAAAACAATTCTGTAAGGAATTCGAAAATCTCCGGACCAAGTCAGCTGGCAACACCGTGAATCTAGATTCACATGTTTGCGAGCGTGATGTGTTACGTCAAATAAATATGTCATCAGTAACACAAAGAACCTTGCCCTCCCCTCGTATATGTGCTCTCCATCACAAACGCCCACTCTTAAGTATAAAATGTAATGATACAAACAGCCCTCATCCAACAAATACGCGCATATTGATCCTCTTTTCATTGCTCCTCCTGCTATGTAACATTTATTTTCTCTTTTGTACTCCTCGTATGCAACATATAACCGTTGTGTGCCGTTTCGAAACCGATTTATATTACATACCCCGTTTTCATAGCCCGTTATCCAACATTTTTTGTAAAGTTTGTGAATTATGTTTACATACACTGCGTGTCAAATTATTAACGAGATAACATTTTTTTTACCTGTTTCAGAAACTTACCGGTAGTTTCATATCAAGAGCTTCGGAAACGTTGGCAATGCTGAGCTGCGCGGACTGTGAAATTTTCGTACTGTTCCACGCAATGTAAACAACTTGCCATCGTAATTGCTGAATCCACGGTACTTGAGGTGTGTCAAATTATTAACAAGGCAGTTTGTTTCGTCAAAAAATGGGTCGTAAAGGTGGTTTGAGTAGTTCTGAAAAGAGTACTATTACAGAATAGCTAGCAAAAGGTAAAACTACCCTCGAAATATTGAAAATGATAGGAAGGTACCATCAAACGGTGAAGAACTTTGTCAAGTACCTACACAGAAGAGAGCCGATAAAGGTAAATCTAGAGTTGTTTCACGCCGTTCTCTACTCCAAATTAAGCGTGAAGTTGTTAAGAACCCTGGACAGACAAGTCGAGAAGTCTTTGACCAGGCCGGATTGATGAATGTCTTAAAAAGTACTCGATGTCGCCTTCTGTAAATAAGCTTCCATTAAAGCAACATTAAATACAAAGCCGATTGAAATGGACAGAGGACAACATAAAAACGGATTTTTCCAAAGTTTTGTTCACAGACGAAGTGCGTGTCACTCTTGATGGCTCAGATGGCTGGAGAAAGCGATGCGCCCTGGATGAACGGCATCGTCATTAGCGTTTAAAGTGCCAACAAGGTGGTGGTGGAATAATGATTTGGGCAGGGATTATCAGAGGTACTTTAGTTGGCCCATGGAGAGTTCCAGAAGGCGTAAAAATTATGTCAAATGCTTACATAGCTTTTCTGAAGAAGCAAAGGTTGATGTTCAGAAGAATCATTATGCAAATACTCTTTGCTTTTTTACAAACAAAAGCAAAGAGTATTTGCAACCACTGGGGTTCTCTGGGCTACGGAGGATGGAGTGGCCTGCGAATCCATCAGATTTGAACTCAATTGAGAACATTTGGGGTATCATGAAGCGACGCCTCTATGTAAGTGGACGCCAATTTAAGAGCAAAGATGAGTTGTGGCATGCTTTCCAAGAGGTATCGCGAAGAATACTTGCTGACGAAATAAAAAATTTGATTAATTCTTTCGACCAACGTCTGTTACAAGTCATTTATAAAAAAGGATCGCATATACCCTACTAATTATGTCAACGTAGAAATTGCTATGTAGTTATTGTGTTCTACGCATTTTTCCTAGTTCATTTAATATTTGAAAATTATTTCAATAAACAAGTTATGGGTATATCGTGTTTTTTCTCAATCTCGTTAATAACTTGACACACTGAAATCAATAGATATTACTATTTTTTGCCATAGTTTCGCTAATACTGTTTTAAATAGTTTTACTTTTGGACTGAAGTAGGTGAATAGTATTGTAAGCCCTTTCCCAAAGTTTAATGAATTTTTACTCACTCGTTCCTTAAATATTAAAAAAAATGTAAACTTATAATAATTTCATACGCAGTGTAATGGGGATCGATACAACTACCAACCACACCGGGTCTCCTTAACCTCGTTGGATTCCACCCGATATGATAGGTGTTCTTTCGATCGTACATTGTCCCATCACAAGTTGGCCTGTTGATCGTCTTCACCCACTATGTTTTCATGGTGGAGCGCTTTGCCTCTCGATCGAATCGTCTCCTACCCTGTATAGATAGTCTCTGGGTACATCAATCACTCCGCTGGTCCTTGGGGCTTACTGCAAAATGAACAGTCCTAAACCTCAAAAAAACAGGTCTCCGGTTTATAACAATAACAACTATTTATTAATTTCATTACTTCATAACAGCTACTGTCTAAATGGAGGTGACTGACTATAGCAGTGAAACGATGTAAGACCAGACCAGTAAAGTCATAGATTTTCCATTAACACAGGGTAGTTAACATCATAACATCTGGACCTGAGGACTCCCAAATCGGGAGCGTTTGACCAGCCAAGCCGTTCAGTTTGCTGGCTACGAGTCTCCTCTTTTTAGAATTCCTTTTTCTAAATCCGACCCCTTTCCCCACTTCTCCTTCAGAGAGTGGTTACAAACACCCTTTCTTTTCTTCCTCTTAGAGCTTACCCTTCGTCTTATCCACACAACACCCCTCTCTCTCTCTCTCTCTCTCTCTCTCTCTCTCTCTCTTTCTGTTCCCCTAATTTCTACTCCCCCCCCCTCGAACTTATCTCTACCAAATTCTAACCCTTCTTTTCACTGAGACCTTCACTTATTATCAAATTAGGAGTGATTATTCACCCCATGTCGAACAACGCCCGGCGGCGACCCTCTCTCCTTGAACTCCATTCTAAGCTGTCAGCCTTAATCAGCCAGGAATCTCTGGATCTCTTCATACCTCTCAACAGAGGTTTTAAAATCAACCTTTCCTGTTAACAGATATATAACGACAACGAGACAAAAACAATTATTATTTGTTTTTTCTCTTATTGACAAAATCCCACAGACATTTCTGTTTTGTCCCAATCAGACATCAACACCTCCTCTTCTGCTCTCTCTCTTCCTCTATTCTGTCCGGTCAAACACCCCCTCTCACCGCAATATGCACCTCGCTGCATGTATTCATGACAATATTAGTGTCATATATATATATATATATATATATATATATATAATATATATTATTTTTTTTAATGTACGTTAATAATTTGATACGCAGTGTAGAAGAATATAAAGTCACTTAATAAAGAGTAGCATTAAAGAGTTCTGTAAGAATTTCTCGCTTTACTTATTTCATCCTTTAGTCCTTACATTTCGTGAATGATGTTTCTGACAAAAGAGGGGAAAGGGAATTGCTGTTTTCTTGGATTGGAACCTATTCGATTTGACACTTATCTTTGGCAACATTTTCACATTAGCGTAGTATTTTAGCATCTTGCATCAAGTAGCTCCATATCTTGCTGAGGCGATTTCCATAAAACATGAAGAATCCGTTGTAGTGAAATATGGTCGCAATACTGGCGTAAAAAAACCGGACTTGGGTTGTATCGGCCAGAAGGAAAAACAAAGCACATTTTTTAAGCTAAAAAGAAAAAAAGAAAATACCAGGCGTAAAACCGATGAGATTAAGATTCTTAGGACGTTAAAGCATTGTAAATGTATCTATTTAAAAAGAAAAAAAGTTAGAAACTCATGTTCGCGCAAGCGTGTTTAAGATTCAGCGCCGTAGCGAAGATTTTTACATGGCGCTCCCTTCAAATAAAACATTTTTACATTAAACAATTGATCATTATTTCTAAATTTTTCGATATTATTTGTCCAAGCGATCTCCCTTTCTTCCGATATTATGTCCATAAAATAAATTAGTATGCAGATACGCTAATTTAATGTCCGTAGTATGTTATCACATGCTATCTTCCTTTTAAATAAATAGGATCTCCCGATCACCGAAGATGCAATGTAGTAGTAGTAGTAGTAATAATAATAATAATAATAATAATAATAACAATAACAATAACAATAACCATAACCATAATCATAATCATAATCATAATCATAATAATAATAATAATAATAATAATAATAATAATCATAATCATAATCATAATAATAATAATAATAATAATAATAATAATAATAATAATAATCATCATCATCATCAGTGTCGCTCTTGGGCTGTATGTGAAACCAAAATATGCCTTCTTGGTCTTCTGGCTAGGATTCAAGGATAGTAACTGTTCTGTCTTAAGATGGTATAATATCGGAAGTCTCCGTTCGCGTACAATAGTATAATATCGGAAGTCTCGCATACAATAGAAATATGTAACAGACCCCTATAAGGATATTGGAGATAAACCTAAATAACCAGATATATTTTTACACTACATTGACCAGAATACTTAGATCAATACTTTCACAGTTTCAACAAATGAGCTACAATAATATCGTGGGGTCTTAATTCACGTTGAATGTTCACAGAATGCCCAGTAGCAATGTATTACATATGAAATATGCTGTTCTGGAAATTATACATGTTTCGTTAGCAACAACAACAACAACGACCGCGACGATGACGACGACGACGACGACGACGACGACGACGACGACTACAACAACAACAATAATAATAATAATAATAATAATAATAATAATAATAATAATAACTGGCGGGACCTGTGGAAATTCCACAGCGGAATTTTTCATGTGTAATATAGTGTTGCTGGGCATTCTGTGGGAGCTCTGTGCAGCATGAAGGAAGGCACAAACATATTATTCTACCTCTTTTATTAAAACTGTATCGCCCCCTTACTAAAACAATAACTTTGATATATTTCCTAGACTGATTATTTCATTACAAACACACCTGTCAATTAACTCACATTTCATCATTTTTCAGACTCGCAATACTCGCTCTCATGCCAAGCAGCTCATCTAGCGGTTGGACTGGATGGAAACCGCTGGAGGCCAGGGGGAGGGGGTGCAGAAGTTGTCGGAAGTTTCAACACCATCTTAAATGCAGTGCCTCATATTCCCAAATGGTCATCCATCTAGCACGTGCTAGGGTAAACGTTGCTTAACTACCGTGGTCGAACGTGAATCGTTGTGTCAGCATGATACTGTCGTTTAACGAAAGTTGGGAGAGACGAAGATCTGAGTGAAGTCTGTTTATGGAACGCTGAGCGAGGCAGATCGCCAATAATGTTGCAATAACTAAAGGGAAGTCAAATTACCAAGCAATGTTAACATTCTATATAAAACTCTTTGCCCCCCAAATACGTTTAGAAGTTATAGTATAGTGCGACTGAAGTCCACATACTGAACGCGGAATTATCCGAACTTAATAGCTGCACGGAAAGATTCGAAATCTGAAAGGAAAGACTGCACTTTAAAACCGAGCTTTTTTCTACAAATACTCGGATCTTCATGTGAGAACGCCCTTTTTCGTTACTAGGGAAGATTTCCACATGAATCTGAAAACGTTCCTGTACTCTGTTACAATTATTGCAAGAAACATTGTTGGCTCATTTTACCACTCTAGAATGTATTATATATGTCGAATAGAGATTGCATTAACTAGTGTTAATCTTGACAGACGCAAACTAAGTACAAGTAGAAGTTACACGAAGTTTTGGAAATAAGCCAATCTATGGATCAAGTCAGCTGGCAACAACGTGAATCTATATTCACATATTCGCGAGCGTGATGAGTGACGTCATAGGAATTAAGTTAAAGTTTTGGGAGTTGAGATCGGAGGATCGAAGGAAAAGAATCGACTTCGTAACGCTTGAAGCGGTGTCAAGGGAAATCTTCATGATGTAGTAACGTGGCATTTGTGAATACATGTTTTAATGTTTGTGATCAAATTTGGTCTTTGTGCTTGTGTTTTTAAACCCAGATACGTAATTCTGTCTTGTCATTACACACACTAAAACCTTTGTCCTCCACTTCATATATGTGCTCCCCATCATAAACACCCACTCTTAAGTATGTATAAAATGTAATGACACAAACAGCCTTCATCCAACAAATACGCGCATATTGGTCCTATACGTTATCTTGGTCCTCTCTTCACTGCTCCTCCTGCTACTTCTCTTCTGTGCTTACCGTTTGCAATGTATAACTGGATGGTGCCGTTTCAAAATCGCTTTATATTACATATCCCCATTTTGATAACCCGCTATCCAACATTTTTTGCGAAAGTTGTAAATAATGCTTACGTAGAAGAATATATAAAGTCACCAAAGATAAAAGGAATAGAGATATAAAGAGTAGGTATGAGGAGGGTCAACAGGTCGAAAATGGTGAAAAACAAGTCAGTCAACATGACGCACGAGGTATCAAATATGAAGAAGTGAGGAAAACGAAAGTTTGATAACAGTTTACATAAGAACTCCTAGTGAGTTAATAATATTAATAGGATTCTTTAATTCATTATTATCTTTTTTTTATAATTCAAAAGATTCTTTGTTCTAATACAATTATACTACACTCTCGTCTTTTTTCTGTTCTTGGTAATTGAAGTAGAAATCCTCCGTAGTGACCCAAGTGGCAAAGAACATGTGTGTGCCGCCGAGTCAGTCTATACAACCCCCAAAGTCATTAACTGATAAAGGCGTCAACTTCGAATGTTAACAAGTGTGAGATAAAATGTCTCCATACCACCTCCCCCATCACTCTCATGATTTTTGTCACGCGTTCGCACTACTCTGAGTCTAAATTTACGCCTTATCAATTTTCAAGATTATCCCGAGACCGGAGGCGTATTTTTTTTTTTTTTTTACGCCTTTTTAGTCGTTTCTCTCAGGTGAAAATCTCATCGGAATTCTCCAATTGTCTCCTCTCCTAAGATGCGGGAAAAACAGCCGACGTTAGAGAACGGTTTCGGCGAGGCTATATAGAAAGTCTGAACGGTTGTTCCTTTATATCTATTTCTACACCTATAAAGTTTTTTCCGCATTGAAATTAGGATTGATATTAAAAGCCTAATTTTTTTCTGTTTAAAAATTATAAAAACGAACTTCTTAATATACTCAGACATTGGTATACGAGTTACGTCATAAAGGTTATCTAATTTGCATATTTCTTTAAAACAACCTTCTATTATTTAAGTATTCAATTTTTATTGTTTCTTATTGAATGATTTGTTTCATTTAACTATTACGCTAAGTATTCTTTATACATATTTTCTACATTGTGCATAATTGTGTAGAATTTAAGATTATAATGTTATAGCATATGCACATATATTATTTATCAATATCTATAATATAAAGCTGAATAATGTGTGTATGTGTGTGTGCGTGTGTGTGTGTGCGTGTGTGTGTGCGTGTGTGTGTGTGTGTGTGTGTGTGTGTGTGGTCACGAATAGGCTCCTATATGGTCGACTATTTTCAAAAACTGGTTACATATAATGATAGAAGATGTATCGAGACAAAAAATGGGTATGTTTGATCCTGTAGATCGGTGGTTCATTAAAATTGTGGGGTCTGCGTTCGCGCCTGGTCCACAAAGTATGGAAATAAAACATTTAATAAATTTTAAAAAAACGTTTACAATAGTTTTTGATATAGATGTACATAATAATATTTGGATACGTATGTTTTAACTTAAATAGGGATGGTATAATAAAATTGCGGGGTCTGCGTTCGCGCCTGGCCTCCATAGAATGGAAATAGGCACAAACTTTAATAAAGACTTTTCATATCTATCTGCGTAAGTATACTTTCATAATTATGTTTCAGTTTGAAGAAATATGGTATAATAAAATTATGGGGTGTTCGTTCTCGCCTGATCTCCATAGAATGGAAATATGTCACAAAGTTTAACAAGTTTTTTTTAATATAGATCCATAGAATATTGTGATAAGTGTTTCAGTGTGAACCGGTATGGTATAATAAATTATGGAGCTTATGTATTTTATTTTTACTTTTATCATATTTAGCTTTGGTTTTGATACCCCCAAATTCGAAGCAATCTCTTTACAACCCATTCCTTTTCTTAACCTGTCATACTTTAATAAATCAGAGTCCATTTTCTGTAAGCTGTTTTCGAACCCAGTCAACGACGGGTACTATTGCTAGCACACACACACACACACACACATATATATATATATATATATATATATATATCTGTGTAAATCTACTTATTTCCTTATAATATATACCAATCCTTATTTTAAGAAGCTCATGGAATTACAGAGCAATATAGTGAATACATAAAATAAAGTCTATATTCCACATTTTAATTTATTCCTTTAATTCAGTTGAAATTTACAATTCTTCACAGTATCTGTTTCGTAGCACAAAATACATCACTTATTTATTATATCAATTAGTGAATCATTTTTACCCTTAACTCATAAGAAGAAATAGCGAAAATCAACCCATCAAAAAGAAATTAAGTGCGTTTTGATATAAAGTGAGTACAAAAACGCTAAAATATGCATATTTTACATCTTTAAAAATAAATTATAATTTTTCATTTTAGAATGTGTAAACCTACCATGTACCAGTACATAAAGAATGCTTTAGAATCGATAAAAAAATAAAAACAGGGGGTGAAAATTATATGTATTCATTATATCTACAAGTGTCGTTTTCAGTGGGAGTTCTTCAAGATTAGGTAGTTTGTTACGGTTTACGAAAGTTGTTATCTCACTTTTTGAAAATTAACTATAACTATGAAAATTAACTATAACTATGAAAATTAACTATAACTATGAAAATTAACTATAACTATGAAGACATAGATTTCCGTAGATGAGAGTTGTGACATCCCAACAAGCTGCATCTTTCCAGAGAGTTTCCATAAATGGACCTTTTAGAGGCCACCAAATTCGGATTTTAATCATGTCAAACAGCACGTTGATATAATAATTAAGTGATTGATTTTGTGCTACGAAACAGATACTGTAATGAATTTTAAATGTAAACTGAATTAAAGGGATAAATTATAAGATGGCCAACATCATGAACTTTGGAATATAGGCTTTTGTCATTCATTCAATATATATATATATATATATATATATATATGTATATATATACATATATATATATATATATATATATATATATATATTAAAAAGGGAGTAGTCACCAACAATGTGTATTTTTTAACATTATTTTATTATTCCGTGTCTTGGTTTTTCATTGGAAATTATGTTTGGATCATTGTAATAATGTTTTTAAGTCATTGAAATCGTTTTTACGTGCGTTTCAGACGTTCTGTGATGCGTCCTCGTCAGAAATTATTTTCAAATGTGTTGGATATATATATATATATATATATATATATATATATATATATATATATATATATATATATATATATATATATATATACATTACCTTGTCTCTATGTGCGAAATGGTCTCTCTAAATTTTTTGTGTATAATTTAAAAACTTCATATATTCGATGATCTGCTAAACGGGTAAATATTGTAAAACAATTGATCTGCGCAAGATTAAGTCGATCAAACATGTTACTTTTGCGGATGCGCAAATATACAATTATAGATTACTTAATTTTTTCTGTCTATGTATCCACAAGCTGATAGCTGAAATGGGGACAACTTAGTCTGGAGAGCCAAATGTTTACTTTTGATTCTATCAGATGGCACCCAACTAATTTTATCTTTTGAAATCAATAATATATATTTTGTACAATATATAGCTAATATGTTATTGCGTTATATATGACACCATAGAATATTACTTCATAGTAGATGACGACACATAGTATATGCAATGATGTCAAAACATTGTGACATAGCAGATGACGTCATCATGACGTCATATTAAAGGAGTAGGAAAAAATTCCTTGGCACCGCTATGTACATACTGCTAGTATATATATATATATATATATATATATATATATATATATATATATATATATATATCAGCAGCTCTCACATCCACGCTCGAGAATTTTATTGGAGTTTTTCATCCCCTCCTGACACACTATATATATATATATATATATATATATATATATATATATATAGATAGATAGATAGATAGATAGATAGAGAGCGTGTCAGAAGGCGATGAAAAAAATCAAATTAAGTGCTCGATCTTATGCTAGATTCAACGCAATGAAACCACTGGTACGCCTTAAAAATATGTATATATATATATATATATATATATATATATATATATATATATATATATATATATATATATATATATTTGAAATATATATATGTGTGTGTGTGTGTGTGTGTATTTATTAGAAATGGTAATTAATAAAAACTGAAGAAAGTGTTCAATACTTTTATAGAGCAAATATGCGTTATATATATATATATATATATATATATATATATATATATATATATATATATATATATATATATATAGTGACCGTCAAATTTATGGAATGCTTTGGATTTTCGTTACAGAATCTGTCTTTAAAAATCTACCAAAACTCATGTAATTATATAATCAATATGAATTTTTTTACCGATTAATAAGTAAAAAATGCACTTTATATGTGTTTAACGTTTTTCGTTTCGTTGTATAAATTTATTTTGGTGGACTTCATATATCCCTTTATCATTTGTCCCATGAAATCCAAGCAATCAATTAAGCACACACTCATTTTTATTACATTTTCACCCCAAACAAGGCACATTGCCACTGTGGTGTTGGGGGCTACAGTCAGGGGCAGCAGCTACTGGGGCACTATTTTGGGAGCAAGATGTCGGTTCACGTTACACTTGAACTTCTGCATGTCAGTAGAGTTAGGGAAGCAGGGACCTGGAATGGAATTCCAGAGTCTAGCGGTTCTGGGGAAGAAACTACTGGAGTAGAAAGATCTTTTACATCTAGGGATCTCTACTGTGTGGGGGTGGGATTTAGCTGCCTGTCGGTTTTGTCGGGGGTGTCTACGTCGTGGGGGCTCAAGTGTCTGCAGTTCGTCAGAGCATTCACCATTAAAATACTTGTAGAAAAGGCAGAGGGATGCAACGTTTCGCCGATGGGACTGAAGCTTAGATGCCAGTTTAGGGCCTATCAGATTGGCGACTCTCTTTTGAAACTTGTCTAGGAGCGAGAGACTAGCAGCAAATGCACCAGCCCAAATGTGACAGCAATACTCCACACATGGGTGAATCGTGGCCTTATAGAGGTACAGGATACTTTCAGGTGTCAGTAGTTTTCTAGCACTGTAGAGAGAGAGAGAGAGCCTACCTTCTTCGCAGCGGCCCTGGCAATGTTTTCAATATAATTGTTCCAACTCATGTTTCCTGTGAACGTAAGACCAAGCAGTTTGAAAGATGTACTCTCAGACAGGGAGTCACTGGCCATTGCTATTGGTGGCAGAGAATGTTCCTTGTAATTATTGAAGGAAACCAGTTTAGTCTTGGCAGCATTGAATGTGACCATCCATTTATGTTCCCATTCTATTACAGATCGGAGGCCATCCTCTAGTGTTTTTGCCATTTCTTTAGTTATGTGTTCATTTGTTTTCCTGTCATGCCTGTTATAGAGTGTGGTGTCATCAGCATATATACCTATCTCAGAGGCAATTTTGTCGGGGAGGCCATTAATAAATATTAGAAACAATAGAGGTCCAAGAATAGACCCCTGAGGCACTCCCGCATTTATATCACACTGTTTAGATGTACGACCGTTGAGGACAACCTGGATTTTCTCTCATCTAAGAAGGATCTAATTATGTTAAGTATTCTACCAGTGATACCGTATGATTTAATTCTCCTGAGGAAACCCTCATGCCATACCCTGTCAAAAGCCTTAGATATATCTAGAGCTACTGATCTGTCTGCCCACGCTTTGTCCAGTGAATGGTATATACGTTCAGAGATTACAGTGAGGATGTCTGCTGTGGAACGGGCTTGTCTGAATCCATATTGTTTGTCAGTCAGAAGTTTAGCATCTGTAAGGTGACGGACTAGAGCATGGTTAATTATGGTCTCAAATATTTTGGCGAAAAGTGGGAGGAGGCTAATGGGGCGATAATTTGATGGGTCAGTTCTTTCGTAAGAATTCCTGAATACTGGTACCACAGAAGCATTTTCCAACAGCCCGGGAAGCATGATTCATTAAGGCATTTGTTGTAGAGTTTGGAGAGAACTGGAGCTACTTCGGCTGAGCACTTTTTAATAGCACAGCTGGGATGAGATCAGGTCCACATGCTTTTGAAGTGTCAAGGTTTTTATGATAGCATGTACCTGAGTAGGGGTGATTTGTAGATCGTCTAGCGTGGCGTCTGTCTGCAAAGGAAAGTCAGGATGGGGGTGGTTGGAAGGGTCCAGTGTGGAGTTTGAGGCAAACCGGCTGGCAAGCATATTAGCCTTGTCGGTTGCTGAGCAAACAACGTCGTGATTGTTGGTAAGTGGAGGAATTGTTGATTGCCCATTATTTACTACACTGCTGTAGATTTTCCAGAAGTCACGAGTTCCTAGTTTTTGTGCTTCGATGCGTTTTTTAGTGGTTTCAGAAAATTCTCTCTTAGCTGTCGCTATTTCTTTCTTAGCGTTACTTCTAGCTTCTATATACTTCTGTTTGTTTGAACTGGACTTATGTCGGTTAAATCTGCGATATGCATGCTGCCTTTGAGCAATGTCAGTTGCGCAAGTAGAAGTAAACCATTGGGGAGAGTGGGGCTTGCAATAAAATTTCCGCATGGGTACATGTGCTTCAATTTCTGTTTGAACCATTCAGTGGTCTCATCTGCGCACTGATCAGAAGGAAGAGAAAAATATTTCCCCATGGGGCATCTCTGATAAGATCTCTGATGGCTTGTCAGTCAGCCTTTTTATAATATTTCGTTGTTTTGAGCACTGGCTCTTCAGTTTTGGCACTAGAGTTTAGGGCGATTTCGACCATTATCACTGTATGATCACCGTTCCCGAGTGGGCTGTCAGCATTTGTTATACACTCCTCGGGAACTGTGGTCAGAAACAGATCTAGAAGTGATGCGTGTTGTTCTTGCTGGTCAGGGAAACGGGTTGGAAATGTAACCATTTGTGATAGGGGGTGAGACATAGCGAAGCTATGTGTTGTGCTGCCCTGTGGTAGGAAGGTGAATGAGTGTAGAAAAACAAAAAAAAAACAAAAAATAAATTCACAGGGTTACTTCGATATCGAAGATTTAAATACGAAATTTGAATGTGTTTAATTTTTTTTTTTTTTTTTGCGTTTTGCGGTGTGAGATTCATTGAATATGTTATCAGATGAGGCTAAAAAATATTTTTTTACAAAAACGCAAAAAACTTTAAAAATAAATAACACTTTTATTTTAGAATGTGTAAAATTTAAATTGATACCATTAATTAAATATTTTTTAAACAGGATGTGAGATAATAAGTATTAATTATATCTGCAAGTGTCGTTTTTTTTTAAGATACGGTAGCCCATTAAGGTTTACAAAAAAATTATCTCCCTTTTTGAAAATTAACTATAACTATGAAGACATGCATTTCTGTAGATGATGGTTGTAACATCCCAACAAGTTGCATCCTCGTTAGAAAAACGGCCACCAAATTCTAATGAAAGTCTACCTAAAAAGGGCCTTTTTAAGGGCCACCACGTTCTAATGAAGGTCTTTATCAACTTGATTTATGCAATAAAAAATCGGGAAAAATACATTATGATGTAGTTTATGGGAAAAGGGTGTGGCTCATTGGTTATTATTAATTAGAAAATAAGGAAGGAAATATTATTTGAATCATGAAACTAAAAACTGACTAAATGTGATATTAAAACTGAGAAATATAGTGCCAAAAATGTATATTTAATGTAAAATAGCAAAACAAAGCAGTTGTTATTTACTTTGAACAAGTATTAAGAAAGATTTAAAGTTTGGTTGATAAATTTTTATAAAGGAAAGCAATTATGAAACTAAAAATAATATATTTTACCATAGATGCAATTATAATTTAATTAAATTGAGAAAAAATGAATTTGCCTTTCTAGAAATGCTTAAATTAATATTTAGATGCGACTGGGTTCCCATACCTAAAATCAAAAATTGTTGCAGCGGAAAAAATCGAATTATTTTAATTTATTTAAATATTTATTTATTCAAAATATAAGGTAATTGTGTTTGCATATCCTTATAGCCAATCGTATTAAATTTTATTTAGACACAAAAAATGTTAGTTTAATTCGTTCGAAAACATTTAACAAGAATATTTGTTTTATTTACATTCTCAGAAAACTGGGATAACTAAGTTTTTTTTTTATTTAAAACTTAAAATTCTATTAAAAATATAAAGTATTATATTCTGCTTTTAATCGAATAAATATTATGGTTTTATCTTTCTGAAAAAATCAAAAGTTGTTCTGACATAATGGATTTTCATAGATTTTAATAAGCTTTAGAAAAAAGCAGTTTTCGATAGATTGGCAGTCACTATATATATATATGTATATATATATATATATATATATATATATATATATATATATATATATATATATGAGGTCAGTCACATTTTTTAAAGCATGATGTCCTGTTAGAAAGTGGAATTAATCTTCTGAGTTTATCAATGGAATACACGCTACTTATAGAAGAAGATCTTTTGATTTTATTTCGTATTTTATTGTATTTTTATGAACTTAAAAACTCTAATAAAATACTCTCTCAAATATGTGAATCATTATTTCTATTCAATTTTCGCGACGATCATATATATATATATATATATATATATATATATATATATATATATATATATATACTACCAAAAGTACCCATCGTTTACTGGGTTTGAAAACAGCTTACAGAAAATGGACTCTGATTTATGAAAGTATGATAGGTTTGAAAAGGAAGGGTTGTAAAGAGATAGCTTCGAATTTGGGGGTATCAAAACCAAAGCAAAATATGATGAAAGTAAAAATAAAATAGATAAACCCCATAATTTATTATACCATACCTGTTCACACTGAAACACTTATCACAATATTCTGTGGATCTATATTAAAAACCCTTGTTAAACTTTGTGACATATTTCCATTCTATGGAGGTCAGGTGCGAACGAACACCCCATAATTTTATTATACCATATTTCTTCAAACTGAAACATAATTATCAAAGAATACTTACACAGATAGATATGAAAAGTCTTTATTAAAGTTTGTGCCTATTTCCATTCTATGGAGGCCAGGCGCGAACGCAGACCGCACAATTTTATTATACCATCCCTATTTAAGTTAAAACATACTTATCAAAGTATTCTTATATATATCGATATCAAAACACTTATAAACGTTTTTTTTTATTTTTAAATTTTTTATTTCCACACTTTGTGGACTAGGCGCGAACGCAGATCCCACAATTTTAATGAACCACCGTTCTACCAGTCAAACGTACCCATTCCTGTGTCTCGATACATCTTCTATCATTATGTGTAATCACTTTTTGAAAATAGGAGCCTATTCGTGACCAGACACACACATACACATATTCAGCTTTATATTATGTATGTATATATATATATATATATATATATATATATATGCATAAAGAGAGCATAAAGAGACAGACAGCTAAAGAGATAGATAGATAGATAGATAGATAGATAGATAGACACAACGTGATGATGAAAAATAAATTTTACATTATTGATTTTGTCATCAAATCTTTTGAACAAGAAATGTATCTTTAATTCATGGAGTTCCAAAAATGTAACTTTTTTCTCCGAAAATGGTATAACTTTCAAACTAAAAGTAAAAAGTAGAATTTACAACTTTCAAAAAACAGTTCGTAGAAGTAATTCGTGTAGTAAAAGGACATTTAAAATGAAATCCATATATATATATAAGTCATTTAATTTATGTATACTTTTTACATATTTAGTAATTCGTGTAGTAAAAGGGCATTATAAATAAAATTCGTAAATCTATATAGAGTCTAATAGCAAAATGTTTCATATATATACTAGCAGAAGTATCCGTCGTTGACTGGGTTCAAAAACATGGACTGTGATTGATGAAAGTATGATAGGTTATGAAAAGGAGGGGTTTGCAAAGAGATAGGTTTTGATACTCAAAAGTTTTGCCCGAAGCAAAATATGATGAAAGTAAAGATAATTTTCGCGAAAATATTTATTTTTAATATCAACTTTGCTTCCATTCGTAGCCAAGAGTTACCTTCAAAATGATGTTTCCTTACAAAGAGAAAATGTTATATATATAATAATATAAATATACAAGAAATAAATGTTACCATAGTCTATAAACGGTACTTTTATGGTAGAAAAGTACATTGGTTTGTATTTTTAAGTAGTTTGTAAATTTTTTTTCATTCACGAACCGGTTAAAAAAATCAAAATGGCAGTGACTTTGAAATGGAGAGCCCTGTTTTCAATTTGAAGGAGGGGCACCTGAGTATTCTGTGTTAACAATTTAAGAGAGTTCCGTCAACGTAAGGAATATTTATAAACATATTTTAATGTTTTCCGTTATTTTGTGCTTGAGGAAGATTCGATTATGGCATTGTAGTTTATATAAAAATGCATTTAAGTAGTTATCGCCTCAAATTTCGTTTTAATTTCGGTTCGCTGAAATTATTTCAAGTAAAGAGCATTAAAAACTATTTCAAAACAAAAAAAAAACATGAACTGAACTTTTATTGATTATGGTAACATTTATTTCTTGTATATTTATTTTTTCAGGTAGTCGTTTGTTGGCTTTTCTGCTAAACACTCTTACTAAATAATATCGACGAAATATCGAAAAACAAAGAAACAAAAACAGTTTGGAAAAATAATTAAGCTTTATTTACTTTAGTAAAATAATCCGAAACAGCAAAATGGGATATTAAAAAAGTAAACACGTAATTACTTTAGTTTTTTAAAGCAAAGAATCGATAAAAATATGAATAAGAAGAAAATGGCGCCCTTTTCAAGCAGAACCGCTTTGTTTCAGTTTTACACGAACAGTGTGGTCTTGTGTCGTCGGATTCAAGGTTGTACTATTGTAATGTAAAGAACATGCAGAAAGGGCTGTAATCAACCGAATTCTTTCTAGTACGCTGACAAAAAAAAGCTTAAATAGATATATAAATAAAAATAAAAAAGTTTAGTAAATGTTTTTAAAAAGACACGTAATTACGAGAGCAGGATTTTTCCTTCTTTTGACACGATAACAAGTGACGTTATTATTTTTTTATTATTCATCTATTTATCTGTGGGAAACAGGCAAACGGAAGAGAATCCCACAGGCGTGCACTTCTCAGAAAAAAGCTATGTTCATGGAATCTACATTTTGATTTAGGTACAGATAAAGAGTGGACGAAATTACTGACAGTGGTTTTAGCTAGACGGGTGTTTATCATGAAGGATTGGCGAGGGGGACCAGAGATTGGAGCTCGGACGAGCACTTGCCATGGAAATAACGATAAAACAAAGACAGGCTCGCAATGTCTCTTCTGTAGGAGAGAGGTAGCAGGGAAGAGAAGAGAGCATCCCCCACTAAGCCACGAAGTCTATTTTGTACTTTGTCAAGGCAGGATAGGCTATTTTTTAAGCTCCAGCCCAAATGTGGCAGCAGTACTCCATCTTTGGACGTACTTGGCTTTAATAAAGATAGAGAATTGCATCAGTAGTGAGATATCTTCTGGAGCGGTAGAAGGATCCTACCATTTGCCCAGCGGCACGGGCAACAGACTTTATATACATGTTCCATTTCAGATCAGGAGTAAAGGTCAAACCCAGGAGCTTGTCAAAACATGAAGCCTTCCTAAGACGAGAGCCATCCATCTCAATTGATGCTAGATTAGGAACAGAGCGTCGATGATGTAAAGTTAGGAGCTTGGTTTTAGATGCATTAAAAGTAACCAGCCATCTCTTCCCCCACTGAACGTCGCACTCAAAGTAAGACAAGAGAGAATCAGAGAGAGGTTTGTCATTTATGGCCTTTTCTGTGTTGCCGTAGATGGTCGTGTCGTCAGCATAGATGTCAACGAATGAATTTAGTATGTGTTTTGGGAGATCATTGATGTAGATCAGGAAGAGAGTTGGGCCCAGGATGCACCCCTAAGGGACTCCAGCATTAATACTGTGGGCCTCAGATTTCTGCCCATCAACCACTACTCTTATGAACCTATCAGAGAGAAATGATTTAATTATTGAGAAAACATTTCCAGTAATACCGTAGCTAGACATCTTGTGAAGCAGGCCCTTATGCCAAACCTTATCGAAGGCCTTTAATATGTCAAGAGCAATTGCTCTAGAAAGGAAGCCTTTGTCGAGAGATTCACTAATCCTATGGTATATAACTGTTAGCACATCAGCTGTAGATCTAGCAGAACGGAAACAATATTGCATGTCACTAAGGAGGTTATTTCTGCTGAGGTGGTTGACTACTTCTTTATTTAATATGGATTCCAGTAACTTAATCATGACACACAAGAGACTTATTGGTCTGTACTGAAAGGGGGATGATTTATCACCCGAGTCCTTAAATACAGGGCATACTGACGAGGTTTGCCAGGGTGTTGAAAGCACTTTTCCTTAAGGCAACGCTTAAACAGTTTTGTAAGTATGGGGGCGAGTTCTGGTCGACGCTTTTTCAACACTATAATTGGAATGCCGTCTGGGCTAGTTGCTTTACTGTAATCAAGGTTCTGTATTAGTTTGGCGACCTCGTGCACAGATATTTGTATGTTGGATAGGGTGCTGTCTGTTGGTAGAATAAATACAGGCAGTTGATGCCCTTCGTCGCAGATACGCAAATAGATATGAAAAGTCTTTGTTAAAGTTTGTGCCATATTTCCATGGCGTACAGGCGCGAACGCTGACCCCACAATTTTATTATACAATCCCTATTTAAGTTGAAACATACTTATCAAAGTATTATTATGTACATCTATATCAAAAACCCTTGTAAAGGTTTTTTTTTTATTTCCATACTTTGGGGGCCAGGTGCAAACGCAGACCCCCAAATTTTTATGAACCACTGTTCTACCAGATCAAACATACCCATTCCTGTGTATCGGTAGATCTTCTATCATTATATGTGATCATTTTTTTAAAAATAGTCAACCATATAGGAGCCTATTCGTGACCACACACATACACACACACAGACACACACACACGTTCAGCTTTATAATATATATATATATATATATATATATATATATATATATAACTACTTAATTTACTCACATAAAATTTATATACGAAAGGATAGATTTATGCGTAAACTTTAAGTATTTACTTCAAAAGTGCACATACGTAGGTAGAGTTATAAAATATATATGGCGATTAAGCTACACTGAATATTCCACGTTTCATCCACTCTAAGACTCTTCAGGCTTATGCGCGAATTTTGTGGCTGTTTGGCGTTTTTATATACGCATCTTCTATTGAGATTTTAGTTAGCCAATCAGCTTTCTAGAATCCACCGCGCCCTTCCTATCAGCCAATGAGCATACACTTATAGGACAAAGACATATTTGACCTCTGGTTGGCTTGTTCCTTTGTGTGTGCTCTATTTAGCCTGGATATCTAGTTTCTTGATCTGTTTTAAATCTAGGTTAGGGTTTTTTTGTTTTTTTTAGTTTATATATAAATGTGTACATACACATATGCACATATATATACATATATATATACATACATATATGTGTGACGGTTTATGTATATTCATGTTTATTTAATTTATTTATTTGTTTATTTTCTATTGTTTTTGTTAGTTGTAAAACTATTTTGTATCGCTATCCTAGAGTAAATGTTATCTTGTGAACACAGTTGTTTGCTATTTCTCGTCTACAGTTTAATAGATGTTGGGGTTCTTTAAAGTACAGGATAGCAAATTTTTCATGAAGGCATAATCTACATAGGTCGTGGTAGCTTGACTTATTATTTTCCATTCGACTACCGGCGAATGTCCGCTTTCCTTGAGTTCCCAGCATTTATTTGCTAGCGTTTTTTCATACGATGTTTTTTATTGTTAAATGTACTTTTGTGGTCATAATATCGAGTTTTGAAATCTAAGGAAGTAATACCTACGTAATATTTCTTGTTATTCGGGTTATGGCAGCAGTATTCCATCCTTGGACGTACTTGGCTTTTATATAGATAGAGAATTGCATCAGTAGTGAGATATCTTCTGGAACGGTAGAAGGATATCACCATCTTTCCAGCGACCTTGGCAACAGACTTGGTGTACGTGTTCCATTTCAGATCAGGAGCAAAGGTCAAACCCAGAAGCTTGTCAAAACACGGGGTCTCTCTCAGACGAGAGCAATCCATCCCAATTGATGCCAGATGGGGATCAGAGCGCTGATGATGTAAAGATAGGAGTTTGGTTTTAGATGCATTAAAGGTAACCAGCCACGTCTTCCCCCACTGAACCACGCGTTCGAGATCAGAGGAGAGAGAATCAGAGAGAGCTTTGTCATTTACAGCCTTTGATGTGTTGCCGTAGATGGTCGTGTCATCAGCATATATATCAACGAATGATTTGAGTATGTGTTTAGGGAGGTAATTGATGTAGATCAGGAAGAGAGTTGGGCCTAGGTTTGACCCCTGAGGGACTCCAGCATTAATACTGCAGGCCTCTGATTTTTGTCCATCGACCACTACTCTTATGAGCCTATCGGAGAGAAATGATTTAATGATTGAGAAAACATTTCCAGTTATACCGTAGCTGGAAATATTGTGAAGTAAGCCCTTATGCCATACCTTGTCGAAGGCTTTTGATATGTCAAGAGCAATTGTCCTAGAAAGGAAGCATTTGTCAAGAGATTCACTAATCCTGTGAGATATAACCGCCAGCACATCTGCGGTAGATCTTGCAGAGCGGAAACCATATTGTGTATCACTAAGAAGGTTGTTTCTGCTGAGGTGTTTGACTATTTCTCTATTTTATATGGATTCCAGCAACTTACTCATAACACACAGGAGACTTATTGGTCTGTACTGAGAGGGAGATGACTTATCACCTGAATTCTTAAATGCAGGGCAAACTGATGAAGTCTTCCAGGGAGTCGGAAAGCACTTCTCCTTAAGGCAACGCTTTAACATTTTCGTAAGTATGGGAGCAAGTTCTGGTTGAAGCTTTTTTAACACTATAATTAGGATACCGTCAGGGCCAGTTGCTTCACTCTAATCAAGGTTCTTGATTAGCTTGGCGACCTCATGCACGGATATGTGTATGTTACCTAGCGTGTTCTGTGTTGTACGAGGAAATATGGAGAGTTTATGGCCTTCGTCGCATAGGGTAGAATTAGCTTCAAAGTTCTTTGCAAATAGGATTTTAATTATAAAGGTAAAGCTCCATTATTCGAACTCGAGATAGATAACGACAAACTTCCACCCATTAATATGGGAGGGGAGATTATCATCAAAAGTGTCCTGAATTTATAACTTAGCACCGGACTTACTACTTAGATATAAATAAGTCACTTGTACCCATTCCCCTCCTCCCGTTTTTTTTAAATGGAGAGTAGATAATACAGTGGATGTATTATCGGCAGCTCCAGTAACTCCCGCTTCTCCTTTTTTGTCCCTCAGTCCTCATTCAATGAGTGATTTTTCTGACAAAGGGTGAAGAAAAAGCTGCTTAAAGGTCGGTAGTACTTGGTGAACAGTAGTCTAAGATGTCGGAAATTTTTTTGTCTCTATGTCTGTCCTTGTGGCCATGTCACTAGTAAGGGTGCTGGAGGTAAACGTTTTGTCTGGGCTCACGTTATCCGCCTGATGGTCAGGGACCCGAACCTTGGTTTAACCACTAAAGAGGCTGTCCTATCAGCAGGCGCAAAGTACTGGGACTGCTGTATTGCCATTTGGTGAGTGGATCTGGACCATGCAGTAGTCTCTGGTGGGGCCTCTCGATACCATACTATTTTCTACGCTTCCTCTCCTCAAAGCGACTGAGAACATTAATACATTTTCCACATCCTTTCCCAACAGCGCTAATTGTGTTTGCTTCTTCGGGGCATGCATTAGTTCTTTCGTTTAAATTTCTTAAAATAATGATGATCACTTCCTCGACAACTCTAGCCAATTTCAATGGCTGTCCGTAAGCGTTTCTCGGATTACGGAATTATCGGTCTACAGTATTTTCCAATATATTAAGATAGCATCCGCCAACACACAAAACAAATAAAGCTGTTTCCTTCCTGCTAAATAACGAGATCAACATTTTTCGCGAGCTTCATCTAAGACGACAAAAGCCTGTTCACAGAGTTAAACACCTGATGATTTGATGCTTCATACGCTTTAATTCTATACATAGTATTTGCTTCCACGCGTAAATACTGAGATACGAACACTAATCAACCATTTGCTTCGGTTATGTTCTATCTACGCATGCCCAAACGAACATGAATATACTGCGGTTTCTATTTCGATTCTCTTGCGGCCACTTTGTTGCAATTATTGTTGCACACATCTGCTTCAGTGAGTGTCTCCGGCAACAATTCACTTCGGGAATATTTTCTTTCAACTTAACATGCTTCACGATATTAGAAACGGGTTTCTATACTATACCATTATTGTTTCGCTATAATTTATGATTTCATGATTTACTTCAGAAATTATGTTGGCAGTTTAAAGACTTCAAATGCAATCAAAACTAAAGGCATACACAGAGGATTGGACGATTTTTTGTGTCTTTATATTTATATTATTATTATATTTTTATTGCGGCAATTTCCCTCTGAACATTCTGAGCACAAAGTGCATTTGAAGCTTTTGAACTGTTGCGTCTGAAGTAAAATTTCTTGGTTTACGTATTTCGGTTATTTCTTCTTTCTGATTCTTAATTTTGGAGATAGTTTCACAACTTTTTCATTCTTGATGAGTTGTATTTGTATAAGCTTGACCAGAAAGTTCTTGCGGTTTTAACTTTTAAATTCAGATGAAAATATCCCGGCTCAAACATTTATTTATCAAAATAAGCACCATCCAAATCAACACATTTCTGCACACGCAAACAAGTGTATTTATACCAGTATTGTAATGCTATTGCGCTCTATGACGATTAAATCGCTGGAAGCGTTTTTGGTATCGCTTAGGTTTTTGAAACATTTCTCGCGCAGAAATTTGTCGAGATGCTTGAAAAAGTTGTAGTCGGTAGGTGAGAGGTTGGGAAAGTATGGCGGATGGAGCAAAAAACTATAATGGATGAGACCGATCGCAGACCATCAAACCATCAGCATGGCCTTCTTTTTGCGCAACTCTGGCTTCGGTAAGTGTCTTGGAGCTTCGTCAGCCTCTAACCACTGAGCTGAGCGTTACCGATTATTGTAAAGAACACACTTTCATCGCAAGTTATAACCCGGTCGAGCAACAGGTCGTTCTTGTTGCGTAATAGAAGGAAAGATGACACGTCATAACAGCGTTTTTAAGGGGTGGGGGTCTTCAATTTCTGGGGCATTCATTTATAAAGTTGTTTTGTTTTTCCAATCTCTTTCGAGTGGTTGGAAATCGTCGAATACGTTACGTCTAATTGAGAAGCAAGTACTCGAACAGTTGTGCGTGGACTGGTTTCAACGAAGGCTCTTGATCGTTGTCAACATCCGATAACCGACCATTACACTCATCACCTTAAAGACTCTCATCGACGCCACGAAATTTCTTAAACCACCACTGTGCGGTGTGTTCAGTAGTCGTTTCTGGGCTAGTTGATATCGCCAGCTGTTTCACCAGCTTTTTGGCCTAGCTTGAATTGAAATAAGAAAATTGTTCAAATTTGCTTTTTTTCATCTTGTATTCAGCGTTCTGAAAAAGGCATAATTGTTTTAAGATGTAAAAGAGTTGATAGAACGAAAAATGCTTTTTAAAATGATATATCAAGTAAAGGCAGTTTAACGAAAACGTATTTGGAAATACATCATTTGAAATCAAAATTAAAAATTTCGCAAGAACATTCATCTCAACTTAATGTGTATATATATATATATATATATATATATATATATACATTAATATATACATGTATATATATATATATATACATTAAGTTGAGATGAATGTTCTCTCTATATATATATATATGTTCTATATATATATATATATATAGAGAGAGAGAGACAGAGAGAGAGAGATAGAGAGAGATAGAGAGAGAAATATGGAGACAGAGGGAGGGGGAGAAAACAGAGAGAGCAAGAGATGGACAACTTGTTCAGTTATTTTGCAGTTATAGTTAACTAAACAAATTAAATATCTTTTAGCAAACGAAATTAAATTCCAAAACATCTGCATGAATTTTGCATGTATTTTAGGTTACTAATAGGAAAAATGCATAGCGATATATTCGTAATAACAACATAGTACCGTTCAGTATTTATCCCCCCTCCTCCTAAATTATGTACCCTTCTTCTATTAACTTTCTATATTTCATAAGATTATATAAACAATTAGAAAATCATATGCGCAGTCCGTCAAGTTAAAAGTGGCTGAGAAGCGGCTTTTTTTTTTCTTTTTTACACAGTGATCACCACTTATCAAGGCCCGGAAGCCACTTAGGGATAAGGGTTATTGCAAGTATATTACCTTAATGTGGAGATATTATGAAGTGTTTACTTAAGGGGGCGGTTCATTAGGAATTTGTTAACATAGGACTTGAAGACATCCAAGTTGTAGTCCGGTGGGAAGCAGGCAGACGGAACAGAGTTCCACAGGCGTGCACTTCTAAGAAAGAATCTTTGTTCATGGAATCCGCGTTTTGATTTAGGCACAGATATAGAGTGGGGGAAATATTTCACAGTGGATTCAGCTAGACGGGTGTTTTTCGTGAAAGATTGGCGAGGGGGGACCAGAGATTGGAGTTCAGACGAGCACCTGCCATGGAAATAACGATAAAACAAGGATAGGCTCGCAACGTCACACTGTGGGAGAGAGGTTTCAGGGTAGAGAAAATGGCATGTCCCACTAAGCCACGAAGTCTATTTTGTACTCTGTCAAGGCAGGATAGGCTGTTTTTAGCAGCTCCTGCCCAGATATGGCAACAGTATTCCATCCTTAGACGTACTTGGCTTTTATATAGATAGCGAATTGCATCAGTAGTGAGATATCTTCTGGAGCGGTAGAAGGATCCCACCATCTTTCCAGCGACCTTGGCAACAGACTTGGTGTACGTGTTCCATTTCAGATCAGGAGTAAAGGTCAAACCCAGAAGCCTGTCAAAACACGGGGTTTCTCCCAGACGAGAGCCATCCATCACAATTGATGCCAGCTGGGGATCAGAGCGTTTATGATGTAAGGATAGGAGTTTGGTTTTGGATGCATTAAAGGTAACCAGCCACGTCTTCCCCCACTGAACCACGCGCTCGAGATCAGAGGAAAGAGAATCAGAGAGAGCTTTGTCATTTACAGCCTTTGATGTGTTGCCGTAGATGGTCGTGTCATCAGCATATATGTCAACGAATGATTTAAGTATGTGTTTAGGGAGGTAATTGATGTAGATCAGGAAGAGAGTTGGGCCTAGGTTTGACCACTGATGGACTCCAGCATGTATATTGCAGGGCTCCGATTTTTGTCCATCAACCACTACTCTTATGAGCCTATTGGAGAGAAATGATTTAATGATTGAGAAAACATTTCCAGTTATACCGTAGCTGGAAATCTTGTGTCTTTGATATGTCAAGAGCAGTTGCCCTAGAAAGGAAGCCTTTGTAAAGAGATTCACTAATCCTGTGGGATATAACTGTCAGCACATCTGCGGTAGATCTTGCGGAGCGGAAACCATATTGTGTGTCACTAATAAGGTTATTCCTGCTGAGGTGTTTGACTATTTCTCTATTTAATATGGATTCCAGCAACTTACTCATAACACACAGGAGACTTATTGGTCTGTACTGAGAGGGAGATGACTTATCACCTGAATTCTTAAATACAGGACAAACTGATGAGGTCTTCCAGGGAGTCGGAAAGCACTTCTCCTTAAGGCAGCGCTTAAATAGTTTCGTAAGTATGGGAGCAAGTTTTGGTTGAAGCTTTTTTAACACTATAATTGGGATGCCATCAGGGCCAGTTGCTTTACTGGAATCTAGGTTCTTGATTAGCTTAGCGACCTCATGCACGGATATTTGTATGTTACCTAGCTTGTTCTGTGTTATAGGAGGAAATATGGGGAGTTGATGGCCTTCGTCGCATAGGGTAGAATTAGCTGCAAAGTTCTTTGCAAATAGTTTGGCCTTGTCTGACGCTGAAGAGATGACCTGTGGTCCATTGATAATGGTTGGGATAGAACACACACTTCTGTTCAATATCCTGTTTGTTATTTGTCAAAACTGGTGGGAACCAAGCCGCTGATCAGCTACCTTGGATTTAACAGACTGGGCATATAGCTCTCTTGCATTTTTATTACTTTTTGACAGTGGTTGCTGGCATTCCTGAAAGCAGCTTTAGTCTCAGCGCATCTATTACGTTGGTAGCTATGAAAAAAGTGATTTCTGTGCGCGATAGCAGCAGCACATTCTGGGGAGAACCATGGCTGGCTGTTAGGTTTTTGTTAGAATTTTTTTGATGGCATGAATTGGTCTATGCCTACAATTAACCATTCGGTCAGATCTGATACTATAGAGGAAACTTCCTTTTTAAACATGGAGTGTAGAGGTAAATCAGATATGAATGTACGGAAGCTACCCCAGTCAGCCATAGAGTATCAGTATACAGTACGGTGGAGGGGTACGTCTGGGGGCTTCTTATATTTCGTTTTGATCTTAACTGATACAACGGAGTGGTCGGATGATCCTTAAGGAGAATGAACGGAACATGAACATAGGTAAGGGGAAGTTGAGAGAAAAAGGTCTAAGAGGTTTGCATATTGACCGGGTGTATCGGGCACACGGGTGGGTTCGCGAACAATTTGAGTGAGGTCATAAGCAATGGCAAAATCATGACAACACCTCCCTCATCATCTGTCTTATTTGAATGGGTCAGCCATTCCACGTTATGGACGTTGAATTCACCACAGATGTGGATGTTAACCGAGGGATTTATAGCCAGTATGTGGTCTATTTTCTCAGACATGCTCTTAAAGATAGTAACTCCGCTGTTGTGGGGGCCTATAGAGGGCAAATATTAATGCAGTGGTGTTAGCAAGTGCAATCCTGAAGCACATATAGGGTAAATTAGGATCTTCTCTAGAGATATCCCTGCCACACGGGAAGAATCTTTTATGTAGGCACATATTCCATGCCCATGGCGATCTTGGGTGTCAGATTAAGCTGTTAAATTAGAGTATCCGTTAATTAGTAACTCATCTAGGGAAGTGGTCGGCCCTATTCCAGTTTCACTTATAAATAATATGTCCGGTTTCGTCTCCTGTAATTGGGGTTCAACCTCTGGAAGGTTGGAACGTAGACCCCTGGTTGGAGAAGGAAACCTGGTAGTAGGGGTCTACGTTCGAAGATGGGGTTCTAGGTTTAATCGAGTTTTTATTTTGGAGATATTTCATGTTGAGGTTTTGGGATTTGTGGAATAGGTCGGCATACTTGGTTAGAGCAGTACAGAGAGGGAAAGTAAGAGAGAAAAAGACAGGATTTTTTTTTTTGAGCACACGAAAAGGTAAAGCCGTAACAATTACCCACTATTTATCCGTGTTATTCGTGGTTTCCACGAGTTTTGTCGAATACCAAACAGACTTCTGAACACATGCGTATCCTCTATCCTAAAACATGTAAACAAGTCCTCGATTACCCGTCTTCTAAAATAAATCAATACTGATTCATTCAACCATTAACGATCATCATGGTATTTCTCACCTGGCACTCGTTAATCCTTATTCTTTAACGGCCTCTGGCCTTTGAGTAGCGGCGTCTTGACAGTATAAAAAAGCGCCTCTCTGTCCGTGAACTACTTGTGTTTTCTAACTTTATCGACACTCTCCTTTCATTTTGCTATAGCGATTTTATCAACAGATTCCCTTTTTGCGTGTCAATATCCTTTCAGAAGAATTAGCAGCAACGTCTAATCACACGTCAATTTTTATGGTGTCTCTTCCGGTGTTCGTTATAAGGATCTTGTTAACAACGCGTCTTTGTGCTGTCTTTTAAAAAAATGTTAGCAGCAGCGATACGTTAAGAATTGCATTTCTTTTTATAGCAAAAAAAAAAAAAGAAAACCATTTCTTCGGTATAAAGAGACGATTCGAATACAATACTGATAAACGATCAATTTTTTATACCGGGAAGATCAATATCAATCTAGATCGCGTCATAGACACAAGGATAAAAGAAGAACTTACAAAGCCAACCCATTCTTAACAACAATTGTTTTATAACAAGTTCGTTAGTGTAATAATTTAATCCCAAAAGTGATAGCATGATAATTAAATTTAATTTTCAAAATACTATTTGAAAAAATTTGATGAAAAAAAATATAAGCAAAAAATGAAAATAAAAGATAATTAAAAAAAAAATTAATACATATATAAAATTGTCTCCAAAATTTATTTTCCCTTACTATAAACAAGGCCGATAACCATTAGTCGCGTGCTCTCGTGTAATGAATGAATGCGTGAATGTAGGATTGACATGAAATTCTTAAAGATAAACTAAAATGATCGAAAAATGGGCTGAAATGACTTAAATAAATAAAAAGTAAATGACTTTAATGAACTTAAGAATGAATTGAATGCTTAAAAATAATTGGAATCCTTCCAAAACAACTTGAATGATCTGGAGAATGACTTGAATGGCTTTTAGACTGAATGGTTGTAAAGTGGGTGATCATTTTACATTAAATTAATACAGAAAAGTGATCCACCACTTTATATCACAATAAGTACAGCATGTAGTAAGAACAGATACTACACTTTGATCTTGGGCAAAATACGAAGAAAAGGATATTTATTTGCTCCCCCACCGAGCAAATTAGGCACAAGGCCGATTGTTAATGTGAGGAGTGAAGTGGAAATGGGGAACAAATCCCTGGGGAGTAAGGGAGCTGGATAGTGACAATTGGTATGAAGGGTTGCCCCTACATTTGCCAAGGTCTTATATGTGGGATTTCCCCCACATATGGTCTTTGCTTGCAGTATCTGCCGGAACAGAGACTACGTTTTGATCTTGGCCAAAGGCCAAGAAAAGCTTAGAAGCTAAGAACAGCATCTATTAACAACAGACCTTTGATCTTAACCAAAAAGGCCAAGCATAAAGGTGTTACCGACAGACCGACAGACCGACCGACCTACGGACCGACGGAGTGACTTGTACGCGACTAAAAGTGTGTTAGTGTTTAAAAATGAAAACAATATGTGTTCATTTCATTTGATTTCGGTAAATGTTGCAAGATTTTTAAAATATTTGTCAAACCTCCTTTTTCTTCTTCCCTTTAAAAATATATTTGCATAACCGCCAAAACGATTCAAAATAAATGAATAATTTTTATCAATGTGGATTAAAAGAAAAAAAAATAGTAAGGCATGAAACTTCTTGGTGTAAAGTGCTGACAACAATGAAAGATATTTTTTACAAAGATATGAAATGCCTATTGAAAAAAAAACAAGGCTGTAAATAGAAGGAAAACATTCAACAGAAAGAGAGTTTCACATCCTGGTAGTTCTTGAAAAGAAGGTACTGGAATATACACTACACAGTACGTACGAGAAAAATATCGATGTTATTTTAATGTACACTTTTACGCCACTGATATTGGCAGTGATGATGATGCTGATAATATACAGTGGCTATTCCCAGAGACAAAAGCAATCTCTGACAACCCATTACTGCTGTACTTTCTGTGAATCCATATTCTTGTTAATCCGACCTTTTGTTGTCTTATTTCTTTTCGGATTTTTAAGACCGCAAAATAATCCGGCTGTGATGGTCTTGATGATTTCAAGTTTGAGGCGAAGATGAAAATACAAATAATCTTTTTTTTATGTACTTTAAAGTATTTAAAGGGGAGGTTATAATTATGCAACCAATCGAGAGATAAAAAGGAGAACGTGACCTGGGATCAAAGAGAGATGACTTCGATTCTTTACTTCCTGCAGTGACAAGAGGGTGATCTGTCGCTATTTGTAAAACGGGGTGTCCTGAGAGGGCACTACAAGACAGTGTAAGCAATATAAAAAAAACCTTTCACATTTTTTTAGTAATGTTAAGTAGTATTACTAGACGTAGAAGTAGTTTTATTATTTTGTTTTACGGTATACCAACCCTTTTCAGGTTATTGAATACTGAATCCGGAAATTTTGTAAAGCGTTTTTTTTCCTGAAGTTGATTGCAGTTTCTATTATTTTCAATGTTTTAGTTTTCAACTTTAATGCATTTTCTATGAAGTTCAATGTTCTATTAATGAAGTTTACTGCATTTTCTATTTATTTCACTGTTTTATTTATTACAATCATATTAGGTTTAAATTATTACTATAGAATTAAGCGTAACCTCATTGATAAAACGACTTCGTTTAATGCATTGCTCGCTAAGAAATGCCATTCACTATTAATTTTTCTGCGTTCTCAGTTAATTAAGTATATTTTAATTAAATATTTATCAATGTTTGTTGTTGAATGCATCTCGTATTGTATAATAAATATCGCATTTAGATATGAAGTTTTATCAAGTTAATGTAATCTCTCATTAAGTTCAAATCATTTTCATTAAGTTTTTTTTTTTACATTTTTACTATTACGCTTATGCATTCGAGATTAATTCTTTTTTCTCTCGTAATCTATATATAATAATACGATAGTGTATGTGTTATTTTCTATGCCACCCTTGTATCCGGGTCGGTTAATGGTGTTCTACTTCTGTTTCTTGTCATGCATAATTTTACCAAGAATTCTTCATAAGTTTTGGTTTCGGTTTCGATTATAACTGATGGCACTTTCGTAATTTATTTTTCTTTTATAAATAATTTTATCAAGAATTCTACATAAGTTTTGGTTTCGGTTTCGATTACTCCTGAAGGAACTCAAGTTATATATATATATATATATATATATATATATATATATATATATATATATATATATTCATACGCTTTTATTTCATATGGATATATTCTTTTTATTTTTGAAATCGCAATTTTATAATGCATAAAAATCGATAGAACATTAATTCTATAATAATATATACAAAATCTGCAAGAATTAAAATATCATATTTAAGCGTCCTTTACGACCGAGCTACGTCCCTGCTAGTTTAGATAAATACTTTTGAAGTTTTAACAAAAGCTATAATAATATCAGAGCGCCTCCATTTTCACTGAAATCTACAGAATCCCAGCATCAATGTATCACATATGAATGAGTCCCCCGTGGAATTTCCACAGGTCCCGCTAGTTAAGGTTATATTACGTTTAAAATATTCACAAAGAAAAAAAGAGTGATCGCACTTGCTAAAAAGACTTTGTTATTTTTTAAAAGATACAAAAAAAATGAAATAAAGATCGTTACGCGTATTCATTGCAAAATTAGATGATTTTCCAGACTAAAACATATGATTTCACGCACTGTCGCACATAGGCGTATTTTTTAATTAGAAAAGTCTATTTAACTGCGTCGTCTTGATATAAGCGTTTGACTTATGAACTGTTAAATACAAATATTTCCATCTTGTTAGCGAGTTGTTTCCTGGCAGAGAACCATGTTAATTCACATCTTGACAGATGATCCCCGAGAAAAAAGATTTCATACACAGCTTTTTAAATTTCTTTTATTTTTAATTAGTATTTTTAAAACCGTGTTAACAAAGAATTTTCGGAATAGAAAGGTGCGATACAAAATGCAAGATTTCGATTGCGTTAATTTTATCTATATATCTATAAAAGTGAACGTGTCTGTGTGTATTTGTGTCTGTGTGTTTGTCTGCGTACATTTCCCTACACAATAAATCTGTCAATTTTAAGTCTACAGGCTCGAACTTTGATATGCAGGGTAGTGAGATTTGGGAAAATCTTTGTGATTGGTTTTCGGACAGAAATGCGGCTGTTAAGGGGTCAAAGTTCAACGATTTGACCTTTGAGAATTCTGGGTTTAAACACTTGAAAGTTTAGATATAGGTTGCTTGGAAATGGATCTAACTTAATTTGATTTGATCCCAAAACAATAAATGTTAAGTGGTCATAATAGGCGTCAAATTTAAAAAAAAATTCAACGCTTTTTTTTTTTCGCTCAACAAGCACCTCCAAACACCCGGGCAACACCGGGCTGAAATGCTAGTTAAAACATAAAAGAAAAAATAAAAGAAATGTCCGGATGAAAAATACTAACTGAGCATGTGCAAGAAGTAACATTAATCAACTCGATCGCCGTTTTTACGCATGTTTTCCTCTGCTCCTACCTCTCCCTCTCTTTTATATCAGGTTGACAGGAAACTCCCTGCAGTTTACATTCAAATGAACATATCTCGACTCGAACAAAAATTTATTGATCAAAATAAGCACCATCAACACACCTTTGCCAATGCAAAACAAGTGTATTTATGCTAGTAATATAAAAATCTTGCGTTCTGGTGGCGACGGAACCATGTTTAAAAGGAATTAAATAAACAAATTATAATTTACTAGCGGGCCATTTGGAAATTCCACAGGGAACTCATTCATATGTAATATATTGACGTTGGCATTCTGTAGATGTTCAATGTAAATGGAGACGCTCTGATATTATTGCAGTTTTTTTGTTAAAACTGCAAAAGTATTGATCGTAGCAGCACGAACGCCCAGCAAAGACCGGTCGTAAAGTACGCTTAAATATGATATCTTAATTCTTACAGATTTCGTATATATTATTAAAGATTTAATGTTCTATCGATTTTTATATATTATAAAGTTGCGATTTCAAAAATAAAAAATATATTGATATGACTTGGGTGCATCAGCTTTAATTGAAACTGAAATAAAAAAATTATAATATATATATATATATATATATATATATATATAACTTGAGTTTCTTCAGCCATAATCGAAACCGAAACCAAAACTTGTGAAGAATTCTTGATAAAATTATTTATTTAAAAAAAACAGATGACTTAAGTGCCATGAGCTATAATCGAAACTGAAACCAAAATTTATGAAGAAATCTTGGTGAAATTAGTTATAACAAGAAATGGAAGTACATAATGATTAAACAACCCGGATATAAGCGTGACACAGAAATAACACACACGCTATCGTATTAATATATAGATAAATTACCGAGAAAGTTTAAAAAAACAAAACATTACTACAAGTATTCAAGAAGCTTAACAATTTGCACTTCATATGTCATGTACCAAAAAAAGGCTAAAAAATAAATAAAGATGCTAAAATAAAATCCAATGAAAACTATAATTCAATGAAAAAATAATTTAGAAAATATGATCAGATGCATTTTGTTGTTTTCCTTTTCTTTTTGTAATACAATGTTTTATCATTCAAATCAGTTTGTATCCTTGCTATATATTGGGGCCCTTCTCCAGCAAGTAGCGATTACGTTAACTGCTATAAATTTTGGCGAGGGTCAGATCAATACATGTTAGGATAACCTTGCGGAAAACGGAAATATACTCGGCTGCGAATGGCGTGTTTGAAGCGAGTGTCAAAACTCTCTGAAAGGTTTTGAACTTAAATAGATTTCACAACTTGCGTACGCTGTTCAATGCAAAACTAATCCATAATCAATTTCCAAACCATTATCTGTAAAATATCTGATCTAGAGAACAAAATAATCATTAATGATATAATGACGAAGATTTTCAACCCTTCAGTGACCTTTTTGGACACGCTTTATTTTCACCTAATAATCTACTTGAATAGTTACTGGAAAAATTGAATTTAGTATGTAAAATTTATGTCACTAACGTAAAACACCTTGCGTTTTCGTGACGATACTTAAAAAGAATCAAATAAACACATTATGAATCACAAACTAGCGAGAAAGTTTAAAAAAAAAAAAAAACAAACATTACTATGAGTATTAAAACTAAAAGTGGTAAAAAAAATACCATCTG
>NC_136510.1:83185158-83292658 GCF_053919585.1 Euprymna scolopes
TTCTTAATCCGCGCAGTTTCAAAGAAATGCCTTCTTCTCATCATAGGAAAGATTCTAGCAAATGAATATTATAGCAAAGCTATGAATTTGCTGGTACTGGCATTAATTGAAACAGCATTACATGAAAACTGGTCATAAATGAAAAAAAAAACTTTTTTGTGCTAAGGGGTTATATGACGTGACTGTCTAAAGGAGCGATATTGCTCCCCATTGGGGAGATTAAGCTCCCCTAAACCCCTGAGTAAGGCGGTGTAAATATGCTGAGATTGCCTGTTAAACGTTGATTGAATCCCGGACAGCGGCTGGTGACCTATCAAAGTGGATGAATTTATTGTGCTTTGTAAAAACAGACATATATTTTATTGTTTAAAACAAATGACAGTAAATTTCAGAATAAGTGGAATGAGATCATACATTCGTTTGGCCTGAGGAACACCTACGCAGACGTTCTGGCTTTCTTAGTAGGAAAGTGACAGTGATTGACCTTTTGGGACGTGTGAAGAGAAATTTAGTTTTGGTCCCAGATTCGCAGGCCATAGAAGACCTGTTGAGGTGCACACACGCAAAAAGGATTGGGGATTCCCCAAAAGACATGTTGGACCCTGATTGGTTTTGTAGATTGTACTAACCAACCCTTCCTCTTCGTTTATAAGCGAATGACTGTGCCGATTTTAGCAGATTGACGCCAAATCTTGAGAAAAAAAATACACTCCTAAGATAGCCACCAACCCCTCCATCTATCCTGACCGCTTTCGTGGAGAACGAATAATAAGATTTTGGAAAATCTTGATTTTTCTGGTGTAATCGACCTGAACGATGTACACATGTAAAAACTTGTAATTTTCGTGAAATTAACTTTTTCGTAGTTAGAACTCTCCTGTTCTGTTTTCTTTTCTTTTTTTTGCGTGCATGGGAAGCTATTTGATTTTCAGCGGAAATCGACACGAAGCCTGACACGCTGAGAATGTATGTTGAGTCTTCTCGGAAGATAGATGAGCAACGGCCAGACCAGTTCAGCAGGGTCAAAAGTCATATGCTGACCTGGGCGGGAGGACCACATTTATAAGATGGGAAAAAATTTAAAAAATTAGAGGATACATTGCAAGTCAAGGATTAAAAAAAACAGATAAAAACAAATGGAGAGATCCATTATTATCAATACGAAAAGATGATATGACGTAATGTTTCTATAGAAAAAATCCGGAATTATGCTGTTGACACGCCGAATCAAAATAGAAATTCAGAATGTGTGTAGTAATCCAAAAAGATTGTAAAAAAAAGTTTGTAATAATCCAAACATGTGTAATCCAGGTTTGCAGAAAAATCATTTGGAACTAGTCCATGAATAAAGATTATTTAAATATGTTAAAGTTGTTTTTTCTTTCATGGACAATTTAAACGGCGTAACTACTTTCTAGCAGTAAGAATAGGGAAGAATAGATAATGTAAAAACAAATATTCAAAAGGCAAACATTATCATAAAATTACAGTGGAAATGAAAGACGAAAAATAAATTTATCATTTTTTTTTAAGTCTATATACGTCTCATACCACGGTTGAGCTGCGTATCATTTTTTTAATCTAAAATGTAAAATCTAGTTATATGTTTCAACACTGCAGTATTTTTGTTTTATTTATCTTCTACATCTTTTTATTACTGTCTTGTTATTATGGCAACACTACTAAATTCTGTTCTATAGTTTTCTGGTTCTTTTTTTAATCTCCGTTTTCGAAATTGTCTCTGCAAGACATATGTTATTGAAAAAAATATGTAGCAATATTTATATTCATGCGTATAAATCAAGTGACAACATATTAAACTTAATGGAGAACGCTTAAAAATTGTACCATTCATTACATTTAGCTATTTAAATTAATACTGTGAACTTTACCTGGATTAAAAATGTAATTAAATTTAATGAGTATGTATTAAACTTAACAGATTAAGAATTAAATTTAATAGATTGAAGATTAAATTTAATAGAATCTGCTTGGTTTTTCGCGGCACTTCTAGCGAAAAGTAATGCAGAACGTGACTTACAGTAGCCACATCGCTTCTTTCTCTTGTCAGGTGATGGAATCAAGGGAGGAATAAGATGGGAAAACCCCACGTTTGAAGACAGCTCATTAATATATGTATGGCATTCATTTGCATAAGAACAGAGTGACAGCTGTAAAAAGGACGAATTGAAAAGCATAGAGAAAGTGTTTGACAGCCGAGCGACAGTGAGTGTGTGTGTGTGAGAGAGAGAGAGAGAGGGGGTAGAGAGAGAGACAGAGAAAACGAACTGTTAACATTACATTTGAAGTCAGGAATTTACAAGAAGGATTTTAAACAAATATTTATTTATTTGTGAATGTGTGTCAGCACACAAGCCAACCTAGTCTCAGCCAGTGTTAATATGGCTTGTTTCCTGTGGTTTGAGGTATTACTATGGTGTATTGAAGTTCAATGAGATTCCTCATTCCAGACTTTAACGTTTCATATGAGAAGCATTCAGGTTATTGCTTATAACTTGGTGCGCCTATATCGAGGAATGCAGACTGAGCTGCTCAGGTATTTTATAGGATAAAGTGTTCTTCATCTAGGCTACTAGCTCTTTAAATTCAACTTTCCGATCCTTGTGTAACATCATCTCACCGTGGGGGGGGGTATGAAAGCTAATGTGAATATGATATTTTGAAAGTTTACGACTTTCTTATCCTTTTCCACTCTCCGGTCTCTCGTCATCATCGTCAATATCTGAATTTTAATATTTAGCATCTTATTTTTATTTTGTTATTGACATCAGGAAAGAAAATTGATTTATTGTGTGCAATATAACTTCATTTCGTACATCTGATATCTTTCTTTAATCCGGTTCGGCAAAGCCGAGCGAAAACAAGTTAGTATGGGGCTAGAATTGCCATCATCAGCTGGTACACTAACAATCAATAAGCTGCAAATGGCAAATGGTGGCATTCAAATGTTCGATAATTTATTCTCTAATCTAAAACTGTCGCCCTGACAACATCCTGCGTCATTTTAAATCATTTATTCGATTTAATTGCACTTTAATCCAACCATCTTTTTTTAACGATATTTTTAAAAACAGCTGTTGGACTAATTAGAGTCTTATGTTACTACGATTCCTATTCTTTGAAAATAACGACGCTTTCGTCTTAAAGAAGCACTCTGCTTTGTCAGCTTTGACAAGCTTATGGATCTGATCACTAATCATGACCTGACATGGAAGACTTATATCAGATCCATTGACAATGACGCTGGTAGAATGCTTGGATCATTCTACCGCTTCAAAAAGGTATCTTACTATCGACGCAATCCTCTACCAGTATAAGAGCCAAACACGTCTTACGGTGGAGTACTGTTGCAACATTTAGAGAGAGAGATGCTAAGAGTATCCTTTTCTGTCTTTACAAGGAACAAAACCGGCTTTGAAAACTAGTGGGCAAAGCCCTTCTCTCTCCTCTACTTGCTGTATCTAATAGAGGAGACGTAGCAAGTCTGTGTCTGTTCTATCGATATTTTCATGACAGGTTCCCGATTGAGCTTCTATCTATGGTCCACTTTGTACAACATTCGCAGCAGACACTTATCTAGCTATAACGTGTATTTTACTATCAAGGTCAGGAGGCCACTCAAGGATAAGAACTAAGTGTTAGGTAGATAGTAAGACAAGATCAAACACAGTGGAACTTGAGTAGATTATCTAAAATGGGCGACTCAATAAGGATGTATTCACATTAGACTTTAATACGACCATGCTATAGTCAGCCAAAAAGCAGAAAACGGCATTGCGTTTCACGACCGGGCAGGTCTAAAAAGAAACTCTGCTCATGGGATGTTGGTTTAGTTTTGGGAACAGATAGGAAACGAGGTAATTTGTTGGCGGTTGTTTCAACTAGGCGAGTATTTGTTGTGAACTGCAAACAATTTTCAATTATTATCAATCTTCGTTTAAAGTTGAACGTAAATTTCAAAGTTTATTTCCCAGAACTACACGTCTGTGGAGCATAGGTGACTATAACAGCAATGTTTTTTTAAGTCTAACGGAAACAAGTTCCTGTTGAGCCGTCCTCTTAAATAAGCAAGCAATAGTCAAGTTCCACTTTTGGCGATCATCAAGGTGTTGTTTTACGGTTCACATGAAACTCATCAACCCCTATCCTCGAGTGGATTTTAGGATTTGATAAGCAGTGATCCACTCTAGTATAAATATCAAACATTTTTGAAAGTTAAACCATGCTGACATGAAATGGGCAATGTTCTTCGTCTGTATGTGTCCTGGATATCACCTTAAATTATATCCGATGGTGAGGCCCCAGCTTGCGGGCTGTGGGGAGTGTGGAGCCACCCTTTAATTGCCATTGCTCCCAGTTACACTCTGACCCGGAGTGGTAGTACCTGTTAGGGTCCCAACTATGGGTGTAATAGAAAAAAAAACACACATTTACTCTATTAAAAATTGTTCTTCAAAATCACTCCATTCGACATTAAATAACCTGAAAAGGGTTGATATGCCGTAAAACAAAAACAAGCAAACAAACAAACAAACAATTCATCTGTATTCATTAAAAATGTCCCAAGATGGAAACCAGCCGAAATATAAAAAAAAAGTACCGTTTAGGTTAGGATTAGCGTTGGGGTTAAGCTTCTGGTACAAAATCGCTTTCGTAATCTAGTCGAGAGGTGATGTATTTTCTTTCCTACAGCCTTCTCATTAAAGTAGAGATTAAATTAGATGCAGTTTTTCATCTGTATAATGAGAAATATGCATGCTAAGATGTAGTACCGCTGTAAAATGAGGAACGGGGCACTCTGGGCACTGTAAGAATACAAAATTAACACTGCAATCTATTATAATTAACGCTCTAATCTCTTCTTTGTTGAATCTGTTTCTTACAGAAGAGATTAAACTACACGCATTTTTTTACCTGGCAATAGATATGTCATATGATGTATACGTCGTCATCATGTTGAAGTACCGGTTCCCATTAGATAACCGAAGTTGCGCAAACGTTGAGTTTTTGTCAGTACTAAAATTAGTCAACATTTACGAATACCAAGCGCTGTATGTGCTCTCCGCTTACCTCGAAATTGTTTTCTTCTTGCTGACACTAGAATCAGGCAGTGTTTATTCAGGATATATGTTGTTAGAGTTTTTGCAACCCTTGCTTCTCAATTATATGCGCACCCACAGTTGCAGAGTAATTCATTGTCTCTACTTGATTATCTCTTCTCCTCCAAGTTCTCGCTAGTCTCTTTATACTTTTTCGTTATTTCGTTAGTAAAACGCGGATCTTGGGTTTACTTTCGTCATCTTAATACCCCTCGCTAACCTTATTTTAAGCGTAAGTCCTTACAGTCCATGAGCGATATTTGGAGAAAGGATAAATAATTGCTCTTTATACTAGTTGAAATTTATCCAAGTAACATTATTGTTGGTTAGTTATTTAACTTTGACATATCCTTTTTATTTTTTATTTTTTAATTTTTTTAAATCATTAAATCAAGTGGCTTCATGCTATGTCTCGAGCGATCGCCTCAAATATTCCATTGAAGATGCTCAAGGGAAATGTCATCTATGATTAATTCTGGTAAACTATTCACAATTAGTAAAAAGAATTTTTGTATGCATCTCTCGCGAATCCTCATCTTCATAATTGTTCTTGTTTCACCACGTTTCCGCTGCCTTATCCTTTGACCGTCTTCAGGAGGTTAACCGCGACGGGATAGGAATGCTGAATCTGGTAAATGTATAATCAGTAATCACTGCTTCCATAGTTATTGTCTCACTGGCCTGCTTTGGGTAGGATTGCAACCACTATCTTCATAAAATTCTCATTTGGAACCGTAGAAGATCAATACCTCCAGCCACTGCGCCATGAGTCTCAATAGGCAATTAAGGTTGGATGTTGTGGTCTTATAAATTCAATATTTGTGTTCTTACCTAGTCTTCCATTGTCAGGTCCGTACCGAATGGTATTATATTAGATTATTGCAAAAACAATATCATTTTCTCACATACGTTACTTTATATATAATTTCTGAATTAATTCATTTATGTATATATATATATATATATATATATATATATATATATATATATATAAAAATTCCCGTTCACATACACCTTTCAGAATAAAGCTAGAACCCAGAACTAGATAGAATCGAGCAATTCTGGGTTCTAGCTTTATTCTGAAAGGTGTATGTGAACGGGAATTTATATATCTATCTATAATCTCCTCTTAATGTCTAATATATGTAGAAAAAAGCGGGTCATCCTTCGTAGGGACGTGATGTCCCTCAACAAATAAGGTTGTTCCGTAATCGTGTCTGAGGAGTCGGCTAATTTCAGTTAAGTTTGTAAGATGTGATATCTACCGCCTGCATACCAGCAGTAACTATCTTAGTTGTATATGACGCGTTGCTAGTCACATCGTAGAATGTAGAACTGGATGAAAATATAAGAATTTAAAAAATCGAGGCATAGTCAATAGATTGCGCCTTGACCCATTTCGTTAGGTAGTCAGTATTGCACACTTCATGAGTGCGACGACCTGGGTTCGCGCCTATGTCGGGGCACGTCACTGATGAGATACAGTACATCGAAACCCACTTTGGGTCTGGCGTTGTCCGTTGTCGATGCAATTGCTCGATTCTATCTAGTTCTGGGTCCTAGCTTTATCGTGAAAGGTGTATGTGAACGGGAATTTATATATCTATCTATAATCTCCTCTTAATGTCTAATATATATATATATATATATATATATATATATATATATATATATATATATATAGCCATGTTATATATCATTTAGAATCGCGTTTTTCACTCTGTCGAATCGCGTTATCTGGTTCAGTTCTCAATCTCTTCATTACTTTTATGAAGGCTTTTCGACAGCATGGACAAAATTGAAATCCGCATGATTTTCTTGTTCCAGTTCAAACTAGGCCGAAAAGCTGCCAAGACAGCTCGTGATATTAATGAGGTGTTTGGTTGAGGAACTACTAACGGATCTGTGGCACAACGGTGGTTCAAGAAATTTCGCAATGGTGACGAGAGCCTCGAAGAAGACAATCACGACCGGCCGACTGCGGTTGAGAACGAATATCTGAAAGCCTTAATTGAAGTTGATCCTCGCAAAACCACACGAGAAGTTGTTGTTGAACTCGGGGTCGACCACTCAACAGTCGTTCGCCATTTAAAGCAGATGGGAAAGTCAATAAAGTTGGATAAATAGGTTCCACATGAATTGAACGATAATTAAAACATCGTCGTTTTGAGATGCATTCTCAGATCTTTCTGCGCAACAAAAACGACTCATTTCTCGAGCGAATTGTGACATGTGATAAGAAGTGGATCCTCTACGACAACCAGCGACGTTCAACACAGTAATTGGGACGAAGAAGCTCCACAACACTTCTCGATGCCGAAATTGCACAAAAAAAGATTATGGTGACTGTTTGGTGATCTGTGTCCGGTCTCATTCATCACAGCTGCTTGAATCCGGGCGAAACGATTAAGGCGGAAAAGTACTGCCGATAAATTGACGAAATGCACCAGTAGCTCCAACGTATGTGCCCGAGATTGGTCAATATGAAGGCAAAAATTCTTCTCCATGACAACGCTCACCCGCATGTTGCTCAACTGACGCTACAGAAGCTGAACGGATTGGGCTACGAGACTCTGCCTCATCCGTCATATTCCCCGAACCTCTCGATTTTCACTTTTTCAAGCATCTCGATAACTTCCTGCATGAAAAATTCTTCAAAAGCCGAGATGATGCCGAATCGGCCTTCATTGACTTTATCGCTTCCAGAACTCCAGTTTTCTATGCTAATGGGATAAATAGACTTGTTTCTAGTTGGTAAAAATGTGTAATTCCTAATAGTTTTTATTTCGATTAATTAAGTTTATTATGAAAAGAGTTATGATCTTTTTAAGTTGAATGTCAAAAAACGCCATTATTTTTGTACCAACCTAATAAATAAATATATATATATATATATATATATATATTACATGGGAGTCACTTTAGGATAAGGGTTATTGCGTGTACAGTAGTCAATGGGATAATATCGTAGTAATCGTTAGTAATGGAGATTTGATAAAGTGTCTTACTTAAGGGAGCGGTTTATCAGGAATTTGTTTATGTTGGACTGGAAGACATCCAAGTTGTAGTCAGGTGGGAAGCAGGCAAACGGAAGAGAGTTCCACAGGCGTGCACTTCTAAGAAAGAAAATTTGTTCATGGAATCTACGTTTTGATTTAGGCACAGATAAAGAATGGGGAAAATTATTGACAGTGGTTTCAGCTAGATGGGTTTTTTTTTCGCGAAAGATTGCAAAGGGGCCAGAGATTGGAGCTCAGACGAGCACTCTCCATGGAAATAACGATAAAACAAAGACAGGATCGCAACGTCTTTTCTGTGGGAGAGAGGTTGCAGGGAACAGAAAAGGGCGTCCCCCACTAGGCCACGAAGTCTATTTTATACTCTTTCAAGGCAGGATAGGCTGTTTTTAGCAACTCATTCCCAGATGTGGCAGCAGTATTCCATCATTGGACATACTTGGCTTTTATATATATAAAGAATTGCATCAGGAGTGAGATATCTGCTGGAGCGGTAGAAAGATCCAACCATTTTTCCAGCGACCTTTGCAACAGACTTGATGTACGTGTTCCATTTCAGATCAGGAGTAAAAGTCAATCCCAGAAGCTTATCAAAACATTGAGACTCCCCGAGACGAGAGCCATCCATTTCAAATTAATGCCAGATGGGGATCAGAGTGTTGATGAGGTAAAGATAGGAGCTTGGTTTAGATGCATTAAAAATAACCAGCCACCTCTTCTCCCACTGTACGACGCGCTCAAGATCAGAGGAGAGAGAATCATAGAGAACTTTGTTATTTGTGGCCTTAGATGTGTTGCCAAAGATGGTCGTGTAATCAGCATAGATGTCAACGAATTATTTAATAATTTTAATATTTTATTTTTATCTATTTAGTTTGGATCTAAGGATTTATAATTTTTGCATTCAATTTTTTTTAGACTGTTGTCTTCATCATTATAGTTGTTTTAAAAAATTCAAAATGAAATTATATATAATAAAAATGAAGAGTGTTTCTTTATGATTAAACACTAAGTATTTTATCCGTTACGCCACGAGACCTAGCAGAAAATTCCAGTAATAATTTTAGGGACTTATAACATATTTTATTTTCTGAATGTGTAAATTTGCTAGTTATCATTATATGTCACTGTTTATTATTATATACTATACACTACATACAATATACTATACACTATATACTATATATTATACACTATATACTATATACTATACAATATATAATATATACTATATACTATACATTATATACTATACAATATATACTACACACTATATACTATACATTATAAAATATATACTATATACTGTATACTATATACTATATACAATACACTATATACTATATACTATACTATACACTATACACTATACACTATATACTATATACTATATACTATACACTATATACTATACAATATATACTATACACTATATACTATATAGTATACACTATATAGTATACACTATATACTGTACACTATACACTATATACTTTACACTATACTATATACTATACAATATATACTATATACTATATACTATACACTATATACTATATACTATACACTATATACTATATACTATACACTATATACTATATACTATACCCTAGATACTATATACTATACACTATATACTATACACTATATACTATACACTATATACTATACACTATATACTATATACTATACACTATATACTATACACTATATACTATATACTATACACTATATACTATTCACTATATACTATACACTATATACTATATACTATAAACTATATACTATGCACTATATACTATATACTATACCCTATATACTATACACTATATACTATACACTATATATTATACACTATAAACTATATACTATACAACAAATCTTTACAATCTGTTTCATTTTTTAAGCGATATAAAAAGTGGCAAATCATCTTTGATGTCTCATCAGACCAAAAAGGGTATCGGGAAGAAAGGGGGTCGGTGGTCGCCCACTAGTTTTATTCAATACACTAGTTTGCATTTACCACAATACCACATTCACTCTATGGACCTAAGCTATCTAAAGTTTTTCAAGATTGACTGATGATAGTTAAAATTATATGTATAAATATTTTTGACGTTTCTAAATGAAAGGACCTGTGGCGCAGTGGTCAGAGTACTCGGAAAAATCAATGATAAAAACTGATATTCTCCTGAAGGTTGAACGTTCAATCCTCAGTGTGGGCGACCGAAAAATACAATTGCGGATTACTGAGGACCTCTATCCAGTCTTGGCTTACGGAACAAGAGCACACTACTTCCGTGAAGTAAATGCCACCAATAGCAATGGCCAGTGACTCCCTGTCTGAGAGTACATCTTTCAAACTGCTTGGCCTAACGTTCACAGGAAACATGAGTTGGAATAATTATATTGAAAACATTGCCAGGGCCGCTGCGAAGAAGGTAGGCTCTCTCTACCGTGCTAGAAAACTACTGACACCTGAAAGTATCCTGTACCTCTACAAGGCCACAATTCGCCCATGTATGGAGTATTGCTGTCACATTTGGGCTGGTGCATCTGCTACTAGTCTCTCGCTCCTATACAAGGTTCTAAAGAGAGTCGCAAATCTGATAGGCCCTGGCATCTAAGCTTCAGCCTCTGTCCCATCGACGAAACGTTGCATCCCTCTGCCTGTTCTACAAATATTTTAATGGTGAATGTTCTGACGAACCGCAGACACTAGTGCCCCACGACGTAGACACGTTCGACAAACCCGACAGGCAGCTAAATCCCACCCCCACACAGTAGAGATCCCAAGATGTAGAAGATCTTTCTACTCCAGTAATTTCTTCCCCAGAACCGCTAGACTCTGGAATTCCATTCCAGGTCCCTGTTCCCCAACTGTACTGACATGCAGAAGTTCAAGTGTAACATGAACCGACATCTTGCTGCCCAAATCCCAACATAGTGCTCCAGTAGCTGCTGCCCCAGATAGTAGCCCCCTACATCATAGTGGCAATGGCCTTGTTTGGAGTGAAAATGTAATTTTAAAAAATAAATAAAATAAATAAAAAATAAAGAGTTCCGCTCGAAATTCCGTCCAAATTCCCGAGTTCGGCAAGATACAACTGAAGAAGGTCGGAGATTACATCGACCGAAACGTTGTGAAAATCACACTCAAGATGAGAACAGTGGTCTGATGAATCAAAATATTTTTTATTTTACTTCTTTTTTTTTTTTTTTTTTTTTTTTGCTACTTCATATCATTTAACTATTCCACACAATTCTATTCGGACATATTTTAAACATTGGTCTGAATTCGAGGTGAAAAATTCTAGCACATGCACATTTCTTGTCTCTCCGTGAAACTTTTTCTACTCAGCCTTTGTCAATTTTCATTCTTTTTTAGCTGCAAAAATAGCCGCTAACGTGTAAAAGTTGAAAAACTAGACATTTAGCGATTGTATTTCGACGGGATGTGTATGTTCTACTCATGCACACGTATACGTATGTACGTGTAACTGCCTTAATTTGTTATGATTTAATATGCTAGTGTCGTTAGTCTAGATGGTAGACATTACTACAAGATAGTTACAGGTATTGGCTTCGCTTCTAGTTGATGATAACCAAGTAATTTTTTAAACTTTTGAAATTACTAGTATATATTAGATAAACATAATAATCAGTCGAGTATTAGCTCTAAAATAAAAATACGAAATCTACTGCTACATACACTATATATATATATATATATATATATATATATATATATATATATATATATATATATGTAGTCATCCACATACAGTACTGTTTCGCTGTTTCACAGCTCATCACTGCGGTTAGACAAACAACTATCTCAAGCAAGGATCGAAACCCGACCACTCAAATGACAGTTAGAGCTTCTAACCGTTGCGATATATATATATATATATATATATATATATATATATATATATATATTAAGTAATGTGATTTATAATTTAAAAGTTTTAAAATTTTTAAAATTTAAAAATCAAAATTTAATTAAATTAAAAATCAGTTTCATAAGAAGGAACAACAACAAAGTCAATTATCTGTACGATCGTTTCGGAAATCCGTGCTTTTTATTTGTGGTATACATGACTGATTTTTAAAATATTAGATAAGAACTTTAAAGCCCCCCATAGATATAATAAGATTTTCAATAAGAACACAATTAAAGTCTCTTACTCTACTATGCCTAACCTTCATCAGAAAATAATTAGCTCTAATAATAATAAAATTAATAAACTACAAAATGCAACTATACAAAATACATCGGACTGTAACTGTAGAAGAAAAAATAAATGTCCCCTACAAGGCTCATGTAAAATTAAAAATGTTATCTATAGCTGCACAGTATCAAAAACTCCAAATATACAAGAACCTATCAACAGCCATAACTCAACTACCGAATTAAATAATAACACCAACTTAAATCAATCTACCGATCAATTATTAACCAACCCACCACATTATAATCCAACAATAGACCTAACGGAAAATAATCATAATAATCAAGAGGTAATATATATTGGTTCCACATCTGGCCCAATAAAACATAGAATTTCAACGCACAAACATTCTTTTAAAAATAACTCTCTATCAAACCAAACTACTCTATCCAACTATATTTGGCAACTAAAAAATAGCAATATTTCTTTCAACTTAAAATGGCAAATAATTGAGACTTGCAAATCATATAAACCAGGAGATAAATTTTGTACATTATGTACAAAAGAAACCGTAAAAATTTTAAAATATGAAGATATAAAAAGCACAACCAAACTAGTAAATTCAAGACACGAGCTTCTATCGTGTAATCATAAACGTTGGTTTAAATTTAATAAATATAAACCACCTTAAATCATTAAAAATTACTCATTAGTAAAAATAGATTTTTTTTTTTTTTTTTTTTTTTTTTTAATAAATTAAGTTAAACCAATTACCGCCCTTAGACTCGTAAATCAAATAATAAATAAAGCCATGACAATTATCTCCCCTTAAAAACTTGCAAAAAAAAAAAAAAAAAAAAAAAACTCTCTCTCTATAGATATTAACTGTGGCGTCTCTAAATCAAAATACGCTAACGGAAACAATTTACTGCACGAGCGTCGCCCTTTTAAAATTCATCATTCAATAAAATAAAAAGCTATAGCAAACATCTAAATGACTACTTTAAATACAGTTCCTGATTTCAAAAAAATGAAAACCAAAAGGTAATTATATATATATATATATTTTTAAATCAAATTTATTATGTAAATTCAAAAATATATATTTTTTTTCTACTCATTTCTATCTCTAACCTATACCAATTTCCTTATTAATTTTCTTATAAATTTTATATCCAAACCTTTTACTTCAATTTTTCAGATTCATCTGCCTTACTTTTAATGCTAGGTTTATTTTTGGTGTCTTTTCAATTCAATAGAAATCCTCCTAAATTTGCTGATGAGGAGACCGTGCTTACCAAAAAAACTATGTATAATTATTCTACGTGACTTCATGTATACCACAAATAAAAAGCACGGATTTCCGAAACGATCGTACAGATAATTGACTTTGTTGTTGTTCCTTCTTATGAAACTGATTTTTAATTTAATTAAATTTTGATTTTTAAATTTTAAAAATTTTAAAACTTTTAAATTATAAATCACATTACTTAATATTGAATTAGCTCTAGGACATTTAACTATCGAGCTTATTATATATCTAAATTACAACGAGCATTTCCTGTATTTTAATTAAACTAGTAATTTCACTATTACATTAAAATACACTTAGCTCTTTAGACTATTATTCTAATCTCCTTTAAATTATATATATATATATATATATATATATATATATATATATTTACTGGGTTCAAAAACAGTCTACAGAAAATGGAAATTTATGAAGGTATGATAGGTTATGAAAAGGAAGGGATGTAAAGAGATAGCTTCGAATTTGGTGGCATAAAAACCAAAGCAAAATATAATGAAAGTAAAAATAAAATAGATAAACACCAAAATTTATTATACCATACCTGTTCACACTGAAACACTTATCACACTATTCTGTGGATCTATACTAAAAAAAAACCTTCTTAAACTTTGTGACATATTTCCATTCTATGGAGGTCAGGCGCGAACGAACACCCCATAATTTTATTATACCATATTTCTTCAAACTGAAACATAATTATCAAAGTATACTTAAGCTGATAGATATGAAAAGTCTTTATTAAAGTTTGTGCCTATTTCCATTCTATGGAGGCCAGGCGCGAACGCAGACCCCACAATTTTATCATACCATCCCTATTTAAGTTAAAACATATTTATCAAAGTATTATTATGTACATCTATATAAAAAATACTTGTAAAAGTTTCTTTTTTTTTAATTTTTTAATTTTTTTATTTCCATACTTTGTGGACGAGGCGCGAACGCAGATCCCACAATTTTAATGAACAACCGTTCTGCCAGATCAAACATACCCATTACTGTGTCTCGATAGATCTTCTATCATTATAAGCAATCAGGTTTTTAAATAGTCACCCATATAGGAGCGTATTCGTGACCAGACACACACACACACACACACACACACACACATACATACACACATACATTCAGCTTTATATTATAGATATATATATTTATATTTGTATATATATATATATATATATATATATATATATATATATATATATATATATATATATATATATATACTTAGGGGATAAGAACAAGAGTCTAAAGATCAGAGTATATTTTAATGTATTAGTAAATTCATTAATACAATTAAAATAAAAGAAAACAGTCCTCGTTGTGATGTAGATATATAATAAGCTCGATAGGCATATATATCCTAGAGCTATTTTAATATTAAGTAATATAATTGATAATTTATAATTAAAATTAAAAATTAAAAATGGGTTTCATAATAAAGATTTTTATTGTGTTTGTTCTTCCTTATGATTTTAATTTTAACTATAAATTATCAATCATCTTACTTTATATATATATATATATATATATATATATATATATATATATATATATATATATATATATACTATTTATTAGTATTATTTATTATTACTTACCTTTGGGGTATTCTGTCGAAAAAATAAATTTTGCATATAAATTTTAATTTACGGTTTATATTTATGCTTCTTGTGTTATACTATTTATTAGAATTTGATTATTACTGTGTATATTTATGTATATTATCTTTTATTTATAATTCGAAAAAGTATTTATACAGTCGATTTACTTGGTTGCCTTTCTGTCAGTCTTATATTTTAAATATTTTTTAAACACCAAAGCCAGCCTGATCGCCATCATCCGCCGAGTATTCACCGAGCTACCACTGGCGCTTGAGGAAAATGGCATGCTTCCAATTCCGAACTCGTATCGAGGCGGTGATTGAGGCATAAGAGGGCTACATTGAATGTATGTCAGCTTTACTACATAATCAAGTTAGCGAAAATGATTTTTTCTAATAGAAATTTTCAAATAAAGCTATAGTGTTTTTTTTTTAGGGTGACAAAAGTATTGTTCCACCCTGTACTGAAGATATTGGAAAGTGGAAATAAGAAACGTAACTACTGTGAAAGATGAACGAAAAAATCTGTTATTTAAATCTTAAATGTGATAGACAAACGAAAATTATATTCCGAACTAAGAAAACTCAGCGGGCGTCACCTTGTGTTTTTCTTTCTCCAGGACACGAAGTTTATTTCTTCAGTCACCGCTGGAAGAAACAGAAAGAGGAGTGGCGACATCAGCAAAGCACATATATACATACCACTTGTAGAATGAGGAGTTTTTTTTTTTTGTTACTGAAAATGTTACATATAAACAGCAGATCTCCTGCTATAAGGTTTTAATCAAAAATAAATTTGTATCTATACGCTTCTGTCATACGTACTTAAATATATATATATATATATATATATATATATATATATATATATATATGCTCGAATTTTTCATGTCCGCTTCATGAGGAAAGATATGTCTAAATATCGTGCTATATTGTATGTTCTATTTCAAATGATTTGTCAAGTTATTGACTTAAGACATGAAGTTATAAAAAAATTACATCCATTCAACCAAGAGAAACGTGACAACATTTAAAGGTTATTGTTTAAAAAGAAAACTCATAAATAATTTTGGCTTTTCTTATAGTGTGATGCAATCGTAGTTCAAAATACTTAATGGCAAAAAAACAAAACAATAAAAACATAACCTGCTTAGTTGAGGAAAGCATACTTTAATCTTTAGAAAATGTGCTTATTCGGAAGTTAACGCCATGAAAGCAATAGACATATTATTATGGATCGATAAAAAACGAAAGTAAAAGTGTATTGTGAGTATATTTTTATCTGCATCGTAACTCTCCCTTCCTTTATTATTATTATTATTATTATTATTATTATTATTATTATTATTATTATTGTTATTATTGTTATTATTGTTATTGTTGTTATTATTGTTATTATTATTGTTAGTGTTATTGTTATTATTGTTCTTGTTATTATTATTATTATTATTATTGCTGTTGTTGTTATTATTATTATTGTTATTGTTATTTTTATTATTATTGTTATTATTGTTATTATTGTTGTTATTGTTATTATTATTATTGTTATTATTATTATTGTTGTTGTTGTCATACAATAGGAATAATTGTTATTTTTCTAGTACGAGCAATCAAAATAACATACGAGGCATCTTCAATTTTGTACAGGAATTTAAAATCATCGTAGACTCTTGAAAATTAAGTATATTATTCCTGCACATCTTATGAGAAAACTGACCAATTTTTAATGATTTCAGGATCAAATGAATAGCTACAGCAGGAGTTGGAATATAACCTACTAAAACCTGATTGTCACAGCTGGCGAATTTCAAGAATGCAATCTCTACGTGAAGACACTTTAAAAGAAGGGTATGCAATAAAATTCTGTTTTAAACTTGGAATAAAATGTCATAGAAACGTATGGAATGCTTCAAACTGCTTTCGAACCAACTTGCATTAATCGAGCATCAATGTTTGAATAGCATAAGGGATCTAAAGAAGTACGTAAGGGGTCATGAGCATGAGAGGTGTGGGAGGAGTAAGAAAGTCATAACACCAGAGTTGATTGGCCAAATAAAGAATTTCATGGATGAAGACCTTCGTGTTTCTGTAGAGACAATAAGTGCACAGTTTGATGTCAGTGGGAGAACTGTAAACGCAATTATTCGCGAGGAACTAAAGCGGCGAAAAATTTGCGCGAAGTTTGACCTAAGGTGCCCCATCCTTATCACAGGCTAGTGTTTCATGTGTATATTGTTAATAAAAGTATCTATGTGAAAAAAAGTCTGGAAATTTATTTAAGCCACCTTGTATATTATCAATACTCATGTAAAAATCCAGCAAAAATGGATCTGCAACATACTGATCAACAAAATATACTTGGGAATTTGCTTCTGTCGACTCGTCAGTGTGCTAACAAATCAGTGATTGTTTTCGCAGTCTATATTATACACTCGACGGTTTTTTCTACAATAGGGTCACCACTTAGCAAGGCCAGAAGGCCACTCAAGGATAAGGGCCAATGTGTGTACGATATTCATTAGGTCAGCAGTAGTAATTCTTAGTAGTGGAAATTTGGTCTTAATTAGATTATTTAAGAGGAGGTTTCAACTGTACTCGAGTAACTAATTTTATTTTGAGCTCGAAATCAGCTTTCGGTAACATTGTATTGTTTATGTGTTTGTGTTTAGAAGGAAAAATTGTTTTCATGCATAATCTCTAAAAACAACTTGAACTTTTTATTTTTGAGAATTTTCAATTTAGATTTGGGAAGTTTTTTTTCAGCGAAAGAGATAAGCTTTCCTAAATAGGAAATTTTCAAAAAATGAAAAATAACATTTGAAAGAACTTTTCGCGTGTTTTTCTCTGCGGAAAGTAACATCGAGTTGATCACAATTATTTACGTTGAATGTATTTTCCTAGTAAATATAAAGAAAAAAAAATGACTTTAATCGTTTTTTTTTAATTACTTCCACATGAGGGTAAAAATTAAATGTGAAGAGAAGGCCGAATCCTTAGAATGGCGCACTGAGACCGTCTAGAAAAATGATCTCTAAAAATCGTTTTGGCATTCTTAAACGAGTGATTGCACCTCGTTGTTATAGTAACTTATAAATGAATTAGTATTATAATTATCATATCGAGTAAATCCGAAGATTCTAGCGTAAGCATTGTTTTCCCCGATATTTTTCTAGTGAGAATTCTTTCTAGAAAGACATCGGGTAATTACGAGAAGGACCGCAATAATGTTGCTATCATACTAAGTGAAAGTGATTTTGTGGAACGAACTGGACTCAAACTTGGAACACACTGGTCGTCTTTCCGTATCGTTAACCACTTGATAACCGCCATTTTCCAGTAAATTGGTTTGAATTAGCATGATACATATTTGTGTACCGGTGTCTATTTGCTGTTGTTACATAATAGGGTCCGTACGTCAACAGTGATTTAGTCACCTCGCATGAATTTTTAGAAAGGGCACACTCATATCTGTAAAATGGGATCTTTCCCGGAGATGAGCGCTGTAAAAGTGAGCAGAAAGATAACAGGGTAAACGCTGGACAAAACTGTCGAACGCTGACGAATGACGTTATGTCTTTGAGCTGAGAATAACGACGTTTTTCAAATAAAATAGATAAAAATATGAATGAGACACCGCAAGTTAAATTAGATAACTGGATAATCTAAGTGGAATATTACACCGATGTTACCTGTCTGTCTGCGTTACTCTTTCATTAAGTTAAAAAAAACATTAATCTATTACTCCTGAGTCAATCCTACCCAAACAGAACTTTGCGAAAAACTCTCCTTTTGCTCTTTTTCATGAAAAGAGGCACTTTCTATAGCAACCACTAGGTACAACAACGACGATGAAGAGAATAAAAACTCCGTATTAACATCCCCTGCATATGTATAAAGACTTTATTGAAAATACTAAACAGTTAGAAATCTTGTAGGCAAAGCAACGTAATGGTTGCTAACGCCCCTAATGATAAAGTGGCACTCTGGAGAAAAGCGATGCGATACGACCAACTTTAAAAAGTCACTGGCTTGAATAACCGCCCCCTGTCCCCTCCTGTTCGTTTAGATGTTTCCTTCCTTTCACTTCCAAAAGCAAATGAAGTATTTTCACGTGTTGTCACTAAATCAGAATTGTCGGCTAATATAAATGAGACCTGTTCGATTTAAACCCGCAATATAGTAGAAAAAATGTGTAAAATAAGAAAACTTTTAAAACGGAAAGCTAAACTGACAAATGCAGAGAGACAATTCGGAAGACATCGGGAAACGAACTCAAGAACACTATAAACTCCGCGGTTTGGGGGCGAAGGAGGCGAAACAAAAAAAAGCACTTAAAAACTCACATACAAGTTTCGTCATCTAATGCATTCATTAACACGCATTTGCAAGAGTTCAGACGCACAGAAACAAATTACTATTCAGTCACACTTACAAACAGAACAAGGTAGACTGCCCGCTATAATAATACGGAATCAATACATCTACGCTCCATGTTTCAAAGAATGTGTCGTCTATAGCATCCGACTCAACCGATTGTTATTAAACCATTGTTATTAAAGTTGGCACTGCTATATCAATAATTATTACCTTGTGTTTTATCAACAAGATTAAACCTGGCCTCCTTGCTTCAATCACATTATCTTATTGGATATTCATATTCTACAAGAGTTTCACATTATCACTCTCCACCACCACTTCTTGTGCATGCTCGTACCATTTTCCACTGCATTCTAACCCCAACGTTGAGATAACCATCGATGACGTTAAAGCTGGCATACGAAGGATGACAAACTGGAAGGGACCTGGTCCAGATGGGGTGATAGGCCTCTGGTTTAAACAGTTCCCATGCCTTTATCCACATAGAGCTGCTGCTCTGCAAAGGGTTGTAGAGTCGGGAGATGTCCCTGATTGGCTTGTGAAGGGAAGAACAACACTGATTATGAAAGATGCTGCAAAAGGAACAGATGTCAATAATTATAGACCAATTACATGTCTGCCATTGATGTGGAAACTGTTTACTGGAATATTTGCGGAGAAAATTTATGAAGATCTAGCGAGTAATGGTGTTTTTCCTGACGAATAAAATGGGTGCCGGAAAGGCTCGAGAGGTACTAAAGAGCAACTACTAATTGATAAAGCAATAATGCAGGATGCGACGAAGAAGAAGAGAAATCTGTGCGTAGCATGGATCGATTACAGAAAGGCTTATGACATGGTTCCTCATTCATGGATACGTGAAACACTATTGATGATGAAGGTTGCCCAGAATGTGGTAAGGCTTTTGGAGACAAGTATGGCTCAATGGAAAATGGTGCTGACAGCAAACAGAGAGGAGATGGGGCAGGTTGGCATTAAACGTGGAATATTTCAAGGAGATTCGTTATCGCCACTTCTTTTTCTAATGATAATGATGCCACTGAGCATCCTCTTGAAGAGAGAAAACTGGGGTATAACTTTGGATCTGGTGACAGACACCCCAACCATCTACTGTTTATGGATGATTTGAAAATATTCGGTATAAATGAAAAGGAAATGGAGAGACTGGTAGAACTTGTGGGGACATACTCAGGAGACATTGGAATGGAGTTTGGGATTAGTAAATGTGCGGTGCTGGTGATGAAAAGAGGAGTAAAGGTTCATTCGAATGGAATAATGCTGCCAAATGGAGAAATCATGAAAGAAATAGAAGATACAGGATATAAGTATTAAGGAGTGCTGGAGGGTGTTGGAATCATGAACAGAAAAATGAAAGAAAAAGTCAGGAAGGAGTATCTTAGAAGAGTGAAACTAATTGCAAGGTCTAAACTGTATGGAGGAAATCTAATGAAAGCAGTAAATGCATGGGAAGTTAGTGTTTTGAGATACAGTGCGGGAATTTTAGAATGGTCTGACAAGGATTTGCATGCCATGGATATCAAAACAAGAAAAGTTTTAGCAATGTTTGGTATATTTCACATTCGAAGTAGCGTAGCAAGGCTGTACCAAAAGAGGAAAGATGGTGGGAGAGGATTGAAAAGTGTAAAAGATTGTGTTAGAACCGAGGAGATGTCGTTGAAGGAACATGTGGTTAGAAATGGGGAGCGGATGCTTAAGGTTGTGGCCAATGAAGTGGAGTTATGTGAGACCAAGGCTGATTATGTAAAACGTATGGATAGAGAAAGGGCAGAGGAACTGGCTAGGAAGAAATGCATGGAAGGTTCTTCCAGGATATAGCAGAAGTGGCTGATGAAAGATCATGGCAATGGCTTAGAGCTGGATATCTGGCTAAGAGTACTGAAGTTTTTGTTTGTGCAGCACAAGAGCAGGCATTAGAAACACGATTGTTAAAAAAAGTGATTCTAGGAGAGGAAATTGCTGCAGAATGACCGGATGTGTAGTAAGACATCAGAGTCAATTGCGCACCTTGCAGCAGGGTGTAGTGGACTGGCGCAGAGAGAGAGTACCGCAAAAGACACGATCGCATGGGACTCCGGATATATTGGGGGGGTGTAAGAGGGTTGGGGTGAAGTGTGCTGGAAAATTGTTTGAGGAGGTTCCTGATGAAGTGAGAACAAGTGAGGATGGCAAAGTAGAGGTATGGTGGGGCAAAAGTGTCATAACGACCAAGCAATTGGAACATAATCGTCCGGATTTAGTCGTCATTGACAAGGTTTAAAAAAACTAGCAGATTGTAGACTTCTCAGTACTCTGGGACAGGAATGTGAGAGCGAAGGAGAATGAGAAGTGGAGCACTTATGCTCCATTGGCCTTGGAGATCAGGCGTATACACGGGGTTAAAACACAAATAATCCCGGTCATAGTTGGTACACTAGGAGTAGTATCAAATCGTCTGGAAGGACAATTGAAAAAACTACAAATCCCCGATGATTTAGGTGGCCTTCAAACCTCTGCAATTATAGGTACCACCAACATCCTTAGGAAACCCCTTGATCTTTGAAGTTCCTGGTTTGAGGCCGGGATTAAGGGAAATCCTCTGGAAATGAATCCCATCCCTTTCCAGAGATTATTATTATTATTATTATTATTATTATTATTATTATTATTATTATTATTATTATTATTATTATTATATCATGGCAATTATGGCCACCCAGGTTGTTATTGATGGACGTACATCCAAGCAACATAACATTAATACAACAATGCCTCAGGAGTTGATCCTTAGACCATTCTTATTCCGGATATTCACAAACCTGATAATATTGTATCCGAGATGGTATATTTTCTCATGATATAACACTGTGTTACATGCACGAGTAAAGAACGGATGTACATAAATCTAAGACAATAGCAGAATCCTTATATAAATTTAAGACAATAGCAGAAAATGACATGCAAACTGTAGGGAAATTGTGCGGCAAATGAATGGTAACATTTAAAGCTGCCTGCTTTTAACAATTACAAGACACCTATCCAACCACCGATATCCATGACAAATAACACTACCTGAGAATTCTACCTTCAAGCTACTCGGTTTAACATTCACAAGCAATATAAACTGGAACAACCACATTCAGGACATTGCTGAAAAGAAGGTAGGTTTCCTCTATTGAGCTAGAAAACTACTCACACGTGAGAGTATTCTGTACTTCTACAAGACAACAATTCGCCCATCCATGGAGTATTTTAGCCTCATCTGAGCTGGCGCATCTACCACTAGACTCTCCCTCTTGGATAGGGTCCAAAAAAAGAGTTTCCAATCTAATATATCCCACTTTGTCAACTAAGCTCCAGCCCGTCTCCTCGCCGCAATTTTGTATCTGTGTCTGTTTTACAATTATTTTAATTGAATGTGCTCTCATAAACTCGTCGCACTTGTATCTCCTGCGTGTACATATCTACGGCAAACCTGCTTAGCAACAAAATCTCACCCTGCAATTCTGAGGTTTATAAACGCCAGAAAACTTTCTACTTTAATAGTTTCCTCCCTCGAACAGCTAGAGTTTGGAATTTTCTTCCTGCTGCCTGCTTCGCTGGCTGAACTGATACGCAGAAGTTTAAACGTAACGTAAACGAACCTCTGATTTATCTTTCCTAGACATGGTCCTAAATAATAGTCACTTCCGTCTAAGTTGTGACATGCCTTGTTCGGGGTTAATGTGAGTAAAAATTATTATTATTATTATTATTATTATTATTATTATTGTTATTATTATTATTATTGTTATTGTTGTTGTTGTTGTTGTTGCTGTTCCTATTTACCTGCCTCCCCACGAGAGCAGAGTTAGATACAAGGTGTGTTTTTAATGTAGGGGAAGAAACAAAAATAAAAAATGTCTTAGTCGCGAAAGATATCTCCTCCACTAACCGAGAACAAAGAATTGAAGTGAAGTGTAGCAACAGAACTGATACTACACTTTGATCTTGGCTCAAAGGTTGCTGTTGTTATCGTTGTTGTTTACTCACTAGGAGTAGTCACATAGGGCATCATCAGATTTCTCTCTGAGAACAACTTGTGATTGTTCTTTAGGGTCTGGGTGACAACAAGTCTCCCCCAGATGTCCAGTACTCTTCACCTCTTTCGATAATCTTTTATTATTATTATTATTATTAGTAGTAGTAGTAGTAGTAGTAGTAGTAGTAGTAGTAGTTAAATTGTAAAACGTTTTTAGAAGTGATTTATTACCTGCCACGTATTTTTTTTAATTTATATAAAAATGAGCCTGTGAAGACATTATTTAGATAAAAATAAAAAGGGAGATATTTCTGTCGAACGCGTAACCATTTTTTTTTTCAAATATTAGAAACAAAACTAAATAAGCAAAGTATTAACAGTGAATATGGGGATGGAATGTTGCTTAATTAAATAAACGTTTTTATTCTACGTTCAACCGGTTTTTATTTTTCCTAACGAATGTAATCAAATATATTGTGTTACGTTTAGAATTCCCTCGGCATAGGCGCCATTTTTGCCTTTTAACTGGTTTAGATTCAACACCTCACAATATTCGACACAATTTTCCCAATATCCTACTCAGCTCGCTGATGTGCCTCTCTTTGAATTTTTTTCCAAGTGAACTACAGCGTTTCAAATTCCGAAAACCACGAGGATAAACGTTAATAAGTGTTAAGTGGTTGCTGAAACAACACGTTACTAATGGGTAGTGTAAAAAGTCAGTAGAATTTAATTATTTAAGAAGACCGATTAATATGAATTTGTTTAAATTGGACGTGAAAACAATCACTTTTTAGTCAGTTTGATAGAAGCTCTGCGATATAGAGCGCTATATAAACGGGATGTTCTAGGAAATAAATTTCGTTTATAGAATTTCAAAAATAGAGTGTAAGGGGAATTGTTTGCAGTGGTTGTAGTTAGACGAGTGTTTGTTGCAAATGTTTTGCAGGTGGGGAACAAAAGAATAGAATTCAGTTGAGCTTTTGCCATGGAAATACAATAAAACAGAGAAAAAGACACACGTTTCTTCTGTTAGAAAGACATTGTAACAAGGAGGAATAGAACATCGCCAACTAGATTTCGAAGCCGATTTCAAACTCTGTCAAGGCAGGACAGGGTGCTCTGGGCATGCCTTATCGAGATGTAGCAACAGTACTTCATCTTTGGAAGTATTTGGAAGAAAATCATGTATATACGTGTGTTGGAAATATCTTCACGATCTTAGAATTTCTAATAGAAATATACTCATCATAGACCATCTACTAGTTGACCAAAGCATCTACTAGTTGGCCAGTTGTGTACAAATCCCAAGAGCGATAGGAGCTTTTTATCATGTCTGAATATTACACAATGTTCAACGAGCGAGGTCGGAGATGTGCCGCTATAAATCTCATGCTCTCTACCGATCCAAGTTACCATAAGACCATTGCCATAACCCTAAAAATGCATCGCTAGATTGACGAGAATAACATGGACGTACCCAGGAGGATAACAACAAAGTTTTCTGTCACGATTATGGTCTTTGGTGCTGTTTCAAGTGAGGGCAACATAATGTCACCTCTCATCTTCGACATCGGCTAGAAAGTCAACACATAAATTGTGCCTGGATGTGTTGAAGAGTATAGTGACCGTCTGGTGCAATCAGGTGTCTGCTGGCAGACCCTGGGTGGATCAGCCGAACTCGGCGCCGGCTTACAAGTCCAAAGAGAACTAGGCTTTACTTCAGAAGGAGGGATACGTCTTTGTACCTTTCTCTCACTGGTTCCCCTCCTCCCCTCCCCTCATGACCCGGACCTGCTGGACTACTTCGTTTGGTTATACGTCGAGAATATTACCAACATTACTTCTCACAACAACAAATCCAAACGGTCGCCGCCATCCGCCGAGTATTCGCCGAGCTCCTGCCGGCGCTTGTGGAAAAGGTATGCTCCTAGTTCTTGACTTGTATCAAAGCGATGATTGAGGCTGAAAGTGGTTACATGGGATAGATGTCAACTCTAAGACATAATCAAATTACCTGAATTGATATTTTAAATATAAGTTTAAGAATAAAGCTGTAGTAGATATTATTTAGTTGGAATTCATTATTAAGATGAGTATTATTTTATTAATTTACGTATTGCTGACTATTATTCGCATCTTTTCTTAGTTGTTCTTTGACGAAGGCCAGAGGAACAGTTGTCCGAAACGTCGTGAAACAAAAACTAAGAAAATATGAAAATAATAGTCCGCAACAAATAAATTAATAAAGTTGTTGTGTTATTTTTTTAGGGCTACACTTTATTGTTCCACCCTGTATTTAACGAATTCAGCAATGTGTCCCAAGAGATATTTCTCCCTTCAAAACTAAAGATTATTATTTTCAGATACCTCTTGCCAACGTTTTCATTGTGTGGCGATTGCCTTGGACTCTTTAGGGTATTGTTTTCTGTTCATTTTGAAAACTACTGCAAGTCACGTGTGAGATGCATTTCAACTTGCGACTCCAGCAAGTGAGTTATCGCAGACCAGCGAACCAATCAACGTGAGGAATTTAAGACTTAGCAAACAATAGTAGCCTCTACTTATTTCGTGCTCGCTGATTTACTTCTGAAGTTAGTTTTAAATATAATAAAAAACTGTTTCTGTTTTTTTTATATAAAACTGAATGTACTCTTGATTGATGGGAAGTAAATATTGGGTTGGTATATGAAACTAGCAAGGCTACCCGACGTTGCCTGAGGCAAAAAAGGGTGACGCATTGATGTTAAAACTTCTATCTTTCTACCACTTTTTTTATCTTTCTCTCTTTTCCTATCACCCGTTTTACCCCTCGCCCGCTCGAAAATCTATTTTCACTAGCCAGCCCACTCTCCCTTGCTGGACAAACAAACAGTTCTTCTTTTATATCAGTTCATCCCATTAGTTCTGTCAGAATTTTGACCTTTGTTTTTAAATTGAACGAAACTTTAAAAAAATAGTGTATTTTTTTTACATTTTTATGTTTAGATGCATTTTAACTGGTTACATTTTTTTTACAGAACGATAACATTTAAATTTACTTGATTACAACCCTGCTGACATGGAAATGCCTTAAGATCATTTGAGACATAAAATGCTTTATGAGTTTAAGAAAGGAAACTCAGAAGCCGAAGCAGCTAGAAATATTCACTCAGTTTATGGAAAGGAATGTGTGAATGAAAGAACTTGCAGAAGATGGTTTGCGAAATTCAGAAATGGAGATTTCATTCTTAAAGATGAAGATCGAACCGGATATCCTGTTGAGTTTAATGATAAGTTTCTTAAAGCAGCCCTTGAAGAAAATTCTGAGGAATTGCAATAGAACTGAGTTCAAACCATTCAACTGCTCATCGTCATTTTCAACAACTTGGAACAGTTCCTAAACTTGAAAAATAGCTGCCTTATGAATTTTCTGAAAATGATCTTCAAATCCCGAGTCGACATCTGCTTTTCTCTCTATTTTCGACAACTTGTTTCACCTTTTTTAGATAGATTTGTGACTGGTGACGAAAAATGGACTTTTTTATCTAAATGTTAAGCGTCGTAGACAATGGCTTGGTAAATTGGGAAAGACCTCAGCCACAACCGAACAGAGAACTTCATGGGAATAAGATTCTTCTTTCTATTGTTGGGATTGTCAAAGAATAATCCACTTTGAATTGCTACCTCCTAACGCAACAATTAATGTTCAAATCTACTGTCAGCAATTAGAGCGTTCGAACCAAGCTTTGAGAAAAAAGGCCTGCTCTAGTAAATCGAAAAACGGTGATGCTTCATCAGGACAATGCACGACCCCACACGGCAAGAATCACTTTACAAAAGATCGTAGAACTTGGTTGGGAGAAAATTCCTCATCCACCCTATTCTCCTGACCTTGCTCCCGCAGACTATATGTTTTGTAGCTTACAAAATCATTTAGTAGAAACAGTTTTGTAACGCAGCAAGATGTGGAAACTTATTTGTGAGTTATTCGAATCAAATCCCAAAGGATTTTACAGTGATTGAATTATTAAGCTTGTTAATAGATGGAAGGCAATCACAGAAAATCTGGGAAAGTATATTGATTATAAAATCTTTAATAAAATGTAACCATTGGTCACTTGTTTTCTTTATTCATAAACTCGGACAGAACTTATGGGATGGCCTGATATAATGGATTTCTCTAGGAAGGAGATGGCGTTTTACTTCCAAACCAATGCATAATAACACTGAAAACAGACCTCGCCGGAAAAAAGAACAAGCCTTGTCGTCCTACAAAAAAAAAAAAAAAAAAACGATACTTTTTTTCTTCATAGAGGTCAGTCACGTTTGAGATCTTAGATAGCATTTATATCGTTCTAAAAAGCTCAAGTCGAAAATAACATTTTTGCGTCGATATATTGAATTGTTGTTCTATCGGGCTTAGTTTTAAAATATTTTTTTCATTTCCACGGTTATGTTTGAAATCGAATTTCCGTCGATATTTATCGCTTAAGTTCGACATGACATTTATGTCGGCTCTTTTTCCCCCCGCTTCAGATTAAAATAAGTTGCTCGTCCATCTATCACGATTAAGCTCGAATAACATTTGAAAAGTTAAAAACAGATCATTTTTCTATTGTTATCGTTGATCTGTCACGCTTAAGTATGAAGCAGCATTTTCATTTCTGCATTACGTTTATGGTTCTACTTAGCATAAAATAATCTCTAAATGGGTTGATATATCGTGAAACTGACAATGCAAGCCTTTATTGTTTATTTAAATAAAATGACACATAAATTTATCGCTTCTCTGAAAACCTAACAAGAAAAGTGCCTATTGTGTGTTTAGAATCAAATAACCCCCAAAGGGTTGATTTGCCGTAAAACGAACGAGAGAGGGGTTTTATTTTTGTATGTTAAGAAAAATGGGTTAATATGCCGTAAAGCAAACGATGCAACTTCTTAGTAATGTGTGCTCAACACCAAACACCCTCCCAAAAGAGTTGATATACCGTAAAACTGTCGAGTAAATCTTAGTGCGTGCTCACCTTCAAATAACTCCTAAAACGTTGACATGTGGTAAAACTGTTGAAAAAATCTTTCTATTCCGTGTTTAGATGCGAATAATCCCAAAAGAGTTGATATGCCGTAAAACTGTCGGAAAAAAATTTCTTATCGCATATTCAGCTACAAATAATCCCTAAAGGGTTTATAATGCCGTAAAACTGTTGAGAAAAATTTCCAATCGTGTGTACAGATGCAAATAAGCCGAAAACAGTTGATATGTCGTAAATCTGTTGGGAAAAAACTATTTATTGCGTGTTCACATGCAAAAAATCCCAAAAGTGTTCATATGCTGTAAAACTGCCAAGAAAATTTTTTTATTGCGTGTTCATCTTCAAATAATTCAAAAAGGGTTGATATGTGGTAAAACTGTCAATAAAAACTTTTTATTGCGTGTTCATCTTCAAATAATTCCAAAAGGGTTGATATATGGTAAAACTGCCAAGAAAAACTTTTTATTGCGTGTTCAGCTTCAAATAATTCCAAAAGGGTTGATATATGGTAAAACTGCCAAGGAAAACTTTTTATTGCGTGTTCAGCTTCAAATAATTCCAAAAGGGTTGATATATGGTAAAACTGCCAAGGAAAACTTTTTATTGCGTGTTCAGCTTCAAATAATTCCAAAAGGGTTGATATATGGTAAAACTGCCAAGGAAAACTTTTTATTGCGTGTTCAGCTTCAAATAATTCCAAAAGGGTTGATATGTGGTAAAACTGCCAAGGAAAACTTTTTATTGCGCGTTTAGCTTCAAATAATTCCAAAAGGGTTGATATGTGGTAAAACTGCCAAGGAAAACTTTTTATTGCGCGTTTAGCTTCAAATAATTCCAAAAGGGTTGATATGTGGTAAAACTGCCTAGGAAAACTTTTTATTACATGTTCAGCTTCAAATAATTCCAAAAGGGTTGATATGCCGTAAAACTGTCGAGAAAAAATCTTCCTATTGCGTGTTCAGATGTAAATAATCTCCAAAAAGTTGATATGCCGTAAACTTAATGAGGAAAACTTCTTATCGTATGTTCAACTACAAATAGCACAAAAAGGGTTGATATATCGTAAGAAAAACAAAAAACTTAGAAGACAAAATTTTTATTTTGTTTCGGCATTAAATTGCCATAAAAGTGTTATGTCATAAAACCCAAAATAATGGCTTTTTTTTATTTCGCTTCAACATTAATTATCGCTTATAATTATAATACGCCATAACAAACATCGGATAATCTAAAATGGCCATGAATCTCTATTCTCTAACATTATATAAAAGGAACGTTGTTTATATGTCCGTGAGTTCGTTCCTTATGGACTCGAAAACGGTTAGTTCGATTTTTTATGAAATTTCACACGAAGATATTTTATGCGCCTGGCAATGGTTTTAGAATATCTTCGATAAGCATCGATAATCGAAAATCGAAATAATCTGATGAAAGATAGAACAAGTGATTTTGAACAACGTCTATACCTTACACAGCCTTACATTCCAAGTGAATTTGAGAAATTTTATTACCACACAAGCCGAAAGGGCCAACATATAAAATCAACAGTAGGTTCTTTGATATGACAGGGGCGCTTCGAAATGAATGTTTCTTTTTAAAGCACAATTTCACAATGATATTTGCTTTTTTTCATTTTAAACTTCAATTCAAGTCATTATTACAGCACAAACAGTTATGCCAGGCATATAAAATCAACAGTAAGTTCTTTGATATGACAAGGGTGCGTTCGAAATGAATGTTTCTGTTCAGAGCAGAATTGAAACATTATACTTGACTTTTGAATTTTAAACTTTAATGCAAGCCATCATATAAAATAATTTTATGAAATCAACAATAGGTTCTCTACAGTGCAATGTAGACTACAATATAAGGTTTAATTTAGTCACCGCAAGAGGCGTGTTAAGCGTGATTGGTCCCGACTTAGAGCAGGTAAGCAATCGATTTGACTGAAGAATGAGCGATTTCATCGATGTCGATGACAATCAAAATATGGGAGTGTGAAATATTCGTTGATCGCCATTCAATCCTGGACAACGTCTGGTCATCCTGCTAGTTAGAAATAGAAAATTGTTTGTTTATACTATCCATAAGCATTAAATAACGAGAAAAACTGATTTACTGTAAAAACAAACGCACACACAGACAAATCGAAGTTTGCTTTGAGCATTATCAGTTTTATTGTGGGTGCGCGTTACAATCTAATATTCCCTCGATACTAACGCAATTCATCGCATCGAGTATTCTTTGTAACCTTTTTCCCCAGATGACTCAACTGATTGGATGAAAAACATCTTTTCTCGGGTGAACGATTACAGTATCATTACTGACATAAGTTAATGTTTGGACACTGCGAAACGCTTCAGACCGGAACAAATATAACCATAATTTGAATTGAACCATTCTCAATAATGAAACGGTTTACAAGGAAAACCTATTAGATTATGTAAGTACCAAGATATGAAATTAGATCTCCGCAGAAACTCGAGCCCCATTTGTGTTCAAATTTATGTAATAATACGCTAAAACATTTCACTGTTCGTACGTGCGTTATCACCCATCTACACTTTTTTAAAAGATAGAATCAGCGAAGTTGCAATACAAAAAGTAATCCTTTCGATGCCGAATCGAACATTAAACTAAAACTAAAATATATTTTCCAGACTGGCTAAGATGGAAGTGTAGTATCTGAACTGGAACCGACGGGGTTGAATCTTTTGCTGATCAGGATATGATCGCCTTCTTCAAACACCAATTTAAGGTCAAAATAAGATGTGATAGAAAAAATGGCACTTCTGCATGACAGTAACTGAGGCGAATGTCTGTATTTTAGTTTCAAAAATTGCCGATAGAGGGTCTGTGTCAGCCGAAAAGGGGTCGATAACTCGTACCTTTCTAAAAGTTCCTGCAAAGACAATCTCTTGGAAGTGTTTTTTGAACAAATAAGTGAAATCTATACCTTGTAACTGTGAAAAAAAAAAACACTGTATTCCAAAAAGGTTTCAATGAAAATCACTCATTGAAAAAAAAACAATATTATTAAAAAATTTCTTTAAATTTTGATAAAGAAATAAAAACTTCTATATTAAAATTATATTTTGCTACATTAAAAAAACAAAAGGTATATTTTGATATATTCATACAATCTACCGTGGAAAAATATTCCTCAACCTCAATAAATGTTTGATGTTTTTAAAATTATATTTTGCTGCACTGAAAAACTAAAATTATATTTTGATACATTAAATCATTTATTGAAAATAAATTATATTAATACATTAAAATTATATTTTGATAATTTTTTTATTCAATAAATGTTTCGATTTTCATATATTTTTGTGTTATTTATTTCGTTATATATTTTTTACGTTATCGTAAATACTTGTTTATATTTGAGGTTCATATTATGGCCGCTAGACGGCAGTTCTCTTTCGAAGAACATGAGTCGATAACTTGTCTCTGTTGCTAATATGTCACTATCATGCAGAAGTACCAAAAGAATTACATCCCGCATCTTTTGAAAGAAGATGGATTAATGTAGCGAACGTGTGTGTACGCAAAGGAATCTAGTTTGAGTACGTGTTCCCTGCTTGGGCATAACGCATGCAGTTCCTGGTCCTGTCAGACTTCAGACCCTTTAAGGTAAATTTCTTTTTAGTTTCTTAGATAGTCAAGTGAATATACCCCTCTCAATGGAAAACTTCCTAGACGCCTGCTTCCCATGTTTTTTCGCCCTTCGTCTCTACCCAATTTACATTCATCTTGGAAGAGCATCACATACTCTCCCCACCCCATTTTTTTCTTTACCCATCTAGATTTCAACCCTACTTAGAGATCGGCCTGCTTGTTCACGGTTTCTATCAAGCCAGAAAACATATCGTCATTCTAAAGTGTATTCATGCTCAAATTGCATTTTTTTTAATTCACCAGCTGTGACAATCAGTTTTTAGTAAGGTGTATTCAATTCCTACTGTAGCTGTTCCTTTGAACTTACAATCATAAAAAATGGGTCAGCCATCTCATGAGATTTATAGCAATAACATTCTGACTTTTCAAGATTCTACGACAATTTTAAATGCCTGTTCAAAAAAGTCTGGAAACTTATTGAAAGCACCTCGAATGTTTAAAAAAAAAATGCACCAATGAAAGTATGTTTCGGTTTGAACAAAGGTGGGACATTTATATCCCTTGGTCTGCGTTTGCACTAAACGTGAATGGAAATATGTTACAAGATTTTACAGTAATACAACTAAGGTACTTCCATGGGCCTCGCCTTTCTGTATAGAACCGTCCGTTCAGTCTTGAGTTACAATGGATAACCCCTATTAGAGTAGCTGCGCGTGTAATTATGATGCAATGTTTGCGCCGTCTCTAAACACACCTCTCCTGAATCGACACTGCTTGAATCCAGTGACAAAGAGAGGTCCGAGACGATTAGAAACAATGGCGAGAAAAGCAGAGAGCACATACAGCACTTGGAATTCTGAAATTGTAGGGAAACGTGCGACTTACCTAATTAGCACGTGTGCATAATTCAATGGGTCGGTCGTGGAATGAAATGAATGAAGAAGAAAGAAACAAAAATGGCTGTCCTGTCTCTTTATATGCCTGCAATGTGACCACCCGATATGCAAATGAGATGCTCCTGGTTGGAGATAAAAGAGGGTTGATTTTTTTAGAGGGTGGTTCATTTTGAAGTTGGATTTCAAAGCAATAAGTCGAATTAGCAGAAGTACGTTGGGAGTTGAGAGAAGGTGCGTGACGTAAGTTGGAAGTTTGGACAAAAGTGTTAGCCTTACCCAGGAAATTATTGGTGTGACGGGCGGAAGAAATAAAGCTCAAGTTATTGAGTTATAGAAATGGTCATCCATATTAGTACTAACCAGGCTCAACGTTGCTTTCCATTTGGTGATCTAACAGGAACCAGTGTGTCAACGTAATTATGCCATTTCTGTATAATAACACGCTAACGCATTTCATGTGCGTATATTTGTCTCACATTAAGAAAAAATAATCGTACGATAAGCAAATCTAGCGATTGGTAATTAATCAGATATCCGAAAAAAATATATCGACTTTACCTATTTTCAAATAATTTTTTCCAAAATCAAATTCTGTCACTTCGTCAGTGAAAATCGTACGAATAAAATTAACTTACTTTCAAAACGTGGCATTCGTTGTACTTATTTGAAGGACATTTAGCTGACAATTATTTTTATATTATATAGTTTTTATATTAATACTAGCAGGACGTCCGGCGTTGCCCAGTAGGGAGGTACACTTAAATATGACATTTTAATTAATGCAAATTACGTATTTGTTATTAAAGAGGCGATCCTTTATTGCAGTTCCCAACAAAAGCGTTATATCCCGTTTTGACGGTATATAATAACATGACAAAATACGCCGAGTGGAATGCGTAACAAAAAGGTTTATTCGTACTTCGAAATAATACACAATACAAAATGGCTGCTCGCCTTGAAGTTGATATACGCGTAAATGAAAGGTAAAGGAAAAAGTAACTTAACGTGTGTGAGCGGAACGCTCGTCCTGGGAGCTTGGTTAATCCTGACTACACTTGGAGAGTGTAAGACGCGAGACGGTCGGGCTAGTGCGTACCACTTGACTGACTCCAAGACAATACAAGACGCTCTTTTATACACCGTTTCGTATCCGGTGCTATCCGTAATTATGTCCCTTATAACAAAAAGAAATGCAAGAAACGATGAACTGTAAGTTTAACTTCGATAAGTAAGTTCCAAATAGGTGATCTACAAAGAGATGTCGATGGTCAGTGATTATGACGTCTAGATTGCCGAGTTGGCAGAGAGCGAAGAATTTTGAAGGCTTTGTCTATGGAACTTTAAAGCAGGACAGATCGCCGATAATGATGCAATACTATAAAACGTAAAAAACACAGATAGCGAAATGTAATCCAAACTTTGATTTTCTTTTATGTTAATTCATACACTATCAATATGTTTACCTATATATAGTTAGTAAATAGAATGACAGTCTCTCTCTCCCTCACTCTCTCTTATTCTCTCTCTCACTTACTCTCTCCTTCTCTCTCTCTCTATCTCTCTCTCTCTCTCTCTTTGCTCTCTATGAATCAGGTAATGTTTAATTTATGCAAACTTGAATTGTTTCTCTGGAATTATAAATTCATGGATCTGCCTTACACATTAATTATTTTTTGTTATATTAAATCAGTAACGTTTTTTCACAGTGAACAGGACATACAACATAAAGAACGATCACGGCCAATGAGAAAAGAAAATCAATAAAAAAGCGCAACGGCAAACGAAATATGAACAAAGGCGACAATTTGAAACAAAAGGAACCTTCAGCGCCGGTCATCAATGTGGAAAGCGAAGGGCAAAACAGAGAAAAAGATGCTTCACATATTACAACAAACATTTCGTACGATATGAAAAAAAAAATTTAAAAAAAACAAACGAAGAGCAATAATATAATCAGTCCGCGCTGAAAAACTGTTATGAAAACGAGCGATAAAGAGCTTCGAACTGTTTGAACATTATTTGATCTCATTTGGTTTTGTTGTTATGATTTCATTTTCGGTAACGCAAATCATTTACTTTTCATTTCATCTTGTTTGATTATTTCGTGTGCGCACACTACAAATCATGTGCAAATAAGACAGAAAAATAATATTAATCTATACTTCAATTCTACCAGTTTACATTTTGGGTGTTTTTCTTCTATTTTTTTTTTTTTTAGTGCGTTAGTTGCATTGATAGAAATAATATTAGAATAATACAGTGGATGTATAAAGGGCACACTTTGTTCTGGTGAACTAAGAGGAAAAGCAAATCTAGGCAGCAAGGAGAAGTGTGCAGATCTGGAAACTCGAAAGGTTTCACTTTGTTGAAAGAACGGATGAAAGCTCTTGGGTAATTTGATGTACAAGAGTTGATGTAGAAGGTTCAGTTCACAAAAGGAAGATGAATGAAACTAATAAGAAGAAAAAAATGAAATCATTATTAATTGGGAAATATAGAATTAGAGAGACGTCTTTTAGTTATGCAAGAAAAAATTCTTAAAGGTGTATTCAAGAATTCTCTCTGTATATAAAGCTAGGCTTGTACACGCGTACACACATGTGCACGCATATATATATATATATATATATATATATATATATATATATATATATATATATATATACCGTACTTTGGGGTAATTGCGCCAAATCCAGAGGTAATTGCGCCAACTAAAAAAAAAAGCTTTTTATATACGTGGTTGCCAAAAGAGCACTTTTAGCTAGTTGGCGTAATTACCCTGGATTTGACGCAATTACTCCAAAGTACGATATATATATATATATATATATATATATATATATATATATATATATATATATATATATATATTAAAGCCCTCCTCTTTGGGTTGAGTAGTCGTGAATAATCTCACTTGCTACTTAATTTGGCTGAAAAATGCGAATCTCACGGTTTGTTTACAAACAAGCGGTTTGAGCACTGTACAAGTGGCGGACGGATGTTGTTTAAATAGACATTCGGACAGATTACTTGCGGGCATAGCTTCCGCAGTCTAGGGGTAGAACTGCCGACTGTCAACACGACGATTCTAGGTTCGATCCTTGACTTGAGAGAGGTGCTAGTCTAGCGGCACTGATGAGTTGTGATACAACGAAACGAGACTGAATGTTGATGACTACAAATATATATATTATCTTACAGTTGTTGCGAAAATTTAGAGATGATAATTAAAGCACATAATAACAAAATACTAAATAAAAACAATGTAAACAACAACAAAATAGACAATAAAAAAGTAGACACCATGACAAAAATAAAACCAACACTAGCAGAAATAATAATAATAATAATAATAATAATAGTAATAATAATAACAACAACAACAACAACAACAACAAACCAACCCCGGACAAGAACAACCATACCATAAATAAAAATGCTAATAACGAACAAGATAAATGCAACTGTAGACACCGCACACTTTGCCCAGTTCAAAATAAATGTCTAACAAAAAGCGTAGTTTATCAAGCAACAATATTTGCGAAAGAAAACCCGAATAACAAGAAATATTACATAGGCATGACTTCCTTAGATTTCAAAACCCGATACTATGACCACAAAAGTACATTCAAAAATAAAAACACCGTATAAAAACAACACTAGCGAATAAATACTGGGAACTCAAAGAAAGCGGACATTCGCCGGTAGTCGAATGGAAAATAATAAGACAAGCTACCACATGCAGACATTTAGACGACCCATGTAAATTATGCCTTCATGAAAAATTTGCTATCCTGTACTTTAAAGAACCCCAAAATCTATTAAACTGTAGACGAGAAATAGCAAACAATTGTGTTCACAAAATAAAACTTACTCTAGGATAGCGATACAAAATAGCTTTAAAACTAACAAAAACATTAGAAAACAAACAAATAAATAAATTAAATAAACATGAATATACATAAACGATCACACATATATGTATATATATTTATATATATATATATACATATATATATATATATGTATATATGTGTGATGTATGTGTGTACACATATGTATATTTATATATATAAAAAAAATTAAAAAAAGAAAGAAAGGAGGAAAACATCTGCCTTAAACCACTAACCTAGTTCTAAAACAGATCCTTTGTTCGAAAAAATGCATGCCCATTGGCTGATAGGAAGGGACGCGGTGGATACTAGAAAGCTGATTGGCTAACTAAAATCCTAAACATATATAAAAACGAGAAACAACCACAGAATTCGCGCCTAAGTCTGACGAATCCTATAGTGGATGAAACGCCGAATATTCAGTGTAGCTTAATCGCCATATATATTTTATAAATTACTAACTAGCTCTACCTACGTATTGAGCACTTTTGAAGTAAATACTTAAAGTTTACGCATAAATTTATACTTTCGTATATTAATTTTATGTGAGTAAATGAAGTAGCTATATATACATATATATATATATATATATATATATATATATATATATATATATATATATATATATATTAGTGTTGGGACGATTCATCGAGATCAGAATCGGGGATGGGAAAAATCGGAACTTTTGGAGGTATCGGTATTTATAACATAACACTAAGGGACACAGGATCAGGAATTCTATTTCCAGATTTAACATTGACTTGTTGAGTCCAAAATGTATTTGTTAGTGAATCGTGGCAAACAAAGTAAATATACAAGAGTTGCCTCATTCATAAACCATTAGAAACCCCTTTAAAATGGCTACACTTATTTTAGCACCTAAGAATTCACGGTCAATTATTAAAAGTTGTGAACCGTCTCTGACAAGTTTTATGTTTTAATTTTTCTGGCACCGGGCTGGTCTCTGAAATAGTCTTATGTTCTATTGCATCTTTTGATTGAGGGGGGGGGGGATAAGTGAAAATATAGGCGAAATAATAATGAGTTTATCAAAACCTTAGATAAGAGACGTAATATGCATAAAGGATAAACTTTTAGAAATTCATAAAATTATAAAAAACTTATTATATCTTCATTTAAAATTTACCCCCCCCCAAATAAGATGCTATTTTTAAGGCGATTATGTGTAAACCCCCTGAAAAAGAGGAAAAAATGTAGAATGTAGAGTGGGTTGAGTTGCACATATAAATTTAGTTAAAGTGATCCCGTATTTTCCAACCATTCTAACTTTTAGAGCAGTTAACTACACTTTTTATCACTAACCTTAAATTTGACCGGCAAAATCATAAAACCATTCGTAATCGCGTTTTGTTTTTTCTATTACAGCCCAGACTTAGGGTTTGTACTTGGGAAAACTCGTGTTTTGTATGACTTTTCACGATGGCATATATTATACTACATTTGAATCAGGAACATTAACGTGATCAAGCTTTGCAAAGACACAAAATTAACCACCTCCTAAAAACGCTGTCTGGCTAGAAAAGCAGATCATTTCCCGCTAACTTTATATGCAAAACTGACGTTTTCAGACCATTTACATGTAATCATCTGGAAAATGAAAAAATCACAATTTTACTTTTCGGTAGATTAGCATAGGCCGCAGAATTCTAATGATAACAACAAAACGTTATCATCGTAAGTTGGCGAAATAAATAACATGAAAACAAGTCGCGATAATTTGTTTAAATTTTTCAACGTAATCACATGAAAAAATATTCACCGTAATCACATAATAAAATTAGAATCTTATGTTTTTTGGAGGGAGTCTAATGGTAGCTAACAGTCTACATCTACAGAATTGCCATTATTATCATTATTATTAGTATTAGTAGTAGTAGTAGGAGGAGGAGGGGTGGTGGTGGTGGTGGTGGTGGTGGTAGCAGTAGTATTTTCTGTATTATCTTTTTTATTTTATTGTTTACTTGCCTTCCCACGAGAACAGAGTTAGACACAAGGTTGGTTTTTGATGTGGGGGTAAACCAGCTCCCCCAAACTGGTCATTCTGGATAGTAACAAAAATAAAAACAAATCTATCAGTCATGAAGGATTTCTCCGCCATTAACCGAGACCAAAAAGTGTACTGCAGCATCAGAACAGACACTACGCTTTGATCTTGTAGTTATCTGCTTCCCTGCTGGGAAAATTAGGCACAGGGCCGTTTTTTTAATATGGAGAGGGGAGAGTGGGAAGGGGACCAGCTCCCCCGAATGAGGGAAGGGACAGCTGGTAGCAATGTCTCCTTGTATATGGAGTTGTCCCTACATGGACCAGAAACTGATTGTCACAAGAGCAATGGTCTTTGCTTGCGTAGTCTTTGCTTGCAGCATCTGCCGGAACAGATACTACACTTTGAGATATTAAATCTTTTATTCAGGCAAAAATAAACATGAACAAAAAACTTAGGCACAAGGCCAACTCAAAAGGGGGGAAATTGGGGGTAAGGCCAAGAAAGAAAAAAAAGCGAGCCTATTTTCTATTTATTAGAATTAGACAGAATTAGACAGAAGGTCGGTTTTTAATGTGGGGGAGAACCAGCTCCCTAAAAAGGGGCATTTTGGTTAGTGACAAAAGTAAAAAGTGTATCAGTCAGGACAGATTTCTCCTGTATTAAACGAGACCAAAAAAGTGTACTGCGGCATCAGAACAAATACTACACTTTGATCTTGGCCCATTATTGTGCATACAAATCGTCTACTACTTTGCATTGTTTATGAAAAATTACAAATAATATTAAAGACGAACCTTTGCAAACCAGCATTGTTTTAAACGAAATATAAGTCTTTATGCGTCTCAGAACTTTCAATCAATTACAAAGTAAACATTGGAGAAAATATTTAGAAAGATTTACGTATGTAATACCTCTTCTGTGAAAACTTTACGTTTAGCAAAAATAAATACGAACATCATACGAGGTATTACAGTAATTAAACAAAAGATTGTCAAACAACAAAACCATAACTGAATATTGAGAAAGAATAAACAAATCGAAATCGGAATTGGGTACTCATATCAAAATTGAAGAAGCGGTAATTGTATCGGAATCGGGAAAAATTTTTGAATCGCCCCATCACATCCCATCGTGTTAAAATACATATTATAGGCAATACAGATAACATTTATGTGATGTATATATATATATATATATATATATATATATATATATATATATATGTGGCATTAAGAGGAGGTAGATAGATAGATAGATAGATACATACATACATACATACATACATACATACACTTTTTCATGATAAAGCTAAAACCCAGAATTAGATAGAATCGAACAATTGCATCGACAACGGACAACGCCAGACCCAAAGTGGGTTTCGATGTACTGCATCTCATCAGTGACGTGCTCCGACATAGGCATAACCAAATGATTGCGCCGTGGCCCATACGGTTAGGTCGTCAGTATTGCACATTTCATGCGTGCGACAACCTGGGTTCACGCCTATGCCGGGGCACGTCACTGATGAGATGCAGTACATCAAACCCCACTTTGGGTCTGGCGTTGTCCGTTGTCGATGCAATTGCTCGATTCTATCTAATTCTGGGTTCTAGCTTTATCGAGAAAAGTGTATGTGAACGGATATATATATATATATATATATATATATATATATATATATATATATATATATATATATATATATATATAAAAGTGCAGGGAGACCTGATGTTGTCTAGCATTGAATGAGTTTCCACCATCCAATGCTTTTATTGTCATCGAACTCGGTGAAAGCGTTCATCGATTTATTGGTGAAAGCGCTCATCGATTAATTGGTGAAAACGCTCATCGATTGATTGCCTGTTCTAATTGGAGATCCACCGCGGTGTATTGGGAGGATATATCACATGCCTCCCCGCGGTGACTTTGTCCACAATACATTGTAGTCTACATTGCACTGTTGATTTTTTAAATTATATGTAAATAATGACTGCACTTAAAGTTAAAATTCAAAAGTCAAGTTAGTTTAATTATGCTCTAAATACAAACATTCATTTCGAACGCGCCCCTATCTTTTCAAGTGAACCAACTGTGTATTTTTATGAAATTATTTATATATAATCGGTTGAATAAAAAGTCCACGTACTAAAGCTACTATCATTGTTCGATTTTGCTCCAAAAGGAAACATTCATTTCAAACGCGCTCCTGTCTTATAAAAGAATCTAAAGTTAATTTTATAGGTGGGCCTTTTTGCTTGTGCACTGTGACATAGGACTTCCATTATTTCAATTATCGATATTCGATACATCACACGCATTCCGATATTTAACCTACGTAAGAACACTCTCAGGCACATTAAGTACGTCCGTGTGAAATTTATAAAAAATAAACTAACTCTCACAAAAACTCGTCTGGCTACAACAACTATCAACAATTTTACCATTCTTTATCTTTGCCTAAATCTAAACACAGATTCTATGAACAAATCTTATTTATTTCTTAGAATCCCGCCTTTGGAAATCTTTTCCGCTGGCCTACTTTCCAACTAACTAAAATATAATCGTCTTCAAGTTCAATGTAAACTAGTTTTTCTTGATTTTCTCCTTAAATAATCCAGTTCTTCTCCATTTCCACCATTGACGGTTAATTAGTTGTTGTCTCAATTACTACCGCACCCTCATTAGAACGTATCCTTGAATGGTCTTTGGGCCTATATAAGTGGTGACTCTCATGTAAAAAAAAACTCCATGATAACCCTCCCATTGGATTTATTTATTGTTCTGACTCTAAATTAAGATCAAATAAAAAGAATTATCCCATCCATTAAAAACAATTGCTTCTCATGTTTTGGCATGCTCTGACTTAAGTTATCAAACAGTTCATTAACCTAAGATAAACAGGAACTAAGCTTTAACACCTTCTACATTAATAACTACTATCACTCTATATTCTCGCCCCTCCTAAAGAAAAGAAACACATATCTAAGGAAATGGCAGAAACACTAGAGGAAGATCTCCAATCTCTAGTGGAATGGGAACAAAAGTTGATGATTTCATTGAATGCTGCTAAGACTAAACGTATTTCCTTCAATAATCACAAGAAACCTTCTCAACCACCAGTAGCTATGGTTAAAGATACATTACCTGAAAGTACTTCTTTCAAACTCTTCGGTATAACGTTCACAAGGAACATGAGTTGAAGCAGATACATTGAGAGCATTACCAGGGCCGCTGCGAAGTAGGTGGTTTCTCTCTACCGTGCTAGAAAGTTACTTACGTCTGAAAGTATTCTGTTCCTATACAAAGTCTCTTTTCGCCCATGCATGGAGTATTGTTGACACATTTGGGTTGGTGCACCTGCTACTAGTTTCTCGCCCCCTGAACAGGATTCAAAAGAGAGTCGCCAACCTGATAGGACCTAAACTGTCATCCAAGCTTCAACCACTGTCCAATCGACGGAATGTTCAATCCCTCAGCCAGTTTTACAAGTATTTTAATGGTGGATGCTCTGACGAACTACAAGCCTTTGTACTATCTCGACGTAAATAATCCCGACAAACTCAACAAGCAGCCAAGTCCCACATCTACACAGTAGAGATCCCTAGATGTAAGAAGGCCTTCTACTCTAATAGTTTCTTCTCCAGAACTGCTAAACACTGGAGCTCCCTCCCGGGTTCATTTTTTCGCAACTGTACTGACATGTAGAAGTTACCTTACTTGGCCTTTTGGTCAAGATCAAAGTGTAGTATATGTTCTTCAGATGCTGCACTTCTATTTCTTGTTCTCTTTCGGTGGAGGAAAAATCCTTCACGACTGAGACAATTTTTATTTTTGTACCTTTTCTCCACATTAAAAAACAACCCTGGTGTCTAACTCTGTCCCGTAGGGAGGCATAGTAAATAGGTACTCTAATAGTTTCTTCTCCAGAACTGCTAAACACTGGAGCTCCCTTCCGGGTTCATTTTTTCGCAACTGTACTGACATGCAGAAGTTCAAGTGTAATGTGGATGGACATCTTGTTGTTCAACTCCCCACATAGTATCCCTGCAACTACTGTTTCTGACAGTACATCAATGTGGCACTGTATCTGGTTTGGAGTGAAAATGGTATATATTAAAAAAACTGACAAAAAAACCCTTTGACCTCAGTGATCTATACAATAATCAAATCTAACTAGCTAGACGATCTCTTATACATTTTATTAATAAACTCCGGGCTAGAAATAATCATAACTAATAACTTCGAAATCCTTATGGGTCCCTCAGACTCGGCCTAGTCACAAATATATTAGGCTTATATCTATTGAAAGACTTAAAACTCAAATTTAAATTTATCTAAGAAGATCTGTATGAGGATGACACCCTCAGTGCTACGACTATATATCAAAACCTTGATCAAAATAGCATGTGTCTATCGCTTTGTCTTTATTTACAGCCGGCGAGGTGGTTTTCGTGCACAAGGCGTAACAATAATTCCAAAGACGTTTCCACAACACTGCCAAACCAAGGAACACTCACCAGCATGAGATAGTAACAAAATACGCAGATACTTTGATTGTTACTGTTGTTGTATGAGTATTGACTGTTATAGTATAGTGTTTAAGGAAGACAGAGAAAAATTAAAACTTATTTAACGCTTTCGTAAGTATTAGAGTCTGAATTTTATATAAAAAATAATACTATATAGAGATAGACATAAGGAAAAATAACACATGTACAAATTCATGCTTACAAAGATGTCTCCCTGACTTTCATCAGCCTCAACATTTTGAACTTACCTGCAAAGAAAAATAAAGGAAAATTTTACAGCATAAATAACAAAAAACAACGCAGACTGTTAACAATTGGTTTCTGCATATATATATATATATATATATATATATATATATATATATATGTGTGTGTGTGTGTGTGTGTGTGTGTGTGTGTGTGTATATATAGGTATATATATGTATGTATGCATGTAAACATGTATATATATTTTAATATGTATGTAAATATGTATATATATATATATATACTTATATATATATATACATATATATATATATATATATATATTTGAAAGGGCGAATAAACCCTTTTTCGAGGTCAAGGGCCAACTAGCACCCTGGATGTTTGTGTGTATGTATGTGTGTGTATGGGTAGAGAGGGCTCCCGTAAGCCGTGAGGAAGGCAGTCTGTCTAGGAGAAGCAAATCTCTGATTAAAAAAAAACATAAAGCGGGAGACCAGTACCCGCATTAAGCTGGTCTGCAGTTTAACTTGTTGCTGGCTGTCTTGCTCTTACTTTTTTGCTGGATCTCAACATTTTGAGCAGAGAGAGAGAGAGAGAGAGTTATCTGTCGTACCAAATTAAGACTGTAACATCATCTGTGTATAGATACTCCCTCAGGCATTTGTCTATTAAAATGGTCCTGTGGCGATGGAAGTCATTTTTGGGCTCATAGACTTTAAGTGTCTGAGGGAGTGGCACTCGTCTGACAGGACTTCGCAATCATCATTTGAATATATATATATATATATACTTGAATATATATATATTTGAATATATATATATATTTGAATATATACATATATTTAATTATTTGAATATAATTATATATGTGTATATAACTATGTATATATACGTATATATATGTGTATATAACTATGTATATAACTATGTATATATACGTATATATATGTGTATATAACTATGTATATATACGTATATATATGTATATATTTATATACGTACATATATGTATATATTTATATACGTATATATATATATGTGTGTATATATATATATTTGAATGTGTATATATATTTGAATGAATATATATATAGTAGTAGTAGTAGTAGTAGTAGTAGTACGATTATGTTCTAATAACAGTAGTAATAAACCCCAAAATATGAAGACATAAATAAACACAGGTACACACTAGCGCGCACGCACATAAACACACATATATTTTCTGTCTATCTGTGTGTTTTTTCCTGTATGTCTCTCTTGATGGTTGTTTATGTTTGATCCTTAGGCAAATGTATTAAGACTGTGTTATTCGAATAGAATAAAGTGTAAAAGCTATGTTTAATATAACCGAAAGCAGTTTGTAGTGCCTGTAAAATGCGAAATATAGGATAAAGGTTTATGTCTGAATGAAATTGTCGTAAAAAGCATGCTTTAAATATACATCTGACTGTTGATTATTCATTATATAAATCTGACCGTTCATTATTTTCCTATGAAAAAAGGTGTAGGTGAAGGATAAAAGTAGCTACTGTTATTAGAACAATACGGCGATTCACAATATGCGTAGACTATTAGATAATTGCTCGGGTGATAACTAGAGTAGTGGAAGTAGAATGTTAATAGGGAGTAAGTTTTCTTGCTACCACTTAAAAGTGTGCCGTATATAAGAGAGCGAATTAGAGCAGAGAAATTGTAGCCATTTATGGAATTAATCAGACCGAACGATTAGTGCTGGAAAACATGACGGAATGGTTAATTGTAGGTATTGACCGTTTCATACCCTCGAAAAAGTTTCAGCAAAAACCTAACAGCCAGCCATGGTTCTCTCCAGAATGTGCTGCTGCCATTGCGCACAGAAATCACCTTTTCCACTGTTTCCAACGTAATAGATGTATGAAAACTAAAGCCGCTTTCAGGACTGCCAGCAACCATTGTAAGAAAGTAATAAAGAATGCAAGAGAGTTGTATGCTCAATCTGTTAAGTCCAAAGTAGCTGAGCAGCGGCTTGGTTCCCACCAGTTTTGGCAAATAGCAAACAGAATCCTGAACAGAAGCGTGTGCTCCATCCCAACTATTATCAATGGACCTGAGGTAATCTCGTCAGCATCAGTCAAAGCCAAACTCTTTATCAAGAACTTCGCAGCTAATTCTACCCTTTGCGATCAAGGCTGCCAACCCCCAATATTTCCTCCTGTATCAGAAAACACGCTATGTGATATACGTATATCTGTACGTGATGTTGCCAAGCTAATCAAAAACCTTGACTCCAGTAAAGTAACTGGCCCTGACGGTATTCCAATTATAGTACTCAAAAAACTTCAACCTGAACTAGCGCCCATACTTACAATACTGTTTAAACGTTGTCTTAAGGAGAATAGTTTCCCATCTCCCTGGAAAATTTCATCAGTATGCTTTGTATTTAAGAATTCAGGTGATCGCTCATCCCCCTCTCAGTACAGGCCAATAAGTCTGCTGTGCGTCATGAGTAAGTTGCTGGAATCTGTGTTAAATACAGAAGTAATCAACCATCTCAACAAAAATAACCTTCTTAGTGACACTCAATATGGTTTCCGTTCTGCTAGATCTACAGCAGATGTGCTTACAGTTATATCTCATAGGATTAGCAAATCTCTCGACGGAGGCAACCTTTTTAGGGCAATTGCTCTTGACATATCGAAGGCCTTTGATAGGGTATGGCATAAAGGTTTACTTCATAAGATCTCTAGCTATGGTATTGCTGGAAATGTCTTCTCAATTATTAAATCATTTCTTTCTGATAGGTTCATAAGAGTAGTAGTTGAGGGGCAAAATTCTGAAGCTCACAGTATTAATGCCGGTGTCCCTCAGGGGTCCATCCTGGGCCCGACTCTTTTCCTGATCTACATTAATGATCTTCCAAATCACATCCTTACATCATTTGTAGACATCTATGCTGACGACACTACCATTTATGGTAGCACATCTAAGACAGTAAACGACCAAGTTCTCTCCAATTCTCTCTCCTCTGATCTTGAGCACGTAGTACAATGGGGTAACGAATGGCTGGTTACTTTTAATGCATCTAAAACCAAGCTTCTCTCTTTACATCATCAACATTCTGATCCACATCTGACATCAATTGAAATGAATGGCTCTCGTCTTCAGGAGACCTCAAGTTTTGACAAACTTCTTGGCTTGACCATTACTCCTGATCTTAAATGGAACACGTACATCAAATCTGTTGCCAAGGCCGCTGGAAAAATGGTGGGATCTTTCTATCGATCCAGTAGATATCTCACTGCTGATGCTATTCTCTATCTATATAAGAGCCAGGTACGTCCAAGGATGGAATACTGTTGCCACATCTGGGCAGGAGCTGCTAGAAAGGACTTGGCCTGCCTTGATAGAGTTCAAAATAGACTTCGTAGCCTCGTAGGAGATGTCCTTTTCTCTTCCTTGCAACCTTTATCTAACAGAAGAGATGTTGCGAGTTTGTCTCTGATGTATCGTTATTATCATGGAAAGTGTTCAAATGAGCTTCAATCTATGGTCCCCCCTCGCCAAACTTTCACAAGAAACACTCGTCTAGCTGTAAACACTATCAAAAATTCCCCCAACTCTTTATCTGTGCCTAAACCTAAACGTAGATTCCATGAACAAAGCTTCTTTCTTAGAACTGCACGCCTGTGGAATTGTCTTCCGTTTTCCTGCTTTCCGGCTGACTACAATATGGTTGTCTTCAAGTCTAACGTAAATAAGTTCTTGATGATCCGTCCCATATAAGTTATCAACTTTACCAAATTTTCATTACTAATGATTACTATAATGTCCAATTTCTACTGTACACTCTTTAACCCTTATCCTTGAGTGGCCTCTTGGCCTTGATAATGTGGTGATGCCTATGTAAAAAAAGGAGGTAGCATAGCAATTGTGGATTAATATGTAGACCCAGTGTTCCGTTTCTTATGCTCTCTTTTTCATGAACAGGGGTAATCGTTGAACACACACATATGTATATATATATATATATATATATATATATATATATATATATATATACCTACATAATTTAATAATAGCTATGTTCAGACCGAATTTATTAATTATGATTGAATTAAAAATTTAAAGTGCAAAAGTATAGATACATGTTAATAATGATTGATAAAAATATATAAGATATACATATAGCAGGGAACAAATGTAAAAAAAAAAACAGGGAAATAATCAGATTGAAACTACATTAAGTCCTAAAAGATTTTTACTATATTTTCAAAGTGAAGGGCTCAAGGATTTCATATAGATAGTTTCTAAAATATTCTAAAAAGTTTCTAAAATATTTGGAGGAAAAGGACAGTCTGGCCTCCTCAAAACACTGATATATATATACATATATATATATATATATATATATATATATATATATATATATATATATATGCGTGTGTGTGTGTGTGTATTTTACCACTTAAAATTCGGATAAGTAAACTATTATAGATTAATAAAATAAAAATAAAAATCCTAATAAATACCCTAAGACAGGATAGAATGATACAATTGAAAGAAATGAGGAAATGGAATATATAGAAGCATAAAGATTAAAAGTTTTGTTTAAAATAACACACATTAAAACATTACGGGTTTCAGTTGCATATGCATATGTGTACATATGCATATATACATAGTACACGTACATGTGTATATATACATAGTACACGTACATGTGTATATATACATAGTACACGTACATGTGTATATATACATAGTACACGTACATGTGCATATATACATAGTACACGTACATATGCATATATACATAGTACACGTACATGTGTATATATACATAGTACACGTACATATGCATATATACATAGTACACGTACATATGCATATATACATAGTACACGTACATGTGTATATATACATAGTACACGTACATATGCATATATACATAGTACACGTACATGTGTATATATACATAGTACATGTACATATGTATATATATACATAGTACACGTACATGTGTATATATACATAGTACACGTACATATACATATATACATAGTAAACGTACATATGGATATATACATAGTACACGTACATATGCATATATACATAGTACACGTACATGTGTATATATACATAGTACACGTACATATGCATATATACATAGTACACGTACATGTGTATATATACATAGTACACGTACATATGCATATATACATAGTACACGTACATATGCATATATACATAGTACACGTACATATGCATGTATACATAGTACACGTACATGTGTATATATACATAGTACACGTACATGTGTATATATACATAGTACACGTACTTATGTATATATACATAGTACACGTACATATGCATATATACATAGTACACGTACATGTGTATATATACATAGTACACGTACATATGCATATATACATAGTACACGTACATGTGTATATATACATAGTACACATACATATGCATATATACATAGTACATGTACATGTGCATATATACATAGTACATGTAAATATGCATATATACATAGTACACGTACATATGCATATATACATAGTACACGTACATGTGTATATATACATAATACACGTACATACGTATATATACATAGTACACGTACATGTGTATATATACATAGTACACGTACATATGCATATATACATAGTACACGTACATATGCATATATACATAGTAAACGTACATATGCATATATACATAGTACATGTAAATATGCATATATACATAGTGTAACGTACATGTGTATATATACATAGTACACGTACATATGCATATATACATAGTACACATACATGTGTATATATACATCGGAAACATTCTTTCCAATATTGTTTTGCTCATTTATTTTCAAGTTTAAACATTTTACCGAATGAAGCCATATATAATCTTAAAAAGTGTCTAGACAAACATCAAATTAATTATGAATTCTTGTTTTGAGATACTTGTTGAGATATTTTTTATTTTATTATGTACTAGCTGTCCATGACTGGCGTTTCCCATAATTTTTATAGTTTATTTTGTTTCATATTAGTATTTTTTTTTCATGTTTTACTTGTGCACAGTTAGAGATCAATAGAGAGTAGGACTGATACATTTTGAAAGGAGTGTTGCTACTTGGTCTATTTCGAAAATAAATGGTTGTATCCAGACACAATAAATATAACTACAACAACTAACCGTCGTGTAAGTTATTGGCAGCAGTTATAGTCACAGAATCAGACGCCTACTCTCCGAAACATACTTTTGTTAATACACTTTTGATGGCTATAACATTGCATTAGTCTTGATTATTACAGCCTTATCAAGGTCAGAACACATTTCTACTTTTTTTTCGGACGATCGCCAAGCAATTTCGTTAAACGCACAAGCAAACAAGCCACAAACCAAATATTATGATATCAAATTATACCAGAAAGCATTTCGGCTCATCCGTTAACAAAATACACATTTTATTACTTTGTTAAATTTTATAGTAAAACACAGTCTTATTCCCGGGACAACTACAATTGCTTTTAACACATAGTGCGGTTGGCATACTTTTAACAAAAAAAATATTATTAAAGATGATTAATATTTAAAATACTAATGCTGTTATATAAAGTAGGAAAGAAAACACTCCTTAATGATTGGCCCCCAAAGCACCCTAACTCCTAAGTAAGCCTTCCCTTCAATTCCCTTTATAAATAGGTTGGCATCATAAACGTCATTAGAATGTTGGCGGCAGAAGTGACCACGTGGGTCTCGAACACCATGAATAAAGTTAAGTAAATATTATCTGTTTATTGTATATAAAACCATAAATAAATTTAACACTATTCTCTGTTTCTTTGTATATATTTATTTTATTTTTCTACATTTATTCAGGCATATTTTAACCATTTTTGAACACATACAGCTGAATAGTCGTTATACTTTGTGGAATTGGTAATAACACCTTTATCTATAGTAAGAGGGTAATCTCTAAATAGTTCGATGTTAATTTATTCAGCAGAGGGCAACTTTATTTAAATATGATGCTCATTATGTTCCAAGCTATAAGAGGGCGCTGAGAAACCGGGTATTGGTCCGCGGCGTATGGTTACTCCCTTTTAGAGTGATGGAGTCGTAGATCTTGTCATATCATTCATCTGGGAGGGAATTGGACTTGTTATAAGGCCTATACTTTTAATCCATGTCACTGCGCCGAAACACCAGGGAGGGGGCCTCCTCGGTCATTGAACGCCTTTCTTAGAGCTGGTGATATCACCAATTTTGCAACCTGCTAACTATATGGTTAAATAACCAGATGAGCTCTGGGTATCGACTAACTTCCATACTAATTCTTTGTCTAATTGGCGCAGTTACAATACCAGGGGCTCACTTGAGACACTCTTAAGACGCTTGCGACACACTTAATTCCTGAGTAGGACAACACACGATGATTCCCTATGTATTATTTTTTTCTCTCAAAACAGCAAACGGTGTTGCTTTCATGCTACTCTTGTCCAATTGAATTGTTTAGACCGTTATTATAAAGCTGTTGTATAATGTACTTAAATTGAACTTTCCATATTTATAAAATATACATTAATACAAATTTCACTAAAAACCATGAGAAGACTCCCCCCCCCCTGTTGAGATTCTTAATTACTGACTACAGGCTGAAAATACGTAGAAACATAACTGCCCATAATGCTGGACATAACGTGTAGACGAAATATTCGTTAATTTCGATTTTCTACTTGCTTACCAAGTATTGTAAAGTTATTGATTATTTACCTAAACTTTTATTTCGTGATCTTAAATGTCTGATACTGTTACATGAAGGGACGTCCCTTATCATGTAAGCAAGAAGGTATACGAGATAAGTGAAAATGATATTAGGATAACGTTTGAATTGAACCCTGTTGGCAAGTGTTAAAGATAATTGAAAAATTGAAAGATAGAAATTCAGTCTATTGTTAATTCTATTAGAAATAGTTAAATACTGTTTATATCGGAAAAAGAGTCGATTGTCCATTCTTTAGAAATGTAGATATTAAATATGTCAGTTAAATGAATGCACAATGCGAGTTAAATTATGTATTTTTTTAAAAAGAGGTTAGAAAGAATTGAGGATTCTTTTGTTTGCCAAAAATGTGTTTGAACAAGCATATGTAAAGTCACGTGAAAATTAGTCACGTTTGAAAACCACACTTCTGAGGGTTCGTAGTTGGAAGGGTAATCAGAAGAGTTGATCAGACAGAGTTGAAAGTCTACAGTTGATGAAAGATAGTCAGTTGGAGAATAGAACCCCTTAGAAGCGAAGGGTAGAAGATTAGACCATGTAGATCCAACTTTGAATTTCTGACGTCATCGACCAGCCGATGAGACGAATAAAGAAATCACCATTTATGTTTGTAACTGTTTGTCTCATCATTCCTTACAACAAAAAGGTAAATGTGTTTTATCAACATCTATAACGAACTCTTGTGTAAACCCTTCCAAGTAATATGTGTCCTCCCCACCATCATTATAACTGAAGTATCTCCTCCTCCTCCTCCTCCTCCTCTATATATATGTATAAGAACTATTGTTGCATATATATCACAGACTGTATTAATATGAAACCTCTAAGAATTGTCACTGTCGTCGTCGTCATGATGTAATCTATATAAATGCCTTCCCATCATAATTGGCATCATCATCCGTTATATGTATCTTCGTATTACATGAACCCGTTATAAGTGAAAAATATGAGCCCCTGCTATATAAAAATAGCCCTCAATCTTATTGAAGCTCTTAAGTTAACATGTCTTAACTAAATAAATGCTTAAACATAAGGCTTATACTTGATATAAGTAGATGTTTCCTTATGTATGATACCGAAATAACTGGAACGTTTCTATCCTGAATATCGATTTAAAAAGGTTGGCTACTCTGCATCTAAGATTACAGCATGTGTACTTATTGCATGACAAACATAAATCCTTACAATCCTGAATCCTACCCTTATTCCTGTATATGTCAATGTATGCTAATACGCAATTCTTGTAGATTAGATAATCTCTTTTGCTCTAACTAAACAAAAACCAATTGACCTCCTCCCCAAGCAGCTATAAAACCATATACATCACACTTTGCACATTCCATATAAAAGGGAATTTATTTTCCCGTTCTAAATATTAGAAGGCAGAAATTTAAAAATCAATATTAAACATCTACACTAACCTATATTAGTAGACATGTATTATCTATCATATATACCTATACTCTATAGATTATTCATGAGGTGGATATTTATTAACCATAGTTTGAACTTATACCTTAAGTTATATTAAGTAGAAATTCTTTCCCTTATAGTCAAAAGTACTGGTGATTGTCTCTACAAGAAAACTAAAATTTGAAATTTGAAGTTCATTTTGAATCGTACCCTAACTCATTATACTATGCTTATTCCAATGCATTTATTAATCCACAAACCATATTTAATCCTCGTTTACCTCCAGCAGATACAAACCTTAAACCTGACTCACACATAACCCCCAAGCCTTTCACTCAACGGGAATAACCACATCTTCCAATCTTAATTTTATTTTTAGGAGTGCAACTTCATAGCAGGTACTTACTACCTTTGATACTAACCCGATTAATCCTAACTACCCTTGCGGGGTTGTAGAAATACCTGGTCTTCAAACCAGGCGAGGGACTAACCCTCTAGGTGCTGATGAACCTGTAGATCCCGACAGGTCTTCTATCTATGAGAAGGAAAACTCCGATGTTAAATTTGTGCAACTGACGTCATACACCTTGGCACTAAACGAGGGAGGGGGGCTTCCTCATTCCTGATCGAACATGTAAATTCCTGCATGTTAGTTCAGTCAGAGAAAGCAGGGAGGAGATTCCAAAGTCCAGCAGTCCGAGAAGTTCTGAGAGTGAGTTTCAAGCATCTAAAAACCTCTTCCGTGAAGCGGATGTCGGGTGTGTCAGGAGTATGTACGTCGAGAGGTCACATGTTCTAGGAGTTCTTCAGAGGTCTTAAAGTACTTGTGAAACAAGCACAGAGATGCATCATTGCGGCGATGGGGCAGAGTTTGGAGCTTGGTTGACAAGAGGAATTTATTACATTGAAAAATTTTTATGGCCGCTGCCTAGGAGGGAGAGAATAGTGATAGATTCCCAAGCCCAGATGTTGCAAAATTATTCATACATTGGCGAATATTTACAAGGTTTTGTATTTGGGGATACATTTGAATCCTTCTATTCTTTTCCTGTTGATTTACTTCCGGGAGTTGAAAAGTTTGATTATTAGGTTATTTTCCCGCGCAACGCCGGAACGAAAGAGATATAATGTAATTAAATGAAACGGACAGTGTCCAAACAATGATTTAAAAACAATATATAAATAATTAATTTTATATTTATATAAGCACTATAATCTTGGAAATAATATATGGCTTCACACCTTGAAATGAGGTGAATTTGGAAACGAATGTGCAGAACAACAATTTTGAGTGTTTAGTTAAGAAAGAAATAATTCGCCAGACATTCTCAAGATTTTTTTTCCAGACAGAAACTTGAAGCGGTTATCGTTTAAACGAAATGTTATTCAACCTTTTCTTCAGAAATATTCTTCTTGTCTTCCATAAAGCCGACTTCTTCCAATACATTCGTCGCATCTCACACGAAAGCTGACCAAACATGGCAATCCATCGCCAACGCTGTCATTATCGACAGCCAGTCACGGTTCCGACGGCGAGCATCGTAGATTATCCAACCCAGAATCAATTCGCTACTTTTTTTAACCTAGGAGGAAACGAATCGGTGGCTTCTCTTGTACAGTCATCGCATTGACAGCGGAGGGCGTGACCAGTCCAGCAAAGGCGTCTCGTGAGAAGAACACGCCGATAGAAGGTGATGTGGCACTGCGTTCGGACCACCGCGTTTGACAGGAGGTGTTGCCAAGATACATGTAGCATGCGGCGCAGACAAAAATGCCTGCGATGACCAGCAGCTGTTATCGCTAGGACTCAAAACCGAAGAGGAGAACAGTGCGGACGAGTGCATGATAGACTGCTGGCAGTCTGATCCCCCCTCCCCTGCAAAGCAGTCAGAGTTTATGGATGGAGAAGTGAATTGCTTCAAGTACCTAGGTTCAGTCATCGTTGCGGCTAGATAAGGGGATGCAGATATTAATCACCAGTACCCGCCTTGTCTTCTGCCGCCGTCATTCCGGTGTGTGATTCGGACGAGAAACCAAGCTAGATAAAAAGGTCAGAGGCGATGAAGCACTCGTTCACACTATTCTCTATTCAATATTTACAAACGCGTGAACATTTCCGTTCGTATTTTGTACATGGTCTTAGAAAATATTTCTCAATCTCTTATTCATTCGTGGGTTAACATTACTATTACCGACACAAATCTCATCTGAGCTCCAATTTATGATCCCTCCCAATTGCACAAATCATCCTGAAACATATATCAATAACTTCTCCGACTCTATACTTATTCCTGGACCAAAACGGAGATTCCATCAGCAAAGCTTCTTTCTTAGAACTGCACGCCTGTGGAACTCTTTTCCGATGTCCTACTTTCCATCTGACTAAAATATGTCCGTCTTCAAGTTCAACGTAAACAAGTTTTTTTTTTTTATTGGGCCGTCCCGCTAAGTAATTCAATTTTCATAATTTACACTATTAACGACTACTACGATATTGTCCTATTGACTATTGTACACGTTTTAACCCTTACCTCGAGTGACTTCGGGGCATTGATAAGAAGTTACTCCTTTGTAAAACAAAAATTTTATTTAAATAAAGACTTACAAAAATGTTATTTAAACAAAGACTTACTCAAAAGCAATTCAGTTTATTTGACCTGATCATTTGTGATGCAGTAGGGCCAGGTTCACTTAGCAGGTCATACAAGAGTCGGTGCAAAAGTAAGGCCATTATTAACTCAAAAACTAAATCGTTAAAGAGCTACGATAGTGAAAGTGACACCATTAAAATGATGCAATCCTTTGTGTTCCAGAATTTAGTTTTATACGTAGTCGCCATGATTCCTAATGCACTTTTGCCAGCCTCTTTTGATGCCTCGGTGGTAAAAACCCGGAGCGCGATTCGTCACTCACATCTCTGCGGCCACTCTGAAATCGACGAACTCATCTTTTAACTGTGCTGACATCAACTTCGTAAACGTTGAAATTTTTCGGCATGGAGTAAATCAACGACGCATCTCTTCTTGCGAACCTCTAAAAAGAGGTGGATTTCTTAGAGTCTCACACCGTCAATATCTGCAAAAAAGATATGAAAGTTTGTCATGAATGCATAAAGTCAGTCATCATAAAAATGCCATTTGCAATCCCCTGTTAGCACCGATTAAAAAATAGAAGGTATCACTGTGGAATGGTCCATATATATATATATATATATATATATATATATATATATATATATATATATATATATATATATATATGAATTATACAAACATGATTCACGACTAATGTGCATACATATTTCATTTGCAAAAAAAAAAAAGAAAGAACTCTGCATGCAGATGTTATTTTTTAAAAAGAATCCGAAGATTTGTTTCCCCGGTATTTTCTCTCGTAAGAATCTTTACTAAAAAGACATCGGGAATTACGGGGCAACGAAAACCAATTGTAGATTGCCAACATCTTTAGTGAAAGTAGAATTAGAACTTGAGATACCGATGTCGTCAGTTCGTCTCGTTTACCACCAGACATGGGTTGCCTCCCACTTAGAAATTCATGAAAGGAAATGACGTGTTTATAGTTATTAATTATTTAAGCAAAGGCGTGAAAGATTAAACATTTTGTAAGCGCCAAACATCCTTGTGAAAACTTTTCAGACAAAAGTCATCACGATCAAAGAATATAAAAAGGCTAATAATTTTAGATGTAGGAGATTAAAAGATACTAAACGAGACACGTAGCAAAAACGAACATGCGCGCACACACACACACACACACACACACACATATATATATATATATATATATATATATATATATATATATATATATATAGCATTTATTTATTTATTTTTATATATATATATATATATATATATATATATATATATATATATATATATAGTATTTCAGCCCGGAGTTGCCCGGGTGTTTGGATGTGTATGTTGAGCAGAAAAAAAAGTGGTAGTAGGAAGGCGGCTCGAACCCGTAACGCAAAGGAGAAAAAGAACGGGGTAAAACCTAACGTTTATGCTCTTACGACCACCGCCAAACCGGGAGCGACATTCTTTAAAATTAAGGCTAGACAAAGGAGAGGATTCCTTTCAAAAATATCGGTGAAAAAAAGTGACCCCCTCTGTAGAAAAGTGCCTAGTTGAAGGTGAAGATATTAATATTTTTACCCAATTTTTCGATATTTGTTGTACGAAAGGTCGCACTTAAAACCGATACTGATCTTGGTAAAATCCGTCGCCTTTATTTAAAGTTTAAGGCATACATGCAAACAGACATACGTACATACATTTATATATTACTAACTAAAAATTTTCGACCCATCGACCCAAACTGATGAAAAAGCTTGCCCTATCTCTGAATACCCTTTATGTAAAATTTCAAATATTTAGACCAGAACTTGTCTGAGTAATTTGGAAAAGACCGCAGAGGACAATTTTTTAAACCTTTGACCCCTATTATGACCCCTTAAAATGTATTATTTTGGGCTCAAATCAAGTTATTAAGTTAGATCAATGCCCAAGGAACCTATATCTAAAATTTCAAGTGCATAGACCCAAAATTGTCGGAGGAGTTTGGTAGAGTTCTCAAAGGTCAAATCGTTGAACTTTGACCCCTTTATCGCCAAATTTCTGTCCACTAAACGATCACATAGATTTTCCCAAATCTCAGTACCCTGTATATCAAATTTGGAGTCTGTAGACAAAAATTGACAAAAAAGTGACTCCTCTTTGTATAATACGACTCAGTTGACAGTGAAAGAAAAAATCTTTTTGGACAATTTACGGATATTGGTTGGCAGAGACACTGGCTTTTCATACGATACCAATTTTGTCAGTGTTGGTCGAAAGTTTTAGCGAGATACAAACATACGCACATACGTACAGACGTTTGAGATTTATATTATAGACGATTTAAATACAAAGTTTAAAACTTCATATTATACACACACACACACACACACACACACACACACACACATATATATATGTGTGTGTGCGTGTATATATATATATATATATATATATATATATATATATATATATATATATATATATGCACGATAGTACGATAAGATTGCCGTTGATAGTCGGCACTTCTACCCGTCGTCCCATAAAATCGGTGCTCACAGATGACCTCAACAAATGTCCATTTAAATAAACATATATATATATATATTTATATATATATATATATATATATATATATATATATATATATATATACTAGGCTTGATTTATGGATATGTTTTAATGTGTTCTCATTTTGACAATAAACGTAATCCCAATTAATATAATTGAGTATAGAACGTCGTATCTAACCACGTATACTTTGGCCTTAGCATTGGAAAGGCACGCACAAAATCTGAGCTAGATGGCTAGTAGTATCTTTAAAAAGTTTCAGAGTAATATGGTATGGTGGCGATTGATTTCTAATCACCCTTAACCGTCCATCAAACGCATACAATAACACTTAGTTCGTTACACTTTATATAAGCTAAAATTCATACAAATTAATCGGCCAAAGAATCCCAGTGGTCTCAGAGAAAAACTGAAACAGACATACATAAATATGGACAGGTAGGTCAAGTGAAATATTATATATATATTATTAGCTTTATCATTTTTTTGATAACTAATTTAGCTGAACTAATTTTAAAATTTTGGTGAAAGTTTTGGCACCTCTGAGTACAAAATTAGTCTTGCTCTTTCTCAAAGTTGAATAATATTACTACTCCTGGTGATAATCCCTTTTGATTATAATAGACTATTCAATACTTTCCATTATTTATTACCTTCAACTGTTAAGAGAAAGGGGGAGAAGACGATATAGAGAAAGAGAAGATATGGATAAATAGATTCACTAGTTATTTCTCTATTTCCTCCTCAACAGCGAAAGTAGCAGCTACTCTCTCCAAATATATATATATATATATATATATATATATATATATATATATATATATATATATATATATATATGCGTGTGTGTATTAATCATTCTAAACTAGAAATATATATATATCATTAACACTCATAAAATTTTATTCATATTTATTCTGATTTACGTATTAGATGTGTTTTCGTTAAAAAGTGAAGATCACCAAACAACTCGTGTGTGTGTGTGTGTGTGTGTGTGTGTGTGTGTGTGTGTGTGTGTGTGTGTGTGTGTGTGTGTGTGTGTGTGTGTGCGTATATACATGTTCCTCAGAAGGAAGCTTTAAAGTGTATCAGTGGCAAGATTCGCCCCAGACCAGCAAAACTAAAGCTAACCTACCAGGACACTATATATACACATATTTTATTGGTTTGAAAATATGGGCAATATTTTACCAATTCCCATAAAATTTTAACCATGTAATAGTATTATAATCTTGAAAATGTCTGCAAATTTTCATGTAGTTTCGTCCCATAGAACTAAAAAAATTAGCAATTCAAATATTCAATTTGTCTGCCCAATAAGAGAGTGTATCTCCAATATTAGTAGCTACATTGGTTCAACAACTAACATAGTGTCGCGAAGATTGACTCTCCACCTCTCTGACTCAGCTTCCATATCACAACATTTGAAGGGACATGGCTGCCACTATTCGGAATTTCGAAGAATTATGGTAGAAAATACGAGAGTATTGCAGAGTTAGAGAAATGTAAATAGACTAAGAATACTCGAAGCATTGTACATTAAAACAAAGAAGCCTCAAATAAATAATATTAATTACGTTTTGAAATGTTTGGGATCAATTTCTGAATATGTATATATGTGTTTGTATATATAAATGTGTTTAATATACGTAAAAAAAAAGTCCGCCCACCTAACTTGTAACAAGTCTCCACGTGACTAGGAAAAAATGTATATATACGTAAATTAAAACACAATTTCTACATTTATTTCTACAATATCCCTGAGGATGATAGAAATACTTCTGTCGAAAGCGCTCGCGATTATTGATTCAACATATACAATTTCGAGAAGAACACAAAAAGGACTATTCGGAGATTGGAGAAAATAAAAAGGAAAATTGTAAAACAGAATAATTCCGTGCTATTCAATAATATTTGTCTAAATATATATGCATATAGATCGATAGATAGATAGATAGAGAGATAGATAGATAGATAGATAGATAGATAGATAGATAGATAGAAAAATCTATACTTGTAACGAAATTGAATATTGAAATGTTTATATCTTTGGTTCAATAGCACAAAACTACCTGAAAATTTGCAGGCTTTTGAAGATTATAATACTATTCCATGGTTAAAATTTTATGACAATTTGTTAAAAAGGACGTACATTTTCAAACCAATAAATATGCCCAAATTTTCCTACATTGGCCTACATTTGGATATATAGAACCTGAGTGACAAGTCTCCACAGAGTTCCAGTACTCTCCAACTCTTTCGGTAGTATTTGCAAATAAATTTGCATTATCGCAACAGCTGCTTGCCAGTGATTTCTCGTTGGCATCGGCTATTAGTTTTCACTAGAAATTTGAGTGGCAAGGTCCCAGTTCTCTTCGCACTTATCCAGTAGAGATCTGGCCAGTGCTTTCTCCTCGGTCTTTCCTTTCTCCCGGACTCTACTTGACTGTTTGGTCACACATTTTTTTGAGTAGGGGGTTTAGTGATGTGGTGTTGAGGTGTAGGGGTGAGGTTAGAGAACTTATACATATGCGGCTTGAATGTACTTGGTTCCATGTGGCGTTTTATGCTTTGGCCTCTGCAGCAGTTTTTCTGGTCCGTCCACGCTTGTTGCTCATGTGTGTTTGTCTCCACATTCAAGGGTTTTCCTTAATATTTCAGCTGTTTTCATTATTGTGGTTCGTTGTATTTTATCAGTCATTTCTCTGATTCCAATTTCTCCTATTCCTTTTTCAATGTTTTTTTCAGGATTGTTCCTAGTGCTACTACTATTAGGTATATATATGTATTATTTTGATTTTCTTCATCTTCCATATCTCTTTCAGTTCTCTGGTTAGGCCTGTGGCCTGTGTATTTGCTTCCCTTCTTCTTTTCTTTAATAGTCCCCCTGTCGTCGGCAGGAACATCAAAGTCTACGTTTGACAGGATTTTTCTTTCTTGTTAATTATTACGACATCCGGTCTTCTTGCTTGTATGGGTTAATCAGTTTGTATATCCATGATCCATAGGATTTTGCTATTTTCTTTTTCAAGTAATTTTGCCGGGTTGTGCTTGTACCATTTGCCTGTGCGTTCTAGATGCAGTTGTTTGCATAATTCCCAGTGTAATATCCTCCAAACTTGGTTGTGTCTGTTCTTGCATTCGTTTTGGGTTAGTTTGCTGCATTCACTTAATATATGGTCTATTGTTTTGTCTCTTTGTCCACAGAGTCTGCATTTACTGTTTTCTTGTGTTTTATCGATCTTTACTTAGATGTGGTTGGCTCGTATCGAGTTTTCTTCTGCTGCGGTTATTAGTGATTCAGTATCTCGGCTTTTCGCATCCATGTCGAAATGTTTTCATTATTTTCATTTTTTGTCATCCTTATGAATCTTCCATTAGTTGTTTCTCTTCCCACAGTCTTCTATGCAGACCAGTTCCCTCCCGCCGTTATTCTTTTTCACATAGAGTCGGTAAACGCCGTCCTTCAGGTGTAGTGCGTTTTGCATGGTCATGAGTTTCCTGGTCTTCTGATCCAACTGTCTCAGTTCTTCTTTAGTCCACCCCATAAACGATCCAGAGTATCGTATTAGTGATACTGCCAAGTTATTTATACATTTTATTAGGTTTCTTCTATATAATTTAGTTTCCAGAAGTTTTCTCGTTCTCCTGAGGTATTCCTTTCCAATTCTCTCTTTCATTTCTGTTGCTTTGATAGCGTCTGCTTCCAGAACTTCCAGGTATTTATAGGCGTCTTGTTCCCCTAGTGTCCTCATCTCCATTTGGTTGGGTAGTTCCATACCGTCTGTCGTCTCCAGTTTTCCATTTCTTATCACTAGTAGTGCGCACTACTCCATACCAAACTCTATTTGAATGTCCTGGCTGAAGATCCTGGTGGTGTTTATTAATGTTTTGAGTTCATTTTCGGTCCTTGCAAAAAGTTTCTAATCGTTCCTGTACATCAAGAGGTTATTTTTTCCTCCGTGTTAGAGAACTGGTATCCAGCTTGGTACTTTCTCAGTATATTGTTCAGGGGCATCATGGCTATGATGAACGGTAATGAGTCTCCTTGGAAGATGTCTCTTTGAATGTTTATTTCTGTTATGTGTTGTCCATCAGCTATCAGTTCCAGTCGCCATGTTCTCATTGCATTTTCAATAGCGTTGATCATCCTGATTGTTTTTTTTTAATACAGCTTTAAGCATTCTATTATTCATGCCTGGGGGATTCTGCTGTACGCCTTTTTGTAGCCGATTATTATTATTATTATTATTATTATTATTATTATTATTATTATTATTATTATTATTATCCTTTGAGTGAAAAAGGATTGGATGAAAAAAAATCTTGATAAAAATAAAGGAACATATTTAAAGTTCGTAAAAAAACTTTAAAATGAAGAAACATTTACTTATTGCAGTGTTTATAGGCACTTTCCCCAAAACACTTGAATTCATCACACATGAGAAGATGCAATATATATATATATATACACCCATATATATGTAAACACCCCACACACACACATACATATATATATATATATATATATATATATATATATATATATATATAGATATAGATATATATATATATATATAGAGAGAGAGAGAGAGAGCGAGAGAGAGGGAAGAAAAAGAAAGAAAGAGATACACAATTATCGTTCTGCGGGCTTCTTTCGTCTTTGCAAAGTAGACTGCCGGATATGTCAACTTTTATGACGACAGGTAAAAACGCCTATCACATCTTCTATCAACGCTCGGCGCCGTTGACGATGGAGTCGATAGCAAGTGTCAAAAGAAATAAAGTGCTCGGAAACAAAACGTTCAATATAAACGATCAAAAGTAAAAACGTGACGCATTTAAACCAAAATTAAGAGGAGGAAAGTCGCAATTTTCCTGGGGAATTCGCTAAACAATTTAAGCACACACGTTTCAAACAGATACCAGATCGAACGATAATACACATCACAAGCAGATCGATGGTTTTGTTATCACGTATATCGTTAGCACACACACACACACACACACACACACACACACACATATATATATATATATATATAAGTTATAAAAATATGCATGGCAGTTAAGCTACACAGAATATTCCGCGTTTCATTCACTCTAGGATTTGTCAGGGACTGCCATATATATTTTTTAAACTTACGGTCTAGCTCTACCTATGTATTGAGCACTGTTAAAGTAAATACTTAAAGTTTACGCATAAAATTATACTTTCGTATATTAATCTATGTGATTAATGAAGTATATATATATATATATATATATATATATATATATATATATATATATATATATATATATATTGAGAATAATGAAAATATATTCTGACAACACAGTGAGATAAAAAAAAAAGAAGCAAACGAAATCATTTGTTCAGCAACGTTTTGTCTTTATTGCGATACTTCTTCTGGATGAATGTTATTAAGGCAATAAAATACCAGTACAATAATTGAAAATATATTTTTGCTTTAATGAAATGTATGACTTCAAAAAGAAAAAAAAATCTTTGGAAATTCCGCACTGAAGGTTCCCGAAATGATGAAACACTAGTGTCCGTAGGTATTTAATTATTATAGTAAATAATTATGTCAGCCCCTTTAAGAAACTCGTGTTATATTGTTGAGCACTTTCGGTTGAATTAAGTCGGTCAATTTAGCTCTCATGCATAGATCATCGCGTAAATGATTAGATCACTGTCTGGGTGACGTAAAAACATTTAAAAATAAAATGTTTAAATTCAACGTTTTTTGACGTAGTTAATAGTTGCCGAATGGATTAGGTCCTTGCTAATCAAGTCAGAGATGTCTTGTGTCGCTGGGTTCGAATTTATTGACTGGTGTTAATCGTGACACTCTCCACTGAAGATTCCCGAAAGGACGAAACACTAGTGTTTGTAGGTCTTTAAGTATTATAGTAAATAATTATATATACTAGCGGGACCTGTGGAAATTCCACAGCAGCATTTTTCATATGTAATATATTGTTGCTGTGCATGCTGTGAGCCTTCTGTTCAGCATGAATGAAGGCACAATCATATTATTCTACTTTTTTATTAAAACTTCATCGCCCCCTTACTAAAATAATAATTTGATATATTTCCTGGGCTGACTATTTCATTAAAACACGTCGGTCAATTAACTCACATTTTATCATTTTTCATAATTATTGAATATGTTACTATGTTCGACAGTAAATTTTCATAATTTCACCCCACATTATCGTCCCTCCCTTTACTAAAATATTAAATTTGCTATATTGTATTAGCTGATTATTTTATAAAAACACAACTATCAATTAACTCCCATTTCATCATTTTTAATAATTCTTGGATATGCTACTAATTTTGACAAATTTTCACCAATCAAACTCACCATATCGCACACCTTACTAAGATAATAACTTTGATATATTGTCTAGACTGGTTATTTCATTACAAACACACACACACACATCAATCAACTCACATTTCATTTTTCGTAATTCATTGATATGTTACTAATTTCGAAAATATTCTTTATAATTTAAACCAACGTTGTCGTCCAACATTACTAAAATAATAACTTTGATACATTTGCTGGGCTGATTATTTTATTACAAACACGAATCAATTAACCTTCATTTCATCATTTTTCATAATTCTTGGGTATGTTACTAATTCCGACAATCATTTTTCATAATTTATACTCACATTATCGCCCCCTCCTTAATAAAATAATAACTTTGAAATATTGTCTGGGCTTATTATTTTATTACAAACACCCTAATGCATGAAAACACACTTAATCATTTTTCATAATTCTTGGATATGTTACTTTCGACAATCATTTTTCATAATTTTAACCCACATTTTCGCCCTTTCCTCTTTACTACATAATAACTTTAATATATTGTCTAGGCTTATTATTTCCTTACAAACACACCAATCAATTATCTAATATTTCATCATTTTTACATAATTCTTGGATATGTTACTAATTTCGACAATACTTTGTCATAATTTAAGCCCTCCTTATCTCCTTCCCCTTTACTTATATAATAACGTTGATATATTGTCTAGTCTGATTATTTTATTATAAACACACCAATCAATTAAATCATATTTCGTCATTTTTCCTAATTCTGTGATATGTTACTAATTTCGACAATAATCTTTTATAATTTAAACTATCCTCGTCGCACTCTCTTACTAAAAAATTACTTTCATATATTGTCTGGGCTGATTATTTCATAAGAAACACAACTATCAATTAACTCACATTTAATCATTTTTCTTACTAATTTCGACAATTATTTTTATATTTTAAACCATCCTTATCGTCCTCTCTTATTAACATAATTACTTGGATATATTTCCTTGGCTGATTATTTTATTATAAACACACAATCGATTAACGCACATTTAATCGTTGTTCATAATCCTAGATATGTTACTAATTTCGACAATAATTTTTACAATTAAAAACCCACATTATGCCTCTCCCTCCTACTTATTATTTGATATATTGTCTGGGCTTATTATATCATTACAAACACACCAATCAAGTAACTTACATTTGATGATATTTTAATAATTCTTGGATATGTTACTAATTTTGACAATAATTTTCATAACTTTAACCCACTATGTCGCTTCCCCTTACTTAAATAATAACTTTGATATATTGCCTTGGTTGGTTATTTCATTACGAACAAATCAATCAATTCTGGGTATTCTCATAGTATATATGTTTCACCTATCTTATCCAATCCCGGATGACGCCGCATATTCTGCTAATATATATCATTCACCTATCTCATTCGATTCCGGGCGACGCCGGATATTTTGCTACTATATGTTTTCTACCTACATCATTCATTACTGGGCGACGCTTTCTGATAGTATATATTTGCACATCTCATTCAATCCCTGGACTGACTTCATATCCGCCACCCCATTGTTGAAAATATACATTAAATAAAATAATGTTTTAATCGTAAACTGCTTCAGCCATTTCCAGGACCGATTTATATCCCAAACCCACTGCTAAAAATATACATGAAATAATGTAATGTCTATAAGTAAACTGTTTCAGCCATTTCTGGAACTGACTTATAATCCCCAACCAACTGTTTAAAATATACATGAAATAAAGTAATGTATAAATCGTAAACTTTTTCAGCCATTTCCGGGACCGACTTCTTATCTCCCATCCTACTGTTAAAAATATACATTAAATAAAGTAATGTCCAAAACGTAAATGGTTGCAGCCATTTCCGGAACCGACTTCATATTTCCCACTCTAATGTTAAAAATATACATTAAATAAAGTAATGTGTAATGCGTAAATGGTTTCACCCATTTTAGGGACTGATTTAATATCCCCCACCCCAATGTTAAAAATATACATGAAATAAAGTAATGTTTAAATCGTAAACGGTTTGAGTAATTTCCGGGACTGACTTCATATCCCGTAACCCACTGCTTAAAATATACTTCAAATAAAGTAATGTTTAAATCATATACTGTTTCAGCAGCTTTTCAAAAGTAATACATAAAACATTAACACGGTTAGGGATTAGGCAACTATGCCTTCAACATGAATTTCTGAGTGTAGTATCAGTTTCAGCATTCCAGTGACTTAAATCCCTCCTTTTTTTGGTCTTGATTAATGGAGGAGAAATCCTTCATTACTGATACAATTTTTATTTTTGTTATTGACCAGAGTGTCCCTTTTGGGGAACTGGTTTCCCCTAAATTTATAACCGACCTCATGTCCAATCCCGTCCTTGTGGGGAGGCAAGTAAACAGAAAATAATAATCAGGATGGACATTCTCCAGGGCATTTTATAATTAATCAGAAATGACATTTCCAGGGTATTTTGTAATTACATCAGAAATAACTTTTTCCAGTTACTTTTTCAATATTAAAATTTTGTTACATTAAACATAGTACCTATTCACAATGCCTCCCCACGGGACAGATTTAGACACCGGGGTCGTTTTTTTACGTGGAGAAAAAATTGTCTTAGTCGTAAAGGATTTCTCTAAAACTGAGAGAGAAGAAATTGAAATGTAGCACCTGAAGAACAGATACTACACTTTGCCAAGATAGACAAATCATTTTTATTAGCTTGTGTCAACAGCGATTTCAATTTTTCTTTTCAAGGGTAACAAGGTTTATTTGGAATATTCCACTTTTGGGAATATTCCACTTTTTGGAATATTCCACTTTCCTTTTTTAAGGATGCACAGCATGATAAACGTAATAATAATAATATATATATATATATATATATATATATATATATATATATATATATATGAAATAAAATGGAGGTGGAAGGACCTGGATACTCAACGTTTCGCCCGATTTATGCGGGCTTCTTCAAGCGGGCGAAACGTTGAGTATCCAGGTCCTTCCACCTCCATTTTATTTCATATCGTCGGATTTAATCCAGCTCAACAATCATATATATATATATATATATATATATATAGTGTCTGTAGGTATTTAATTATTATAGTAAAAAAATAATTATGACAGCCCCTTTAAGAAATTCGTTTCTTATCGTTGAGCACTTTCAGTTGAATTAAAAGTCGGTCAATTTAGCTCTTATGCGTAGATCATCGTATAACGATTTGATCACTGTCTGTCTGACGTAATGAACATTTAAATTAAAATGTTTAAAATTCAACGCTATTTCACACGGTTAATGGTAGCCGAATGGATACGGCCTCCGCTAATCGAGCCAGAGATGTCTCGTGTCGCGGGGTTCGAATCGTTCGACTGGTAGTAATCGTGACACCCTGCACTGAAGAATCCCGAAAGGATGAAACACTAGTGTCTGTAGGTATTTAATTATTATAGTAAAAAAATTATTATATATATATATATATATATATATATATTGTATTAATACCATTTGTAAACAATTCAAATACCACAATCATATTTAAATCGCATTCATATCAGTTCATTTGATAAATGGTGCGTCTTACATGTGTTTCATTGAATAATATACAAAACAGCTCATCAGAGACGCATACAAATCCAAAAGAGATTTTGTTTTTATAGAAAAAGGTGAAAGAATAAATAAATAAAATTCTGTTTAAGTCATAAGAATAAAAATTTTAAAAAATAAACCAAAGAAATCACTAACTGAAGAGTATTTATAGATCATTCCAGGAAGAATACACTAAAAACACATAGATGGCACTAGGGTAAAATCGTTATGTATACGCCGTTAATTTTAAAAAAAAGTATATACTGAAACTATATTTCTAAACTTTTCGTATTTAATTTTTAATGAAAGGGATCGATAATTCAATCCAGAAGTCACAAGTAATTTTGCAACGTTGTGTGAGAATTTTCTGTCTAGTGATTATTTTATCTTATTAGAATTCATATCTGAGTTTTTATTTAGATTCTATGCTTGTGTGCGCCGTGATCGTCTACGTATCTTTGTCTATGCATGTGGTCGTGTCCCTTCTAGTGTGTGTATATATATGCATTTCGATAAAGTCTTCTTACCATTTTGTTCTCCTGTTTCTGGTCTTCTTTGGGAATGTTTTCTTACCGTCACTGGTAGATGCTGAAAGAACATCTTACGAAGAAACACGCCATGGCTTCTTTATTTCGTCTAACGAGTAGACGAGGTGGGAAGCATCACATCGTCGACAACTTAAACTGACTTACGTTTCTTTCTTCGACGCATCTTCGCGTCTAACCGAGACATCTACTTCGTTTAAACTCAGAAGCCCGACTGCGTTTTCATACGAGCCACAAGATCTCTTTTCTGTTTTTCTTCTTCTTGCATCGTTTTTCTTTCACACGAACTCAATCACTTCGGTTGTGACCGCTGACCCCAGCTACCTATTTGATATACGTAAATCTTTACACCTTAAACTATTTTCTTGCACTAACACACCAGCCAGCAACTCCAATTCCCAACATGCTAACATAACCCGTCATATATAATATAACAATTTTATACTTGAAGTATTCATTATTAAAAACTCTAGTTTTAATTTTATTAGATTTACAAATCGTATATCTCAATTAAAAGAAAATCGCCGGCAAACTTACAATATGCCATAACTCTTGAAAATTATACGTTACTGAAAATGAAAAAATATATGTATTTTTATTATAAAGTTATAATACCATGAAATAAAACAGATTAAGTTACTTATTCTATTATTTAATTGGCCGCCACTAAAATATAGTAAACCTAATGATACGTAATGACTTAATGATTCTAATATTTCAACCATGCACTAAATATCTACATTCGAATTGCATGATTCTTTCGGATTTATTTCCCTTGGTTGTTATATTTCTATGTGTTAATTTAAAAAAACGCAACATCATAAGTGTCGAATGTATTTACTAACACATTAATGAATTCGACTATCCATATAAATTTATAAATTTACAATTAATCCTAATACTTAAAGAGTACAAGTAATCATGTTCATATAATTGGATAGGAAAGTACATCATCACCTATCAAAAAGTTTAAACTTTAGTACTACCCTTCCTTAAAATAAATTACTGGTGATAATATTAATATACATATTTTAATTGAAATCATTTAGTGTCCCCCGTATTAGCGTAGCAATTTAATTATGTTTAATGCAATATTTTTTTTTATTTCAATGTTTATTATTCTGCTTCTTCTTCATCTTCTTCTTCTTCTTCTTCTTCTTATTATTATTATTATTATTATTATTATTATTATTATTATTATTATTATTATTATGGTTTGAAGCCAGGATTGAGGGAAATCCTCTGGAAATGAATCCCATCCCTTTCCAGAGAGACGTTCATAAACGAAATCAGAATTATTATTATTATTAAATATGTTTATTAACTTCTTATTGCTGTATAATCTTTAGTTCATTCAACTAAAAAGTTAATACAATTTATTGTAGAAAATTAAAAAAATTCTTAAATTACAAAATAGACAAAGTTAAAACTATTAAACCTTCAACAATCTACAAATTTCTAAAATTCATTAAATCTACAAAAGTTCAACAATAACCTATAGGATTTATAGGATTCAAATAGAACCACATAAACATATACACATCCCTGTACATGTACATATTTTAAATTGTTTTAAATATATATATATATACCTTTTAATTTTCTCCATATCATAATCCTACACTCTAATTATTCTCACTTTCTCTCTCTCTCTCTCTCTATATATATATATATATATATATATATATATATATATATATATATATAACTACTTCATTTACTCACATAAATATACGAAGGTATAAATTTATACGTAAACTTTAAGTATTTACTTCAACAGTGCTCAACACGTAGGTAGAGCTAGTTAGTAATATATACATATATATCTTATAATTTACTATATATATATATATATATATATATATATAAAGACTACAAATCGACAATATATATCAATATATATATATATATATATATATACTAATGCATATCAATTTAATCGTTGATTCACAAGGGGGATTAATTGATGTAATGGTGGAAGACTTACAAAAAGGCGAGTGGTACCATGAAAACGAGCAATATGCAGAATTGATCTTTTTTACATACATGTTAGGCAGAATGATGCAGAATTGATATTTTTACATATATGTAAGATAGTTAATGAAGCAAACCCGGTTTTGACGCACGTTGTTTTCATAGAGTCTCACACTGTTTATGTCTGCAACAGAGAGATAAAACTTTCAGGTAATGTATGCATAAGTTCAGTCATTATAACAACTGAATTTGCAATCCCTTCTGATCCATTCAGATGAGAAAAAATAGAAGGCATTACTTTTTGAACAGCTCATCGTATATATATATATATATATATATATATATATATATATATATATATATATATATATACTAGCAATCGGTGCCCGGCGTTGCCCAGGTGTTTTGAAGTGTATGCTGAGGAAAAAAAAGGTCAATTTTTTTAAACTTTGACCCCTATTATGACCTCTTAACATTTATTGTTTAGGGATCAAGTAAAGTTAATAAGTTAGATCCATGTCCAAGGAATCTATATATAAAATATCACGTGTTCAGACCTTAAATTGTAGGAGGAGTTTGGTAGAGTTCTCAAAGGTCTAGTTGTTGAATAATGACCACTTAATCGCCAAATTTCTGTCGAAAACCTATCACATCGATTTCCCAAATCTCAGTACCCTGTATATCAAATTTCGAATCTGTAGGCTTAAAATTGACAGAGTTTTAGCGTAGGGAAATGCACACAGACGCACAGACACACACAGACACTATCACTTATACATATATATAAACATGAACATCATATATATAAGGATAATAGTACGCCATATATATAACAAAATACCATTATTTACTGAAGTGAAAGGAAACCCCAGGGGAACTTTACCCAAAAATAAATCTATATTTTTTTGTGTGTATTGATAGTCTGGTACTTATACAGTTTAGTGACGACATTAAAAAATGGAAATATTGAAAAAATATTTTATTGTACGTAACTGTTATAGACTGAATTTCTCCGAAAAAAAATTCACTTCATTTGATCAAGTAGTTTTTTTTTACAGCGAAAAACAATGATTTATCACGGCTACGTCAACGTGGCCATTTTGGAAATGTTATTGCAGGCCCAGGAATTCCCCAAGGGCAGGTAACTGCCGCACATAGCAGAATACCTCCATTTTAGGCCAATCTAGCCCTTCCCCCCCCCCACCAGAATGAGATTTTTTTTTTTTTTTGCGAAGACAGATGCCATGTTTGGAGTGTTTTTTGTTTTTTTTAATTTGTAACAGAAGTAAATAAACGAAGTTTCGAAGTTATCCATGCGTGTCCAACTGGGCATGTTTCGAAAATAATCTCGTATAAAAATTCTTCAATTCTTTGCATTCTTCAATTTCTTTGCATATTCAATAGTATTCTTATTTAAAAAAAAAAAAATACGCAAAAAAATTCCAGATTTAAAAAAAAAAAACGTAAAAAAATTGCAGATGTGTTGTGCGCATCTCAATATGGCGAGAAAAAAAAGGCTAGATTGCGAAATTTGGCATAAAATGGAGGTATTCTGCTAGGTACATTTCCAAAATGGCCACGTTGACGTCGTCGTGATAAATAATTGTTTTTCGCTGTAAGAACAAACTACTTGATCAAATGAAGTGAAATTTTTTCTCGGAGAACTTCAGTCTATAACAGTTACGTACAATAAAATGTTTGTTTCAATATTTCCATTTTTTAATGTCGTCACTAAACTGTATAAGTATCGATAGTCTTATCAACACCCCTTTTTTCTATTTATTTAAAAAGAAAATACAACTTTATACAAATTCCCTATTAGTTTTTTTTTTTCGGTTCTCTTATACGATGATCATCTTTATTTAACTATTACGTGTAATTATATTCATACAGATATTCTATATGATTTACATTTGCGTAATATTTGCGTAGAAATGAAGAAAATAAAATTTACTGTGTATTTATCGTGTTGCCATAACAACGTGACGTAGCCAAGGACGGTAGTGGACGTGAGTGTGTGTGCGTGTGTGCGCGTGTTTTCGTGCTGTATTGTTTGTAGTAGTAGTAGTACTAATAATCTGTCCAGCGTTTGCTTTCTGAATGGCGGACGTTGAGTCGGAGGTTCGATTTTTAGATTGTAAGTTAGTTTCGTATTTTTCTAATTTGTAAATGGCAAGTTAGAAAAAAATTAAACCCTTCCAAGATGGACAATAAATAAGACCAAAATATTTTATGGTAAAGTTAAGAGCGTAAGAACTATACTTTTTTAGGAGATGTGATTATTGGATTAACCAATCAGAAATCGTCTGTGGCACACACATCTCTGTTTTTATAGATATATAGAAGATAGATAGATAGATAGGACAATAATTATTGTTGAGCTTGGAATTATCCGGATAAGTCTTCATAATGGAATTGAACTTTCTCTTTTCCTTTTAAATTAAGCTATATATATATATATATATATATATATATGTGTGTGTGTGTGTGTGTGTGTGTGTGTGTGTGTGTGTGTGTGTGTGTGTGTGTGTACGTGCTAACAGTATTACCAGACCTTGCTCAGTGGTTGCTTAGATGCCTTTTTATGCTTATTTTGATCTGTATCTTTCGTAATTCCAATATTCCCTTCTTTATTGTTTTGTAATCCTAAACTTATTTTAGTACATTTCGGTTATACTGAGACGTTACTGATCCACGTAGCCTTCTCCCACACACACACGGTGGATGCAACGTGCCAGCAACAATCCAGTTTCTCATATTTGACCCCTTAGCAGCTATTCTTCCCCCACACGTAATTTTTTTTAATTCATAAACTTTTTTTCCACTTAATGAAAAAAAATTAAACTTCTCTTTTTTAATATAAAAATGTGTTGTGTTTGTACTATAATAGCTTGAGGTATGTGATTTTTTGATTAAAGAAAATAATCATTTTATAGAAAACACCTAGTTTAAACCAAAGTTAGTTATTTTTTAAAGTTTTATTTGAAGTTTTATAATTTAAAGTGACTTGAGTGAAATTCAAATGCATTTTTTGACAAAGAAATCATCTTTGGTTGGTTTACTTAAAGTACCTTTATATTCCAGTTTTATATTGTTGAAATAATAGAAGATATTTTAAAAATATACAGACACACGTGAATTTTCAAATCTTATAAATAAACTTCTTTACAGTTAACGAAAAAAAAAAACATTGAAAAATTTACGTGCGGGGTTTCCACCTACATACTACTTCATGCAAAAAAAACACGCTATTTACTTACCCACAGTAGAATTTTCACCTCCTGTTATTCTACATTGTAAACATGGAAAAAATGGCCTTACCGATGATAGATAAATTAAAAAAAAACAACCTTTTTTATTATCGATTATCTGTAATTATCGGAGATATTCTGGAACAAAACTTAACTAAGATCACTTCTACGCTAATACACTAAAGTTCTGTAAATTTTCCAAAAAAAATTTTATGCGATTTTGGAGTCTATAAGAAACTCAAACAAACACACTGACAAAGTTGCATTTATATATACCAAGTTATAGGTATTCAAGAGTAATAACTTAAAACCTATTAGCATTTTTAATCTTAGAATTGTATAATTTACAATTAAATTTTTTACAGTAAATATATAGAATTTTTAAGCAATTATTTTTTATTTGAAGCAAAGAATACACGGAAGTTAAAGTTCTTTCCTTATTCCGTGGATTTTCGCGCATGGTTCATCTCTTTAAAGGATATGTCTTTAGCAAAATAATCATTATAGATAAACATTAATTTTGCTTTTCAGCACATACATTGAAAATTAATTAAAATTAATTAAAATATCTTTTAAAGGATCATAGTAAAAGGGCGACATTTTAAGGTGATCAAACTGGAGAATTGGATTAAACAAAAACAAAGAATATGCATTCCAGGTACACGATTCAAATGATGATCTATCTTGTACATTTAGCGATTTGATTTGGTTGGGATTGACTTATATAAAAATATTTCCTCCTGACAATATTTTGTAAGACTGTACACCACAAGATTAATTAATGTGTGATTTGATTCACTTCATTTCATTGTTCGGTTATATATATATATATATATATATATATATATATATATATATATATATATATATATATATATATATATATATATATATGACTACTTCATTTAATCACATAAATTAGTATACGAAAGTAAAAGTTTATGCGTAAAGTATTTATTTCAACGGTGCTCAATACGTAGGTAGAACTAGGTAGTAAGTTATAAAATATATATGGCAATTAAGCTACACAGAATATCTCGCGTTTTATCCATGCTAGTATTCATCAGGCTTATGCGAGTGATAGTCTCGCGTTTTTATATACGCACATTCTATTGAGTTTTTAGTTAGCCAATCAGCTTTCTAGTTTCCACTGCACCCTTCCTAATTAGCCAATGAGCAGGAACTTACAGGACAAAAGCCTAGTTTACTTCAGGTTCACCCCTTCCTTTGTGTTATATATATATATATATATATATATATATATATATAATCATGATGAGAATAATGGAAATAGTATCCCTACAAAATAGAGAAATAGAAGGAACAAACCGAGTTTGTGTTCGTCAACGTTTCGTCTTTATTTCACCCAGAGGAAGTCTCGAAATTAAGTCGAAACATTAATGATGAACACATAACTCGGTTTGTGTGTACAAAATTATGTGACTAGAGGGAGGCTATTTTAGCGAGTGCCAATATAAGATGCTACCCTAATGATATTGATTTTTATGGGTGTGAGAAACTTAAATTTATCGTCGCGAAACATACATATTTAATTGGCACAATGTTATCGTCATTGCATTAATTGCATACTTAATAATGTAATACTAACTAGTTCTACCATGGCACGGTCTAAATATATATGTATGTCCTGACCTAAATTGCACCAATTATTGATGCTATTGTTTTTATTTCTACCCTCTTACAAAACTCAATTATAATCGACAAAGTTAAAAATAAAAGCAACAATTTTCCTCGATCGAACAACCAACTCAAGCAACGTGAATAAATATTTGAAAATATAAAGAACTTGAAGCATAAAATCTTTTTACGCAAAATTTCTAGATCTGACATTAAATAACCGGAAAACAATTCATATGACTTAAAACAAAACAACTAAACAAACATTTATACGGTCTATTCATCTATCACGTTGGTCTCCTTGCTCGGATCAATGTGACCCTCTCCCTCCAGATTTCCCTGTCTTCGACCAGCTGTCTCAGTTCTTAAGGATCACAGTTTGTGCCATGTGCAATTTGCTGGATGTACGTTGATATAGGTTATCCTATGCTCGTGTGCCCGTTCCGTTGAGTCCGCAGCAATACATTTCTCACCAGCTCTAGCTTGCTCTCCTATTGCAGTGACCAGCAAATCGTATACGTAGTTTTCTAATGCTCGCAGATATGATAGGTAGGTTGCCATAAAGTTGCTGCTTCATGGGATCTTGCCAAGATATATCTAAGACTGTTCGTAACCATATATGTATGTCAGGTCATGTCATATGCTACTGGTACCATGTAACCCAGTACTACCTGCCTCATGGTCGGGTCACCGGCGACTAAACTGGTTCCCGCACCAGACTTGTTTGGTGAGGAGGGCGGCTAGTCTCCCTGAAGGATTAAAAACAAACCCTTCCAAAGGGCGAATGAACTCTTTTTCTGGGTAAACGGCCAACTAGCACCGTGTAGATTTGTGTGTGTGTGTGTGTGTGTGTGTGTGTGTGTATATGTGTATTGGGGTAGAGAGGGCTCCCGTAAGCCGTGGTGAAGGCAACCTTTCTAGGAGATACAAATCTCTGATTTAAAAAACCATAAAGCGGAAGACCAGTACCCGCATTAAGCTGGTCTGCAGTTTAATTTGTTGCTGGCTATCTTGCTCTTGCTTGTTGCTGGATCTCAACATTTTGAACCGAGAGAGAGACTTAGCTGTCGTACAAAGCTCCCTCAGACATTTGGGCTCCTGGATTTTAAATGTCTGAGGGAGTAGCACTCGTCTGACAAGATGTTGCAATCATCATCACTGGTCGTCTAGCTTTCTTTTCAATTTTTGGTGAGTTTTAAGGTTGTAGCACCGTAATCAAGGATATGCTTAACTACTGCTCTGAACTACTGAACTACTGCCTTTTCAGTTTCTCAGTTAGGTTTGAAGTTTATACTGAACGCATACGATATTTAACTGATATATAATTAATATATTCAAATATATCAAAATCGGTAATTACTCATATGCCAATAAAATTTAAGTCAAAATAAAATGACTCAATTAGTAAGCTTTAAGATAATCAGTTTTTATAAGCGATCATTCGCATAATATTTTTTTCAAATCAAGAATATATATATATATATATGTATGTATAAAGTGATATATATATATAAAGTGATATATATATATATATATATATGTGTATGTGTGTGTATGTGTGTGTGTATATATATAACTAATATTAAGGATTCTGAAAAGGTAAATGTCTGTGGATTTGTAATGCTAAACTTCACGTAAATAGCATGCCACGCGTATAAAAATTGCAGCAAACACTCGTCTAACTACAGCCAATGCCAACGATTTCGCTTACGATCTATGCCTTAAACTAAACTCTCTGAGCAAAGTTTATTTCCCATAACAACCTTCCTGTAAAACTTTGTACCGTACGTTCAAGCTTACTATAACACAGTCGTTTTGAAATCTGATGTGAATACTAATCAAGTTCCGATATTACCGATCATCATGGTGTTGTCTAACCGGCTACTTGTCTCTAATTAAATATTATCCCCGAGTGGCTTCTTGCTCTGGTAAACAATGATTCCACTAGTAAAACAATAGATGTTCATCTATACCATACGTTTACACTTGAAATACTATTTTTAGTTCCGTCCACGCATAATACGTTCTGTCTGTCTATCTACTTACGGTTGAAAAAAAAAAACATTTTCAAGGTTAAACGTGTCGATTGAATGGATGCATCCAACGATTCTTCCTGGTTGTTTATTTTTATTTTTATTTCAACTTTTCCCGGAGTCGGTTCATCGTATTTTTTTTTACTTCATGCTAGCTTGAACGGGGCAGGCATTTTGATTTTAAACTTCGGAACACTTCGTTCTTGCAGCGGATTAAATTAACACCAGAACTTCCGTGAGGCTCAGGTATTTCATACTATATAATTATGTAGTATATTTGCGTATATTTTTGAAGAAAAAGTTAACTTTTCCTCGGTATTTTATTTAGCCAAAAATGTCGATAATGAAAAATTGAATTTCCCTATAGTATAGTTGCATATATATATATATATATATATATATATATATATATATATATATATATATGATGATTGCAATGTCTTGGCAGACGAGTGCCACTCCCTCAGACACTCAAAGTCCATAAGCCAAAAAATGACTTCCATCGTCACAGAACCATTTTAACAGACAAATGCCTGAGGGACTATTTATACGCAGATGATATTACAGAGTCTTAGCTTTGTATGACAGCTAAGTCTCCCTCTCTCGGTTCAAAATGTTACGATCCAGCAACAAGCAAGAGCAAGATAGCAAGTAACAAGTTAAACTGCAGACCAGCTTAATGCGGGTTCTGGTTTCCCGATTTATGGTTTTTTAAATCAGAGATTTGCTTCTCCTAGAAAGGTTACCTTCACCACGGCTTACGGGAGCCCTCTCCACACAAACACACACGGTGCTAGTTGGCCGTTGACCCCGAAAAAGGGTTCATTCGCCCTTTGGAAGGGTTTGTTTTTAATCCTTCAGGGAGACTAGCAACCCTCCTCACCAAACAAGTCTGGTGGGGGAACCAGTTTAGTCGCCAGTGACCCGACCATGAGGCAGGTGCTACAGTTACATGGTACCAGTAGCATATGACATGACCTGACATATAACATGTATATACATATATATATGTATATATATACACATATATATATGTATGTACATATATATATGTATATGTATGCATATATATGTATATATGTATATATATAAATACGTCTGTCTATATATATATATGTATATATATATATATATATATATATATATTTATATATATATATATATATATATAGAGAGAGAGAGAGAGAGAGGGAGAGAGAGAGATGTTAGATTGTTAGCTACCGGAAAACACCGGAAAGAAAAATCGATTATTATGAATTTATGAATTCATGATAATCCATGTTTATTATTAATTAAGAAATTGTATTTCGTAAATGATATTTTAGAGATGCTGAAATATTGGGTGTCATTGTTATAGGAGTAAAGTCAGGTATATTGTTTATAGTTAGAGTTCATGTTTACAAAACAATTCGAAAATCTATGGACAAAGGGATTCGAAAATCTATGTACAAAATCAGGTTGCAACTTTAATTGATGTTTACATGTTTGCGAGCGTGATGATTGACGTCATAGAAATTATTTTTATATAATACAGTGTTAAGTTTTTGGGGAGTCGAGACCGGAGGATCGAAAGAGAGAGGATCGATTTGAGACGCTGGAAGCGGCGTCAAGGGAAATCTTCATCTTAACGTGGCATTCATGGTTTTCAAAACAATATTTCGCCCGTAAATAATAACTGCATATATAATTGTCTTTTAAACTTGGTCTTCGTGTTTATCATTTAAACCCAGGCACGTAATTTTTTCTTTTCATCACCAACACAAAGAACATTGGCCTCCCTTCATATATGTGCTCTCCATCATAAACACCCACTGTATGTAATGACACAAACAGCCTCCATCCAACAGATACGCACATATTGGTCCTACACCCTTCCTTTCCCTTTTATGCTGCTCCTGCCACATAACATCTCGTCTCTCTTCTGTGCTCCCCCGTATGCAACACATATAGATATAGATATATATAGATAGATATATGTGAATATAGTTATTACTGGAATTTACCTATATATATGAATTTCTAGGTAATGAAATTTGTGTACTTATAAATATCATTAAACTATGATCTTTACTGAAGACCAGCTCCGATGATGGATCAGGAAAAAATCAGAAATCGCATTAAAACTGATTATGGCGGGCAAATCAGCTAATTTTCACCAAGATAAAAAGGAAACACATTAGCAAACTGGAAACGATGAGGATAAAAGTGTGTACACAATTGTCTTTCGTATTTACACACACACATACATATGTCTATAATATAAAGCTGAATGTCTGTGTGTGTGTGTGTGCTTGGTCACGAATAGGATCCTATATGGTTGACTATTATAGAAAACTGATCACATATAATGATAGAAGATGTATCGAGACACAGGAATGGGTATGTTTGATTGGTATACTGATGATTCATTAAAATTGTGGGGTCTGCATACGCGCCTGGTCCACAAAGTATGGAAATAAAAAATTTAAAAATTAAAAAAAAAGTTTACAAGTGTTTTTGATATAGATGTACATAAGAATACTTTGATAAGTATGTTTTAACTTAAATAGGGATGGTATAATAAAATTGTGGGGTCTGCGTTCGCGCCTGGACTCCATAGAATGGAAATAGGCACAAACTTTAATAAAGACTTTTCATATCTATCTGCGTAAGTATACTTTGATAATTATGTTTCAGTTTGAAGAAATATGGTATAATAAAATTATGGGGCGTTCGCGCCTAACCTCCATAGAATGGGAATATGTCACAAAGTTTAACAAGGTTTGTTAATATAGATCCACAGAATATTGTAATAAGTGTTTCAGTATGAACAGGTATGGTATAATAAATTATGGAGTTTATCTGTGTTATTTTTACTTTCATCATATTTTGCTTTGGTTTTGATACCCCCAATTCGAAGCTATCTCTTTACAAGACTTCCTTTTCATAACCTATCATACTTTCATAAATCAGAGTCCATTTCCTGTAGGCTGTTTTGAACCCAGTCAACGACGAGTACTTCTGTTAGTATATATATATATATATATATATATGTATATATGTGTGTGTGTGTGTGTGTGTGTGTGTGTGTGTGTGTGTGTGTGTGTACATGATGGCTCTAGGTTCAATCCTTGGCTTGGGAGAGGTGCTAGTCTAGCCGCACTGATGAGTTGTGAGACAATGAAACAGTACTGTATGTGGATGACTACAAAAATTAGAAACATTATATATATATATATATATATATATATATATATATATATATATATATATATATATAATGTTTCTAATTTTTACTATAGGAAGATTGGTTACACGTATTAATTGGAATCTTCGTACTACTGTTTTACTCTATAGTGTTATATTTACAAAGTTTCGGTTGATGGAACCTCCAGCCTTCTTCAGGTGTATTGTTTTAACTCGGCAATGTTTCTGTTGTTGGAATTTGGACGGAATTTCGAACGCAAGGATCCGTGGCGCAGTGATTAGAGTACTTGGAAAAATAATTGCAAAAGTGATATTCTTCTGAACGTTGAAGGTTCAAGAGTATGCTACCCAGTAAACTAATTAAGGGTCGCGTTCGATATTCCACTTAAATTCCCAAGTTCGACAGAAACATTCCAGAGTTAGAAAAGATACACCTGAAGAAGGTTGGGCGTTATATCGATCAAAACATTGTAAAAATGACACTCAAGATGGAAATCATAGTCCGAAGATTTAAAATATATATGGCGATTAAGTTACACTGAATATTCCGCGTTTCATCCACTCTAGGATTCTTCAGGTATTAAAAAATGGTGGTTGATGTACACGGGTGTGTATTAACAGAAATACAGAATAATATATTACAGAAAGGCTTCTACTTTATTTCCAGCTCACAAAGATGTGACGCAAACTGAGAAGGCGAGGAGAGTCGGGTTTAGTGTTCCTGAAGGAGGACCATTGAAGCATATATAAAAATTCCTAGGCAGCCACACCCTCATTTCTGGATCAGGATTCCCCAGGCTGGTTATAATAACGTTACCCCATCCTAACGAGGACGAGCAAACTTTATTGCAAATAACGAGGATGCCTGGAAGAGTTGACCAGGACTAATGTCTCCGTCCGACAATTTATAAAGATGACAGCCAAGCATTTAGAGATTTTTTTCAGGCATACACATATACTCTACATTGAAGGCGTAGAGCATTCTAAGTGAAAACTTGCGCAATCAAATATTTGTTTACATTTACATTTCTGAATTTTGTCATAGTTGGTACAGGAAACATGGATGGAATTATAAGGACAAACAGCTCTAGGAAAGAAGCCATTAAAGTAGAATGCTTTCTGGCATTTGGGGACCTCTACATTGAAAGGCTCAGGTTTTGCTGATTGTCGAGTTGGTTAGTTGGGGATATTTATGCTAAAAACAGTTAAGCCCAGCAGGTTTGTCGCTGAACATTCCAGGTAAGTACGTGTCAATTGAACATAGTAAAGCAATATTACGTCGATGGAACAGAGGCTTGACCTCGATAGACAGTGCGGGATCTATTAGGTTAGAGACATTTTTTGTAAAGAAGGGCAATACGAGTGACTGGTGCGAAACTTTTTATGGTTCCTATTTCTAACCTCCAAGCAAATGCAGAGTAATGGTGTTGTAATAACAGAACGTAAGCAAACGTTTATTTTTTTTTTTAAATGTAATTATATATTCATTCATTAGAATGAGGGCGGTTTACTTTTTATAGGGCATGCCCAAGATAAACAAACTTGTATATTTAGTTAAACTGGATTGGAAAAAGTATATTACAGTTATACACGTCAAAACCCTGCTGGTCATAATAACCTGATAATGTGTTATGTGCAACTATATTTATGATTTAACTAAACTCTATTTCTACTTATATATAAAAGGTACTTTGTCAGTACGTGTGTTTGCATGTATGTGAGTTCGTTCCTTATAGACTCCAAAACGGCTAGGTCGATTCTTTTAAAAAAAGCTACACACAAATGTACTTTATATATCTGTGAGTGTTTTTATGGAAGTTTTCAATCGGAATGCCTCCGATAAGTATCGTTACTTGATAACTGAAAAAAATATCGATTATAGACAAACAGTCCGATTTTGACTAAAGTTTACATTTCTATACTGCCTAACATCACATGTGCATTTGAAAAGTGTTATTACCGCACAAGTAGAATGGCTCGACGTATAAAATCAGCATTAATTTTATGAGTAGGAGGGGGGGCGCGTTTGAAATGAACGTTTCATTTTAAAGCATAATTGAACCATGATACTTGATTTTTGCATTTTAAACTTTTATTTAAATCATTATATAAAAATAATTTCATAAAATCAATATTAGGTTCTCTACAGTGCAATGTAGACTAAAATGCATTATGGACTAAGTCACTACGGGGAGGTATGTGAACTTCCTCACGCAGCACCGTGATGGGTCCCTGACTAGAGCAGACAATCGATTTGATTGAAAAATGGGCTATTTCATTATCATTATCTAATCTCGAGCAACGTCGGGTCACCCTGCTAGTACATAATATTTATAAAGAAAATAATGTTACAGTTTTATTAAGGAATCACGCCGCGTTTTTTTATTGCGAGAGTATGAATTACAACCTGTTATTACTGTACTTTCTTTTCTTTATTCAGCCATGGTCATAAAAGCCGCTAGCAATAGACAAACGCTACCTAGCAAATTAAGGAATGCATAAGTTGCTGAAACACCATGATAGACAATACAACCCCGAAAATGTGACAGCGATACATGTTCATTCACATAGTTTTGTAGCAGCACATTCAGGACTGCGGAACACAATGCAAACGATGATCATCGGTATGTCTCTGAGCAAACACCTGTGTTATTGGTGTGGGTCTAATGTGCTTAGCTAAGTAAACGTAAGGTGTTTGTGTTATTTTAAGACGTCTATAAGAGAATATGTTGTCTGAACTAAGAAAAAATATATATAGAAATAGAAAAGATCAAAATGCAAAATATAGCTATCTGTCACCTGAAAACTTGTCGGACGTCAAATGTGATGCCAAGTAAAAGTGACAGACGCGTTTGTCTGGTACAAACGTGTCAAAACGAACACACGAACAAACGTGTCGTGAATCCACTTCTATTTCTTCTACTTACAAATAAACTTGTTACCGTAACTAACAGTTTCAATACTAAATCAAATAATGTGAGATGAGTATTATCTATGATTCGTATTATTTTGATTATTCGAACATGTTCTCATCTTCTGTTCAATTTTAACAAAGTTTCGATCGATATAACCTTCGACCTTCTTCAGGTGCATCTTATCGAACTCGGGAATCTGCAGGAAATTATTACGGAAACAAGAAGAAAGATTGTCTAGCCAGAAACAAAGTGTGTATAAGGCTCCCCAAAAGCACTATTAGAATTGGCCCCATGGCATAATGGATAAAGTACTTGGTAATATTCAGCTGTTAACTTACATTCTTCTGAAGGTTGAAGGTTCAATACTCAGCGCGACACACAAAATATAATTCCGTATTTCATAGGCTTTAACTTGGGCATGGCTGACGGAGCACATAGCATGCTACCACCGTGGGTTCCGTTTTTGGAGTCCTGTGCAAGTCCCCGAGTTAGGTAGGAAGATTTCACGTTGTGAAAATAACACTTAATATGAGGATAGTAGTCCGAATAATCCAAATAATACGAATTATCAATCGTCATTTAAAAAAAAAATTCAGAAACGTCGTAGCAGAAACCATACAACGATACAAAAATTTGAGTGAAATCTGGCTGTCTCTTTCAATTTGTCAGTTTAACTGTCATTTATTGAAACTGTAATGAAATTGTAATTAAAAAAATAAAACGATTCGAGTTGATCTAAACTGGTTTTCATTGGTTTTATGATTAATTATCAATTTGGCTCGAGTCTCAAGGCCGTTGCTGCTTATTATTAATACTTTTTTGTTAAGAAAAAAAACTATTACTTCGTTTCTTTTATGTTCTTACGGCGATACAATTCAATTTAATAGTTTATCAACAGCGAGTCCGTCCATCAAAAGTAATTTGAAAATTCCAAAGACGTTTGTTTTTGTAAGATGGGGGGGGTGAGATTTGACTTAATTGCTTTTGTCGAAATTAGCTTTTTTTTTTCTTCCTAATTTAGTTTATATTTAATTACACTTCTTTTACGATATTTTTTTACACCTTTTTGCGACATTTGTTTTTATGAGTCAGTGTGTATTCTGTGCAGACTAAATAAAGTTTCTTGTCAACTTTTACATTTTACTATTTTTTAAATGCAGCAAAACAATACAATTGTGACTTTGCGTTTTCGTTTTTTATATTTATAATCAAAATTCAAAATATATATTAAAAGCTACGAGTCAATCATTATTGTCGAGACGTTTTACGAAATCTTCAGACGATGTTTATTCTGTGTTGATAAATTTCAAACTTTAGTGCAATTTGGGTGATGATGCATATTTACCCATTCACTTCCTGTTTTGAAAATCGTAAGACGATCCCATCGCAATAAGATTTTTTCTTTACCTCTGATTTAATCATTCAACAATATCACCTACTGGATTCGTATTTATAATACCCTTTAATAGCGTTATTTTATTTAAATTATTTTATGTGAAAAATTTATAGTTTTGGAATTATATTAAGGTGTAACGTGAGCGATATACTTTAAGCATGTTGATACATATCAAACCTCTCGGACCCGCACGTTGTCTGGCACAGCTGCAAAGGACAAACCAAAAAAAGAAAAAGGAGAATGAAATAAGTATCCGGCATTTTTTTTTTAATGCAAATGAAATGTTTTTATTCATGCCTCTTCCAACAATAACGCATTCTATTATCTTTGAAAACTATTTTCGCATACACATGTCTTTCATAACAGTTTGTCATATAACATATGCTTTTTTAAAAGTTGAGGATGAAGAAACTAATGTTTTTAGCAAATTATTCGATATTTGCCCTCCGAGGTGTCAAGCTTCAAAGCGATACAAATTTCATGAAAAATCCTTCGTTTGTGTTGAAAGTTTTAGGCTGACATACATAAATACATACATACATAATACATACATACATAATACATACATACATAAATACATACATACATAATACATACATACATACATACATACATACATTTAAACAGACAGGTGGGATTTATATTATAGAAGATTATAGATGGCTATTCCTGACATCGGAACTGTTAAATAGCTAGTCGCGTGTCTTACCTCTTGGAGAGATGACTATCTTTAACCTTTGTTTGAGAGCTATGAGATCATTATAAAACACCAGTTTCTGGCCAGTTTCTGGCCAGTTTAAGGTTAGACGTTTCGTCTGTTGGCCTCGTAAACCCTTTCTTTCTCTATTGAGCTTTTGAAGGCCTTACCATTTTAGTTAGCTTGCTTTGAGTGTAAGGAATTCAATGTTGGTGGTGGGGCCTCATTTAGGCTTTGTTTGTCTTGAATTGATGCAACCTTTCTCTTAAAAAAATATGTTTTCTTCAAATCCATACACCAAACACCTTACTATCTATATATGGATACCGTAGTATCTTAAAGGTGCGTACGTACGTGTGTCACGGTTTCCAGATTATAAATTATTCGATCGGGAGATCTTATTTATAAAAAGGCTAGAAGCTGATAACATACTAAGAAGATTAAACTAGTATATAGATACGATGATTTAATGTTCGTAGTATGTTACTATCTACTATCCTTATTTTTAATAAATAGGATATCCCGATAACTGAAGACGAATGTAAAAAAGAAAATGATATCGTTTTTGAGTCGTGCATGAAACTAAAATATACCTTTTAGGACTTCTGGCTAGGATGCACTGGTAGTAATTATTCTGCCGAAAGATGGTATACTGATATCGTAGGCTTTACTTTCGCTCCGGGCGTTAACACAATGGAAATATGTCACAGATAAGGATATTGGAGATAAACCGTAATAACCAAATATATTCTGGGACTACACTAACCAGATTACTGAGATAAATACTTTTACAGTTTTAACAAAAGGTCTACAATAATATCGCGGGATCTCCGTTCACGCTGAACGTCCACTATTAAGTGTTGAGACATTATGTTGAACAAAGATGGCGGTGAAGAAGCAGTGCAGTACGATCCTAAGTGTAATTGCCAGTAACAAAGATTGCGGCGAACTGATTGAATCCAAAATTCGACAATTTTTGTAGTAACTTTGGAAGCTTTTCATTGGTTGCTTATTATGACGTGGTTATAAAACGATCGTCGAAACCATTGGTGTCATATACCCCCATTAGAACTCTGATGGGGATGATCTCCTAGCGGCTTCGGCTGCAGGGAGACAGAGTAGTACACGTCAAGGATTCGTCACTTGACACTCAGCCCAACAGGGGAACCGGCCCAGCACCTGTTGAACTGAGGTACGCCGCCTGGGTAATACCTAGGAGATCCACCCTCCCAGGCCTTGCCACCGGGCTTTCTGGTGGGGCAAATTTATTGCTTGCTGCCTGGGGCGCCCCGACCGGGGAATGCCGACGGGGTTACTCAGGCAATTTTTAAAATTGCAGGAGTGCCCCTTCTTTAGGGGAGCCTGCGGGGTTCCCACTTTCCGGCCTTGTGCCACATAATGCTGATGTGGGCAGCATTTAAATATATATCCCCTATTAGGAGTCAAAAACATTTTTTGATATAATGGGAAAATCCTTTCGGATTCAATTTGGTTTGACTTGAGAAAAGGAAAAAAATAAACACTTTTCAAATATATATATATATACACACATACAAATAGAATCCTATTCAAATACATATAAACATATATGCACAAACACATACAAATATACATTTTTTTTGTTTAGCAATAACTGGAAGCATTCTGTTAAGTATTAGTTGGTTAATTTGTTATAAAGATAAAATGGTCGCAGTTTTATCGTCAAAATCATTTATGTAATACCCCCCCCCCCCATTAGGAGTCAAAAGGATTTAACATCAATAGAATGCCCAACAGCAATATATTACATACGAAAGATGCCTTTGTGGAATTTTCACAGGTTACACTAGTTTCCTATGGTTATATCAGAGGGCTTAGGTCAACTTTTACAGGTGATTAATTTTCAAGGCCCATTCAAATTAATTTGATTCGCCTTAATAAAATACCATGAGTTTTTTTTAAATACTTTTCTACGTTTTCAAATTTTTTTTTGTAACGAATTAAGATTTTTTATCCAACTTGGGAATATTTCTAGAGAACTCGAGAATATTTCTAGAGAACTCGGTAATCTGCAAAGGATTTAAAACCGAAGCCTCTATTTATTTTACATGGGTGGCGCGCTCTTGCCTTGTTAATGATGCCTGGGTAGAACTAAGGGTTTCCGCCCAATCTTTCCGTTTGAAGTCAAGAGAACAGGACACGCAACTGATGCAGAAATGATCTAAGTTGAATGTTACCGATGTTTGTCCGTCTGCGTGTGACTCATTTTGCGTTATAGAAAGTAAGTTTAAGAAGTTTAACATTAGTTAGTAGTTTCTCTCTCCTAAGTGTTATTCTTATAAGTAAGATCTGCTTAACTGAAAGAAAAAAAAATAATGAAAAACGAAATCAGTAACAACAATATTATAAATTTCCAAAAGAGATAAATCAGATGTAAGCATCAGTGTTTTTCAATTGGAAAGCTCAAATTCCTGTAAGTCAGACATGTTCCCTATTTTTTTTTAAAAAATGCTGCGGATTAAACAAAAAAAAAGACGAAATCAACAAAAATATTATATTAAGGTGATGCTTCGTTGTTCCCTAACTGTGAATGTCTTTTTAATTCCTCTATCCTTTAGGCAAACCGATCTGATTTTCTTTTCTAACAACAAAACATAATAAAAGAAAGTATGGCGAGAAAGAAGAAAAAAGAAAGAAAACAACATACTGAGGATGGAGTTTAGCTCTGAAATATATTTATGTTATAAATTTCAAACAAGTAAAATATTTGTTTATTTTCCTAATATTACGTTATGATTTGGCTTTCAAGCGCACTTGATGCGTATTTTATTTTATTCAAATTGAATCAACGTTTCTATGGAACACACACCTTTGACGTCAAAAAAATGGATCAAATTGTTTTAATACAAATTTCTGGTAATTAGATCAGCGGAGTTTCGTTTCAGCTGTAAAACACGGGATGAGATATAAACCGATACTGATTAATGATGCCAGTATGTAGGTATCTACAAGGTGGAACGATAATTTTGTCGCCCTAAAGAAAACAACACTAGCGTTTTATTTTAAACCTTTCATTGAAAAAAATTAATTCGGTAACTTGATTATGTAGTAGAGTTGACATCTATTCAATTTATTCTTCCTTCAACCTCAATAAGTGCTCGATACAGGTCCAGAATAAGGAGCATACATTTTCCACAAGCGCTAGCGGGAACTCGGTGAATACTCGGCAGATGGCAGCGATCAAGCCGGTTTTTATTGTTATGGGAGGTTATGTTGGTGATATTCTCGACGTATGATCAAACGAAGTAGTCCAGCGGGTTCAGGTTAGGTTAGGAGATTGGCAGTGAGAGAAGGGTTCAAAGTCGTAGTCCTCTTTCTGAAGCCAAGCCTGGGTTCATTTTGGACTTGCAGGTCGGCGCCGAGTCCTGCTGCCACACTCAGAATCTGCCAGCAACAACCTGATTCCACCAGAGGATCACCACACTATCCAACACATCCAGGTACACTTTGGTGTTGACTTTCAAGCCGACTTCGAAAATGTGAGGTGGCATGATGTGACCATCACTTGAAACCACACCAAATGCCATAATCGTGGCAGGAAACTTCGTTGAGCTGTGCCTTCAAGCGTGTAACCGTCTGGATTTGCATTTTGAGGGTGCTGGCAATGGTCCTGTTGTTATTACTTGGATCTGTAAAGAGTATGAGTTGCACGGCGGCGCATCTCCGATCTCGCTCATTGAACATTGTGTCACTTTTAGACATGATAGAAGACTCCTATTGCTCTTGAGATTTGTACACAACTGGCCAACTAGTAGATGGTTAGCAAGAAAAAAAAGAAAACTGTTTTTCATCAAACAGAAATGGAATCATGTCGCCTTTTCTAATGAGACAATTTTATCGTTCCACCATGTATTATGGTGATGCTTCGCTGTATTTTAACTTTCTAAAAATTGAACGGATAGCTAAGTAAAGCTAATCATTGACACAAAAAAGCAAAGAAATAAAAACAATAAAAAACGAAGTAAACAAGTATATGAAATTTTCAAAAGGGATCGACTAGAGGAACGCATCGGTTTTTCAATTGGAAAGGGTAAAATTCTTGTACGTTAGATGTTTTTCCCTTCTTTTTTTTAAATGCTGCAGATAACGAAAACAAAAACAAAACACAAATCAACAACAACAATATATTTTCATAACGGACATGTTAGAAGTACGAATCGGTTTTTCAGTTAGAAGAATTAAATTCTTGTAAGTTAGACGCGTTTCCAATTTTTACAAAAATGCCGAGGATAACTAAAAAAAAAAATAACAATTAACATCAACAACATTATATAAAAGGTGATGCTCGGTAGCTTCCTGACTTTCTGGAAGTGAATGTCTTTTTAACTCCCATCTCCTGAAGACGAACTGATCTGATTTTCTTATCTGACAACAAAAATTAATCGAATTGTTTTAATACAACTTTCTCATAATTAGATAACCGGAGCTTCGTTTCAGCTGTAAAACACGGGATAAGATATAAACCGATACTTATTAATGACGCCAATACATACGTCTCTATGACGTTCATTCGTATACATTCTGTCGCTTACTCGTACCGATGGCTAATATACCCATGAATGCAGTCAACACGTGCCTCTGGGTGGCGTTGTGCATCTACATTCAGCCGCCTACCCACACCACAAGCACATATTTTAAATCACTGCGACTTCAGACGTGATTATATGCTAATTTTAACGATCAGTATGTCACAAAAATTCAAACTACTCTATGAAACCCGGCAATGTCTTTGATATTTATTCTTATAGATTCGTTCCACGTGATAATTTATCGATGGATGATGTTATCACATGCATCTGGGTTGGGTTGTACGTACACATTCAGCCGCCTACCGACACCATTGTCTTATAATTTAAATCACAGTATTATCAGCTCATTTTATCTATCAGCAGACCAGAAAAATTCTAACTGCTCCATTAAACTTTGACAATCTGACAACGTATAATTTAAAACAAAAAGACATTATTTCCAAGATAGAAACACCAAGTCTGAAAACATGTTTTCGTTGTTGCGTTTTATGACATATCAACCATCGTTGGATCATTTTAGTCCTAAAATTGTTTGTCTTTTTTTAGAATGTAACTAGCAGGTCGCCCAACGTTGCTCTATCGTAAAATACTTATATTTTAATTCATACAGATTTTGTATTTATTATTATAGAGTGAAATAGCAGCTCAACCGGCTTTGCCCGAGCCCTATGTACTGTTCATAACTTGATGTGCATATGTATAAATATATACATAAAAATATGTACTCATGTCCCGGTAATCTACATCTAAACTTTCAAGTATCCCGACCCAAAATTGGCGGAGGTGTTTGGTAGAGTCTGCAAAGGTCAACCCTTTAAACTTTGACCATTTAGCAGCCAAATGTTCGCTACCAAAAACTCTCACTTCAGGATTCACCATACAATTTGGATCTAAAGTTCAATATCCTTTTCATTCTGCACCAATGTCTAATTTCCCTTATTCTAAGATTTAAAAACATTAACAACTTTTAATTATAATGTTAATTGCATCTAGCAATGTTATAATGTTAATTACATCTAGCAATGTTATAATGTTAATCACATCCAGCAAATTAGGTGCAAACCATTTATAATAGTTGCTAATATTTTTCCTCTGAGATGAATCAGTATCGAAAACTCATGGATTAAGGAAATATACTTATTAAAACGTATTCTTTGTTTTGCACATTATAAAAATTTTAGATTTAAAATTTAACCGTTTCAAATCATAAAATTTAAATTACTAAATTATGATTTATTTGCTCTATCTGGTATATTAAACAATTTTAATTTAGCTGACATTGTCTTTATAAAATATTGCATTTCAATAATATTTTGTAAAAATTGATAATCATAGAATCTGTATACTAGTAGGCTTATTGCGTTACTTTATTCTCAAGTATATATATATATATATATATATATATATATATATATATATATAGCGTACTCATATTAACGAGAATTTTCTTTCTCGGTTTCAACCCATACAGCCTATCCTGCCTTAACAGAGTACAAAATAGACTTCGTGGCTTAGTGGGGGATGCCCTTTTCTCTACCCTGCAACCTCTCTCCCACAGAAGAGACGTTGCGAGCCTATCCTTGTTTTATCGTTATTTCCATGGCAGGTGCTCATCTGAACTCCAATCTCTGGTCCCCCCTCGCCAATCTTTCACGAAAAACACCCGTCTAGCTGAATCCACTGTGAAAAATTTCCCCCACTCTATATCTGTGCCTAAATCAAAACGCTGATTCCATGAACAAAGCTTCTTTCTTAGAACTGCACGCTTTTGGAACTCTGTTCCGTCTACCTGCTTCCCACCGGATTACAACTTGGATGTCTTCAAGTCCAATGTTAACAAATTCCTAATAAACCGCCCCCTTAAGTAAACACTTCATCAAATCTCCACACTAACGTAATGTACTTGCAATAACCCTTATCCCTGAGTGGCTTCCGAGCCTTGATAAGTGGTGATCACTGTGTAAAAAAAACATATATATATATATATATATATGTATATGTAATAAAAATGTATTTTATATATATATATATATTTATATATATATATATTATATTTATATATATATATATATATATATATATATATATATATATATATATACCTTTTTATTACCTGTAATTAAAAAGTAATTTTCAAAAATTGAAGTCGATAGAAAATAATATGATGGCATTCTTCTCTCCCATAAAAAACAAGATGGGCACCACACAAAGCTTCTTGATAGCACTTTCATTCTCACAATGCTTATGTGAATCTAGTGTAGTTGCTGCAGTACTTTTCCTCTCAACAAAGCGGAATAACAATTCTGCTTCCTCGTGCAAACAAACTATATTCATTAGTAGGTTGTACACATTTATCAAAATAGGGTTTAACTGTTCTCTCCAACTGACGCCATTCCAGTCATTCCTTGTGATTTTGATTGGATCCTTCCTTGTTTCTACTCTCACAGCTTCCATTTTTACTGAAGCTTCCACAAAGTCTATCATATATATTTTATTAGTCGACATAAAGATGTCTTCTCCTCTAGCCTTCATTCAGACAGTCCCTATTAGATTGAGGGATACAGTTGTTAATTAGAAATAGACTAAACTTTACTGTTCCTTTCGACTTTTCGTTTTTACTGTTTATCTGGCTGGATGATTTGATATGGTCAAACGGACAATACAGCCATTCTTAACATAGCAAATGAGGTATTTACGTCATCTGGGAAGGTGATCATCAATATAGCCTGTTATCCTTGTCCCGTTTGCGAAGCAGAAACCGGAACTTTAAAAGAGCTGACAATCTTTACTATAACCGACCTTTTGTCAACCAACCTTGTGACTCCTACATCCACGTTGGGTTTTTGAAAAGCTTATTTGGTTTCTTAGCCTTTTTGGAGTGAGGATGTGTTTGTTTGTTTTTTTGTTTTTTTTTGTTTTTTTTTTGTTTTGTTTTTTCGAGCTTTGATTGTTTGAAGAATTGCACTTTCTAATCTTTTATTATTAAGTGTAACTCCTTTCATTAAGTAATCTCATGTTTAGTTTGCAGTCATGCTTTAATGAAGGTCAATGGTTCAATCGCTACTAAGAATGCAATTGTCGTAATAGCTGGTGGAATAAGAATATCGCACCCCGCTAGATTCAATTCGGACATCCATGAAAATTGTCCTGTTGGACAGAAAGATTCCCGAGTTCGATAAGGTCAGCGGTTACATCGGCTTCTAATCATAAGTATTATTGTCTCAACGTTTAAGTTTATATAACCACCGAACTTCTTCAGGTGTATCTTGTCGAACTCGGTGATATTTATATAGAACTGTGGATCTGCAGGGTTTTTTAAACGGGGCCCCCATATTTAATCTACGTGAGTAGCGTACTCTCCTCTCGTTAGCGATGGTCGGATAGAACTGAGGGTGTCATCTCAATCTTTTTGGCTTGAATTCAAGCTGACGGAACACGCAACTGATATAGAAATAATCTAAGCTGAATGTTACCGATGTCTGTCCGTCTGTGCGTCACTCATTTTGTTAGAAAATAACTTTAAGATTTGCACCATTAGTTATTAGTCTCTCTCACCTTGGTTAAATTCTTGTAATTTAGATCTGTTATTTTCACTTTTTGGAAAGTGCAAATGATAAGTAGACAAAAGATATAAGTGAAACAAAAAAAAACAATAACCCCCCCCCAAACACTAACAGCAATATATTATATTTAAAACTGATTGATTAGAGTAATATATCGGTTTTGATAAGTTTAAAAATAATCAACAGATGGAAAAGTATGTAAGGGAGAAGAACAGAAAAGACATAGTCGATCATTTACTGCTAGTCAAAGGGTTTTTTTACTAACTCGACCACATGTTATAATAAAAGAAGTGCAGAAAGTGAATATGAAGAAAAGTTCATTATTTTTAAACGGAATGCAATATAATTTGAATTTGCTCAAAAACAATAAATTTTACAAAGTGTATATTCTTGCACTCCGCGGTAGAAGTGCCAAGCGGTAGTTGCCAATCATTACAATATTGTAAGTACAATTCTATTCTTTTCACATTGTTTCCGAAATCATCTTACACCGTAATTTTACATTAATGATATTTAATTATGATATTACTATTAGGTACCTTTAGAATTGTAAAACAAAGAGATAGATCTAAAAAATCGTTATAACCTGTAATAAGTTGTTCATCTATAATACAAAATGATACTGTCCTTGGGAACGGAATGACTGTTTCGGTCCCGAATTTGTTCCTTTTATTTAAAATGTGATATGAAAATACCATGTGGTAACCATGTTTTTTGGGAGGGCGGGTTCTGTTTGGAGAATATTATTCTGAGGACATTTCATATCTGCAATACTTTTTTCAAATCACCTTCTTTCCATTGGCAATGGCTCACTAATCTTAAAAAAGAATTTTCAATTGCACAAATTCCCATTTGACTTGATCATAAATTCTATTGTTTACATGATGACTAAGGTTTTCCCAGACATTTATAAAAATTTCTACAATGTTAGATGCCTTTCAGAAATGTTCCAACATCAGCTAAATTAGTTCTAAGCCCACGGATATTTGTGAATGCGAGCCTCAAGGAAGGAGGCAAGTTGAATTTGTTTGTCCCTAAGCCTGGTTTTAGCTTATTTTTAGATTGTACTGTCGTCATATTTTTTTTAAAGAGTTTCGGTTTAGGTAAGGGGGAGCTAAACAAGAGGTTATGCAGAGCTTCAGACATGCATCACAAGTAGACCATCAGCTGACCTTTCTACAATTAGGATTGTGGCCTCAGGAAAGCCCACCGGGGATGAGTGCAGGGTCCCTTTCCATGCGCGTCATGGCACTACAAACAACCCGATATTATTCTCGCTCCTTGACAAGGTTCAAAAGAGAGTCGCAAACATGATAGGCCCTGAACTGGCATCTAAGCTTCAGCCTCTGTCCCATCGACGAAATGTTGCATCCCTCTGCCTTTTCTTCAAGTATTTTAGTGGTGAATGCTCTGACGAACTGCAATCACTTGTGCCCTCACGACGTGAGCACCCTCGACAAACTCGACAGGCTGCTAAATCCCACCCCACACTGTAGAGATCCCTAGATGTAAAAGATCTTTTTACTCCAATAGTTTCTTCCCCAGAACCGCTAGACTCTGGAATTCCATTCCAGGTCCCTGCTTCCCCAACTGTACTGACGTGCAGAAGTTCAAGTGTAACGTGAACCGACATCTTGCTGCCCAAATCCCTACATAGTACCCCAGTAGTTGTTGCCCCTGATAGTAGCCCCCTACACCAAAGTGGCAATTTGCCTTGTTTGGGGTGAAAATGTAATTTTAAAAAAAAAAAGAGCAAACTCGACTTCTAAAAGTGATGTTAAGTCTCGTTTTCCTTTTCTGTGTAATTTAGTCTTCACATTCCACGAGGTATGTTTCTGACAAAGAAGGAAGAGTCACAATCTTCTGAGTCCAAATCAATTCCATCTAAACTTGTCGTTGACAAATTTTTGAACTTGAAGAAGTTTTTCTTCCTTTTTAGCTCCTTACATCAAGTAGCTTTATGCCTCGTCTGGAGCAATTTGTATATAAAAAAGTGGATTCTCTCTAATAAAACTTTGAAGGACTCAGCGATCGTTTACCTTGTGTCCTTCATGCAGTAGTAGTTTTGTTCATCTGAGTTGGGAACTATTACACAACACGGCCATACAGTAGATGCAGCAAAGATAAAAAAGAAGCGACGATTCAGAGAAAAAAAAAGACCGAAACGTAAAAAAAGCACGCACGTGTGTCTAAAAAGTTTGTTTTGTTTGTTAGTCGCTCGTGAGACGCCCATAACCATTTGTGCACCATTGATCTTGCGTCAAGTATGTTATGCTTCGAAAAGAAAACAAATGACTGCTACGTGTTATGTAAATAACAAGACTCAAGATGTTTAAGTGGTGAGCCGCCGTTCAGATGAACGCCTGTGATCGAAGAATTGAACGCCATAGAATTACACTACCACTTGTAATAAGCCTTTATTACATTTTAAGTTATGATTAGAATAAGATAAAGAAAGGTTGAAAAAAGTACAAGACAAAAAGAAAGGGAAAGAAAAAGAGAGCACATAAAGAAAAAAAGAAGAATAGAAGGATTACGAATGAGAAGAAGAAGAAGAAGAAGAAGAAGAGGAAGAAGAGAGAGAGGAAAATAAGCAAAAGAAAATGAAGAAGAAGAACAACAAGAACAAGAACAGGAGAAAGGCGAAGAAAAGAAGAAGAAGAAGAAGAAGAAGAATGAGATTTTTAAGAGAACCATATGTCTTGACAAGCTTCTAAAACTGACCTTCACTCCTGATCTGAAATGGAACACATTCAAGATCGCTGAAAAAATGGTTAGATCACTACTGCTCCAGTAAGTATCTCACTACCGGCTTTCAAACCTAGTAGGTGATGCCCTTTTCTCGTTCCTGCAAATTTTTTCCCACAGAAGTGACGATTATCACCGAAACGTACAGTATCTTCAGAGTACTAACACTGGTGTCCTTTGTCATTTACCGATCATTGACAAGTTATAGTACAGGATATATATATATATATATATATATATATATATATATATATATATATATATATATGGGGGTATAATATAATTTTATGCGTAAATTTTCAGTATTTACTTCAACAGTGTTTAATACATAGGTAGAGCTAGGTAGTAAATTATATATATATATATCAAGCTACACATACTATTCCCGTTTCATTCCTAGCAAATTCTCGCGAGAATGAAATGCGGAATATTTTGTGTAGCTTTATTGCCATATATATCTTTCCTTAATATTTTTATTTTAATTTGAATCATCTGACGATAAGGACGGATAATCTGGAGGTTGTAATACTTTAATATATATATATATATATATATATATATATATATATATATATATATATATATAATTGGTAACTTTCAAGCATTATTTTGGGAATTAGTTTAAATAAAATAATTTCCGTCATTTCGCAATTAATGTTGTGGTCCAGTGAATTTTTATTTTAAAATAAAAAAACAATTCAATTAAACTACGATTCTTTATTTAAAAGAAAAAAAAAAAAAAAAAAAAAAACTTTCATTTACGTTTTTTTACCAGATTTTTCTTCACATTTTACTAATCGTTACTAATTGTTTTTCTTTTAACAACACAATAAGTTATTACTCATCATTTTTATAACATAAAAAACGTGTATTTCGGTTAACAAAAATTCTACTTTGGTATTTTTGAAACTGAATTATTTACAGTTTGTTATCGTTGCAACAGACCGTAAAGACAAATAGCATGAAAGAAATTCGCTTAACCTGGAATAAAATCATTGGTGATCAATATCTGGAGAATGGTATCCCTTCTTCCGGAATATCTGATGGAGAGTTTGTCACGTACTTCTTTTTTCGGGGGTGGGGGAGCCATTTTCCTGTTTTCATTCGTTCTTTTTTTCTTGAAATTTTTTGTTGGGGTAAAGATGGAATTTACATATAATAATGAATAGTATAGCAGGTGGGCATAACCGAACTTCATGTCGACCCTGGCAACGCTGGGTATCCATGCTAGTATATGTATATAATTCCATTTCGAAATAGGACACTATTGTGGACGGAATGGGTAGACACACACACACATATATATCTATATATCTATAAAAGTGAAAATGTATGTGTGTGTGTGTGTGTGTGTGTGTGTGTGTGTGTGTGTGTGTGTGTGTGTGTGTGTGTGTGTGTGTGTGTGTGTGTACATTTTACTGCCAAATAACTGTCAATTTTCGGTCTACAGACTCGAGATTTTACCTAAGGGGTATTGAGATTGGAGAAAAAACTTTTTAATGGTTTTTCGCCAGAAATTTGCTGTCAAGGGGTCAAAGTTAATCGATTTGACCTTTGAAAACTCTACAAAACTCCTTCAATTTGGGGTGTAAACACTTGACATTTTAAATGTAAGTAATTTAGGCATGGATCAAACATTTTTATTCGATTTGAGTCAAAAAGATAAATGGTAAGGGGTCAAAATTGGGGTCAAAGTTAACAAGAAAATTGAATTCTGCGTTCTCTACCAAATTACTCAGCTAATTTTTGGTCTAAACATTTGAAATTTTACATAAAGGATATTTAGAAATAGGTCAAGCTTTTTAATCTGTTTGAGTCGAAAACTTCAGGTTCCAAGGAGTCAATATTCAAAAGATTTGACTTATTCGGTATCTAGCAAAGTACTCAGCCAATTTTTGGTCTAAACATTTGAAATTTATGCATAACGGGTATTCGGACATGCAGCAAGCATTATAATCAGCTTTGGGCGAACATTTGGCTGCCAAAATGTTAAAGTTGTAAGAGTTGACCTTTGCAGGTTCTACCAAATTCCTCCGACAATTTTTCATCTAAAGACCTGAAATTTTAGATATAGATAACTTGGACAGGGCTTAAATTTTGTATTTTGATTTTAGTCGAAAAAAATAAATGTTAAGGGGTAAAAATTACGGTCTCTAAGAAATTACTTACACAAATTTTAGTTGAAACATTTGAAACCTTGCATAAAGTGTATTTACACGTAGGGCAAGTTATGAACAGTACATAAGGCCCCAGCAAAGCCGGGCTGAACTGCTAGTATATATATATAGTAAGTTATAAAATATATATGGCGATTAAGCTACAATGAATATTCCGCGTTTCAGTGTAGTTTAATCGCCATATATATTTTATAACTTACTAACTAGCTCTACCTATATATTGAGCACTGCTGAAGTAAATACTTAAAGTTTACGCATAAATTTATACTTTCGTATATTAATTCATGTGAGTAACTGAAGTAGGTATATATATATATATATATATATATATTTATATTCAGCATTTATTTCAACAGAGCAAGGAATGAATTACGAACGTTTTTATGTAGATTATTTGCCATTCATATATTTTCAAACTACTGTATATATATATATATATATATATATATATATATATATATATATATATATATATATATATAATATTTTACATATATATATATTACTTTATTTATATATATATATGCATATATATAACATATATAAATAAATAGTCATTCACATACAGTACTGTTTCGCTGTTTCACAGCTCATCAGTGCGGCTACATATGAATATATATATATATATATATATATATATATATATATATATATATATATATATATATAAGAAAATTAAAACTGTAAGTTGAACTTTACAATTAAAATTTATAGTTCGACTGAATACTCCAAAAAGCAATTTACAAAATCCTTATTCAAATTGTTTTTTAGAGTATTCAGTCGGACAATAAAGTTTGATTATAAAGTTCCACTTACAGTTTTAATTTTCTTTCCCTTATAAGTTCTACTCTCTATTGCGTATTGAGCTTTTTTATTCGTTTGGGATAAAATTACCTATATATAAACACTGGTATTTATATTAGATTGTTTACCATTGAGTAGATCAGGTAAATTCGACACCCTTTTGATTTCATGACTGATATATATATATATATATATATATATATATATATATATATATATATATATACATATATATATATATACATACATATATATATATATATATATATATATATATCAGTCATGAAATCAAAAGGATGTCGAATTTACCTGATATACACAATGGTAAACAATCTAATATAAATACCAGTGTTTATATATAGGTAATTTAATCCCAACCGAATAAAAAAGTTCAAAAAAATTTAATCCCAACCGAATAAAAAAGTTCAATACGCAATAGAGAGTATATATATATATATATATATATATATATATATATATATATATATATATATATATATATATATTATTTCATAGATATTCATATACAAGCTGTCCACAAAGTTACTGAACGGTTTTGAACTTAAATAGAATCCTTATTTTTGAGGATATGTTTCTGTAATTTTAACACAATCTGACTTAGATGTTGGGAATTGTTTTAAAATCATGTAAAATTTAAACAATTTTTATTTTTGACAAATAATGTCTTTTAAATATTTCCCATGTGTAACTTTGAATGTTTGTGCTTTTTCGCAATACATTATTCATTGCAGAATCTCTGGATTGCGATTTAACTCACTTATTTCGCTCCTGATTGTTTCCTTCAATTCTTTCAGGGTTTTTTTTCCATATGTTCTTTCTTTAAGATATACCCACAAGAAAAAGTCGGAGCTAATCACGTCTAGGGAACGTGGTGGTCGTTTGACATAGCCATCGAAAGAAATAAGGTTGTCTCCAGAGCATTGCCTGATTTTTTAAAACCAATTAAACAACTTATGTTACTTCAATGTTGTATTTACACATAATTAATTTCCAAAATATTATCTATAAGATATCTGAACTATAGAAAAAGAATATTTGTCTATGGTAAAATGACAGATTTTCAACTCTTCAGTTACTTTTTGGACACACTGTATGTATATATATATATATATATATATATATATATATATATATATATATATATATATATATATATGTATGTATGTGTTTGTGTGTGTGATAAGTTTTTTTTTTTTTTTTGCTTTAATTTTATTTGTCTTCTACTTCTTTCCCCTCTCTTTCCTCCGAAATGAAAAACGCGCAGTAATCTGACCTTACAACAAATAATGGTCTCTATAGAAAATTCGCTGATTTTTATGGCACCAAGCCCTAAACGGATACAAGTGGGTACGGACTTCGCTTTAGGCCCAGTCGTCACGCATATTCTACATTATATTCTTGTGTTTTATTGTCCGCCGAATCTTTTGCTTTCACGGAAACATTGGCATATTAGTCTGCAGGGTCAAATATTAGATCACCATAAATTCGACTGGCAAAAAATGTTTAGTTCCCAATACTAGCATAGTGCTACCCGATCGCACGATAGGCTTAAATATGATATTTTAATTCATACAGATTCTGTATTTATTATTATATTACACCTAATATATAGTAGTGAGAAAAAAACAATATATATATATATGAATATGTATATGTGTATATATATATGTGTGTATGTGTGTGTTTGTGTATGTATGTCTGTGTGTGCAAATATGTGTACATATATATATATATATATATAATATATATATATGAATATATGCCATCTGCTAGAATCAAAACCTAAACATACAACTCTCCACCGTCATTCCTAAACCTCTGAGCTACGCCCTTACGCATATATTTAGATACACGCGAGTGCTTGTGTGTGTGTGTGTGTGTGGGGGGGGGGGTGTGTGTGTGTGTGTGTGTGTGTGTGTGTGTGTGTGTCACCGATGCTGGATTGAGATTTGGTAAAGATCGGGTCGCCGACTAAAACTTAAAAATCGACAGATTTTCAAAGGGGCGCTGTACACACACGAATAATTAGAGACAATTTTGAAACTTGCGAAGAATCAGTGTATTATCTTGTCTTTGGCAAATAATTTTTGTTACGTTACCGAAAAAAGACCAGTCGTCGAAGTGTTATTCTTTCTTCTTTTGGCTTGAAATGATACATCCCTTAGCGATTGATACCGTACGTTGCCTTTCCGATATTTGACAACGTGGGGAAATTGGTAATTCGCTGAACAGGCCATTTCAAACCCCAAAATATTCTCCAGAGTGACGAGCGAGTACCAAGTGACCAACCCGAAACCAGAGCGGTCAAATTCGGTGTTGTAGCTCATCGGCATCGCTAAAGAAGTGAGTGAAGTACATGTCTAAGTGTTTCTTTACGTCAGTCGGTCTTTTATGACTAAGTTTGAAGTTTTAAATAAAATCTCTATTGGTCTACGAATCTCCATTATCTTTAATTTATTACGTTTCAATTTAACGAACAATTTTCTTAGGTCTGTGATGGTTAATTTTGAAATATGTCCATTACATGTTTGGCAAACTTAGGATTTATCTCACACTAGTTGGACGCCCGGTGTTTCCCGGTCGTGCTTAAATATGATATTTTAATTTATATAGATTGCTTATGTAGTATTATAGAACCAATCAATCCTATATTGAATGTTACATATTACGAGAAATAATTTGCCATGTGGATTAATTCGTAAAAAAAGTATAAATGAGAAAATAATAATGATAATGTCGTTCATTAAATTTCTTCTGTGTTTGTCTGAAATATCATGTCAGCTCATATTTGGGCTTGTCGAACTTAATATTAGCTTTTCCTCCCTTATAGATAAACAGAATATTTTTTACAGTGGAATATTTTACATTACACCGGCCAAGATTACACCGGTGTAACATCAAATATTCCTAGGAAAATTGTTTTTATCTATGAGAGAAGAGATAATATTTTTAAGATCGGATTTTTTCTGATTTTTTATACTCATTGGATGAATTTCTGTATAAAATATACTGTGAGAAATTCCATATACAACCGCCATCTTTCTTGTTTAGGCCGGCCACACAGTTCTAGTAGCCGGTCTGTGATTGGTTTAAATTTGAATGGGTCAGGTGATTTGACTTGGCGCGCTTTTTGTATCATGCTATTATTTTTGAGTCTAAGAGAAATTCGGCAAGGGATAGACTCAACTCAGAGGATCTCTCTCTCTCTCTCTCTCTCTCTCTCTCTCTCTCTCTCTCTCTCTCTCTCTCGAGGGAGCCAAGACAATTCCTTAATGAACACCAAACTGTTGGTGAACGAAGGCCACATTTCTTCAAGCAGAGACAACTTATATTGCCGTATTTATCCTAATTGAGGATGACATTCAAGAATTGTTCTGCATGTTTATTTACCAAATATTGGATCTTATCTCATTTCATCTTCAGTCCCGTGGGGCTCACATTATGCCTGATTATAGGCGCCATCATTCCCGCCGAATTTACCATGAACATTCATGGATCCTTCCTAAGGAACAATGGCCTAACATTCCAACAATAGGAATTCGAACTAAAGGCTCCATACGTATGGAAGCAAATCGAGCCACCGTTTTGCAAAAGGACTATACCAGAACCAAAGAACTTTCATTGCTGTTATTTGTGAATAAATTTTGAGTTTAAAGGTATGGCTTTTGTTTGTGGAATTCATTTGCTTCTGCAGGGAGGAAATTGAGTTGTGTGACAAAGAAATTTCTTACAATATCTAAGAACACTGCCAGAAATATAAATATGTTTTTGTGTAGAATTTGCAAAAGATAGGCTCAGCCGTTTCAGTACCTATGAGGAAGAAAATCACACACACACACACACAAAGTGACTTTTATATAATAGTAGAGATAGAAAGTGAGATTTTTGTTGAAACGTCCGACATGATTGTTACATAAACGTTCGTTGATCCGTTAGACTTTAGGGTTACCTCTACTTTCGTTCGTTTACAAGGCGTACGTTTTACATAAATGTTCGTTCTTCTGTGGGCTTTTTACATAAAATTATGTTGGTCTATCAAACCAAAGTTTTACTTTAAACTTCATTGGTCTGTCAGGCTTAAGTGTTACATGAAATGTCGTTCTTCTGTCGGATATATTACATATTTTTTGTTGTTAATTTGTCAGATTTAATTGTTACATAAAATTGCGTTAACTGCCAGGCTCAAGTGTTACATAACATTTCGTTGGTCTGTCAGGCTTACATATTACATAAAATTTCATGATTCTCTTAGGCTTAAGTTTAAAATGAATTTAGTATTTATCCATCACACTTACATTTTACATAAAAAAATTCGTACGTCTATCACGTTATTATCTATATTAATACTATAGTACCTTTAACGTATGTACGTACGTACGTACGTATGTTACTGTTTCCAGGAAAATATTCGATCGGGAGATACTATGTATTAAAAAGGAAGATGGAAAGTGATAACATACTCCGAACATTTAATATATATACAGGGTGGCCACAAAGTCACGCACCAATGTTAATATTTATTTTTTATTAATATAATTTTTTAATTTTATAATTTTTTATTTCAGATCACACATGCCATTGACAGAGCAGCGCGTAGAAATAATTTTATTATCTGGTCGTGATGATGCAACCAACAGAAATGTTGCTGAGCAATTCAACAGAAACCATCCTCATGAAAATGTGTCACCCACTTCTGTCGGTTGCTTAATCAACAAATTCAGAGAAACTGGTAACGTCGTTGACAAAAAGCGAAGTGGGCGTCCAGGTTTATCTGCAGAGACACGTGCACAAGTGTTGGAAAAAAATTGCAAGCAGTCCAAGGAAGTCAGTTCGAAGGGCAGCAGGTGAAATTGGTGTTCCTCGTTCAACGATGCAGAAGGTCCTCAAAGCAGAAAAGTTTCATCCTTACAAACTTCAAATTCTACACAAATTTTACGAGGATGATAGTGACAGACGTTTAGAAATGGCTGTATGGTTTCAGGTTCAACTCGAGGAAGATCCTGACTTTGTTAGGGGAAACATGTTATTTAGCGACGAGGCAAATTTTTATGTTAGTGGAGAGGTCAATCGGCAGAACTGTCGATACTATTCGCAAGACAATCCTCATTTTATGTTAGACAGCAAAGAACACAGCGGTCCCAAGATAATGGTTTGGTGTGGTTTGTGGCGCGACCATGTGTTGGGCCTTTCTTCTTCAATCAGACAATTACTGGCGAAAGATACCTCAACATGGTGCAAAATGATTTGATACCGCAGTTTGATTTACTTGGAGACGGCAGACCTACTTGATTTATGCAAGGCTGTCCCCGCCGCATTACGCAACGATTGTGCGTGACTGGCTCCACGAGAATTTCGAAAATTGGATCGGTCGAATAGGTACGGTAGAGTGGTCGCCCAGGTCGCCTGACCTAAACCCCATGGACTTTTATTTCTGGGGTCACATTAAGCAAATTGTTTATTCAACGAAGATTCGTGATTTGGATCATCTGAAGAGTCGTATTATTGATGCTTGTCTTCAAATTGATGGTGATGCTGATTTACTGAATCGTGTCTACAGGAACTTTGAATTTCGTATTGGCTCGTGCATAGCTGCAAACGGCGGACATATCGAGCAATTGTAATCCTTGTAAAGAACTTTGAATTTGAATAAATATTACTACTATAACTTTTTTAATTTTTTAACTTTTTTAATTAACATTGGTGCGTGACTTTGTGGCCACCCTGTATATATATATATATATATATATATATATATATATATATATATATATATATATATATATATATATATATATATATATTAAATGTTCGGAGTATGTTATCACTTTTCATTTTCCTTTTTAATAAATAGTATCTCCCGATCGAATATTTTTTCTGGAAACCGTGACACACATATAACTATATATATATATATATATATATATATATATATATATATATATATATATATATATATATATACGCTAATTTAATGTTCGTAGTATGGTATCACTTCCTACGCTTCTTTTTATTAAATAGGATATCCTGATCACCAGAGACGCAATTAAAATATTTTTAAAATGATGTCGATTTTTGGCAATACGGAAACTAAAATAACCTTTCTTGGTCTTCTGGCTAGGATCCAAGGGGAGTATCTGTCCTATCTAAAGATTGAATAATGATATCGTGGGGTTTACGTTCTTGCCAGGCGTCCATACAATAGAAATATACCACAGACTACTATAAAGATATTGAAGATAAACCATTATAACTAGATTTATTCTGCTACTAAATTAACCAGAATACTTAGATACATTTTACAGATTTAACAAAAGGGCTACAATAATATCGCGGAGTCTCCATTCACGCTGAACGTCCACAGAATGCTTAGCAGCAATAAATTACGTACGAAAGCTGCTGATGTGGAATTTCCACAGGTCTCGCTAGTATATATTATATGTTATCTAGTTTTACATAACATTTTTGTGGTTAGTTGTATTTAAGTTTGAAATAGTTTTATTGTTGATTTATCTCACTTAAGTTTTAAACAGCACATTTGCCAATCAGGAACGTGTAAGTTTCACATAAAATGTTTGTTGTTCTGCCATGAGTTTGTTTGAAAAAAAAAACTTTCATCGTAAAAAACACTGATCAAATGGCCGCAACTTGAAAAAGATCGTTTATTGTTCCCGTCAAGCTAAAAATAAGAATGTTCGTATGAAAAACATGGAACGCAATTAACAGAATTGTTTTCCCTAAATTGAAAAAAACAATCCATAAAACTGAATAAATAAATACATTGATTTAAGAGTTTCCTCTAACTCGCAAGAAACTGAAATTAGGAAGCAGCCATATTGATTTGTCGAGTGGTTAGATTTTTTTTCTGACTTAAGTACTTCTGAGATTTAACAGATAAAAACAAATTTGTATACAACCATCTACAAAAATAAATAGTTAACATGCACAAACCTTCATCACAGAAACACATACAACACGCACACACATATATATGTGTGTGTGTATGTATATGTGTGTGTGTGTTCTCGTTTCGAGATAAACCGTAACAACCAGATATATTCTGACACTACATTAACTAGATTACTTAGATAAATAATTTCACAGTTTTGTTAAAACTGTGAAATTATTTATCTAAGTAATTTAGTTAATAATATCGCGGGATCTCCTTTCACGCTAAACGTACCACATAATATACACATATATATACACATATATATATATATATATATATATATATATATATATATATATATATATATATATATATTAGCAGGGTACTCAGCGTTGCCTGGGTTGACATGAAGTTCTGTGTGAAACACACCTGTATACTAATCATTTTCATCATGGACAACGTGGATACCCCCACAACAAAAATAAAAAACGGATGATAACATGTAAATGTAATCGTCCCCCCCCCTATGAAAAAGAAAGTACATGATACCCTCTCCACCAGATATTTCGACAGAAAGGCTACAAAAAGAAGAAACTATTCGGAACTCTTTACTCTTTTGCCTCCCAATTTTTCGTCTGCTAAAATTTTAATCACGTGATTACGGTGTAGCATCAATAAAATAAACCATTCATTCAAAGTATCGCTTGTTAATGATTTAGTTGAATACGATATTTAAAATCACTTTATAGGTACATATGCACTTAGGTTACCGGGCTGGCGATTATATTGTATTCTGTACTTTCACCTAACAATTTAATAAACAAAAAGATATCGTAAAACCTGAAGGACCGTTTGAATACATTGATTTAATTTAAAGTGTTGTGTAATTTATATAATTAAATTATTTTTAGTTAGTACAGTTGAAACGAAGCTATTATGTCCAATAAGTAATATCATCG